>NC_091978.1:59669961-60331408 GCF_044704955.1 Pristiophorus japonicus | reverse complement strand
GGTGTCGGGTCTGGTCGGGAGGCAGTGGGGGGGGGGGGGGCGGGTGTCGGGTCTGGTCGGGAGGCAGTGGGGGGGGGGGAAACGGGTGTCGGGTCTGGTCGGGAGGCAGGGGGGGGGGGGGAGCGAGTGTCGGGTCTGGTCGGGAGGCAGTGGGGGGGGGGGAAACGGGTGTCGGGTCTGGTCGGGAGGCAGTGGGGGGGGGGGGGAGCGGGTGTCGGGTCTGGTCCAGAGGCGGGGGGGGGCGGGGAGCGGGTGTCGGGTCTGGTCGGGAGGCAGGGGGGTGCGGGGAGCGGGTGTCGGGTCTGGTCCAGAGGCAGTGGGGGGGGGGGAGCGGGTGTCGGGTCTGGTCGGGAGGCGGGGGGGGGGGGGGAGCGGGTGTCGGGTCTGGTCGGGAGGCAGTGGGGGGGGGGGAAACGGGTGTCGGGTCTGGTCGGGAGGCAGGGGGGGGGGGGGGAGCGAGTGTCGGGTCTGGTCGGGAGGCAGTGGGGGGGGGGAAACGGGTGTCGGGTCTGGTCGGGAGGCAGGGGGGGGGGGGGGAGCGAGTGTCGGGTCTGGTCGGGAGGCAGTGGGGGGGGGGGAAACGGGTGTCGGGTCTGGTCGGGAGGCAGGGGGGGGGGGGGGAGCGAGTGTCGGGTCTGGTCGGGAGGCAGTGGGGGTGCGGGGAGCGGGTGTCGGGTCTGGTCCGGAGGCAGTGGGGGGGGGGGGAGCGGGTGTCGGGTCTGGTCGGGAGGCAGTGGGGGGGGGGGAAACGGGTGTCGGGTCTGGTCGGGAGGCAGGGGGGGGGGGGGAAACGGGTGTCGGGTCTGGTCGGGAGGCAGTGGGGGGGGGGGAAACGGGTGTCGGGTCTGGTCGGGAGGCAGTGGGGGTGCGGGGAGCGGGTGTCGGGTCTGGTCCGGAGGCAGTGGGGGGGGGGGGAGCGGGTGTCGGGTCTGGTCGGGAGGCAGTGGGGGGGGGGGGAAACGGGTGTCGGGTCTGGTCGGGAGGCAGTGGGGGGGGGGGAAACGGGTGTCGGGTCTGGTCGGGAGGCAGTGGGGGGGGGGGAAACGGGTGTCGGGTCTGGTCGGGAGGCAGGGGGGTGCGGGGAGCGAGTGTCGGGTCTGGTCCGGAGGCAGTGGGGGGGGGGGAGCGGGTGTCGGGTCTGGTCGGGAGGCAGTGGGGGGGGGGGAAACGGGTGTCGGGTCTGGTCGGGAGGCAGTGGGGGGGGGGGAAACGGGTGTCGGGTCTGGTCGGGAGGCAGGGGGGGGGGGGGGAGCGAGTGTCGGGTCTGGTCGGGAGGCAGTGGGGGGGGGGGAAACGGGTGTCGGGTCTGGTCGGGAGGCAGTGGGGGGGGGGGAAACGGGTGTCGGGTCTGGTCGGGAGGCAGTGGGGGTGCGGGGAGCGGGTGTCGGGTCTGGTCCAGAGGCAGTGGGGGTGCGGGGAGCGGGTGTCGGGTCTGGTCCGGAGGCAGTGGGGGTGCGGGGAGCGGGTGTCGGGTCTGGTCGGGAGGCAGTGGGGGGGGGGGAAACGGGTGTCGGGTCTGGTCGGGAGGCAGGGGGGTGCGGGGAGCGGGTGTCGGGTCTGGTCGGGGTGGGGGGGGGGCGGAGAGCAGGAGCTGGCTGTGAGAGGAGCCCTATTCACGCAGCCCCAGTGAGGCCATTGGGCCAGGGCTAGGGGCTGCGTGCTTCGGCCCCTCCCACACAGTTCGGCGCCTGGAGCTACTGCACTTGCGTGCCCACTGTAGCGCGCATGTGCAGAGGTCCTGGCACTGTTTTCAGCGCAGGGACCTGGCTCCGCCCCCTACAGCTCGTGCTGGCTGCGCCGAGGGCCAGAGGATCTGCAAGTAGGTGGAGAATACCGAGGATTTTTTTAGGCGCACTTTGTGGCGCCCAGCTCGGAGGGGCGTCCGTTTGTTTTCTTGTGGAAACTTGGGCCCAATATTCCATCTACCAATTTTTTGCCCACTCACTTAGCCTGTCTATATCGCTTTGTAGATTTTGTGTGTCCTCCTCACAATTTGCTTTCCCACCTACCTTTGTATCATCAGCAAACTTGCCTACATTATACTCGGTCCCTTCATCCATGTCATTAATATAGATTGTAAACAGTTGAGGACCCAGCACCGATCCCTGCAGCACCTCACTAGTTACTGTTTGCCAACCGGAAAATGGCCCATTTATCGCAGCTCTCTGTTTTCTGTTAATTAGCCAATTCTCTCTCCATGCTAATGTATTACCTCCAACCCCGTGAACTTTTATCTTGGCGTGTTGATGTGCAGCATGCTGGAGGTGTGCTGAATGCATTACAATATTTTTAGGAAGAAGGTGGGAGGAGGGACAGTGCAGGTGGTTGCCTCCTTTGTCAAAATGCTTATGGATCATACTACAGTTTGACTTGCATGACTGCAAGGCTCATGCTTTACCTAATTCATGTATACACTCATTGGCTGTTACACTCTGCAGCTGACTCGAGTCATGCCTGACATTACATTACTGAATGTACAATCTATTTATTTTTTTTTCACAGCAATGCAGTGATACTGAGGTTTGGAGGCTCCTGTGCATCATGCTGGGAAATAGTAGATTTTTTATTTGCCTGAAGCTTCAAAATTTTCCTTTTTGCTGCACCTGGAGAACACTCAAATTGCCAGGCATATTGAAGACGAAAATAGGACGGAGACCCGTTCTGCCAGCTCAAATCCCCATTACACTGCCCAGGGATATTCTGGTGAACAAAAATGAATGTAACTAGGCCTTCTTTTTTATTTATTCATTCCTGGGATGTGGGCGTCGCCGGCAAGGCCAGCATTTATTGTCCATCCCTAATTGCCCTCAAGAAGGTGGTGGAGAGCCGGCTTATACAACTGAGTGGCTTGCTAGGCTATTTCAGAGGGCAGTTCAGAGTCAACCACATTGCTGTGAGCTGGAGTCACATCGGGTAAGGATGCAGATTTCCTTCCCTAAAGGACATTAGTGAACAAGTTGGGTTTTTACGACAATCCGGTAGTTTCACGATCACCATTACTGTTGCTATCTTTTTATTTCAGATTTATTTAATTAACTGAATTAAAATGCCCCAGCTGCCATGGTGGGATTTGAACTCACGTCTTTGGATCATCAGTCCAAGTCTCTGGATTACTATCTGGACTCAATATCGAGTTCAACATAACCTCTGCCCATATTTTGCTCCCTTTCCTCCTTTTTTTTTAAACCCACCCCGATCTTATGTAATTTTTTTTCTCTTTGTTTCCAATGGCAACTGGTAATTATTCTACCATTCATACCCTATCTAGACTAATCTTTTTCTAACTTCTGCCATTACCAACTCAAGTCAGCCCATCATCCCTTTTATCTCCCTAATCTCTCCTGCCTTCCACCCTATCACAGACCTTCCCTTTTGTTCTTTCCTCCCCTCCCCCTTTCAGTGCTCCTTAAGAATCTGTTCATTTTGAACACTCTCCAGTTCTGACGAAGGGTCATCGACTTGAAACGTTAACTCTGTTTCTCTCTCCACAGATGCTGCCTGACCTGCTGAGATTTCCAGCATTTTCCGTTTTCATTTCAGATTCCAGCATCTGCAGTATTTTACTTTTGTGTCTCTAGATTACTAGTCCAGTGGCATAACCACTGTGCTACCGTACCCACAAAGGATGCAGGCCCAGCATTAGTACTGAGTGAGGCAGGAGGGGACGCTCCCAGCCTTTCTATCTCACTTTCCACTGCATCCAGTGACCAAACTGTGGATAGGATCCCTTTCTTCCTTCCACAGCAGCCAGAAGATCCTCAAGCCGGTGGCCAGGAGCACAGATGCAGGCCTCTCAGAATTTGGGCCTGTGCAGGGAAGGAAATTTAGTCAAATTCAACCTTACACAGACATCCAGTGCACCTCAGGTACTCTCCCCCTGCCTAGCACCTAGTTTGGGTGTCGGTGCTGGGCTGTAGGACAATTCTATGGGCATTTGTAGCCCTCTGGTACCTCACCCATGCAGTATTATTCATGGTTGACCCTCGAGAGTGAGTGTCAGCAGGCTATTCACCACAAACTAGCCACATACTGTTCTCATTTGATGTACACACACATTTCAGCACACAGGAACTTATGCACATAATTATTTCTGCAAACAGTTAATAAAAGTTTACAACTTTTTACTGCAGCAAACATCATAGTATCGTGTCATTGTTTTTATAGTTGTTATATTGATAACACATCTACACATTTCATCATGGTGGATGAGATGTTTAAATGTTTTGCCTCAAAAATGTGGCCTTCTCTCAAATTTGAAAGTTCTATTCCAATTAGCTAGAAATAAGAATTCAAGCAGTACAGAAAATGACAAACAAATTACTTAACAAACTGAAGGAAAGTATGGTTATCGCTGATCAATCTTCCATCGTGAAATAGTTTAGTGTAATAACAAATGTGGATGTAACAAAATTTAGGCAGGCATCAGCTGCATTTCATATTGTAACATAGCAACAACATGCAGCCAAATCTTTCTAATTGTGCATGCTCAACCTTCAACTAAGGTCACAATAGGGGAATTGCCTGAAAGCATCTGTAAACACTAAGTGATATCTTAAATTCAGCTAAGTGAACCAGATGCTTACCAAAAGAATTATGAAAATGACCTGTTGGAAAGGGCCAAACTAGACTGTTAGGCTAGAGAAGTGTCGCATAACATAGATTTGCGAACATTTCATCTGAACTTCATGTACTTTTGAATTATTCAGACGAGGCAGCCACTGATTCTCCTGAGCTTAGATACGTCATTCTGTCCTGCCTGCGGTGTTTTTCTTTATTATTTAAAACAACCATCTTGTCCCAGTGTAACAAACAGAAAATGAAAAAGTCCAGGCAGATTTAAAGTTGTATCGCAGCAACATTTGCATGCTCTGACTTCAAGCATGGTAAGTTGTGGAGGGAGTCTGGCTGAACAGAACATAAACTGGATTATATACAGAGTGCATCAATCTCCAACAGAGAAATAATTATGCTGTTAATGGCCAGAATTGGTTGGCCCCTTGGTGTCCAAATTGGTAGGTGCACTGTCTAGTATGGAAATGAGCTTTTACAGACCAGTAAACTCAATTGGCTAATCACAGCAATAAGGATACGACAAGTGGATTCAGCAACACTAGGCCAAGATTCCTGTTTCTGAACACTATAGCAGTAATCCATGCTGGAGTTCGAGTGTGGTGTGTGAGTGTATGACTGTCGGGTGAGGACAGTATTGAGCTCATTATTGTGCCTTCATGATGGAATGGCAGGCATACTGTCACGCACCACCGACAGGGTCCCGAATTTCATTGAGAATTCCAATATTCTGTCAGGCAGGAACGGAATTTGAGGCAGGTTACATTGGTGTCAGACCCACGGTCGTCTCTTTGGTATTTACACTGTTTCTTCAGAGTTTCCACGGACCTTCGGCCGAAGTTATGGCGAATGATCGGGAAAACCCAATGCGAAAATTCAACTCCGTAGTCATGAGAAGTGCTTGAAGACAAGATAGGACACCAGCTGCAGGGCAAGCTTGTGGCAGCCTGTTTTTGCCATCACGGTCATGTTTATCTTCCTCTTCAACTGGGAATTCTTCCCTTCCCACACATGCATGTGGGCATGCACACACAGTACAAACAGGGTTCACCAATAGAACAGAGGACCCCCAATGCTCATAACTACATTTTGATTCTCATTGTGACACAGTTTTCTAAGGACTGAGCTGTCGTGCATTGAAACATAACTCTTGTAAAAAAGCAATGAGTTTTCGCTTCAAATATAATTTGTTTAATACAGCTCGTCAAATACAGAGACATTATTCAGCACTCTACAGCTATGCTGTGTCACACATAGTGTCAGAGGTGGGATACACTCATTAAGGATATTACAACGGTAGATGAAACCCACCATTTGGAACAGAAATTGGGATCATGCATCATGGATTATTAAACTGCAATATGAAATCCACAATTTGGAGCTGTGCGAACAGAAACTAAAACCTTCATCAAAGATTGTTAACTCAGCAGGTGAAACTCACGGTTTGGAGCAGAAATAGAATAATTAATCAAAGATTGCTGCTTGGAGCTGTGAAAACTAATCAGATGAAGCATAGTGAGAAGCACTAAAAGGAAAAAAGAAACGAGGATGCAAAAAAATGAATCATGACCGTTCCTATATTCCTGGGGCCGATAACTATCTGATATTGTTCAAGCATTTTGTGAGGATGCATTGATGCCCTGGCATTTTGCTCAGATATCTATTTTCTGTGAGGGTCAGGAAAAGATATTACTGCCCCTTATATTGACTTAGACTGGGGTCTGCTTCAACATACATCAGCAGCCTTCATACACCTCACCCGAGTCACCATTCTTCACATGTGAGCCTGAACATTGAATAACCAGGAGGAGCAAAAGCGCCAAACCCCTGATGCTGTTCTCACCTAATGTCCATTCACCCTTTGCAGACGATTCACTCGATAGCGATCAGAAGTGGGAACGCTGGTTGATTTCCCGCTCCGTAGACGGAAGCCAATCTACTACGCTGGCTAACTCAGCGCAGATTCAACCTTGGACTTTCTGCTAAGCATAGCCCAGCTTCTCATTGCCTTTGTCATCTAATCCATCAGCGGAGCTTCACAGAGTTTTATCTTACGAGTCATAGAATCATACAGCATGGAAGGAGACCATTTGGCCCATCCTGCCCGTGCCGGCTCTCTGAAAGATCTACCAATTAGTTCCACTCCCTTGTCCTTTCCCCATAGCTCTGCAAATCTTTCCTTTTTAAGTAGATATTCAGATCTTCTTGGCAGTTTTAGCTGTGATTGGTCACCTCCCTCAGGAGTAGGGGGTAAAGACAGTGAGGAGCTGAGGTTTAAAGTCTTTGGTTTAATCTGTGCTGACTTAGCCAATGTGGTGAGGTAAGAGGAACAGCAGTGATGGAAGAAATGGGCTATTCTCATCCTGTAATTTCCTGTGTTCTTATAAATTTGCATTTGAGATCGTTTATACAGTCCTTGAAATGAACAGCAGAAAACAGATAGTGAGGTCAGGAAGAATAGCAGAGAATAATAAAGGAACTGAAGTAAAGGTGGTTTGGTGCAATATAGAATGTTTTCCTCCTGGGACTAAGAAGGCACAATTTATTCATATTCTTGCTCAAGAATTTTCTGAATTAGATTCTTGTCTCCAATGGGGCAGGAGTTCTTCAACAATAAAAATGAATATAAATAACAGCTCTGCCCATTTTATATATCAGTGCTGTGTCAAAGATCCACCATGTATTTTCTCCCATAGGCATGCAACACTCGTCAAATTCTCTTTCTAATTTTCTCACCCTTCGTCAAATCCTGAGGGAAAGGAGTATGACTCCTCTGTTCATCTCTCCAGGCAGTTGTAGTAGAGATCAGGGAATCTCAAGCATGAACCAATGTGCTATCACTATGGCACAGCACGCTAAACCAATGTGACAGCTGCAGATGCCAATCAAGTCTTTTCTAAGTTGATTCTGTAAAGCTGAGCCCCTGCTCCACCAGTACTAATCTGAGAGAGGGGAGTTATCCAAATCAATTCTGCTGCTTGTCATTGTGGAAATAATTTCCATTTTCTCTGTGGAATAATATTCCTGTTTAATAAGTGCTTCAAAAATGGCAATTAGAGCACCGAATGTCAAATGCTGCGGACACACTAGGATGTTGCACTACTTAAGCAACATGTCATCTTTATTATTTCAGTTTTGATTTGAGTAATTCCTCACTGGCATCCAGATATAAGCGTGGGAGAAACACTTCCTCAGCTTTTCCCCCCCATTTCGCTTGAAACTGGTGGCTCAAGCTGCAGTACAGATTCAAAGGAAGGTCGCTGCCAAGAGGCTATTCTATCGACGTGAGCCTAGACAGTGAGTGTTCATAGACTAGTCAATAAACATCAAGGCAGCACTTGCAGGACTGTACTTTTGCACTAATGAAAAAGACTCCATTTGTGTAATTTGGAAGAGGTTGACCTCAGTGGCAAAGAAAATCGGACAGAGTCCAAAACGGGCTGCCGATTTGCGATTGGGGATTGGAGACAAAGTACACTTGGACTTGAGGGAATGAGCTGACAGCCATACAGGGAGAAGGAGTGGGATGGGAGAGCATAAAGGTTTGACTTGGGGCAAGGGCATCAAAAATTGGAGGTGAAGGAGTGGTTGGGCCAGTGAGAGCTGCAGAAGTATTGTGGTGTATAGGGGGCTAAAGGCTCAGGAGTTGAGAGTTTGAAAGAGCAGTTGTGAAGGATGGGGAGAGTGTTTCCAAAAGATGGATACAGAATGAAGTGGGATTTGAAAGGGGTACAGTGATATGGGTGTTGAAGGAGGCAAGGAAGTGGTGGTAGATGGCCTTCTCAGTGATTGGGACCATTGGAGTAGAGAGACAGCAGGAGAGTGCAAGGTGAAACAAGTGGCTGAGAATGTGGGTAAGAGGGGTTATATGGAAAGAGAGACAAGAGAACGGTGATGGCATGGGGAGCTGAGATTCAAATTTGAGATACAGATGCATAGGCTGAAGTAAGGAAAGAAGGATATCGTAGAGAGAAACTTGGTGTGGGGCTTTGGGGATGGTAGAGAATGTGAGGTGCTCAAAGATGAATAAGGTGCCAGAGGTATAGGAAGAGATACCAAGGTGTAACTTGGTGATAAGGACCACACCACCACCTCTCTTGGCAGTCTCTGAAGGGCCCATTAAGGCACCAATCACTGCCTTCTTTCAAGCAACCCGAATTGTCCCATCTGGCTCTCTTATCAACCTCCCTACCCAGCGTGCCCGCTGGGGGAATAACCTCAGCAATCTCCCTCCCATCCCACTCATCCCAGCCATCATTACCACCTTGGACTCTGCCAGTGGACCAATCATCACCCCCTCTGCATTTTGGTCCAGAATTTCCGTTCACTCTTGAATAAGATCATTGCCATCCATGACCTTATTGTGGATGATTGCAATGTCTTTGACTGAAACTTAGTTTATAGATGATGACACCTTGCTCCTTACCAAAGCCTCCCCACCTGGCTATTTTTTCTAACCCCTGCCCCGCTCAAGCTGACATGGTGGTTGCGTGGCTCTTATCACTTAAACTAGCATTCTCCTTTAAGGAATGGTCTTAGTCACATCGGTCATGTAAATGTAAAGTAACCTTGTTTACCCATGGAATCATTATTAGGTTATGTTGTGGTAATAGCTGCTTTATAAGGATCATGTAGTCAATTGTCATGCAAGGCTGTACATCTCAAATTAGTTGCAAATACACTGGTTATTTCCATTCTTCAATTCTAAATAGTTTATCCTTCACCTTCATTATGTCGCTGGGCTATTTATCTTTTCATGTGATTACACACACGACCTTCAGTTGAACCCATGAATAATCACTTGGACACTCTAATAACCACGAGCAATAACCAAGTGATTCCTCACGGTAATTGCAGATGAGAATTCCAGCAGTAATCACAGTAGGTGAAAGAGCAAATATTTGTATTCATCAAGTAGCTACCCTGTTCCAAATTCTAATGTACTTTTATGTTTGTTGATCTTTAACATCCTATGGTTGTGGCTTAAAGGGACATGTCCTTCATGCTAAAGCAATCATGCAAATTGGGTCACCTGATTACATCGCGACAAAAATGGCATTGGGCTCTTCACATTTCCAATGCAAAGGTGTGTCAAAGCTGTGTGAATCTAAGAAGCCAATTAGACTAAAGCCTGAGACCTCTATAGTTGTCTGGACCTGTAGAGTGCAATGTGGAGTTGGCAGACCTGAGCAATGCAGACAGATCCTGCTTCTTTTATGGATCCCACTGTAATTTCAAAGGGACTGGTTGACCAAAAATGTGGAATGAAGTTGTTTTTTTTTTGTCGACCAACCTGACACATTACTGCTCAAACGTTCAGCTCCCATTATTTGAGGGATAGGGCCTTGTCATACACTGGTAAAGGCTTTCCAGTATTAATCATGTTATTAATATAAGATAGTAATTTTGGGCGGACTTCGGGTGGGTAGCAGGAGGACCACCCTAAGTCCTTGTTGCGAGGGGTGGGCTTCACTTATGTACTCCCCGGCGAGCTGTGAGCACCAAACTAGAGCTCACATGCAAATTGTCGGTCAGAAGTCCAGGAACCCTAGTGCCTCCATTATGCAGCTGAGTCAGAAATTTTCTCTGTGGGGAGGGAGGATGGAATCGCTGGGAGGAGAGGGGAAGGGGCAACTCTGCGCGGATAGGATTGAAGTGAGCGGAAGATTTTTGTGGAGCATTCGTGCTCCTCCTGAACCCATAATAGTCTTTAAAAAAACAAAAACTTACCCGGTTTTGGAATTATTTTTAAGGACCACTAGATAGGTTGCTCAACGCATGGGGATAGTTTCCATATGTATCTGGACAATAGCCAGCTCTACCTCTCACTCCCATGACCACCTCTGTGTTATCAGATTGTTTGTCTGACATCAAGTCGAGAATGAGCCAGAACTTTCTCCAAATAAAGATGAGAAAGTCCAAAGCCATCTTATTCAGCCCCCACCAAAATTTTTTTACCCATACCCCCATCTCCATGGCCCTCCCTGGCTGCTTGTCAGGTAAAACCAGGCAGTCTCAATTTCCCTGTCCTGATTCCCCGAGCTTAGTTTCCACAACATTGCCCACCCTTGACCTTACCTCACCTCCACCACTGCTGAAATCCTTATCTATGCTTTCCTTAACTTCAGATCTGATTTCACCACTGGCCTTCACCATACAGAAGCTGTAACTCATCCAAAACCCTGCCAACCGCATCAAGTCATGCACTAAGTCTCACTTGCTCACTGTCTCTGTCCTCCCTGTTCCCCCATTGCACTGAAATCAAAATCCTTTCAAATCAAGTCTTTCCACAGCTACATCTCATCCTATCTCTTCCAGCCTTACGTCCCAGCCTGCGACCTTCAATCCTCCCACACTAGCATCTCAACCTCCTTTCATTTCACCATCTGTGGCAAAGTCTTCAGCCAGCTCGATCCTACCCTCTGAACTCCTTCCCTTGCCTCTTTCCCTTACTGCTTCTACTGGGCTTTCAAAATCTTATCAACCATGCCTTTAATCACCACTATTCTTCTATTAATTATTGCTGTCTTTTCTCCCATTGCAAAGCACCTCGGGATGATTTATTACATTAAAGGCACGATGGAAATATAAGTTGTTACTGTTGTTCATAACATGAATGGACATTAATCTGCACAGACTTTCCCCCCCCCCAGAGGGCAAAGTAAATAAGCTTGTCATTAAAAGCATACATTGGTATAGCTTCCCGTGCACTCAATGTATTAAATGCAGAAAATAGCAGGCAGTTCTCTTGTGTCCGTTCAAGAACCACAGCTAAAGAAAGTAATCAATCTTATGTTTTAAGCGCGTGCTGTGAGTTTTGTTATTATATTTCCCACCCGGGCTTTAAGCACCTCTTCAGGTTATATCTCTGTGCCTTATGATTCTACCTCATTCCTATACTGTTATGAATGTAAAAAGAGCACATGACTCCATTAGGTAAAATGCAGTCGGTTGTGTATCTGAGGTACGATTGCTAACAATTAATGTCATTAATATCCTAAATGCTACGTTCTTTTCTCCCATTATACTCGGTGAAATTAAAGTTTACAATCCTATCAGGTGGCTTATCCTTTGGAACCAGATCATTTTGCAAATTCTAGGCAAGCTCTGGGACAAGACTTGCTAAGTGAGGCTATGCTTGAACTAAAGAGATGCAAATTAATCCACAAACCACTAAAGGAAAGTTTGTCCTTCACAGGTTACTGCTTATCAGGTCAACATCTTAGCAACATTAAACATTTAAAATCCCTCAGAGAATAACACATGTTCTCACCCACTGGCTTATTTTACTTTCAGCAGTAATGCAATGTGCAGTATTTGTAAGACACCAGACCAAAGGAAGGCACTTAGGTAGTCACTGCAAATGCCACAGAAATTCCTACAGTCTATATACAATGGGCCAAAAATCACGGCCTCTACGGGCATATACAGTGTGCACACGTATCCATAGAGGAGCCGGAAGGTCCGGATTTAGGCACGTGATGCGCATGCGCCACAAGCTGGCATTTCCAATCTGTCAAAATGTCTTTTGACAGTTCCAATGCACCCCTGGGAGAAGGGACTTTGAAGCCAGAGAGTTGGGCTACTCTTGCCCAGCAAATGTCCTTCAAACTCTTACGCCTGGTAAAACCAAGCAGAAGGCCTGCTTCTACCAGCATAAGAGCTTTAATAGATAGAAAAAGTAAATGTTATTACGTATTGTTATATTGAATAACCCTGTCTATGAAGGTAAATTTATTTTTAATACTGTTAAAACATTTTTGTTTAATTTTCAAAAAAGTAAATTTTTCTCTAAAACATTTAATTTAATGCAATTTCTATTCATTAAGAAACATAAGAAATAGGAGCAGGAGTAGGCCATTTGGCCCCTCGAGCCTGCACCGCCATTTAATAAGATCATGACTGATCTGATCATGGACTCAGCTTCACTTCCCTTCCCGCTCCCATAACCCTTTATTCCCTATCGCTCAAAAATCTGTCTATCTCCACCTTAAATATATTCAATGACCCAACCTCCATGGCTCTCTGGGGCAGGGAATTCCATAGATTTACAAACCTCTGAGAGATGAAATTCCTCCTCATCTCAGTTTTAAATGGGCAGCCCCTTATTCTAAGACTATATCCCCTAGTTTTAGTATCCTCTCTGCATCCACCTTTTTGAGCCCCCTCATTATCTTGTATGTTTCGATAAGATCACATCTCATTCTTCTCAACTCTAATGAGTACAGGCCCAACCTACTCAACCTATTTTCATAAATCAAACCCTTCATCTCCGGAATCAACCGAGTGAACCTTCTCTGAACAGCCTTCAATGCCAGTATATCCTTCCTGATAGAGACCAAAACTGCACACAGTACTCCAGGTGTGGCCTCACCAATACCCTGTACAGTTGTAGCAGGACTTCTCTGCTTTTATACTCTATCCCCCTTGCAATAAAGGCCAACATTCCATTTGCCTTCCTGATTATTTGCTGTACCTGCATACTCACTTTTTGTGTTTCATGCACAAGGACCACCAGGTCCCTCTGTACTGCAGCACTTTGCAATTTTTCTCCGTTTAAATTATAATTTGCTTTTCTATTTTTTCTGCCAAAGTGGATAACCTCACACTTTCCAACATTATATTCCATCTACCAAATTTTTGCCCACTCACTTAGCCTGTCTATATCCCTTTGCAGATTTTTTGTGTCCTCCTCACAATTTGCTTTCCCACCCATCTTTGTATCATCAGTAAACTTGGTTACATTACACTCGGTCCCTTCATCCAAGTCATTAATATAGATTGTAAATAGTTGAGTCCCCAGCACTGATCCCTGCGGCACCCCACTAGTTACCGTTTGCCAACCAGAAAATGACCCATTTATCCCGACTCTCTGTTTTCTGTTCGTTAGCCAATCGTTTATCCATGCTAATATATTATCCCCAACCCCGTGAACTCGTATCTTGTGTAGTAACCTTTTATGTGGCACCTTATCGAATGCTTTCTGGAAATCAATACACCACATCCACTGGTTCCCCCTTATTCACCCTACTCGTTACATCCTCAAAGAACTCGAGCAAATTTGTCAAACATGATTTCCATTTCATAAAACCATGCTGACTCTGCTTGATTGAATTATGCTTTTCCAAATGTCCCGCTACTGCTTTTTTAATAATGGACTCCAGCATTTTCCCAATGACAGATGTTAGGCTAACTGGTCCATAGTTTCCTCTAGACAGGAGTGTCTGCACCTAGGCAGGACTGGAACCAATGTCCGAGGAGGAGTGTTTGCTAGTTTTGTTGGGCAGGAGTTAAACTAATATGGCAGGGGGATGGGAACCAATACAGGGAGACAGAGGGAAACAAAATGGAGACAGAAGCAAAAGACAGAAAGGAAATGAGTAAAAGTGGAGGGCAGAGAAACCCAAAGCAAAAAAACAAAAAGGGCCACTTTGCAGCAACATTCTAAAGGGTCCAAGTGTGTTAAAAATGCAAGACTGAAGGCTCTGTGCTTCAATGCGAGGAGTATTCGGAATAAGGTGGACAAATTAACTGTGCAGATAGCAGTTAATGGATGTGGTTGGCATCATGGAGACATGGTTCCAGGGTGACCAAGGCTGGGAACTCAACATCCAAGGGTATTCAACATTTAGGAAGGATAGACAGAAAGGAAAAGGAGGTGGGGTGACATTGCTGGTGAAAGAGGAGATTAATGCAATTGTAAGGAAAGACATTAGATTGGATGATGTGGAATCGGTATGGGTGGAGCTACGGAATACCAAGGGGCAGAAAATGCTAATGGGAGTTGTGTACAGACCTCCAAACAGTAGTAGTGATGTTGGGGAGGGCATCAAACAGGAAATTAGGGGTGCATGCAATAAAGGTGCAGCAGTTATCATGGGTGACTTTAATATGCATATAGATTGGGCTAACCAAACTGGAAGCAATACGGTGGAGAAGGATTTCCTGGAGTGCATAAGGGATGGTTTTCTAGACCAATATGGCAAGGAACCAACTAGGGGGGGAGGCCATCTTAGACTGGGTGTTGTGTAATGAGAGAGGATTAATTAGCAATCTCGTTGTGCGAGGCCCCTTGGGGAAGAGTGACCATAATATGGTGGAATTCTACATTAGGATGGAGAATGAAATGGTTAATTCAGAGACCATGGTCCAGAACTTAAAGAAGGGTAACTTTGAAGGTATGCAGCGTGAATTGGCGAGGATAGATTGGCGAATGATACTTAAGGGTTGACAGTGGATGGGCAATGGCAGACATTTAGAGACCGCATGGATGAACTACAACAATTGTACATCCCTGTCTGGCATAAAAATAAAAAAGTGAAGGTGGCTCAACCATGGCTAGCAAGGGAAATCAGTGATAGTATTAAAGCCAAGGAAGTGGCATACAAATTGGCCAGAAATAGCAGCGAACCCGGAGACTGGGAGAAATTTAGAACTCAGCAAAGGAAGACAAAGGGTTTGATTAGGGCAGGGAAAATAGAGTACGGGAGGAAGTTTGCAGGGAACATTAAGACGGACTGCAAAAGCTTCTATAGATATGTAAAGAGAAAAAGATTAGTAAAGACAAATGTAGGTCCCCTGCAGTCAGAATCAGGGGAAGTCATAACTGGGAACAAAGAAATGGCAGACCAATTGAACAAGTACTTTGGTTCGGTATTCACTAAGGAGGACACAAACAACCTTCCGGATAGAAAAGGGGTCAGAGGGTCGAGTAAGAAGGAAGAACTGAGGGAAATCCTTATTAGTCAGGAAATTGTGTTGGGGAAATTGATGGGATTGAAGACCGATAAATCCCCAGGGCCTGATGGTCTGCATCCCAGAGTATTTAAGGAGGTGGCCTTGGAAATAGCGGATGCATTGACAGTCATTTTCCAACATTCCATTGACTCTGGATCAGTTCCTATGGAATGGAGGGTACCCAATGTAACCCCACTTTTTAAAAAAGAAGGGAGAGAGAAAACAGGGAATTATAGACCAGTCAGCCTGACATCGGTAGTGGGTAAATGATGGAATCAATTATTCAGGATGTCATAGCAGCACATTTGGAAAGAGGTGACATGATAGGTCCAAGTCAGCATGGATTTGTGAAAGGGAAATCATGCTTGACAAATCTTCTGGAATTTTTTGAGGATGTTTCCAGTAGAGTGGACAAGGGAGAACCAGTTGATGTGGTGTATTTGGATTTCCAGGAGGCTTTCGACAAGGTCCCACACAAGAGATTAATGTGCAAAGTTAAAGCACATGGGATTGGGGTTAGTGTGCTGACGTGGATTGAGAAGTGGTTGGCAGACAGGAAGCAAAGAGTAGGAGTAAATGGGTACTTTTCAGAATGGCAGGCAGTGACTAGTGGGGTACCGCAAGGTTCCGTGCTGGGGCTCCAGCTGTTTATATTGTACATTAATGATTTAGACGAGGGGATTAAATGTAGTATTTCCAAATTTGCGGATGACACTAAGTTGGGTGGCAGTGTGAGCTGCGAGGAGGATGCTTTGAGGCTGCAGAGTGACTTGGATAGGTTAGGTGAGTGGGCAAATGCATGGCAGATGAAGTATAATGTGGATAAATGTGAGGTTATCCACTTTAGTGGTAAAAACAGAAAGACAGACTATTATCTGAATGGTGACAGATTAGGAAAAGGGGAGGTGCAACGAGACCTGGGTGTCATGGTACATCAGTCATTGAAGGTTGGCATGCAGGTGCAGCAGGCGGTTAAGAAAGCAAATGGCATGTTGGCCTTCATAGCGAGGGGATTTGAGTACAGGGGCAGGAAGGTGTTACTCCAGTTGTACAGGGCCTTGGTGTGGCCACACCTGGAGTATTGTGTACAGTTTTGGTCTCCTAACTTGAGGAAGGACGCTCTTGCTATTGAGGGAGTGCAGTGAAGGTTCACCAGACTGATTCCTGGAATGGCGGGACTGACATATCAAGAAAGATTGGATCAACTTGGCTTGTATTCACTGGAGTTCAGAAGAATGAGAGGGAACCTCATAGAAACGTTTAAAATTCTGACGGGTTTAGACAGGTTAGATGCAGGAAGAATGTTCCCAATGTTGGGGAAGTCCAGAACCAGGAGTCACAGTCTAAGGATAAGGGGTAAGCCATTTAGGACCGAGATGAGGAGAAACTTCTTCACCTAGAGAGTGGTGAACCTGTGGAATTCTCTATCACAGAAAGTTGTTGAGGCCAATTCACTAAATATATTCAAAAAGGAGTTAGATGTAGTCCTTACTACTCGGGGGATCAAGGGGTATGGCGAGAAAGCAGGAATGGGGTACTGAAGTTGCATGTTCAGCCATGAACTCATTGAATGGCGGTGCAGGCTAGAAGGGCCGAATGGCCTACTCCTGCACCTATTTTCTATGTTTCTATGTTTTCCTGCTTCCTTTTTTAAATGGGTGCATTACATTTGCGGTTTTCCAATCCACTGGGACTGCCCTTGAATCCAGGGAATTTTGGTAAATCACAATCAATGCATCCACTATCTCTGCAGCCACTTCTTTTAAGACCCTCGGATGCAAGCCATCAGGGCCGGGGGACATGTATGCCTTTAGTCCCATTATTTTGCTGAGTACTACTTCTTTAGTGAGAGTGATTGTATTCTTCCCTCCCTGAAGCCCCTTGATTATCCACCATTGGGATGTTTTCAATGTCTTCTACCGTGAAGACTGATACAAAATATTTCTTCAATGCCTCTGCCATTTCCCTGTTCTCCATTATTAATTCCCCAGTCTCATCCTCTAGGGGGCCAACATTTACTTTAGCTACTCTTTTCCATCTTATGTACCTGTGGAAACTCTTACTATCTGTTTTTATATTTCTTGCTCGTTTACTTTCATGAACTATCTTCCCTCTCTTTATGATGGTATTTTGTTGGATTTACGGGTATTCTCATTGATAGTAATGGGAGCTCGGAGCTCCCATTGCTATAAATGAGAATACTACATTGTGATTCGACCTGTAAATGCCCCCAACACCACCCATTTTGCAATCATTTTACTGATGTCTGAAAACGCCCAAGTAACCTCCCATTCTCAGGAGAATTTAAAAGGAGCATAAATGGGCATAAATCAGCATAAACAATCTAGACCCAAGGAAAGGCCGAACTCATGAGTATATTTCTCCTTTGAGTCTTAAAATTTAAGTTTCAGCTCATTAAACCATCATTCATGCACAACAGGCACAGAACGATTAAGAGTCTGCAATCAGGGAAGCTTTTCAATTTTTAATGTGACTTATACTGATGCCATAAAAATCCATTCAAAGGAACAGAAAATACAGAGCCGGTCTCAGTGAGGATATATTTTTTAAACGCTCAAAATAATTGCAATTCAATAAACAGAAAAATTACTTTACTTCCTGTTTCGCCTAAATTTCTGGTTGCAATGCTGAGAAATCCCCTTGAAAAGGCACAATTGGAGGATATTCACATTTGAGAGTCGGTGGCATGGCCAGTTTTGAGGGGGGAGATTTATTCAATGGAGCCTATGATGGGTGAGAAAGATCGGGGAGACTTGAGCATAATAAAGTTAGGCACTTAACTCACTTAATACCCATGATCTTATAAACCGTGTAGTTTGTTTGCTCCCATATTACCAGTGTATCTGGGCGCAAATGCAAAGGTAACTCCAGGCCTATATGGTTATACTGCAGAACTGCTTCAGTTAAAGAAAGGAGTTGCATTTATATTGCGCCATTCACAATTTCAGAATGTTTCAGGCAATGAAGTACTTTAGAGATGTCACTGTTGTAATATAGGAAAATGTGTCAGCTTTGTCTCAGTGGTAGTATTCTCACCTCTGAGTCAGCAGGTTGTGGGTTCAAACTGCACTCGAGAGACTTGAACGCATAATCTAGGCTGGTACGTCAGTGCAGTACTGAGGGAGAGCTGCACTGTCATAGGTGCCATGTTTCAGATGAGAGATTAAGCTGAGGCCCCATCTGCTCTCTCAGGTGGACGTACAAGATTCCATGACACTATTTGAAGAAGGGCAGGAAACCTCTCCTGGTGCTCTGGTCAATATTATATTCAATTGAGATAATTAAAAATACAGATTATCTGGCCATTTATGTCAACGCTGTTTGTTGGAACCTTGCTGTGTGCAAATTTTCTGCTGCATTTCCTACATTACAAAAGTGACTACGCTTCAAAAAAAGTATTTCCTGTAGTTTTATAGTACTGTGGGATGTCCTGAGGTCATGAAAGGAGTTATACAAAAGCAATTATTTCTTTCTAAATGTGGCAGAAAATTGTGAAACAACAATGAGATAAATGGCCAGATAGTCTGTTTTAGTCATGTTATTTGAGGGATAAATGCTGGCCAAGACCTTGGGAGAACTGGCAGTGCTCTCGATTCCATCAACAAGTAAACAACTGTGTGCACACTAGATGGCATTTGTCGATGGAATTTGTGTCTTCAACTGGTTGAGGCTGCAATGCCCTACAATGTTGTCGCCACAGGTACACCTCACTTCTCGGCAGGAGATGCGATCATGGCTTGAGTTTTGCAGGTAGATTTTTAAGAATTAGCACTTGTGATGCAAATCTTTGCACTATATGGTCACAAACCAGGAATTTGGGTTCATAAGTCAGCACACGATGCACGATTTTTGGTCTATAGATTTTAACGGATGAAAAATTGTGTGGGGCCGCAGACCTCCACGCCCAGCATGCATTTCTGTCACAGGAAGCTCAATGCCGGGAATGCGATCATGCAAAATCTTCCTGTTGATGTTTATTTTGGTGATGATTTTTTAAAAAATCTTTAATTAAGAGCTTCACATCATAAGACATAAATGTTAGTGAATAAATTGCCTATGGTTTCAAAAAGATTTACATTTGGTGTCTGGTTTACATTATAGAAATTCCTGGGCAGCCTCTCAACAACTGGACTGCCCTGTGGCAGAACCTATTCTAGGAATAGTATGGCATCTCTACTATGTTAGCAGAGCGCCTGTAGTGTAAGAGTAAGAAAAATTGAAAACCTCATAGTTTATGACATTTTGAAACCTCGAGAGTTTGTATTACAGTTGTGCATCTTGGTGTCATTATTATAAGAACATAAGAAATAGGAGCAGGAATAGGCCATACAGCCCCTCGGGCCTGCTCTGCCATTCAATAAGATCATGGCTGATCTGATCATGGACTAAGCTCCATTTCCCTGCCCGCTCCCCATAACCCCTTATCTCCTTATTGTTTAAGAAACTGTCTATTTCTGTCTAAATTTATTCAATGTCCCAGCTTCCACATCTCTCTGAGGCAGCGAATTCCACAGATTTACAACCCTCTGAGAGAAGAAATTTCACCTCATCTCTGTTTTAAATGGGCGGCCCCTTATTCTAAGATCATGCCCTCTAGTTCTAGTCTCCTCCATCAGTGGAAACATCCTCTCTGCATCCACCTTGTCAAGCCCCCTCATAGTCTTATACATTTCGATAAGATCACCTCTCATTCTTCTGAATTCCAATGAGTAGAGGCCCAACCTACTCAACCTTTCCTCATAAGTCAACCCCCTCATCCCCAGAATCAACCTGGTGAACCTTCTCTGAACTGCCTCCAAAGCAAGTATATCCTTTTGTAAATATGGAAACCAAAACTGCACGCAGTATTCCAGGTGTGGCCTCATCAATACCTTGTATAGCTGTAGCAAGACTTCCCTGCTTTTATACTCCATTCCCTTTGCAATAAAGGCCAAGATACCATTGGCCTTCCTGATCATTTGCCGTACCTGCATACTATCCTTTTGTGTTTCATGCACAAGTATCCCCAGGTCCCGCTGTACTGCAGCACTTTGCAACCTTTCTCTATTTAAATAATAACTTGCTCTTTGATTTTTTCTGCCAAAGTGCATGACCTCACACTTTCCAACATTATACTCCATCTGCCAAATTTTTGCCCATTCACTTAGCCTGTCTATGTCCTTTTGCAGATTTTGTGTGTCCTCCTCACACATTTCTTTTCCTCCCATCTTTGTATCATCAGCAAACTTGGCTATGTTACACTCAGTCCCTTCTTCCAAGTCGTTAATATAGATTATAACTAGTTGGGGTCCCAGCACTAGTTACTGGTTGCCAACCAGAGAATGAACCATTTATCCCGACTCTCTGTTTTCTGTTAGTTAGCCAATCCTCTATCCATGCTTATATATTACCCCCAACCCCGCAAACTTTTATCTTGTGCAGTAACCTTTTATGTGGCACCTTGTCAAATGCCTTCTGGAAGTCCAAATACACCACATCCACTGGTTCCCCTTTATCCACCCTGTTCGTTACATCCTCAAAGAACTCCAGCAAATTTGTCAAATATGACTTCCCCTTCATAAACCCATGCTGACTCTGCTATATATTATCTATCTATTATCCTACATGTCTATCTATCTATAATCTGATCTATCTCTTATCCCACTGATCTATCATCCTATGTACCCTTATACTATTAATTTATCATTCTATTTTGTATTAATTCTATCAATTTACCTGTTATATGTTCTATACCTATCCAGTTAGCTGCTTCTGCCAGGTCTGCCTTTTAAAAAATTATTAATATAATCCTATGCAACATATTAAAAAACATTCTTATTTTGCTGGTTATTGGTTGCAGTTTAAAATGTGAATTCCAGAATTCTTAATTACAGGAGATCATAACACAAATAATTGCTACATAGGAGCATAAGTGTAACTTAAATGAGATGATTCTCAATAAATAAAACTAAAATGTGCAATTTCTGTAGGTCAGTATGGCCATTTACACCATTTTACGAGTCACGACCTAGTCGGTGATGTCGAAGTAAGAACTGATTAGACAGGCCTGAGACATTTTTCTCTGACTGGGAAGAGTGAACGTGAAGCCTGCTGTGTGAATCCAGTCTGTAAAGGTTGCCTGAGCAAGCTAAAGAGACGATATTTACCACCAGCTGCTTGTTTCTATCCCCAAGTGCAGGAGAGAGGAGGAAAGATGAAAGCCATAAATGTGACTTTAAATGTTTTTGTTCGGCCAGCTCGAAGCCTAAACTTGTGCTTGCATAATTAAATAATTAAAAGCAATAATTCATGACCCAAATTGTACATATTTACCCCGCCCCCCAAAAAAGTTAAAATTGTGCCAAATTTCAACCAAAAAAGTAGTTAGCTCATTTGCAATTCTAATCTTATAACTGGGGTGGGGAGATAAGACTTGGGGAACGGTACACTTTTCCATCGGTGCCTAGATGGAGAATGAATCGCTGCCACATGAAGCATGCACAAACACAGCACCAACGGGCCTTCAGGCTAACCACAGTAGAGCAGCCCCTCCTACACCAGTGGGGTGTTTTGATTTTTCGTACCATCCATCCTTGACTGAGGTTGCCAAATTAGTAATGAATTATGGGCAGTTTTCTGTTGTAGACTCTTGCCCACTACTCAGTCTCATTTCACATGGGACTCTTCCAGCTGTCAGAGAGAGAGAGAGCAAAGCTTCATTCCATCAGTTCACTGAATTAAAATCCAGTCACCGGAGGTGAAAGGATGCTGTACTCTGATCCTCTAAGCACTAGTTAAATTTAAAATGAATGTTGACAAAAACATGGATGACAGGAACATTAAATGCAATAAAATAAAAGAAGACAGGTTTTGCTGGCATAATGACATCTCCGGAGTATCACTCAAAGATTTGAAGCAGCCTAGGTTTTCATGCTTCAAAAAAAAATCTAATCAGACACTGTATGTTGTGTATATGTTTTCTTTTCAAACTTAAGTGACGTCTTTATAATGTGTCATAAAAAAAATTGTTAAATAATATTAAATTCTTTATCAGCCTTTTCATGCCAAGTAGTCCTTTTGAGGCTGGAGGTCAAAATTCAATGCCAGCTCTCAGGCAATTCATGGAGATGGGGAAAACTGCTCTAGATGAAATATGAAATATTGTTTCTGGCAGTGTTTTGCTAGTAATGGTGATTTTGAATCTGTGGTGTACAGCATATATTATTGCAGGATTTTCATCTCCCTCACATTTTCGATTACAAAACTAATATAAATCAGATATAATCAGTATTGTTTGCTGCATGCTTTCAGTTTAGATGAAAACAAATTCCATTTACTGTTAATTTATTGCAGAAGTTTAGAAATTGAAGATCTGAAACTTAGCTTTGGCTTGTCCAAGTCCAAGATTTAATCAGTGTTTTGAGGTTTCTCAATTGAATCAGCGCCACAGAGCTAAACTTAGATCTATCCTAAGCCCCCTCCTAAATCTCATCTACATTCTGCCCCTCAGCGTCATCATCCGAAAACACATCAAGTTCCACATGCACGCTGATGACACTCAGCTCCAGCTCACCACCACCTCACTCAACCGTAACACTGTCTCTAATTTGACACAATGCTTGTCTGATATCCAGTCTTAGATGAGCAGAAATTTCCTCCAACTTAATATTGGGAAGACCAAAGCCATTGCCATCGACTCCATCCCTCTCCCTGACAACTGTCTTGAAACTGAACCAGACAGTTCACAATCTTGGCATCTTATTTGTCCCTGAAATGAGCTTCCAACCATATTTCCGCGCCATCACTAAGACTGCCTGCTTCCACCTCCGTAACATCGCCCATCTCCTCCTCGCCTCAGCTCATCTGCTGCTGAAACTCTCATCCACACCTCTTTTACCTCTAGATTTGACTATTCCAATGCTCTCCCATCTTCCATTCTCCATAAACTTGAACTCATCCAAAACTCTGGTGCCGTAACCTAACTCACACAAGTCCTGTTCACCTATCACCCCTGTGCTCGCTGACCTGCATTGGCTCCCGGTCATCTTATCCTTGTTTTCAAATCCTTCCATGGCCTCGACCCTCCCTATCTCTGTAACCTCCTCCAGCCCTACAACCTTCCGTGATCTCTGCGCTCCTCGAACTCTGGCTTCTTGCACAACCTCGATTTTAATTGTTCCACCATTGGCAGCCGTGCCTTCAGCTGCTTGGGCACTAAGCTCTGGAATTCCCTTCCTAAGCCTCTCTGCCTCTCTACCACACTCTCCTCCTGTAAGACACTCCTTAAAACCAATCTCTTTGTCAAGTTTTTGGTCACCTGTATTAAAATCTGCTCATGTGGTTCGGTGCCAAACTTTGTTTGATAATGCTCCTGTGAAGCACCTTGGGACATGTTGTTACGTTAAAAAAGCGATATAGATGCAGGTTGTTGTGTTCTGATTATATTTTTCAGGGATTGGGGACAGGTGTTTTGGGAAACATTTCAAGATTACTTTCGATGCCACAGACTGGGCGATATGGGAGGAACAGATTAGGTAAGTAAATGCAAGGCTAGAAAGATGGGCCCTAAATGTTAAATATGATCTCCTGTCAAAACTTCAGCAGGAGACTGGTGGAACCTCCAAAAATATGGGAGGAAGGATATTATAGAAGGATAGATTGGAAAACCCTGCAGAATTGCAGGGTCATAGTGCAGAAGGAACAGTTTCAGATTCTTAGTTCATTGGGAAAATTTTCGAGCAGGGTAAGCTCTACAGATGGAATGGCATTCATCTAAACTGATGCCCTTGTAGAGAGAGTAAATAGAACCTGGAGCATTTAAACTAATAAGACGGGGAAGAGGCAATTCTTGGAGGTGTTAAGAAGAGCAGGTATACAATATAAAAGTATAAATTTCGGGTTTTGCCGGATTTCGGACCTTGCCCCCCCCCCCACCGCCACTCCTCCGCTCCTTGCCACTTGCTGAAATGTCCGGTTTTTGGAAAATTACGGTTTTCGGATGTCTGGATTAGGGACGTTGTACCTGTATAGCAGAAATAGCTCAGTTGGGTGTGTATTAAAATTGAAGATCTAAAAAAATGTCCCTGGTTCAAACACGGGCTTTGGCAGTTTATGATTATTTTCAACGCAGAAAAGTGTGAAGTCATACATTTTAGTAGGAAGAATGAGGAAAGACAATATGTGCTAAATGGTAAAATTTAAAAGAGGGTGTGAGAAGAGGGAGATGTAGGGGTGTTTGTGCACACATCTCTGAAGGTGGCAGTACAGAATAACAAAGCAGTTAATAAAGCATATTTTATCCTGGGCTTTATAAACAGAGGCTCAGAATACAAAAGGCAGGAAATAATGCTAAACCAATATAAAACACTCGTTCGGCCCCAGATGGAGTATTGTGTCCATTTTTGGGTAGGACATGAAGGCTTTGGAGTGGGTGCAGAAGAGATTTACTGGAATAGTTCCAGGGAAGCGAGATTACAGTTATATGCATAGCTTGGAGAAGCTGGGGTTGTTCTCCTTGGAGCAGAGAAGGCAAAGAGGAGACTTGAGAGAGGTGTTTAAAATCATGAAGAATTTAGATAGATTAAATGAAGGGAAATGGTTCCCAATGGCTGAAGGGTCGATAACGAGAGGGCACAGATTTAAGGTGATTTGCGAAAGAACCAGAGTCGACATGAGGAAGATCTTTTTTACCCAACGAATGGTTAGGATTTGGAATGCACTGCCTGATCGGGTGGTGGATACAGATTCAATAGTAGCCTTCAAAAATGAATTGGATAAATACTTGGAGAATAAATTGCAGGGATATGGGGAAAGAGCGGGGCAATGGGACTGACTGGATTGCTCTTCGAAAGAGCCGGTGCAGACTTGATGGGCCAAAAGCCTCCTTCTGTACTGTAATATTCTATGATTCTAATTTAGAGTATTGTGTGCAGTATTGTGCTCCAATAGGAAAGATATTGGCCCTGAAATCCGGCCTCCCCGGATCCGTATGGAGTGTGTACAGACCCGGGAAGGCATCGCAAAAGCTGGTTTTCGGCGCGCAATAATATGCGCCAAAATACTGCTTTTCCGATCTGTCAAATTTCTGGCTTGACAGATCGCACGCATCTCGGGGAGAATGACATTCCCATGGCAGAGATTGGGCTATTTGCCCATCTCTTGCCCTGCGAATGTCCTTAAAACTCCTGCGCCTGATAAAAGCAGGCGCATAACCTACTTTTACCAGCATAAGAGTTTTAAAACATACAAAAACGTGTAAAAATAAAATTTAAAAAACACATTTTAATTTAAAAAACCCTGCCCATTAAGGTAAGTTTATTTTAAACCATGATTAAAACTTTTTTTTTTAAATCGGCAAATATATTTTGTTCAAAAACATTTCTATCAACATTAATTTCTATAATGTATTTATAGAAACATAGAAACATAGAAATTTACAGCGCAGAAGGAGGCCATTTCGGCCCATCAGATCCATGCCGGCCGACAAAGAGCCGCAAGGCCCTTGGTCAGCAGCCCTGAAGGTTGCATATGAACAATGAACAATGGTGGAAAGGTAAAGAGCACCCAGCCCACCCAATCTGCCCCACACAACTGCGACACCCCTTACACTAAAACATTCTACACTCCACCCCAACTGGAGCCATGTGACCTCCTGGGAGAGGCAAAAACCAGATAAAAACCCAGGCCAATTGAGGGAGAAAAAAATCTGGGAAAATTCCTCTCCGACCCATCCAGGTGATCATGCTGGCCATATTCTATTCCCTGCAGTACTTACCATTATATCTGCGCCGGTCAACAAAAGGTTATCCAGTCTAATCCGAATTACCAGCTCTAGGTCCGTAACCTGCAGGTTACAGCACTTTCAGTGCCCATCCAACCATCTCTTAAAAGTGGTGAGGGTTTCTGTATCCACCACTCTTCCAGGCAGTGAGTTTCAGATCCTCACAACCCTCTGTGTAAAGAAGCCCCCCCCTCAAATCCCCTCTAAATCTTCCACCAACCTCCTTAAAACTATGCCCCCTCATAATAGACCCTCCACCAATGGAAATAGTCCCTTACTATCTACTATGTCCAGGCCCCTCAATATTTTGTACACCTCAATGAGGTCTCCTCTCAACCTCCTCTGTTCCAATAGAACAAACCCAGCCTATCCAATCTGTCCTCATAACTAAGATTCTCCATTCCAGGCAGCATCCTAGTAAATCTCCTCTGCACCCTCTCTAGTGCAATCACATCCTTCCTATAATGCAGCGACCAGAACTGTACACAGTACTCCAGCTGTGGCCTAACCAAAGTATTGTACAATTTAAGCATAACCTCCCTGCTCTTATATTCTATGCCTCGACCAATAGAGGCAAGCATTCCATATGCCTTCTTAACCACCTTATCCACCTGGCCTGCTACTTTCAGGGATCTGTGGACAAACATTCCAAGATCCCTTTGTTCATCTACACTATTAAGTGGCCTACCGCTTAATGTGTATACTCTTTCCTTATTAGCCCTCCCAAGTGCATCACTTCACACTTCTCTGAATTAAATTCCATTTGCCACTGCTCTGCCCACTTAACCAGTAGATTGATATCCTCCTGCAGCCCATGACTTTCCTCTTCATTATCAACCACACAGCCAATTTTAGTGTCGTCTGCAAACTTGTTAATAATACTCCCTATATTCAAATCTAAATCGTTGATATAGAACACAAAAAGGGACCCAGTACTGAGCCCTGCAGAACCCCACTGGAAACATCCTTCCAGTCACAAAAACATCCATCAACCATTATCCTTTGCTTCCTACCTCCAAGCCAATTTTGGATCCAACTTGCCACTTTGCCCTGTATCCCATGGGCTTTAACCTTCGTGACCTGTCTACCATGTGGGACCTTATCAAAAGCTTTGCTAAAGTCCATATACACTACATGTCTTGGTTACCTCCTCAAAAAATTCAATCAGGTTAGTCAAACACGATCGTCCCTTAACAAATCCGTGCTGACTGTCCCTAATTAATCCTTGCCTTTCCACCTTATGTGAGGTGTTTTTTTATTTTTTCTGTAATGTTTGGGTGTTTGGGGGTGTTTTTCATTCATAGTAAGAGGAGTTTCAAATTAACAAAACTCTTATTACTATGAATGAGAAAATACATTACAGTGATTGGGTGTCCAGGCCCACGTGACTCTTACGGCCGTCCCAACGTGAACGCACTCCGTTGCGCAAGAAGAGGAGGCCTCGAGTCCGGAATCTCTGGTGAGCATTTGACCAAAAGGTAAGTGCGCATCTTTTCTCCTATTTTTAGTCGAACGCCCGTGGGAAGAAGAAACTGGGATTTCAGACCCATTGAGGCTACAATACAGATTTACCAGATGGCTTCCTGGTATGAGGAAGTACAAATTTGAAGAAAGACGTGAAAATTGCAATTTTTTTTCATCAGAACAATGCTGATTATGAGGTGATGTGACAAAATGGTTAAAAGTATGAATGAATGGGACAGAATAGAAGCAAACCATCATAGAAAAGAAAATCAAGCAGAGTGGAAAACGGGCTGTTAATTTGTTATCACTCAATTTGCGATATCACCCAAGACAAATTTAACCCCCCAATGTCTATAAAACAAACTTAACTGCATGAACTTAATAGGGGATTTAAAAATTATAGACACGATTGAATCATTTCCTAGTTGCGATCTAATTTCCTTCAATGATATTAATGCATTTTTCGCATTGTTTTATATCCAGCCTTCTGTTTTAACTTGTTTAAACCTTGTCAAACACATGTAGTACAATATCCTTGTGCTTTAATATGATGTGCCATTAAATGGCACATACTGGTTCATGTTCATGATTTTTCACACAGTGAGTTCTTGAGATCAGTCACGTGGGAGACACCACAGAGTGATGATGGGATACTTCCCGACCCCGTGGGGATTAGCAAAGGGAGTCACCCCAGATTGTACATGTGTAATTCTAGTGGTTGGTTACAGAGCAGCTCTGGAGGAGACATGAAAGCAGGTTGTTTGCCTGTGCGTTCGAAGATGGTCACTGTATACTACGGGGGGAACCACAGAACTCACAGAATAGAAAATAATAAAAAGCTTCAGAATAAAGATAACCAAAATAAAGTTTGAATGTGACAGCTGTTGTGACAATTGGAAAACACACAAAGATTAACTTGCAAAGGTCAATCCCAATGATGGGTTTCAGAGTGCTGGACAATTCAAATTCCTTTGGAAAGCTGTTTAGATACAATAACTGTTCCGAAAGGAATTTATTTTGAAAATCAGTTTTAATTTAAATGATAGTAATTATGTTATCATCATCAATTGTAATTGATTTGAAGATCTACAGCAGAATCATTAAATTGCAGTGTAAAACCTTACGGTTTTCTTAAATTACCACAGGGGCACCATGCAATATATAAACAGAATTAAATATTCCAAGCATGAAAGTTACTGAAAAAGATGTTGAATGGGATAGAATATTGGAGTCAGTGTTTAATATCCAAGAGCATGTTATTTAATGTGAAATACTATGTTAACATCCCAATTATGTAGACCATCTGAGTGTATACTGCTTCTAGCAGCCCGAATGGCTTAGAATGCACCAGAGGTTCTGTGATCAATGTTGAATTAGTTAATGGCCGCAAGATCAATGTGGCTCCAATTGGCCTCAGTTTCCTTAGCTAGGAGGAAAATTGGCCTGGCTCCCACACAGGCTGCGATTTCGCCAACGGTGGTGGGTCGGGTGCTGCTGCCATTGGTGGCTTGTGGGGAACGGTCTCCCGGCTCCATCCCCCCTTCTCACAGCCTGTTAAGTACCTTAATTAATTGGCCCGCTGCTTGATGTTGGGTCTGCGATTGGCACGCAGATGTGACAGTTGAGAAACTGACATGGAGGCGGGTTCAGAGTGGGATCCCGAGCCCGCTGTCAATCAGGGCCATTTTGACAGCAGGCCTGCCTCCAAACCGCGCTCGCAGGGCTGGGAAGATTCTGGCCTTGATTAGAAACATAGAAACATAGAAAATAGGTGCAGGAGTAGGCCATTCAGCCCTTCTAGCCTGCACCGCCATTCAATGAGTTCATGGCTGAACATGCAACTTCAGTACCCCCTTCCTGCTTTATCGCCATACCCCTTGATCCCCCTAGTAGTAAGGACTTCATCTAACTCCCTTTTGAATATATTTAGTGAATTGGCCTCAACGACTTTCTGTGGTAGAGAATTCCACAGGTTCACCACTCTCTGGGTGAAGAAGTTTCTCCTCATCTCGGTCCTAAATGGCTTACCCCTTATCCTCAGACTGTGACCCCTGGTTCTGGACTTCCCCAACATTGGGAACATTCTTCCTGCATCTAACCTGTCTAAACCCGTCAGAATTTTAAACGTTTCTATGAGGTCCCCTCTCATTCTTCTGAACTCCAGTGAATACAAGCCCAGTTGATCCAGTCTTTCTTGATAGGTCAGTCCCGCCATCCCGGGAATCAGTCTGGTGAATCTTCGCTGCACTCCCTCAATAGCAAGAATGTCCTTCCTCAAATTAGGAGACCATAACTGTACACAATACTCCAGGTGTGGCCTCACCAAGGCCCTGTACAACTGTAGCAACACCTCCCTGCCTCTGTATTCAAATCCTCTCGCTATGAAGGCCAACATGCCATTTGCTTTCTTAACCGCCTGCTGTACCTGCATGCTAACCTTCAATGACTGATGTACCATGACACCCAGGTCTCGTTGCACCTCCCCTTTTCCTAATCTGTCACCATTCAGATAATAGTCTGTCTCTCTGTTTTTACCACCAAAGTGGATAACCTCACATTTATCCACATTAAACTTCATCTGCCATGCATTTGCCCACTCACCTAACCTATCCAAGTCACTCTGCAGCCTAATAGCATCCTCCTCGCAGCTCACACTGCCACCCAACTTAGTGTCATCCGCAAATTTGGAGATACTGCATTTAATCCCCTCATCTAAATCATTAATGTACAATGTAAACAGCTGGGGCCCCAGCACAGAACCTTGCAGCACCCCACTAGTCACTGCCTGCCATTCTGAAAAGTACCCGTTTACTCCTACTCTTTGCTTCCTGTCTGACAACCAGTTCTCAATCCACGTCAGCACACTACCCCCAATCCCATGTGCTTTAACTTTGCACATTAATCTCTTGTGTGGGACCTTGTCGAAAGCCTTCTGAAAGTCCAAATATACCACATCAACTGGTTCTCCTTTGTCCACTTTACTGGAAACATCCTCAAAAAATTCCAGAAGATTTGTCAAGCATGATTTCCCTTTCACAAATCCATGCTGACTTGGACCTATCATGTCACCATTTTCCAGATGCACTGCTATGACATCCTTAATAATTGATTCCATCATTTTACCCACTACTGAGGTCAGGCTGACCGGTCTATAATTCCCTGTTTTCTCTCTCCCTCCTTTTTTAAAAAGTGGGGTTACATTGGCTACCCTCCACTCCATAGGAACTGATCCAGAGTCAATGGAATGTTGGAAAATGACTGTCAATGCATCCGCTATTTCCAAGGCCACCTCCTTAAGTACTCTGGGATGCAGTCCATCAGGCCCTGGGGATTTATCGGCCTTCAATTCCATCAATTTCCCCAACAGAATTTCCCGACTAATAAAGATTTCCTTCAGTTCCCCCTCCTTACTAGACCCTCTGACCCTTTTTATATCCGGAAGGTTGTTTGTATCCTCCTTAGTGAATACCGAACCAAAGTACTTCTTCAATTGGTCTACCATTTCTTTGTTCCCCGTTATGACTTCCCCTGATTCTGACTGCAGGGGACCTACGTTTGTCTTTACTAACCTTTTTCTCTTTACATACCTATAGAAACTTTTGCAATCCACCTTAATGTTCCCTGCAAGCTTCTTCTCGTACTCCATTTTCCCTGCCCTAATCAAACCCTTTGTCCTCCTCTGCTGAGTTCTAAATTTCTCCCAGTCCCCAGGTTCGCTGCTATTTCTGGCCAATTTGTATGCCACTTCCTTGGCTTTAATACTATCCCTGATTTCCCTAGATAGCCACGGTTGAGCCACCTTCCCTTTTTTATTTTTACGCCAGACAGGAATGTACAATTGTTGTAATTCATCCATGCGGTCTCTAAATGTCTGCCATTGCCCATCCACAGTCAACCCCGTAAGTATCATTCGCCAATCTATCCTAGCCAATTCACGCCTCATACCTTCAAAGTTACCCTTCTTTAAGTTCTGGACCATGGTCTCTGAATTTACTGTTTCATTCTCCATCCTAATGCAGAATTCCACCATATTATGGTCACTCTTCCCCAAGGGGCCTCGCACAATGAGATTGCTAATTAATCCTCTCTCATTACACAACACCCAGTCTAAGATGGCCTCCCCAGTAGTTGGTTCCTCAACATATTGGTCTAGAAAACCATCCCTTATGCACTCCAGGAAATCCTCCTCCACCGTATTGCTTCCAGTTTGGCTAGCCCAATCTATGTGCATATTAAAGTCACCCATTATAACTGCTACACCTTTATTGCATGCACCCCTAATTTCCTGTTTGATGCCCTCCCCAACATCACTACTACTGTTTGGAGGTCTGTACACAACTCCTACTAACGTTTTTTGCCCTTTGGTGTTCTGCAGCTCTACCCATATAGATTCCACATCATCCAAGCTAATGTCTTTCCTAACTATTGCATTAATCTCCTCTTTAACCAACAATGCTACCCCACCTCCTTTTCCTTTTATTCTATCCTTCCTGAATGTTGAATACCCCTGAATGTTGAGTTCCCAGCCCTGATCATCCTGGAGCCACGTCTCCGTAATCCCAATCACATCATATTTATTAACATCTATTTGCACAATTAATTCATCCACCTTATTGCGGATACTCCTTGCATTAAGACACAAAGCCTTCAGGCTTGTTTTTTTAACATCCTTTGTCCTTTTATAATTTTGCTGTACAGTGGCCCTTTTTGTTCTTTGCCTTGGGTTTCTCCGCCCTCCACTTTTCCTCATCTCCTTTCTGTCTTTTGCTTTTGCCTCCTTTTTGTTTCCCTCTGTCTCCCTGCATAGGTTCCCATCCCCCTGCCATATTAGTTTAAATCCTCCCCAACAGCACTAGCAAACACTCCCCCGAGGACATTGGTTCCGGTCCTGCCCAGGCGCAGACCGTCCGGTTTGTACTGGTCCCACCTCCCCCAGAACCGGTCCCAATGCCCCAGGAATTTGAATCCCTCCCTGCTGCACCACTGCTCAAGCCACGTATTCATCTGCGCTATCCTGCGATTCCTACTCTGACTATCACGTGGCACTGGTAGCAATCCCGAGATTACTACTTTTGAGGTCCTACTTTTTAATTTAGCTCCTAGCTCCTTAAATTCGTTTCGTAGGACCTCATCCCTTTTTTTACCTATGTCGTTGGTACCAATGTGCACCACGACAACTGGCTGTTCTCCCTCCCATTTCAGAATGTCCTGCACCCGCTCCGAGACATCCTTGACCCTTGCACCAGGGAGGTTACTATTAGTAACTTCTCCTGGAAACCCGTGTATATCTGTGCATGGAGTCAGAGCAGGATTGGACTCTGCGTGGTAATCCTTCTAGGATAGAATAGCTTACAATAATCATTGCTCAGGCTCCCGAGAGGTACCAGGGGGCTACCACCAGCCATGGAACTATATCCCACCAAGGTGCCGGTGCCTTGAGTGGGAGAAAAAAAATGCACGTTTTTTAATCTCATCTTATGTTTGTGAACTTACCATTTAAGCTGCTCCTGTCAATTAAGTTGGTGTCTGCTGGCCAGAATGCTCCGTCCCCATGTACACTCCTACCTGCTGAGCAAAGAAGGCATGTCAGAGGGAGAGCTACTGAACTAAGCTGAATGTCAGCATCGTGGAACAGTGTTATAAAAGAAACCTTCAGGATCACCTTGAGCAAAAACAAACTGCAGGTGAATAATAAAGGAGATGGGCTACATATAGAATCCCAGTCATGAAATATTTCAATCACGCAAGCACATCTCTTCTAATATTATGTAAGTTATTCCATTTAAAGGAGCACTCCATCCCTGGTCTTTCAAACTACATCAAAACCAACTTTTTTTCTTGCAAATCCAATACCTAAATAATTAGCATTAATCTTGAAATTCTGTCAAGTAATCGATTTCTTATTTGAGTCATTAGATTGAACGATAACAAAACCCTTCAAAATAAATGAAAGTTTTACAATGTATCACAAACTAATGTTGCCTCTCTTTTGGCTCATGATGTCAGGGTTGATGACATCTAAGCAATACGCCATGTGTTACCTGTTCAACCTATGACATAATTCAGCAGAAAACTTTAACTGGAAAGAGGGCAGTGGCAGAATTTGGGTAACAAGATTGGAAAACATTATTTCAGGATTAGAAACACCTGAATATTGGGTCTGAGCAACAGAATCTAATGAAGTACCTGTCACCATTTGAAAAGCGTGCTGTTACTTCACAGATTAGCCTATTATAATTAGCTATTTCCCTCAATAAAATTTAATTTAAGTGAGTGCTTTACTTTTAAAAACCAACATTTTCATGTGAGATGGTACACCACAAATAATTGATCCCTCCCTATCTCTGTAATCTCCTCCAACCCCACAACCCCCCCCCCCACCTCCCCCACCCCGAGATGTCTGCGCCCTCTAATTCTGCCCTCTTGAGTAACCCTGATTATAATCACTCAACCATTGGTGGCTGTGCCTTCTGTTGCCTAGACCCTAAGCTCTAGTATTCCCTGCCTAAGGCTCTCTTTCTTCCTTCAAGGTGCTCCTTAAAACCTACCTCTTTGTCCAAGTTTTTGGTCACCTGCCCTAATTTCTCCTATGTGGTTCGGTGTCAAATTTTTTATCTCATAATACTCCTGTGAAACACCTTGGGATGTTTCACTATGTTAAAGGCGCTATATAAATACAAGTTGTTGTTGTTGTTAAATCTTAATTTAAATGCCTGCTTTGAGGATCTGAAGTGCAATTGTAGAATATTTATATACAATCCCTATATGCAACTCCACAATGTCTCTATAAAACAAATCTACTTTCAAATTGAAAGAAATGGTGCTAACCCAGAGGTGCAGTCAATCATTTACTCTTGACATGCTGATGTTCCAAATTAGAATTAGTATGGAGTTATCTTTTAGGAGGGATTTCTTAAAGACACATACCTATTTGTAGCATGCCTTACATCATGCCTTACATAGCAACAAACATAAACAGAGCATTGGGAAACAAAGTACAAAGGAACAGATCATAGAATGGCTATAGCACAGAAGGAAGCCATTCGGCCTGTCGAGCCCGTGCCGACGAGGAAGTAATTTGGAATGAAAATTCAACTTGCTGCTGGGAGGTTCTGACTGGATACAGTAAGGTATAGCTACTGTTGATAAACATAGTCCTGCTACAATGTTTATATTTTCAATCTTGCTTCACTATTTTGTTATAATCTCATCAATCAACTGACCTGCAGTTTTGCCAATGAGAACTATATTTTAAGTAACGCCATGAAAATTCAAAACTCACAAGGATTAAGAAACTATGTCCATATTTATCTCTATGCCAGTCATTATTCTGTGATTAGAATCGCTTCAGTTCTTGAAATATATTTATCAAGGTTTTTTTCTCCTCTCTCGCTTCAGAATTACCTCTCTCTGGGATTAGATTAGAACGTACATCAATTATTTTATTTTTTTAAATTGTAAATTTTATGGTGATGAAGGTGAGGTGCCTTACTGTAGAGGAATAAACATTTTCCATTTGGGACACTCGGCTCATGTATGCCATGATTAGATGTATAAATGTCCCAATAATGAAGAGAATTTCTACTCTACCAGGCATGCTGAAATTGTAAACACATTCTTTATTAATGAATTTACAATCTAATTTCACATAATGCACAAAGGCATAATTCCCCAAACTGTCTCAAGACATCATCAACCAGTGACCTTTTTCTGATTCCCACACCAGCCATTTTTCTCTGAGTGAGATTGCCAATTTAATGCCAATTACTGTCAATTAGGGGTGGCTATTTTGTACGGTGACAATCAGGAACGGACTTGAAACTGCCCAAACTCATTTCATCTGGGACCTTTACAGCCAACAGACAGTTCCATCCTGTCACTTTAGGCCAGCATTGAGTCCATATTGCCAAATGTCAGCAATGCACACTGACGGTCAACATATACAGTTGTGTCAGCATTTGTTGACAAAAATCAGTCCTTGAGCCTGCTCCACCATTCAATAAGATCATGGCTGATCTGATCCTGGCCTCAACTCCACTTCCCCGCCCGCTCCCCATAACCCTCGACTTATCATTCAAAAATCTGTCTATCTCCACCTTAAATATATTCAATGACCCAGCCTCCACAGCTCTCTGAGGTAGAGAATTCCATAGATTCACAACCCCCTGAGAGAAGAAATTCCTCCTCATTTCTGTTTTAAATGGGCAACCCCTTATTCTAAAACTATGGCCCCAAGTTTCCCCCCGTCATGAGGTGCGCTGACTTTCTAAACTAAAAAGGGCACCGAAAAGTTACCTTCCAATTCTATCCGCTCCTCAGGGCGTCTTCGGCCTCGGCATGGCGCAGCACATCCAGTGGGGGGGGGGTGGAGCCAGGTCCCACGCTGAAAACAGTGCCAGGACCTCTGCACATGCGCGCTAGAGTGTGCGTGCATGTGCAGTATCTCCTCGTCCCCACAATCTCTGTGACGCTCTGCAGGCTGTGTGGGAGGGGCCCAACGCACACCGCCCCTGGCCGAATGGGTTCCCTCATCGGCGGCCCACTGTGTTCCCTAACGTAGAACTTCTATTTTTTATTTGTTATTTATTAATTGATTGATTGCTTATTACTTTGGTCTTGGTGATTTAGGTGGAGGGTTCCTTCTATTTTTTATTTGTTAATTAATTGCTTATTACTTTCTGTGCTTTGTAAGTCTAGGTGCAGATCCTCTCAGCTTCCATGTAATTTTTATTTGTTATTGAATGCTTATTTTTGTGCATTGTTTAGCGCTTAGTGCTTTAAATGTATTTATGCTTCTTTAATGTTGTTGTGAAGGTGTTTAATGCTTTGTAAGGTCCTCTCACTTCCCTCCCCCCGCCACCCTCCCATCTCTAGCTACCTGCGCTGATTTCTTAGCTCACCGCAAGATTTTTCTGTGCGGACACAAGTGGCCACATACGCTGGCCTAAGTTAGTTTGGAGGAACTTTTAGCTGTCTAAACTTGCTTAAATAGCCAAAACAGGCATCAGTGGCTGGTAACGCCCCCTTTTGAAAAAGAAACGAAACTAAAAAAAAACTAACTAACTCACTTACACTGGAGCAAATTAAATGGGCAGATTTTTAAGATTCTCCAAAAAAATCTAGTTGCTCCAAAAAAAAACAGAGCAACTCCTGGGGAAACCTGGGCCCTATGCCCCCTAGTTCTAGATTCTGTCATGAGGGGAAACATCCTCTCTGCATCAACCCTATCAAGCCTCCTCAGAATCTGATCCAATTCAATAAGATCACCTCAAAGTCTTCTAAACTCCAATGAGTATAGGCCCAATCTGCTGAATCTTTCTACATATGACAACCCCTTCATTTCAGGAATCAACATTGTGAACCTTCTCGGAACTGCCCCCAGTGCAAGTATATCCTTCCTGAAATAAGGAAACCAAAACTATATGCAGTACTCTAGGTGTGGTCTTACCAATGCACTGTACAGTTGTAGCAGGACTTCCCTACTTTTATACTCCGTCCCCCTTGCAATAAAGACCAACATTCCATTTGTCTTCCTAAATACTTGCTGTACGTGCATGCTAACTTTTTGCGTTTCATGTATAAGGACCCCCAGATCCCTCTGTACCACCGCATTTTGTAATCTCTCCCCATTTAAATAATAATTCACTTTTTTATTTTTCCTACCAAAGTGGATAACCTCAAATGTTCCCACATTATACTCCATCTGCCAAATTTTTGCCCACTCACTTAGTCTATATCTATCCCTTTGTAGATTCTTTGCGTCCTCCTCACAACTTATTTTCCCACCTATCTTTGTATCATCAGCAAATTTGACTAGATTACACTCGGTCCCTTCATCCAAGTCATTAAATAAATTGTAAATAGTTGAGGCCCCAGCATTGATCCCTGTGGCAGCCCACTAGTTATAGTTTGCCAACCAGAAAATGACCCATTTATCCCAAATCTCTGCTTTCTGTTAGTTAGCCAATTCTCTATTCACGCTGCTATATTAACCCCAAACCCGTGAGCTCTTATCTTGTACAGTAACCTTTTATGTGGCACCTTATCGAATGCTTTCTGGAAATAGAAACATAGAAACATCGAAAATAGGTGCAAAAGTAGGCCATTTAGCCCTTCGAGCCTGCACCACCATTCAATAAGATCATGGCTGATCATTCCCTCAGTACCCCTTTCCTGCTTTCTCTCCATACCCCTTGATTCCCTTAGCCGTAAGGGCCATATCTAATTCTCTCTTGAATATATCCAATCAACTGGCATAAATAACTCTCTGCGGCAGGGAATTCCACAGGTTAACAACTCTCTGAGTGAAGAAGTTTCTCCTCATCTCCATCCTAAATGGCCTACCCCTTATCCTAAGACTGTGTCCCCTGGTTCTGGACTTCCCCAACATCGGGAACAATCTACACGCATCTAACCTGTCCTGTCCCATCAGAATCTTGTATGTTTCTGAGATCCCCTCTCATCCTTCTTAACTCCAATGTATAAAGGCCCAGTTGATCCAGTCTCTTCTCATATGTCAGTCCAGCCATCCTGGGAATCATTCTGGTGAACCTTCACTGCACTCCCTCAATAGCAAGAACATCCTTCCTCAGATTAGGAGACCAAGCCTGAACACAATATTCCAGGTGAGGCCTCACCAAGGCCCTGTACAACTGCAGTAAGATCTCGCTGCTCCTATATTCAAATCCCCTAGCTGTGAAGGCCAACATATCATTTGCCTTCTTTACCATCTGCTGTACCTGTATGCCAACTTTCAATGACTGATGAACCATGACACCCAGGTCTCGTTGCACCTCCCCTTTTCCTAATCTGCCACGATTCAGATAATATTCTATCTTTGCGTTTTTGCCCCCAAAGTGGATAACCTCACATTTATCCACATTATACTGCATCTGTCATGCATTTGCCCACTCACCTAACCTGTCCAAGTCACCCTGCAGCCTCTTAGCGACCCGCTCACAGCTCACACCGCCACCCAGTTTAGTGTCATCTGCAAACTTGGAGATATTACACTGAATTCCTTCATCCAAATCATTGATGTATATTGTAAAGAGCTGGGGTCCCAGCATTGAGCCCTGCGGCACTCCACTAGTCACTGCCTGCCATTCTGAAAAGGACCATTTATGCTGACTCTCTGCTTCCTGTCTGCCAACCAGTTCTCTATCCACGTCAGTACATTACCCCCATTACCATGTGCTTTGATTTTGCACAACAATCTCTTGTGCGGGACCTTGTCAAAAGCCTTTTGAAAGTCCAAATACACCACATCCAGTGGTTCTCCCTTGTCCACTCTACTAGTTACACCCTCAAAAAATTCCAGAAGATTTGTCAAGCATAATTTCCCTTTCATAAATCCATGCTGACTTGGACCGATCCTGTCACTGCTTTCCAAATGCGCTGCTATTTCATCCTTAATAATTGATTCCAACATTTTCCCTACTACTGATGTCAGGCTAACCGATCTATAATTACCCACTTTCTCTCTCCCTCCCTTTTTAAAAAGTGGTGTTACATTAGCTACCCTCTAGTCCATAGGAACTGATCCCGAGTTGATAGACTGTTGGAAAATGATCACCAATGCATCCACTATTTCTAGGGCCACTTCCTTAAGTACTCTGGGATGCCTGACTATCTGGCCCCGGGGATGTATCGGCCTTCAATCCCATCAATTTCCCTAACACAATTTCCTGCCTAATAAGGATAACCTTCAGTTCTTCCTTCTCACTAGACCCTCGGCCCCCTAGTATTTCCGGAAGCTTATTTGTGTCTTCCTTCGTTAAGACAGAACCAAAGAACTTGTTCAATTGGTCTGCCATTTCTTTGTTCCCCATTATAAATTCAACTGAATCCGCCAGGGACCTACGTTTGTCTTCATTAATCTTTTTCTCTTCACATATCTTTAGAAGCTTTTGCAGTCAGTTTTTATGTTCCCGGCAAGCTACTTCTCGTACTCTATTTTCCCCCTCTTAATTAAACCCTTTGTCGTCCTATGCTGAATTCTAAATTTCTCCCAGTCCTCAGGTTTGCTGCTTTTTCTGGCCAATTTATATGCCTCTTCCTTGGATTTAACACTATCCTTAATTTCCCTTGTTAGCCACAGTTGAGCCACCTTCCCCATTTTATTTTTAATCCAGACAGAGATGTACAATTGCTGAAGTTCATCCATGTGATCTTTAAATGTTTGCCATTGCCTATCCACCGTCAACCCTTAAATATCATTTGCCAGTCTATTCTAGCCAATTCACACCTCAAACCATTGAAGTTACCTTTCCTTAAGTTCAGGACCCTAGTTTCTGAATTAACTGTGTCACGCACCATCCTAATAAAGAATTCTACCATATTATGGTCACTCTTCCCCAAGGGGTCTTGCACAACAAGATTGCTAATTAGTCCTTTCTCATTACACATCACCCAGTCTAGGATGGCCAGCTTCCTGGTTGGTTCCTCGACATATTGGTCTCGAAAACCATCCCTAATACACTCCAGGAAATCCTCCTCCACCGCATTGCTACCAGTTTGGTTAGCCCAATCAATATGTAGATTAAAGTCACCCATGATAACTGCTGTACCTTTATTGCATGCATCCCTAATTTCTTGTTTGATGCTGTCTTCAAACTTACTACTACTGTTTGGTGGTCTGTACACAACTCCCACTAGCTTTTTCTGCCCCTTGGTATTCCGTAGCTCCACTCATACCGATTCCATATCATCCAAGCTAATGTCCTTTCTTACTATTGCATTAATTTCCTCTTTAACCAGCAATGTCACCTCGCCTCCTTTTCCTTTCTGTCTATCCTCCCTAAATGTTGAAAACCCCTGGATGTTGAGTTCCCAGCCTTGGTCTCCCTGGAGCCATGTCTCTGTGATGCCAATTACATCATATCCATTAACTGCTATCTGTGCAATTAATTCGTCCACCTTATTACGAATACTCCTCGCATTGAGGCACAGAGCCTTCAGGCTTGTCTTTCTAACACATTTTGCCCCTTTAGAATTTTGCTGTAATGTGGCCCTTTTTGCTTTTTACCTTAGGTTTCTCTGCCCTCCACTTTTACTTTTCTTCTTTCTATCTTTTGCTTCTGCCCCCATTCTACTTCCTTCTGTCTCCCTGCATAGGTTCTCATCCCCCTGCCATATTAGTTTAACTCTTCCCCAACAGCACTAGCAAACACTCCCCCTAGGACATTGGTTCTGGTCCTGCCAGGTGTAGACCGTCCGGTTTGTACTGGTCCCACCTCCCCCAGAACCGGTTCCAATGCCCCAGGAATTTGAATCCCTTCCTTCTGAACCACTCCTCAAGCCACGTATTCATCTGAGCTATCCTGCGATTCCTACTCTGACTAGCACGTGGCACTGGTAGCAATCCTGAGATTACTACTTTTAAGGTCCTACTTTTTAATTTCGCTCTGAGCTCCCTAAATTCATCTCGTAGGACCTCATCCCCTTTTTTACTTATGTCGTTGGTACCTATATGCACCACGACAACTGGCTGTTCACCCTCCCTTTTCAGAATGCCCAGCACCCGCTCCGAGACATCCTTGACCCTTGCACCAGGGAGGCAACATATCATCCTGGAGTCTCGGTTGCGGCCGCAGAAACGTCTATCTATTCCCCTTACAATTGAATCCCCTATCACTATTACTCTCCCACTCTTTTTCCTGCCCTCCTTTGCAGCAGAGCCACCCACGGTGCCATGAACTTGGCTGCTGTTGCCCTCCCCTGGTGAGTCATCCCCCCCCAACAGTACCCAAAGCAGTGTATCTGTTTTGCAGGGGGATGACCGCAGGGGACCCCTGCACTACCTTCCTTGCACTGCTCGTCCTGTTAGTCACCCATTCCCTATCTGGCTTTGTACTCTTTACCTGCGGTAAGACCAACTCCCTAACCGTGCTATTCACGTCATTCTCAGCATCGTGGATGCTCCAGGGTGAATCCACCCGCAGCTCCAGTGCCGCAATGTGGTCCGTCAGGAACTGCAGCCGGATACACTTCCCGCACACGTAGTCATCAGGAACACCAGAAGCGTCCCTGACTTCCCACATGTTGTGCTCCTCCTGCCATGGCTTAACACCTAGATAAACTTAATTTGGCAACAACAATGCTAAATGTTACTTACTGATAAAGAAAAGAAAAACTACTTACCAATTACCAGACAATCACTTACCCCCTTGGCTGTGACGTCACCTTTCGATTTCTTTCCACTTCTTTTTTGCCTCCCTACTGCAACTGCACCGGCTGGCCTCTTGTTGGCCTCCCGACTCGATGCTTCTCCTCCTCCTCGCTCCCTGACTGATGGGCCTCTTGTAGGCCTCCCGACTCGACGCTTCTCCTCCTCCTCGCTCCCTGACTGATGGGCCTCTTGTAGGCCTCCCGACTCGATCCTTCTCCTCCTCCTCACTCTCCCGCTCCCTGACTGATGGGCCTCTTGTAGGCCTCCCGACTCGACGCTTCTCCTCCTCCTCGCTCCCTGACTGATGGGCCTCTTGTAGGCCTCCCGACTCGACGCTTCTCCTTCTCCTCGCTCTCCCGCTCCCTGACTGATGGGCCTCTTGTAGGCCTCCTGACTCGACGCTTCTCCTTCTCCTCGCTCTCCCGCTCCCTGACTGATGGGCCTCTTGTAGGCCTCCTGACTCGATCCTTCTCCTCCTCCTCGCTCTCCCGCTCCCTGACTGATGGGCCTCTTGTAGGCCTCCTGACTCGATGCTTCTCCTCCTCCTCGCTCTCCCGCTCCCTGACTGATGGGCCTCTTGTAGGCCTCCCGACTCGACACTTCTCCTCCTCCTCGCTCTCCCGCTCCCTGACTGATGGGCCTCTTGTAGGCCTCCCGACTCGACGCTGCTCCTCCTCCTCACTCTCCCGCTCCCTGACTGCAACTGATGGGCCTCTTGTAGGCCTCCCGACTCGACCTGCTCCTCCTCCTCACTCTCCCGCTCCCTGACTGCGACTGATGGGCCTCTTGTAGGCCTCCCGACTCGACGCTGCTCCTCCTCCTCGCTCTCCCGCTCCCCTACTGTGACTGATGGGCCTCTTGTAGGCCTCCCGACTCGACGCTGCTCCTCCTCCTCGCTCTCCCGCTCCCCTACTGTGACTGATGGGCCTCTTGTAGGCCTCCCGACTCGACGCTGCTCCTCCTTCTCACTCTCCCGCTCCCTGACTGCGACTGATGGGCCTCTTGTAGGCCTCCCGACTCGACGCTGCTCCTCCTCCTCACTCTCCCGCTCCCTGACTGCGACTGATGGGCCTCTTGTAGGCCTCCCGACTCGATGCTTCTCCTCCTCCTCGCTCTCCCGCTCCCTGACTGATGGGCCTCTTGTAGACCTCCCGACTCGACGCTGCTCCTCCTCCTCACTCTCCCGCTCCCTGACTGATGGGCCTCTTGTAGGCCTCCCGACTCAATGCTGCTCCTCCTCCTCGCTCTCCAAATACACTATATCTATTGGTTCCACTTTATCCACCCTGCTCATTACATCCTCAAAGAACTTGAGCAAATTTGTCAAACATGATTTGCCTTTCATAAAACCATGCTGACTCTGCTTGACTGCATTATGATTCTCTAAATGTCCTGCTACTACTTCCTTAATGATGGACTGCAGCATTTTCCCAATGATAGATGTTAGGCTAACTGCTCTATCATTTCCTGTTTTCTGTCTCTCTCCTTTCTTAAATAGAGGCGTTATATTTGCGGTTTTCCAGTCTGTTGGGATCTCTCCAGAATCCAGGGAGTTTTCGTAGATTACAACTAATGCATCCATTATCTCTGCAGCCATCTCTTTTAAGACCCTAGGATGCAGGCCTTCAGGTCCAGGGGACTTGTCCACCTTTAGTCCCATTAGTTTGCCGAGTACATTTTCTCATGAGAGTGATTGATTTTTGTCGCCCGTCCCAATAGCCTCTTGATTATCAATTATTGGGATGCTTTTAGTGTCTTCTACAGTGAAGACCAATACAAAATATTTGTTCAAAGTCTCCGCTATTTCTCTGTTTCCCATTACTTATTCTCCAGTTTCATCCTCTAAGGGACCAACATTTACTTTAGTTATTCATTTCCTTTTTCTATACCTGTAGAAGCTCTTACAGTCTGTTTTTATATTTCTTGCTAGTTTACTCTCAGAAGCTATCTTCTCTCTTTCATTTTTTTAGTCATCCTTTGCTGTTTTCTAAAAATTGCCCAATCCTCTGGACATCCACTGTTCTTCTTAATATTGTATGCTTTTATTTTCAATTTGATACTAGCTTTTACTTCCTTAGTTAGCCATGGATGGTTTATCCTTCTCTTGGAGTCTTTCTTTCTCACTGGAATATATCTTTGCTGAGAGTTATGAAATATCTCCTTAAATGTTTGTCACTGCTTTTCTACAGTCTTACCCTTTAATATATTTTCCCAGTCCACTTTAACTCATTCTGCCTTTATACCTTTGTAATAACTTTATTTAAGTTCAGGGCACTAGTTTGAGAATTAGCTTTCTCACCCTCAAACTGAATTTGAAATTCTACCATGCTATGATCACTCTTCCCAAGAGGATCCTTCACGGCGCGATCATTAATTAATCCAGACTCATTGCACATTAACAGATCTAAAATAGTCTGCTCCCTGGTTGGTTCCACAATGTATTGTTCCAAGAAACCATCTCGCAAACACTCTGTGAACTCTTTCTCCAGGCTACCTTTGCCAATTTGATTTGTCCAATCAATATGAAGATTAAAACCGCCCATGATTATTGCCGTAACTTTCTTACAAGCCTCTATTATTTCTTGATTTATACTCTGTCCTACAGTGTGACTAATGTTTGGGGGCCTGTATACCACTCCCACCACTGACTTTCTACCCTTATTATTTATTATCTCCACCCAAACTGATTCTACATCTTGATCTTCTGATCGAATATCATTTCACATTACTATACTGATTGCATCCTTTATTAACAGAGCTAGCCCACCTCCTTTTCCTTTCTGTCTCGCCTTACAAAATGGCAAATATCCCGTGAATATTCAGTTCCCATTCTTGGTCAACTTGCAACCACGTCTCTGTAATGGTAATCAGAGAATATGCATTTATTTCTACTTGTGCCGTCAACTCATCTATCTTGTTACAAATGCTGCATGTATTCAGAAGTAGAGCTTTTAATTTTGCCTTATGTGTATACGCTCTGTCCCTTCCTGTCACACTCTGGTTCTCATTACCCCTATTGCTACCCTGCATTTTTACCTCCTCCTTTCTCTTTTTATATTTCCGCTCATTGGATCCCTCCCCCCGCCACTATTTAGTTTAAAGCCCTATCAACAGCCCTTGCTATTCGATTCGCCAGGATTCTGGCCCCAGCCATTATATGTATATATACATACACAAATTTAATTTCTCACAGCCAAGGAATTAAAAAAATGGTTCTCCTTGCACCAATTCTATTTGTCTAGTCTCTGCCTTCGTGACTTTTGCCGGTTTCTCTCTGCATTTCTTGCACACTTTCTCTTGTTGTCTGTATCTCTCCATTTGCCGCCAACTCCTTTTCTCACAATCCCTCTCTCCCAAGAAAAAAAGTAAAGAGAGAAGGTGAAAGAGCGGAGAAGTGGGATTCAGTCGAAGAGTTAGCATTTGCTCAGACAGAAGGGACCGAATGACCTGCTGTGCTGCATTTTCTATTATCGCTCTGTAAGTCTCTGTTTTCCTCGGTTTTCTTTTTCTCCTGTATGTCTCCCACTATCTCTGACAAATACCACTTCACTCAATTACTCAATTGGTATATTTGGCCTTTTACTGAGTCTTAACTGGACAAGCACTGGTGCTGACAAAGGAGAAATCATAACATACTCTGCAAATAGCGACATTTGTTGTCAGTCATATAAATAAAATGCTGAGGCTATATTATCTATCCCTTAAAATATGTCGTATACTGTTGTGTATCTGTAAAGCATGCACTCTCATCTTCCGCCACCAGGGAGTGCATCCCCTGAAGTCCCAAGGGATCCCAGCATCCCTTGGGAGCACTGTATATAAGTCAGCCCCTAAGGCCTGTTCTTCACTCTGAAGTGTCTTAATAAAGACTGCGGTCACTGTTAGTTTAACCTCTCTGTGTGCAGTCTCATCTGTGTTAGGAACACAATAACTGGCGACGAGTATACGAATCCAACGCAAAGATGCAGCAAACTGTGGGCATCCTGGAGAAGTTCTCGGAGGGTAAGGACTGGGAAGCCTACGTTGAATGGCTAGACCAGTACTTTGTAGCCAATGAGCTGGACGGAGAAAGAAGCGCTGCAAAAAGGAGAGCAGTCCTCTTCACGGTCTGCGGGGTACCGACTGACAGCCTCATGAATAATCTTCTGGCTCCAGTGAAACTCACAGATAAGTCATATGAGGAGCTCTGTACACTGGTTCGGGAGCATCTTAACCCGTGGGAGAGTGTGCTGATGGTAAGGTATCGGTTCTACACGTGCCAGCGATCTGACGGTCAGGAAGTGGCGAGCTATGTCACCGAGCTAAGGCGACTTGCAGGACAATGTGAGTTTGATGGCTACCTGGAGCAAATGCTCAGAGACTTTTTTGTACTGGGCATTGGCTACGAGACCATCCTACGAAAACTTTTGACTGTAGAGACATCGACCCTCAGTAAGGCTATTGCGATAGCACAGGCGTTTATGTCCACCAGTAATAACACCAAACAAATCTCTCAGCACACAAGTGCTAGCAATGTTCATAAATTAACTAAAACTGTGTTTGCGAGCAGAAATGTGCAGTGCAGAAACCACAAGACTGCAACTGCCAGCAGGCCTCAGGTGACCCAGATGACTCAGAGTCCGCAACAAAGGATGAATGCAAGACAATTCACACACCTTGTTGGCGTTGTGGAGGCTTCCATTCAGCCTATTCATGCCGCTTCAAAGGGTATGTTTGCAAGTGCTGTGGAACAATGGGGCACCTCCAACGAACTTGCAGACGAGCTGCAAGCTCTGCAAAACCTGCTAACCACCATGTGGCAGAGGAAGATCAGTCCATGGTGGATCAAAGCAATTTCAAGCCTCAGAGAGAGGAGGCAGATGCTGAAGTACACGGGGTGCACACATTTTCAACGAAATGTCCACCTATAATGCTAAATGTATAATTGAATGGCTTACCCATAGCCATGGAACTGGACACTGGCTCTAGCCAATCCATCATGAGTAAAAAGATGTTTGAGAGACTGTGGTGCAACAAGGCACTCAGACCAGCCCGGAGCCCCATCCACACGAAACTGAGAACGTACACCAAAGAGCTCATCACTGTCCTGGGCAGTGCCATGATCAAGGTCACCTATGAGGGCACGGTGCACGAACTGCCACACTGGATTGTCCCGGGTGATGGCCCCACACTGCTTGGAAGGTGCTGCCTGGGAAAATCTGATGGAACTGGGATGACATCCGAGCGCTATCACATGTCGATGAGGCCTCATATACCCAAATTCTTAACAAATTTCCTTCTCTTTTTGAACCAAGCATTGGAAACTTGGGGTGAAGGTGCAGATCCACATGGTCCCAGAGGCACGACCCATCCACCACAAGGCGCGAGCGGTACCTCACATGATGAGGGAGAGAGTGGAAATCGAGCTGGACAGGCTGCAATGCGAGGGCATCATCTTCCCAGTGGAATTCAGCGAGTGGGCCAGCCTGATTGTCTCAGTACTCAAAAGTGATGGCACGGTCAGGATTTGCGGCGATTATAAAGTAACTATTAATCGTTTCACTCTACTGGATCAATACCCGCTACCTAAGGCAGACAGCCTATTTGCGACGCTGGCAGGAGGCAAGACGTTCACCAAGCTCGACCTGACTTCGGCTTACATGACGCAGAAGCTGGAGGAGTCTTCGAAGGGACTCACCTGCATCAACACCCACAAGGGACTGTTCATCTATAACAGATGCCCGTTTGGAATTCGGTCGGCTGCAGCGGTCTTCCAGAGAAACATGGAGAGCCTACTCAAGTCGGTCCTACGCACGGTGGTTTTTCAGGACGACATATTGGTTACGGGTCGGGACACCGTCGAGCACTTACAAAACCTGGAGGAGGTCCTCCAGCGACTGGATCGCGTAGGGCTGCGGCTGAAGAGGTTGAAATGCATCTTCATGGCAACAGAAGTGGAGTTTTTGGGAAGAAAGATCGCGGCGGATGGCATTCGGCCAACAGACACCAAGACAGAGGCTATCAGGAATGCGCCCAGGCCACAGAACTTCACGGAGCTGCGGTTGTTCCTGGGACTCCTCAACTATTTTGGTAACTTCCTACCGGGGTTAAGCACCCTCTTAGAGCCCGTACATGTGTTATTGCGTAAAGGTGAGAACTGGGTATGGGGAAAAAACAAGTAATTGCTTTTGAGAAAGCCAGAAACATTTTATGCTCCAACAAGCTGCTTGTATTGTAACCTGTGTAAAAGACTTGTGCTAGCATGTGACGCGTCGTCGTACGGAGTCGGGTGTGTATTACAACAAGCTAACATTGCGGGGAAGTTGCAACCTGTCGCCTATGCCTCCAGGAGCTTGTCTAAGGCCGAGAGGGCCTACAGCATGATTGAGAAAGAGGCATTAGCGTGTGTGTTCAGGGTAAAGAAAATGCATCAGTACCTGTTTGGCCTCAAATTTCACCTGGAAACCGATCACAAGCCCCTCATATCCCTGTTCGCTGAAAACAAGGGGATAAATACGAATGCCTCAGTCCGCATACAAAGGTGGGCATTCACGCTATCAGTGTATAACTATACCATCCGCCACAGGCCAGGCACCGAGAACTGTGCGGACGCTCTCAGTCGGCTACCATTGCCAACCACGGGGGTGGAAATGGCGCAGCATGCAAACTTGTTGATGGTGGCACAGCCCGCAGACTTGTTGATCATCATGGAAGCGTTTGAAAATGATAAATCACCTGTCACGGCCCGCCAGATTAGGACTTGGGCCAGCCAAGATCCTCTGCTGTCCCTAGTAAAAAACTGTGTACTGCATGGGAGCTGGACCAGCATCCCTGTTGAAATGCAAGAGCTAATTTAGCCATTCCAGCGACGAAAGGACGAGCTGCCCATTCAGGCAGACTGCCTGTTGTGAGGTAACCGCGTAGTGTAACCCAAAAAGGGCAGGGAGACGTTCATCTCGGATCTCCACAGCACACACCTGGGTATAGTAATGATGAAAGCGATAGCCAGATCCCACGTGTGTTGGCCCGGTATTGACGCTGCCTTAGAGTCCTGTGTACGGCAATGCAGCATGTGTGCTCAGTTGAGCAACGCGCCTAGAGAGACACCACTAAATTTGTGGTCCTGGCCCTCCAGACCATGGTCGAGGATCCATGTCGACTATGCGGGCCCGTTTCTCGGTAAAATGTTCCTGGTGGTGGTGGATGCTTTTTTAAAATGGATTGAAACTGAAATAATGTCAGGAAGCACCGCCACCGCCACCATTGAAAGCCTGAGGGCCATGTTTGCCACCCACGGCCTGCCTGGCATACTGGTCAGTGTCAACGGGCCATGTTTCACCGGTGCCGAATTTAAAGAATTCATGACCCGCAATGGGATCAAACATGTCACCTCGGCCCCGTTTAAACCAGCCTCCAATGGGCAGGCAAACAATCAAACAGAGCCTCAAACGATTCACAGAGGGCTCACTCCAAACCCGCCTGTACCGAGTACTGCTCAGCTACCACACGAGACCCCACTCGCTCACAGGGGTGCCCCCCAGCTGAGCTACTCAAGAAAAGGACACTTAAAACCAGACTCTTGCTGGTTCACCCCAACCTGCATGATCAGGTAGAGAGCAGGCGGCAGCAACAAAATGTAAACGATGGTCACGCTACTGTGTCACGGGAAATTGATCTCAATCACCCTGTGTATGTGCTAAACTATGGACATGATCCCAAATGGATTGCGGGCACGGTGATAACTAAAGAAGGGAGTAGGGTGTTTGTAGTCAAACTAGACAATGGACAAATTTGCAGAAAACACCTGGACAAAACGAGACTGCGGTTCACAGACTGCCCTGAACAACCCACAGCAGACACCACCTTTTTCAAGCCCACAACACACACCCAAATGATCAACGACACCACGCCGGACCGGGAAATCAAACCCATCACGCCCAACAGCCCAGCAAGGCCAGGCTCACCCAGCAGCCCTGCAGGGCCAACAACACGCTAGCCCAGCGAGGGCACAGCCAACACACCAGAACAGACATTTGTGCCGAGGCAGTCCATCAGGGAAAGAAAGGCTCCCGACCGCCTCACCTTGTAAATAGTTTTCACTTTGACTTTGGGGGGGGAGTGATGTTGTGTATTTGTAAAGCATGCACTCCCATGTTCTACCACCAGAGAGTGCATCCCCTGAAGTCCCACGGGATCTAAGCATCCCTTGGGAGCACTGTATATAAGCCGGTCTCTAAGGCCTGTTCCTCACTGTGGAGTGTCTTAATAAAGACTGAGGTCACTGTTACTTTAACCTCCCTGTGTGCAGTCTCATCTGTGTTAGGAACACAATATACACCACTTCAGAACAAATGTTAGTGGTGTATTTACGAAATTGTTCTGATTCACAGCAATACCTTCCAATGACAAAATGTAACATCATTTCTTGTTTACATAAGGATATAAGAAATAGGAACAGGAGTAGGCCATACGGCCCCTCGGGCCTGTTCCGCCATTCAATAAGATCATGGCTGATCCGATCATGGACTCAACTCCACTTCCCTGCCTGCTCCCCAAAACCCCTTATTCCCTTATCGTTTAAGAAACTGTCTATTTCTGTCTTAAATTTATTCAATGTCCCGGCTTCCACATCTCTCTGAGGCAGCGAATTCCACAGATTTACAACCCTCTGAGAAAAGAAATTTCTCCTCATCTGTTTTAAATGGGCGGCCCCTTATTCTAAGATCATGCCCTCTAGTTCTAGTCTCCCCCATCAGTGGAAATATTGCCTCTGCATCCACCTTGTCAAGCCCCCTCATAATCTTATACATTTCGAGAAGATCACCTCTCATTCTTCTGAACTCCAATGAGTAGATGCCCAACCTACTCTATCTTTCCTCATAAGTCAACCCCCTCAGCCCCGGAATCAACCTAGTGAACCTTTTCTGAACGACCTCCAAAGCAAGTATATCCTTTTGTAAATATGGAAACCAAAGCTGCACGCAGTATTCCAGGTGTGGCCTCACCAATACCTTATATAGCTGTAGTAAGACTTCCTCGCTTTTATACTCCATCCCCTTTGCAATAAAGGCCAAGATACCATTGGCCTTCCTGATCACTTGCTGTACCTGCATACTAACCTTTTGTGTTTCATGCACAAGTAACCCCAGGTCCCGCTATACTGTGGCATTTTGCAATCTTTCTCCATTTAAATAATAACATACTCTTTTATTTTTTTCTGCCAAAGTGCATGACCTCACACTTTCTAACATTATACTCCATCTGCCAAATTTTTGCACACTCACTTAGCCTGTCTATGTCCTTTTGCAGATTTTTTGTGTCCTCCTCACACATTGCTTTTCCTCCCATCTTTGTATCATCAGCAAACTTGGCTACGTTACACTCAGTCCCTTCTTCCAAGTCGTTAATATCATTATCATAGGCAGTCCCTCGGAATCGAGGAAGACTTGCTTCTACTCCCAAAGTGAGTTTTCTGCTGGCTGAGTACTCCAATTCGAGAGCCACAGACTCTGTCACAGGTGGGATAGATATTCGTTGAGGGAAGCGGTGGGTGGGGCTGGTTTGCCGCGCGCTCCTTCCGCTGTCTGCGCCTGAACTCTTCACACTCTTTGCGTTGAGACTCGAAGAACTCGACGCCTTCCTGGATGCACTTTCTCCACCTCGGGCTGTCTTTGGCCAGGGTCTCCCAGGTGTCAGTGGTGATGTTGCACTTTACCAGGGAGGCTTTGAGGGTGTCCTTGTAACGCTTCCGCTGCTCACCTTTGGCTCATTTACCATGAAGGACCTCCGCATAAAGCATTTGCTTAGGGAGTCTCGTGTCTGGCATGCGAACTATGTGGCCAGCCCAGTGAAGCTGATCGAGTGTGGTCAGTGCTTCAATACTGGGGAAGTTAGCCTGGTCGAGGACACTGAAGTTGGTGCACCTATCCTCCCAGGGGATTTGCAGGATCTTGCGGAGACATCGTTGGTGATATATCTTCAGCGACTTGAGGTGCCTTCTATACATTGTCCATGCCTCAGATCCATACAGGAGGGTGGGTATTACTACAGCCCTGTAGACCATGAGCTTGGTGGTAGGTTTGAGGGCCAGGTCTTCAAACACTCTTTTCCTCAGACGGCCGAAGGCTACACTAGCGCACTGGAAGCGATGTTGAATCTCTGCATCAATGTCTGCCTTTGTTGATCAGAGGCTCCCGAGTTATGGGAAATGGTTCACGTTGTCGAGGGCCACGCCGTGAATCTTGATGACTGGGGGGCAGTGCTGTGCGGCGGGGACAGGCTGTTGGAGGACTTTTCTCTTACAGATGTTAAGCATAAGGCCCATGCTTTCATATGTCTCAGTGAATACATTGACTATATCCTGGAGTTCAGCCTCAGAATGTGCGCAGACACAGGCATCGTCCGCGTACTGCAGCTCAAGGACAGAGGTTGGGGTGATCTTGGACCTGGCCTGGAGGCGGCATAGGTTAAACAGCTTCCCACTGGTTCTGTAATTTAGTTATACTCCAGCGGGGAGCTTGTTGATTGTGAGTTGGAGCATGATGGCGAGGAAGATTGAGAAGAGGGTTGGAACGATGACGCAGCCCTGTTTGACCCCAGTCCGAACGTGAATTGGGTCTGTAATGGATCTGTTGGTAAGGATCACGGTCTGCATGTCATCATGAAGCAGGCGAAGGATGTTGACAAACTTTTGGGGGCATCCAAAACAGAAGAGGATGCTCCATAGACCCTCACAGTTGACAGTATCAAAGGCCTTTGTAAGACTGAAGAAGGCCATATATAATGGCTGGCGTAACTCCCTGCATTTTCCCTGCAGCTGTCGTGCTGCAAAGATCATGTCCGTTGTGCCCCGTAGGGGACGAAATCCGCATTGTGATTCTGGGAGGAGCTCCTCGGCTACAGGGAGAAGACGATTGAGGAGAACTCGAGCGACAACCTTCCCAGTGGCTGATAGCAGGCAGATTCCCCTGTAGTTGCCGCAGTCGGACTGGTCCCTTTTTAAAAAAAATGGTCATGATCACTGCATCTCTGAGATCTCCCGGCATGCTCTCCCCCATCCAGATGAGAGAGATGAGGTCATATATCCACGCCAACAACGCCTCTCCGCCATACTTTAGCGCCGCAGCAGGGATTCCATCCGCACCCGTAGACTTGTTATTCTTGAGCTGTTTTATGGCTTTGCCTACCTCGTGCAATGTTGGAGTTTCACTGAGGTGGTGGCGGATCGCATGCTGCAGGATGGAGTCGAGAACACCCAAGTCAAAGGTAGAGTCTCGATTGAGGAGATCTTCAAAGTGCTCCTTCCATCGGGCCCTGATGGATTGTAAATAGTTGAGGTCCAAGCACTGATCCCTGCGGCAACTCACTAGTTACTGGTTGCCAATCAGAAAATGAACCATTTATTCCAACTCTCTGTTCTCTGTTAGTTAGCCAATCCTCTATCCATGCTAATATATTACCCCCAACCCCATAAACTTTTATCTTGTGCAGTAACCTTTTATGTGGCACCTTGTCAAATGCCTTCTTGAAGTCCAAATACACCACATCCACTGGTTCCCCTTTATCCACCCTGTTCGTTACATCCTCAAAGATCTCCAGCAAATTTGTCAAACATGACTTCCCCTTCATAAATCCATGCTGACTCTGCCTGTCCGAATTTTGCTTTTTCAAATGTCCTGCTAATGCTTCTTTAATAATGGACTCCAACATTTTCCCAACCACAGATGTTAGGCTAACTGGTCTATAGTTTCCTGCTTTTTATCTGCCTCCTTTTTTAAATAGGAGCATCGTTAGTCTTGCGCCTACACCCACCCACACCCTCCCACACCGCCGCCCGCCCCCGAAACACCTCCAACCTCACCCCCTCAGTTTCAGAAGTTACATTCTGTCAGTTAGAGTCCACTGGAGTGACAGACACAGAGTGAACGTGAAGAATTCTGGTAGTGGTTCGTGCTCAGGTCAAGGCTGGTGCATTTAGTGAGCTATAGTCTGCTAATTGGTTAAGCCTCCATGTAAGCAGGCCTAAGCCCAAGAGAGGTGGAGGAAGATGGAGAGAAACAAAGAAGAGGAAACTGTTTATAAGGTTAAGTTTAATGATTTTGTTTTTATTAATCCCCTATCTGTTTGCTTTAGTGCTATGGGGTAGAGTTCCCGCTTTGGGCGCAATCGAGAAATTGCGCCGAAAATGCACTCAAAATTGCGCTGGTTAGGGCACAGTTCAAATTTCCGGTTAAATGAATTTGCATAATCACAAACATAAAATCATCCATGAACCAGCGCAATTGGGCAGCGTAATAGAAGGCAATTGTTTCTTTCACATTTTCCATTAAAAAGTATTCTTTGATGTATTTAAGAGTGGTAACCTGGTGCAGTTTTATTAATACAGCTGAAAATGAGATTATCACCAAAAATAAGCATTTTTACCAACAATATTCAGTCCTCCACTTGTGAGTAGCCCAAGTTAAAAAGTGTTTTTTGCCATAATTCACTCATGTTTACAATTTCTTAATCTTTTGTGATGGTTTCGCCATTTTTGCCCGAATTGCGCCGATAGTACTATGGGAAATGTTATTGTTAATATATCTTTTGGGTACTGAGAAACCAAGATGGCAGCTGAGAAGGCTTTCAAAACTTGGAAGAAATGTTATTGCTTGCCTTCTTCTGTTTGCTAGTTTTTATTGGTAGAGACGTTTTACTGCTTATTGGCTCTTTGTTGGAACCTTTCCTATCCATGTCGTACTATCTGAAGCAATCAGCATTAATTGTGGAGCAGTGATTTGTTGCTTTGTTTACGAATACAATGTTTGAGCCATTCAGGTTTCAAGTGTGACAAACACTTTCCATGAATGATGGATACTCTCCCATGCTCTACGGATGCGCACTACATACAGAATGTTTGATTACAAAAAGAAAGTTTGGATGCACAACAGCCTAAACTTGGTGCCATCTTTTATCTAATCAATGCACTGAGGGATTAAAGGATTATTCTTAGAAACCTGAATCTCATGCAAGAGGACTGAACTGAAATCAATTCACTTGATGTGTCTGACGAGAAAGACAAAACAATTCTCTGCTGAAGAAGTCTACTTCTTACTCATTAAGCACAAGATTCGGCTCAGCGGCACTTCATTCATGAGATTAATTACCAAGGGAGCAGCAATTCATTTCTTTATGTGACCCTGAAGGATCGCTGGATTCAAAAATGGCACCCACCATCATTCATATTTCACATTTCTGATTCAAGCTTAAAAGGTGACAGACTGGGGCTACCGTACCTTGGTCATTAGCCATTTTGTCAGGGTGTTCAACTGTAAGAAAAGACAATATTATTAGATTCTGACAACTTCAGGGACTGACTGTGCATATGGGACTGACTGCGCTTTGAAAAACAGGTGCAACACAAGTTGGCTGCACTTTCAACCCACTGACTGATTGGAATGAAGAGGAAGCAGTTTTATATTTGCACTTCAAACAGAATCAAACAAAAAAAAGAACTGCATCAAGTCACAGAAAATACTTATCACCTAGCTCATTTGAGGGACTTAATAGAAGGCTCTGGGACTTAAAATAACTGCATTACTAGATAAGACCTTTTTTTTTACAAAACAAATTAATTCTGTTTAAAAAGGCAATATGTAAAATAAATCCTTTTATGATAAAAAAAATTCCCAAGTCAAAGCTAACACATTCTGCACAATTTGCCTGTATTAATTGAATACATTTAAGTGGAAGCTAGATAAGTACAAGAAGTAGAAAGGAATAGAAGGATAAGTTGATAGGGTGAGATGAAGTAAGATGGGAGAAGGCTTGTGCGGTACATAAACAATGACCTATTGGATCAATTGGTCTATTTCTCTGTCGTATAATTCTATGTAATTGCTTCTTGACAATGCACAAAGTAATTTTATACTTGTTGATTTTGTCATTATCACTGATAGCCATATCACTGCTTTTATAGCTGGTCCCTGTGATAAATATGAACGATTCACTCAATGCTTGATTAGCTGTGTAGATGCCTATGGCTGAGGATCTTTATGGCAGAGCCCGAAAGTGCTGGGATCTTTCCAGTTTTTCCTTGCCTCTATCCCAAAACTGGTAAAATTTGCTTCTGAATTGACGCTACCTCAATCAAAAAAAAGATATGTGCAAAGTTTATGTCCAAGATTCGGGCTGATTCAGATAAATACTTCACTGCAATAAGTCCGGGAATGTTAGTTTTTCTGAGAAAATTAGGTGGGGATGGGATTTTGATGACTTGGGAAGTATAGGCACAAAGGTATTGGACTCTTAATTCAGAAGGCTGAACATTCATATCGCAGTTATAACTGACATGTGTCCTCACTGACTGAGTATTAGCAGTTCTAAGATGATTGAAAAATGTGCAGGAACAATGCTCTTCACTTCCACCAACTACAGAGCAGTACTGATGCTATCAATTGACCAGCTACCTTACCAACTAATAAGAACGTGCAATGGTAGGAGACAGTAGTAAAGAAAAGACCTGAGACAAAGGGCAAGGAGTAGAGAGAGGAGGCAATGTTGAGGTAGGCCTGTTACATCTTCTTCCTCCTCAAATCAGACTGTGCTGAGTCAAGTCTAACTGCTTCTTAGCTGGAAATTGGGAGGTCAGCATAAAGTAACTAGCGCAGGTAATCAGGCCATTTATACCATCCAATTTGGAAATTGAGACAAATCAAGGGGAACATTTCCAAATGTATTTTAGATTTTTTTTCCCAGAGAGAGGGCAGGAACGTGTGTGTTTGCAAGAGAAAATACTTTCACATTGTGCGGCCAATGTCAGTCTCGAGCACTCGCAGATTTGATGCAGAGTAATGTCCCTGAACTGAATCAATCTTAACATTTCCATTTCTACATACCTTTGACCTTTTTGAGTGAGTCTGCCATTAGTGGTAAATTATGGGCAGTTCACTGCTGTAATCTCAAACTCCCTACAAACTGCATTGAGACAGTCCCAAACTAACATCACGTAGGTCACTTGCTGTGAATAAAGTGATGAGACTTTCGCTCTACTTGTCAAATCTGTATTTAAATGCAGGTCCCCGAGGTTAAGTGACAGATTGCTGAGTCACTGATACCCGGTCCTCATTTTATAGATTTTTTTAAATGCACATCTGCCAGCTCCTTTGGTATTATATAAAGTCTACAGATTGCCACGTCAGGATATTTATAGACTTTCTGTAGGCTTAAAAAAGCAATTAGTTGTTGAAAGTTGATCTATTTACTAAATGAAAGATACAGCTTTATAATCATTCCACTAAAATCAGTGAACGGAGGAATTCTATTCCTAGATTACAGACAAGCCGAGCGATTACATCTGAACACCCAAGGTAGACAAACAGGGGGAGAGTTTCCATGAGGATTTCCTGATCTGCCGTAATTTTAGCCGACGATTGGTGGAAACGCTCCAACAGTGGGATAAATAATGGGTGTTTTTTATTGGTTTACACCATTTTTTCAGGGGTTCCACAGATCTCTCATTGGAGAACCACCAGTTGAAATACTAGCTTGGCTTCAGAACCGTTCATTATTCTGCATCAGACCCGTTATTGTGAACTCAGCAGAATCCGAGACAGTAGTGGAAAATACATTTAGAATTTGTCAAAAAATAAAGTTTTATGTATAGATTTAAAATAAAATGCTATACAAAATAGATTTTAGCTCAGTCTTCCATATCTTGCTGATCGTCTCAAACTTACAGTAAATGCAACCCTTATTTTCTTTATTCCCAAATTAATACCAGAGGGATCCGAAAAAGACTTACAAAGCAGAAAGGTGAATGATGATACCACCCCACCCCAATTCCCCTCTCCCCTCTTGTTCTTTGACTACTGGTTGCTATGGAATATGCTTAAGGCAGGGTAAACAAATGTTTAATACTGGCTCAGGAATGGATGGACATTAAAGCTTATCAACCAATTCCAATATAAAATTGCCTTCCATAGTCATGGGTGCTCATTCAAAGTATGTTTTGGTATCTGGGACCTGTGTGAAAAGGACAAGCAACAGTGTATCTTCTTAACCAATCAGATTGAAGAATTGTTAATGAACAACGTAGAGTCTGAACCAGGAAGTGTAAGTTAGAATAACGAATTCAATGTCAAATCAGACACAGAAAGCAAAATAAAGAAACGGAAAGAAAGATTACAATTAAGAGAGAGAGAGGGAAAAAAGAGACAGAAAGAAAAAGTTAAATAAATTCATTAACAATTAAAAAAAAACTCCAACAACAATTAAAAACATGGCAGGGGGATGGGAACCTATGCAGGGAGGCAGAGGGAAATAAAATGGAGGCGGAAGCAAAATATAGAAAGGAGAATAGTAAAAGTGGAGGGCAGAGAAACCCAAGGCAAAAAACAAAAACGGCCACATTACAGCAAAATTCTAAAGGGGCAAAGTGTGTTAAAAAGACAAGCCTGAAGGTTCTGTGCCTCAATACTAGAAGTATTCGGAATAAGGTGGACGAATTAACTGCGCAGATAGCAGTTAACGGATATGATGTAATTGGCATCATGGAGACATGGCTCCAGGGTGACCAAGGCTGGGAACTCAACATCCAGGGGTATTCAACATTTAGGAAGGATTGACAGAGAGGAAAAGGAGGTGGGGTGGCGTTGCTGGTTAAAGAGGAAATTAATGCAATAGTAAGGAGGGTCATTAGCCTGGATGATGTGGAATCGGTATGGGCGGAGCTGCGGACTACCAAAGGGCAGAAAACACTAGTGGGAGTTGTGTACAGACCACCAAACAGTCGTAGTGAGGTTGGGTACAGCATCAAACAAGGAATAAGGGATGTGTGCAATAAATGTACAGCAGTTATCATGGGCGACTTTAATCTGCATATTGATTGGGCTAACCAAACTGGTAGCAATGCGGTGGAGGAGGATTTCCTGGAGTGTATTAGGGATGGTTTTCGAGACCAATATGTCGAGGAACCAACTAGAGAGCTGGCCATCCAAGATTGGGTGATGTGTAATGAGAAGGGACTAATTAGCAACCTTGTTGTGTGAGGCTCCTTGGGGAAGAGTGACCATAATATGGTAGAATTCTTTATTAAGATGGAGAGTGACACAGTTAATTTGGAAACGAGGGTCCTGAACTTAAGGAAAGGTAACTTCGACGGTATGAGGTGTGAATTGGCTAGAATAGACTGGCAAAGGACACTTAAAGGGTTGACGGTGGATAGGCAATGGCAAACATTTAAAGATCACATGGATGAACTTCAGCAATTGTACATCTCTGTCTGGATTAAAAATAAAATGGGGAAGGTGGCTCAACTGTGGCTAACAAGGGAAATTAAGAATAGTGTTAAATCCAAGGAAGAGGCATATAAATTGGCCAGAAAAAGCAGCAAACCTGAGGACTGGGAGAAATTTAGAATTCAGCATAGGACGACAAAGGGTTTAATTAAGAGGGGGAAAATCGAGTACGAGAGGAAGCTTGCAGGGAACATAAAAACTGACTGCAAAAGCTTCTATAAATATGTGAAGAGAAAAAGATTAGTGAAGACAAATGTAGGTCCCTTGCAGTCGGATTCAGGTGAATTTATAATGGGGAACAAAGAAATGGCAGACCAATTGAACAAATATTTTGGTTCTGTCTTCACGAAGGAAGATACAAATAACCTTCCGAATGTACTAGGAGATCATGGGCCGAGTGAGAAGGAGGAACTGAAGGATATCCTTATTAGGCGGGAAATTGTTTTAGGGAAACTGATGGGATTGAAGGCCGATAAGTCCCCGTGGCCCGATAGTCTGAATCCCAGAGTACTTAAGGAAGTGGCCCTAGAAATAGTGGATGCATTGGTGATCATTTTCCAACAGTCTATCGACTCTGGATCAGTTCCTATGGACTGGTGGGTAGCTAATGTAACACCACTGTTTAAAAAAGGAGGGAGAGAGAAAACGGGTAATTATAGACCGGTTAGCCTGAAATCAGTAGTGGGAAAAATGTTGGAATCAATCATTAAGGATGAAATAGCAGCACATTTGGAAAGCAGTGACAGGATCGGTCCAAATCAGCATGGATTTATGAAAGGGAAATCATGCTTGACGAATCTTCTTGAATTTTTTGAGGATTTATCTAGCAGAGTGGACAAGGGAGAACCAGTGGATGTGGTATATTTGGAATTTCAAAAGGTGTTTGACAAGGTCCCGCACAAGAGATTGTTGTGCAAAATCAAAGCACATGATATTGGGGGTAATGTACTGACATGGATAGAGAACTGGTTGGCAGACAGGAAGCAGAGATTTGGGATAAACGGGTCCTTTTCAGAATGGCAGGCAGTGACTAGTGGAGTGTCTCAGGGCTCAGTGCTGGGACCCCAGCTCTTTACAATATACATTAATGATTTAGATGAAGGAATTGAGTGTAATATCTGCAAGTTTGCAGATGACACTGATCTTGGTGGCAGTGTGAGCTGTGAGGAGGACACTAAGAGGCTGCAGGGTGACTTCGACAGGTTAGGTGAGTGGGCAAATGCATGGCAGATGCAGTATAATGTGGATAAATGTGAGGTTATCATTTTGGGAGCAAAAACATGAAGGCAGAATATTATCTGAATGGCGGCAGATTAGGAAAAGGGGAGGTGCAACGAGACCTGGGTGTCATGGTTCATCAGTCATTGAAAGTTGGCATGTAGGTACAGCAGGCGGTGAAGAAGGCAAATGGTGTTGGCCTTCATAGCTAGGGGATTTGATTATAGGAGCAGCGAGATCTTACTGCAGTTATACAGGGCCTTGTTCAGGCCACATCTGGAATATTGTGTTCAGTTTTGGTCACCCAATCTGAGGAAGGACGTTCTTGCTATTGAGGGAGTGCAGCGAAGGTTCACCAGACTGATTCCAGGGATGGCTGGACTGACATATGAGGAGAGACTGGATCAACTGGGCCTTGATTCACTGGAGTTTAGAAGGATGAGATGCAGAAAGAATGTTCCCAATGTTGGGGAGGTCCAGAACCAGGGGTCACAGTCTGAGGATAAGGGGTAAGCCATTTAGGACCGAGATGAGGAGAAACTTCTTCACCCAGAGAGTGGTGAACCTGTGGAATTCTCTACCACAGAAAGTAGTTGAGGCCAATTCACTAAATATATTCAAAAGGGAGTTAGATGAAGTCCTTACTACTCGGGGGATCAAGGGTTATGGCGAGAAAGCAGGAAGGGGGTACTGAAGTTTCATGTTCAGCCATGAACTCATTGAATGGCGGTGCAGGCTAGAAGGGCTGAATGGCCTGCTCCTGCACCTATTTTCTATGTTTCTATATGTTTCTATGATCTCATAGAAACGTACAAGATTCTGACGGGACTGAACAGGTTAGATGCGGGAAGAATGTTCCTGATGTTGGGGAAGTCCAGAACCAGGGGACATAGTCTTAGGATAAAGGGTAGGCCATTTAGGACTGAGATGAGGAGAAATTTCTTCACTCAGAGAGTTGTTAACCTGTGGAATTTCCTGCCGCAGAAAGTTGTTGATGCCAGGTCACTGGATATATTCAAGAGGGAGTTTGATATGGCCCTTGTGGCTAAAGAGGTCAAGGGGTATGGAGAGAAAGCAGGAAAGGGGTACTGAGGGAATGATCAGCCATGATCTTATTGAATTGTGGTGCAGACTCGAAGGGCCGAATGGCCTACTCCTGCAGCTAATTTCTATGTTTCTATGTTTCTATGAATGAGACTCACATTTGTAAAAGTTAATTTTCAGTGCCAGAGAGGTTATTTGGCAGTAATTAAGACTTATCATACCATTAAAAATGGTACTTAGACTGAAATGGACAGGCCCTAACTTTCTGTGTGGGTTTAGCGCATAAATAATGGTGAGCACTGTTCGTCTCATTGTTATTTTTACAGCAAGTTCTGACATTCTTTAGATGTCTTAGTTTCTACATTTATGTTTAGCTGTATGTATAGAAGCAAACTGTGGCCAAAAGACCTACTCAAATGTTGGGTTAAAAACATGGATGGTGTAATGTATGCACCTGAGAGTATGCTCACAGGTGCATACATTACAGGTTGGTAGAGCTGTTGAGTTGGAAGGGGCTTAGCCAATCACATGATGTTCACAAGATTCAATAAAACCCTAGCCAGTTGGATTCAGCGAGTCACGATGAGGCAGGTGGTTGTGAGGCTGGTGGATGAACTGGTAATGTGTAGTGTGATTGTTAAACCTTTACTAATAAACCAATAATAATATTATTATTAATAAACCAACTAGTTCTTAATAGCAATGTGTTGCTATGAATTCTTAAGCAAAGAATCCATGAAGCAAATATATTACAGATGGCATTGTAGTGTACTGGGCAGAATCATAGATCAAGTCAGTCTTGCGGATTTTAAAGGCCCATTTTGCAGATTTTCAAGAAGGCATCAAAATATTCTGCAAAACGCAAAAGGGAGCTTGCGTAGCACAGTGGGGCTAATAAAGCACCCTCTGGACTTGTAATAATTTCCATTATAATTTAGATGTCATTTTTGTCCATGCATGCTAAGTAAATAGTAAACAGAGGAACATTAGAATACCCAGCTTATTTCACTCATGAAAGAACACATCAAAAGTTACTGGCAAGTTATCACAGCTTCGTCATGCACAGAAGAAAGCAAGTATTCCTTTGTCTTCCATTATGTGTTTTCTCTTTCTAAATTCAATTCAAAAGAAATTCAGAGCTTCTCTATATTGCCATCTTAAGATGCCTGAAATGTACTTTATTCAGAGCTCCCCCTGAACTACAGAATGATATTAAAATGTTCCACAAAATTAAATCCCTTTCAATGCAAAACTACAAAATTAGCACCATTTTATTACTGCACAGAGTGACATATTTTGAATATTGATGTTGAATCCCAACCTTTTGCTGTTTTGAACAGAATAGGATCAGACAGGGGTCCCACGCCCTTGATGTTTTGCCCTTGGATTCGGAAATAGTAGACTGTGTCCAAATTGAGATCCAGAATCTGATGGGTCAGTCTATCACCACTCACTGACTCCATTATCCATTCATCGATTGGTGCATTCTTCTCTATTGTATAAAACAATGAATAGCCTAAAAGGTAAAGGAAAGAATCTTTAGGACTATTTTGTGACAACACTGCAATAATGCATTAATGAGATACGTTCACCTTTTGTGTGATATTTAGCGCCATAGAACGTTTTACTATGTTAAAGGCGCTGTATAAATACAAGTTGTTGTTGCTATCCACAGTGTTTGAATTGTAGAATTGGATGCTATATCACCACACAATAAATTTAACTTACCTTGGCCCCTTTAATGTATGAGACAGCTCAAGATGCTTCAAACAGGAGAAAAAGATGACTAAAAAGATGATTGAAAAATAGAAAGTTTTTAAAGCTGGATAGAGAAGTAACAAGGTGAACGGGTCTAAGGAAGGAATTCCAGAGAGTGGGGCCTAGAGACCTGGGCTCCGCCACCAATGATGGAGTAAAGGACGGGGCAATATAGAGGAAGCCAGAGCTGAGCACAAGGTGGGGCATAGGACTGGAGGGGATTGTGGAATTAGAGTGGTTCAAGACTGTAGAGGAATTTGCAAACGAGGACGAGATTGGCATCACTGAAAGCCAATAGGGAATAACAGGTATCTGGAAGTAATTAAGAGTCAATAATGAAGATATCTCAAGCCTTTATTTGTTGAAGTAGTGTGTATCTGAGTTATACAGATCAGAAAGGCCACATATTCCATCCTTGGTTTATGATGAATTACTGATCCCATCTGGGGTGGCATTGCATACACTACAATTGGTCTTAGCACCTCTGAGCTAGGGAGAGGTAAATTCCTGCTTCAGATCCGTATCCACTGGCCTTGGTTGGAAAGTGCTTGTCCGTGAACCTCAAGTGAAGGCAGGATTGTCCATGATAACCTCTGTAATCAGCTGTGATAGACTGCTGCTGATAGTTATCAAGGCTCACACATGAGGAATGGCTATTTGGGCAAGATATCAAAGGTGCATCCTTGAAACCATTATCCAGCAAGTCGGGAGAAAATTGGAAGCATTTTTTAAAAATAGCCAGTAATATCAAACAAAGTGCTTCAATGACGTCGTATACTTTGAGAAGAGAACCTTTGCAGTTCATCGCTATCACTTTCATCCCGAAATAAGAATAGAGCCTCAAATCATTCTAAGCTATTTATTTCTAGCTGACATAACATAAATTGTTAAGCAGTGCATTCCATGTAGTTGATGTGTAATGACATCCACAACAAAGGATTAATGATTGTGCCCTGCTCATTGAGATTTGGAAATACAATAGTCAGCAATTGATTAATAGGGTATAGCACAATCAGTAGATATTATATAAGGTTATTAATTCATGTCCCTGAAATATCGGAACATAGGAATGTAGGAACAGGAGTAGGCCATTCAGCCCCTCGACCCTGTTCTGCCATTCAATTAGATCATGGCTGATCTGTATCTTAACTCTATCTACCTGTCTTGGTTCCATATCTCTTAATGCCCTAGCCTAATAAAGGTCTATTAATCTCAGTTTTGACATTTTCAATTTACCTAGACTCAACAGCTTTTTGGGAGATATAGGAGCCAAAATTGCCCCTCTGAGAAAGGCCTGTTAATGACTCTCGGAGGCGCTAATGGGGCACTAAAGGGTTTTGCGGTGCGGTGGCCAGAGCACCCCCTCCTCTGGAATTGCCCTTGGGGCTCGCCACACAAAAAGGGCTTTGCGCCGCGCCCCGCAATTAGTGACCCAGCGCGGCGCAAGCGCGATGATAATGTCATCGCCGTACACGCCGACCCCTTTGCGCCCCTTGCTATGGTGGCTGGGGCGCGCCGGCCGCCCTTAAAGGGGAGGTGGTAGCACCTTCGTCATTTTTTCTGTGGCGGCTGACTTTTCAACATGGGTGCTGGCCCACTGGCCCAGCCGATACCCTCCCTGGTGGCACAGTGGGTGCCACTAAAGTGGCTGCAGAGCTTGCAGCGGCCCTCCCCTTTAAAAGAAGGGGAGAGACATTATGACGTGTCAGTGTGACGTAGCACAATAGTTACCGCCCCGCAACATTTGTTTGCTCTAAGACTCCAATTCTGCACGATTTGGCCACCCATCTAGCCGGGCGCTAAATTTTCTTTTAATTTAAATTATGCGCCCCAAACCCAGCGTAAGGCAATTTTGATCCCATAGTTCCATATTTCCACTACCCTTTGTGTGAACAAGAGCTTCCTGACATCACTCCTGAATGTACCAGCTCTAATTTTAAGGTTCTGGACTCCCCCCACCAGAGGAAATAATTTCTCCCTATCTATCCTAGCTACTCCTTTAATCAGTTTAAACAATTCAATTAGATCATCGCTTAATCTTCTAAACTCAAGGGAATACAATCCTAGTCTGTGTAACCTGTCCTCATAATTTAACCCTTTTAGCCCTAGTATCATTCTGGTGAATCTGCACTGCACCCTCTCCAGGGCCAATATATCCTTCCTGAGGTGCATTGCCCAGAACTGAATGCAATACTCTAAATGGGGTCTAACCAGAGCTTTATACAACTGTAACATCATTTCTGCCCATTTGTATTTCAGCCCCCTTAAAGATAAATGTCAACATTGCATTAGCCTTTTTAATTAATTTATTGTATCTGTCCACTAATGAATTCTGTACTTGGACCCCTAAATCTCTCTGGTGCTCCACAGTTGCTAGCTTCTCACCTTTTAGAAAATACTCTGATTTATCTTTCTTAGGTCCAAATGAGATGATCTCGCACTTCATACAATTATGTAGAATTCTATGTTCCATGGGTTGTAGTGAAGAGAGTTTGAGACAACAAGTCCCAGTTCTGACGAAGGGTCATCGACCTGAAATGTTTACTCTGTTTCTTTCTCCACAGATGCCACCTGACCTGCTGAGTGTTTCATAAGAACATAAGAAATGGAAGTAGGAGTAGGCCATATGGCCCCTCAAGCCTGCTCCACTATTCAGTAAGATTATGGCTGATCTGCGACCTCAACTCCACTTTCCTGTACTATACCCTATCCTTTGATTCCCTTAATATCCAAAAATCTATCGATTTCTGTCTTGAATATACTCAACGACTGAGCCTCCACAACTCTCTGGGGTAGAGAATTCCAAAGATTCACCACCCTCCGAGTGAAGAAATTTCTCCTCATCTCAGTCTTAAATGGCCAACCCCTTATTCTGAGACTGTGACACCTGGTTCTAGACTCCCCAGCCAGGGGAAACATCCCCTCTATGTCAAGCCCTGTAAGACTTTTGTGTGTTTCAATGAGATCACATTTGTTGCACTTCCTCTATGGAAAGTATATCCACCCTTAGGTAAGGAGAGCAAAACTGTACACAATACTCCAGGTGTGGTCTTACCAGGGCCCTATATAATTGCGGTAAGACGTCTTTACTCTTATACTCAAACCCTCTTGTAATAAAGACCAACATACCATTTGCTTTCTAGCATTTTCTGTTTTTACTTGAGACAACTAGATTTGTTTATGGAGAGAAAAGGGATTGAGGGATGTGGTTCGAGATGGGTGTGTGGGATCATCTATCAAAAAAGGATGTCTTTTGCCTTTTTCTATTGCTAAAAATTAAATGGTCAGTCATTGTTGGTGTAAGCCAAACCAACACCATGAGATAAGTCCCGTGCAAGTGCTCATGCGGGTGCATACAACAACAACTTGTATTTATAAGGTGCCTTTAATGTAGTAAAACATCTCAAGGTGCTTTACAGGAGTATTATGAGATTGAAAGAAAAATACCACTATAAACTGGCAATGGACTAACAAAGAAACCACTTTCAACCAGTCAAAGAATCTCTCTTCTTTGTTAATTGGCTGCCATTTTCTGCAACTTGTGCATATTGCTTCCTGTCCACTCTTGCCACTATCACTTTAATCCTGCCCCCATTATGTACTAATTAGAAGGGAGTTATGTGAAGGAACCTCTTGGAGCTCTTTTCATAATTGTTCTTTGAAAGGCAAAAATACAATAACATTGTTAAATAGAAACAAACTCTAAATCCCCAAAACTTAAATAATTAAAAATCTTATATCTGTGCATAATTCCTGTCAATTCTTCCCATTATAAATTCCTATTGTCAGAGTTATAACAGAAACTGCCTGTGTGAACCTGTTATACTGCAATTACATTCTTCGGCCAGTGATGGAACTGGATTTCCTCGGGTTGAAATTCAGGCACGCCAGAAAGCTAGCGCACCTATGATTTTTTTTTTACCCGTTTTTTCCACCGGGAGCGATGAGGTGACTTTCAGGACTTAGAAGATTTTTTAACGTTGGACCGGAAGTCAGTCATAATGGGGGCGGAAGGGATAAGTCATGCTGAGGGGTGTAGGTGGAGACAGGCCAAAAAATCCCCGAGCTGAATTTAGGTCAGGGCGGCCAATGGACTGGAATGTGGTGGCCACTCGATTCCACCGCATGGCTGCCGCAAAACGGTAATGGGCCTTATACGGACCCTGAATTTTGGCCCCCTCAGTTTTGCATCGCCCTATTCCTCAGACTGTACTGCAGTGAAATGGCTATACTTTTCCAATTCCTACATTGCCCTGAATTTTCAAATTTCACTATAAATACTATAAAATCAACATATGCTATATAAAAATAAGGGCAGAATATATGACTCTAAAATGGGGATTGAATTATTCTCCACCCTCTAACCTCGCTTTATCTGAAGACTACACGGACACGAGTAGAAATTGGACCTCGTTGCACCCATTGTTTGGAGGAAAAATGGAAGGACAAAGATCCAATTTTGGAGGGCTGTGTCCATCCTGAAATATATCTGACCCTATAATGGGTCGGGTGATATTCAGGTGTCCGAGGCAGCCATATAAATCAGGCGTTGGGCCCCTTACATATGTAAATAAGGTGCCTAACACCTGTTTAAGGAGTTCTCCCAGAAGTGTGTTGGTCCTGAACTTTTTAGTTCTTAATGAGTGGTCTAATCAGTGATCCTTAAAGGCTGCTACCAAAATGGTAAGCATATCTTTTAAACTTATCTTTATGTGAAGCGGAGGTCGCAAGAATTCTCCTCCTAGCTCTACTGCATTACTGCAGATCGCTGCCGGCCCGAGTTTGACCCCTTCCCGATCTCTTGCCCACCCAGGCCTGCTCGAGGGCTGCGCCAGCAAGCCAGCCGGCCCGGATTGGTCCTCTTCAAATGAGCATGCAGGGGCAGCTCACCCTAAATGTGCTGATGAGGTCTGAGTCCCAATTTGGGATGTGCCTTGGGCCTTGGGCTTCCGTCATGGTCTCGGAGCGCGCTGACTATTTCAGGCCTGAAAACAAGTCTCGAGAAATTTCTCTTCCCCTGTGTTCAATGCATTTGGAAATGGACAAGTGAAATGTGAAAACATTTTAAAAAGAAGCAGGGTAGCAGTGAATGAGAGCTGATGCAATAAGATACACAAAGTAAGTCCATTTTAATGTATTTAACTACAGGGCTAAACAGGTCCTGTAATTCACTGTCCAAAAGTCTCATCACTGAACCTTGCACTGTTTGAGAAGTTTCCACACGGTAGATGCACCTTGAAATTCAACCAATAACACAAACAATATTTAAAAAATGGTTTCTGGGCATTTTTGCAACATAAATGTCAACCATGATGATTAAATAGGATTTTAGTAGGAACAACAGTGAACAGGAATGGGTACAATTGAGTCAGCAATAGCTTTTCTGAGCTTTTTGGTAATGGGGATTGAAAAGTGTGCCTGGATTACACTGAGAGTACGAATGGAAACAGGCTGATAGAAATGAAGCTTTGCATTTACCAGTGATTTTTCCATTGGCCTCCATTGGCGGCTGCCAGCTAATGATGACAGCTCGAGGCTTTCCTTCTCTGCTAATAACAGTCAGGTCCTTTGGGGCCGAGGTAGGAGCTATTATCCAAGTATAAAGCAGAGGGAAGGAAAGAGAAAGCAATGTTAAGTCAACTGTGGATCATTACTACCGAAAGTTGATAATGTTACTGGCAAGGCCATGTAAAATGAGTCATAATTCTAAGCAGGTCACTTCAAGTTTGAATCTGTATCAATATGTTTCCACAATTGGATCCATAGCGTAAGCCTGGTAATGGGCACCTTGTTAATAACGGACATGTTCACTTACAAAGTGAATATTTGCTGAGGTGCGGAAACATTCCCCTGTAACTGCAGCAGTGTTTGGATAAGCTTTTCGCTAACACAAACCTTAACTCAACAAACTATGCTCCAGATGGGCACTGACCTGGATTCTAAAATTGAAATGCTATATTCATTCTTTGATTGAAATGATAATATTCATACCTGTGTTGACAGCTTGTGAATGAAATACAGTAGCAAATTGGAGCTCCAACACACTGGGCCAAGATGGAGATGCAGTTGTGGAGTGGCACTGAGTGGAGGCCATATATTTGCCGAAAAAGTCATAAATCAATTAGTTCCCTGGTGGCTCTGTAATTTTAGTTAGAGAATAGCTGAGATGTATAGACCAGGAAGGTCACAACATCAATCCCAGATCAGTGCTGAGTTACTGATTTGCTTTCAGTTCATTAGAAGTGCTACAATTGGCCTCAACAATCTTTCCGGGACACGGAAAAGTAAATCAGCCAAGTTTCCCACTTTCGATCGTTAACTAGTGACTCCAGCTGGGTGTGTACATCTGTGGCCCTTGAGTGAGAACTGGATTGGTCAGCTGTGATGGCCTCTGCGGTTGAATAGTCTGTTAACAATCACTATAATGGTTTACATTCCGAACAATTGGATGAGGTACTGAAAGATGACCAATGGCTATGGAACCATCAAAATGTCAATGCCTTCAGATAGGGAGAAGAGAAAATTGTGAAATAAAACCATGAGGTGGCTCTGTGCACCTCTTCGTATTAAGTTACGGTGGTACACTGGCTGTGGTATGGACACAGATTGCCTGCCTGCCCTCCTGGCCGAAGATGGTGCTCAGAGGAAGAGTGTGCAAAATATTAAAATATCAATAGAATCATACAGCACAAAAGGCCCATCGTGGCGGAGCTGGCTTTTTGAACGAGCTATCCAATTAATCCCACTCCTCTGCTCTTTCCCCATAGCCTTGCAAACTTTTCCTTATCAAGTAGATATCCAATTCCTTTTTGAAAGTTGCTATTGAATGTGCTTTCACCAGCCTTTTGGGCAGTGTATTCCAGATCATGACAATGTGCTATGTAAAAAGTAGAAACATCTCCCCATCGCCCCTCTGGTTCTTTTGCCAATGATGTTAAATCTGTGTCCTCTGCTTACAGTGGAAATAGTTTCTCCTTGTTTACTCTATCAAACCATGGATAGCTAAAAAGACTGAAAAGAAAGACACATAAACGCAACAGTAAAATTCTTTTATTGCCACTGTTTCAATGATTTGTTTGCCTCTTTAAACCCCTCTTAGTGGCACGAGTAAAAAAAAACATCCCTTTGTCCCTGTGATTTCTGCTCTGTGAGAAGCAGCTAAGAATCTTACAAGAGCAGTCCAGGGTGGCTCAACTATCAGATGTAATTTTGTCCCTCTGACCTTCATTTGGTCCTTCCTCCAGACAACCCTGACTGAGATCAGATTATTGTGGAGGATATTCTGAGCATCACCCTGATTCCAAAACTGTGCGGCACAGTGGGTTAGCATCCCCCACCCCAACAAGAATTTAACATAAACAGAAAAGAAACATTTCAAAAGACTATTTGCGAAAAATGAATAACTTAAAGCCAGATTAAGAGCTGCAGTGTAATCACAGCTGGTCCGTCAAAAGATCTATTGGAAGAATTGGAACAAATGAATAAGGGGGATGTTTTGTTAGCCATTGTGTCATCTCTTTTAAGTGGCTCTTACTGAACAAAAATAGCCTGTAACAACTTAAGCCTGAATTAGACATGTAAAAATCTGACAATCTGACTGCATAGTTCAGATTTTCCTGTGCACTCCATACGAATCAAAGCTTCTAGATTTGCTCATTAGAAATTTTAACTTTTAAGGCTAGAAATTGAGTAGCGCCCAGTTTGGGGTGCTAACCTTTGCGGCTACGCAAGTGAAGCCGACGCGAACTTCCAGTTTAGCGCTCCAGAAAGGAAGTGGGGTGCTAAATCAACTGCTACCACTTCCCTTGGAGCGCTAAACCAGGCAACAGGGGCGGTAGCGGCAGAGCGCTGCACAATGTCCCGTGCAGCACTGCCGGGATCAGAGGCTCCTCCCTTCCCGTAAAGGGAAGGGCCATCGCTGCAGGCTCCACAATAAATCTAATCCCCTGCTCGCTGATGGCATCCGCGGTCCACGATAATCAGCCCCAAGCACTCGAACAGAGCGCAGGGCTGATCAATCACGGCAAAACAAAATGCGACAAAAGATGCCCCGAGAGCGCAAAAAAACTTTTCACTTACCTCACCAGCAATCCCTTTAAATACCGTTCCCTAAGCGGCCGGCTTACCTTACAACACCTCCTGCAGCTGCCAGTGTTTTCATGCCCGGCGATACTGCAGGGGTGGAACCGAAGTTTGCATCCGGGGCGGTACCAGGGCACTGTGCACCGGATGACATCACAATCTCCAGGGCGCAGGAGATTGTGGGGTTAGGGGTTACCACCATCCCTTACCTGCACGGCAAGTTCGCGGGCGCCGGTAGTCTCGCCACGCCCAGTCGCAGAGTCGGTAGTGCCCTGTTATCACCCCACCGTAGGCGCTAACGGGAGGTGCAAAAGGAGGCCAAAAAGGGGGTAGTGTATATTGTGTTCCTAACACAGTTGAGGCCGCACACAGGGAGGTTAAAGTAACAGTGACCTCAGTCTTTAATAAGACACTCCAGAGTGAGGAACAGGCCTTAGGGGCCGGCTTATATACAGTGCTCCCAAGGGATGCTGGGATCCCTTGGGACTTCAGGGATGAGCTCCCTGGTGGCGGAACATGGGAGTGTATGCTTTACAGATACACAACAGTGTATGTATGGGAATGGACTTCCAATGAAGGCATTGGGGGATGATTCGATCAGAAAATTGGAGATAGCTGGATATGTACCTGGAGAAAGATTTGATAGAGGGCCATGAGAGGTATCATAGGATGTGGTATATTTTGGACATTGGCAGCGGTCAGATAGTCCTCTATATTCCTGCGTCCCTATGAAATTATATTTTTATGGTATGAAGATCTCTGCATGATTTGCATTGGCATGTCTTGTGCACAAGTTATAAACCAGCAGCAGTTCCAATAAAATACCACAAACAGGTATATGGGGAAGCTCGGCTGAGTAATAAAGTAATTGTTTTGCTGTTCACATTCATTGTTTAACTTCTAATCACAGCAGAGTTCTTGGGAGGGAGGTTATTAAAGATCCAGGCATTGAATGAACTATTAGAATGATCACTAATGTATTTACACCGAGAAGTTGTCATAATACGTGTGATAGATTAGGGAAGAATATGAGGTATTATGGCATCAAAAGGAGGTAAAATTGTGTCACTGTGGTACAAGTGCAAAGACTGATAGGAAATTATACTTGTAATACTCTGTTAAATATTTCATATTTTAAGATCAAGTAAAGGTTCTATTTGATGCATTTTGGTTAAAACAAACAGCAGTAATTATACTCAATGGAAATAAGCTCAGTGCTGGGTGCACAGGTGCACAGGTTCACCGGACATCAAAGTCAGAACTTCAGGTTCATAAGTCTGGTTTCTTTTAAAAGCTATTGTAGCTCTAGGTTTTATCTCGAGACATAGAATATAAAATCCAAGAGGTAGTGATGAGCCTCTATAAAACTTTAATAAGGCCTCAGTGGAGTACTATGTGCAGTACTATGGGCTCCGCACTACAGGGAGGATATTGAGGTACCTGCCTGGTATGATGAGATTGGACAGTTTAGATGCAGGAAGAATGTTCCCGATGTTGGGGAAGTCCAGAACCAGGGGTCACAATTTAAGGATAAGCCATTTAGGACTGAGATGAGGAGAAACTTCTTCATTTAGAGAATTGTGAACTTGTGGAATTCTCTACCACAGAAAGTTGTTGAGGCCAGTTTGTTAGATATATTCAAAAGGGAGTTAGATGTGGCCCATACGACTAAAGGAATCAGAGGGTATGGAGAGAAAGCAGGAAGTGGGTACTGAAGTTGCATGATCAACCATGATCATATTGAATGGTGGTGCAGGCTCGAAGGGCCGAATGGCCTACTCCTGCAACTATTTTCTATGTTTCATTGGGCCCAAGTTTGCCCCCAGGGTTAGAACGGCACGTCTCCGTGTGGTGCGCTGACTTTTTAGAACAGAAACGGCGCCTATTATTTACCTTGGTGTTCTCCCCTCCGTCCAGCCCTTGGCGCAGCACAGCAGAACGCGTGGAGGGCGGAGCCAGGTCCTGGCGCTGAAAACAGTGCCGGGACCTCTGCACATGCGCTCTAGAGTGTGCGCGCATGTGCAGTAGCTCCAGGCCCCCGAGGCTGTGTGGGAGGGGCCCGAAGCACACCGCCCCTAGCCCTGGCCGAATGGGCTGCCAGGGCGAAGATTAGACTCGGGCCTCCTTCCCTCTGTCCCGTTTAGCTCCCACTCCCACTCCCTCCCTCCCTCCCGTTTGGCTCCCGCTCTCCCCCTCCCATTTAGCTCCCGCTCCCACCCCCTTCACTCCCCCCCTCCACGTCGTCGTCAGCGGGGTCCGCCGCCACCTGGCATTTTGCTGGGGTTGGGCCCCGCCCGAAGTCTTCGGTGGCCGGGCCCAATTTCTATGTCCTCGGCCGGGCCCGCCCGCCCCGCCTAAAGTATTCGGCGCGGCCCGTTTAGCTTCCCTCCCCCTCCTCTCCCACCCCTCCCTCCCTCCCCCTCCTCCTCTCCCACCCCTCCGTCCATCCCCCACCTCTCCCTCTCCTTCCCCTCCTCTCCTCCTCCCTCCCTTCCCCCTCGCTCCCTCCCTCTCCTCTCCCCCTCCCTCCCCTCCCTCCCTCTCCACTCCCCCTCCTCTCCTCCCCTTCCTCTCCCCCCTCCACCTCCTCTCCCCCTCCCTCCCTCCCTCTCCTCTCCCCCTCCATCCCTCCCTCTCCTCTCCCCCTCCCTCCCCTACCTCCCCCTCCACTCCCCCTCCTCTTCTCCCCCTCCTCTCCCCCCTCCACCTCCTCTCTCCCCTCCACCTCCTCTCCCCCTCACCCCTCCTTGCCCCCCCTGCCCCCTCTCTCCCTCCCTCCCTCCCCCCCTTCCTCCTCGCTGTCAGAAACACAGAGACACTGACAGAGAGAGAGAGAGACACTGGGGGTGGGGGGGAGGGGGGGTGCATCCCAGCACGCTGTTGGAGGGCTCCCGGTGCTGCAGTCGATGAGTAGAAACATAATTTTTTATTTATTGATTGATTTTTTTAATTATTTTTTTTTATTTTTAATTTTGTAATTTTTTTTTATTTTATTGGTTGATTTATTGATTTATTGATCATTTCTTATTGATGATGGCTCTTTATTTGTAAAAGTGAAGTGTTTAATGTTTGTAAACGTGCCTCCCCACTCATCTCTCGTTCCCTACGCCTGATTTATAATTGTAGGCAAGGTTTTTCTGAGTATACAAAAGTCATACTTACTCCATTCTAAGTTAGTTTGGAGTAAGTTTTCACTGCCTAAACTTGCAAAACAGGTGTAAGTGGTTGGACACGCCTCCTTTTGAAAAAAAATCTGTTCTACAATGAAACTATTCTAACTCACTAGAACTGGAACAAACTAAATGCCGAGAATTGCAATTTCTAAGATGCTCCATTCTAAACTAGTTGCTCCAAAAAAATAGGAGCAACTCAGGCCGAAACTTGAGCACTATGTTTCTATGTTTCTCCCCCAAAGTTCTTCACTGCTAGGTAAAGAGGTAACACGGTATAGTTATGCAATGAGCTTTTATACTTTACATTCACAATGGTTTCTTATTGTTCATGTGAAGAAAGATCAAAACAAAAGTTTCCATCCAGCCAATAAGAGGCATTAAGATCATCAGAATAGCTGGGTTTCTCTAGTATACACAGTTTACAATGACTCACCAGCCTCGTATGTTGTAGCATGTGCTGTCATACTCCATGTGCTTGACCTCCGCCCTTTGGTTACCATGATAGAGAACTCATACATGGTATTGGGTTTGAGAGTTGTGACAGTGTGACTCAAGGCCGTTGCATCTACAGACTGGACGATAACAAGACCAAAAACACTGGGGTAAGTTACTGACTATAGATTGAAAAGGTGGAATGTAGCAAAGGAAATTCAATTCAACAACCTCAAATGTAACTGTGCTGTTGGGGAAGAACATGCAAAGGGCTGGATTTCCCAGATTTGATTCAGCAAGGCAAACTGTTGCTTTAAGCATTTTATGAATTTACCTAAAATGCAATTATTCTCTATTCATTTTCCAAATCACACATTGATGCCAATACGTTCATTTTATGCTCAGCTTGGTTTACCAGCTAATGAGTTCTCCTTGGAGTAAATATATCGAATCAGGAAGGACACTGTGACAAAGCCTTCTAAAATGGATGGTATCATTTTTTGTTTTTATTTAACGACTTGATAAAAAATTGCTTTTAACAATGAAGCTGCCATATGTAATCTGTCTGTTTTCTGCATCCTCACTACATTTGGATGAAGAATCATTGTACCATCCCCAGCTGTTTAATTCCTTAGCTTTCTTTCCATCATATAATTTATAGGCTTTTAAATCTTCGCTTCACCTAATCAATGTTTCTACATCTTTTCTCCTCTTCTTTTCAACCTTGATAATGTTATACACCATGGGCTTTGTCCCTTGAGGGTTTTTTTAATAATAGGAATTTTATATAATAAAAATCTGAAACCTTTATTAGCTTTTCAGAATATTTGGCAGTCTTTCTGATGCTTATCAATAATTAATCTGCTTAATTTTAAAATCAAAATAATTTTAGGATTCAAAATTAAGTTTTTCTTTCGAAAAGTGAGCATTTTTATGATTGTGCTATACTGGATTAATGAATTTTAATTAAAATTAATTTGCTTTCAGATCCAAAAACTGAGCAGAACCGGTCCAGAGCCAGCTTTGCTCAGCACCAACAAATGTAATAGATAGATCCCTAAACAGATGTTAGGCCCCTCATTAACATATGCACGAGGCTTTACATCTGTTTTAGGCAGCCACCAAGACACTTGAATATTGCCTGTCCCAATATGGGGTCGGGCGTATTTGGTGCAACAAGAACCAATTTCTCCCCCAAGGAGTTTTGTTGGCAAGTAAACGGTTTATTTAGACAGGTAACACAAAAGTCCAATATCAGAGACCTAATGTAACACAGGAAGGACTAAAATGGGAGTCTTCAAAATATTTGAACATACTTATGGCAAATGCACAAATCAAGATTATTTTCTTTAAAACTCAAATTTAAAGTGAAAAAGGCCACACAGTCATAGGCATGCACACAAACATATATATGCATGTGCACAAATTCACCATTTTAACTTCATTTCACTAATTCTCATACCAGTTGCACTGCACACATGCGTTACTGCCACATCCCCCTACATTATTTTTCCATATGGCAAAGAACCCCTGCAATTTACACCTTCTAGCCAATGTTCTGCCCTCCTCTCTTGAAAGTGCTGACCCGTGGTGAGGTACAGCTCCACAGCCAAGAGTCGTCCTCTGAAACCTTCTCCAGGTGGCTGTTCTTCACATGTGAGTTTAACCAATGTCAGCCAGTCACGCGACTGTGGAGCTTCACTGCTAAGTTTGATCCTGTTGACGTCTGAAGCCCACATACACTTTACCTCCAGTGGTCACTAAATAGGATTCTCTGGAATTGGCCCTTTCTGTCTTGGCAGATATTGCAGTCAAAAATCCACAATCTGACCCTGCTACCGTAACTATGCTAGAGCGTGAATTGTGCTCCACTGGCAATCCAATGCCTGATCCCACCGGAGTTCCCAGGGTCAGGTAATTTACATATTACCAGTCAGTGCACATGGCAGGATCAGCACACTCTGAGTGCCCACTACGTGGTGGGTGGAGGGTGTGTGCAGAGTATGCAATGCTGGCCAGCAGTTTCTGGGGTAGTGGAAAGGTCGGGTGGTAAAAATTTGAAATCAGCCCCTTTATAAGAGAAATGATTTCATTGGGGCCATGTGTTCCTTTTTGGAGTGTTCCAAGCCATGAACCTGGCCTGGAAAATGTCTGTGGACCCCAATTCTGCCTGAGAAATGTTCTATGTGTCTGTTCCTTCCTGGCATACAGTACCTCAGGGACTCAGAAGGTGGAACTAGAAAGAATTCCAATGGATGGCTCCATTCCATTGGTCCTGCTTTCTTTTTAATAGGTTGGGCTGTGAGCGTGTGGGTAGAAATCTGGTATTACCAGTTCCTGCTCCATTTCCAGTGCCAATTACACTGCAAGTGCACCCAGACTACGAGGAAATTCAGGACCACTGAAGCCAATTGAGTTTGAGGCCAATTATACTACTGCACTGGTTGAGCTTGGCTAACTCAACACTGACCAGGGATTGAAGGTCGTGTATTCCTGGTGTGCCTGGTTCACGACTACACCAGGATCAAATGAGTCATCAGGATGGTTCTCTTCCTCCCTCCTTCCGATTTACATTTTATTAAACAATGGAAACAAATTTCAATGACTGCCCAATGAATTAAATAACATTCCGAAAATATAAATCAAATTTAACTTTCAACAACAGTGTAAGCTTCAGATTGTTCTTTAAGATAATTGAAAAGAGGAAAGACTCAGCTAGCCTGGAAGGAAGTGTGAAGTAGCAGTTACCTTGTACTTGGCATTAGCAGAGTAGCTCGTCCTCCATCGAACGGTATAAAAGCGGATGTCTGTTGTTAACTTCTGGTTTTTAGGCACAGAGTTATCAGCCCAGCTGACCCTGACAGAGTCGTGACTGACTGCAACTGCCTGGACACCTACAGGTGGTAGCATGGGGGTGGAGGTATCTGGGATTGAGGTAGGGAGGTCACCAAACAAATGAAACAAATCAACATCTAAAGGGTCAACAGGGTCTGGATCATGGCAGCAAACAAAACATGCATCGAATCGAGGAGCAGAAAAATAAAGAAAACAGCAGCAATAATTCATGAGGTGAGAAATGCAAAAAAAAATGGTGTGAAATGATATGGGGAAATTACAAAAAAAATCATGTTAATTCAGTCAGTCATGCCAATTTATACAGGGATAAGCAAACATATGAATAATCATTTCCCTTTAGGATGGATAATGGGGTAGCCTTTCATTAAATAAAGCTGAAACTATCTCTAGTTCTAATTTCTTTGTGTTTAGTGCATAATATCACATTTGGCAGAGTGGGAGGGCACGAGTATACATCTACGTTGTTTTTACACTCAAAGCCAGTAGGACCAGAAAACAGGGAGTCCTGACAGGGAATGAAAGGTGAGAAAACTTGGAGGGAGAGTCAAGCTATTGACCCCTCACATGTCTTGCGTGTTCACATATTGGCAAACGTAATGAAGCAGTTGGACTTTGTCCATGCAGTGAGTTTCTGAACTTGGCCGTCGAGGGCCAGGGAGTAGAGGATTCCTTTCAGGAAGAAAAAGATTGACGAATTGAAGAGATAGTTGAGCTGTGGCACTGTCTGTCATCTTCTAATATGGCAATTGGAAAGCAACACTGCAAGAGGCCTGCTTGCACTGTTTGTGATATTGTGTGTGGTACAGAGAGGCCTAGAGAAACATAGAAACATAGAAAGAAGGTGCAGGAGTAGGCCATTCGGCCTTTGAGCCTGCACCACCATTCAATAAGATCATGCTGATCATGCAACCTCAGTACCCCATTCCTGCTTTCTCTCCAAACCCCTTGATCCATTTAGCCATAAGGGCCACATCTAACTCCCCTTTGAATATATCTAACGAACTGGCCCCAACAACTTTCTGTGGTAGAGAATTCCACAGGTTCACAATTCTCTGAGTGAAGAAGTTTCTCCTCATCTCGGTCCTAAATGGCTTATCTCTTATCCTTAGACTGTGACTCCTGGTTCTGGACTTCCCCAACATTGGGAAAATTCTTCCTGCATCTAACCTGTCCTATCCCGTCAGAATTTTATATGTATCTATGAGATCCCCTCTCATTCTTCTAAATTCCAGTGAATATAAGCCTAGTCGATCCAGTCTTTCTTCATATGTCAGTCCTGCCATCCCGGGAATCAGTTTGGTGAACCTTCGCTGCACTCTCTCAATAGCAAGAATGTCCTTCCTCAGATTGGAGACCAAAACTGCACACAATACTCAAGGTGTGGTCTCACCAAGACCCTGTACAACTGCAGTAAGACCTCCCTGCTCCTATAGTCAAATCCCCTCGCCATGAAGGCCAGCATGTCATTTGCCTTCTTTACTGCCTGCTGTACCTGCATGCCTACCTTCAATGACTGATGTACCATGACATCCAGGTCTTGTTGCACATCCCCTTTTCCTAATCTGCCATGATTCAGATAATAATCTGCCTTCCTGTTTTTGCAACCAAAGTGGATAACCTCACACTTATCCACATTATACTGCATCTGCCATGCATTTGCCCATTCACCTAACCTGTCCAAGTCCCCCTGCAGCCTCCTAGCATCCTCCTCGCAGCTCGCACTGCCACCCAGCTTAGTGCCATTGGCAAACTTGGAGATATTACATTCAATTCTTTGAGAAGAAAAGAGAAGTATAGGGAAAAGGGAGAAACTGAAGGGAATTGTATATAATGAAAAGAAAGCATCACCTTGTTGCCTTGTGTAAAACAATGTTATTTGTAGGTAAATAATGAAAATTTGAGAATTTAAATAAAACACTGATTTATGCCCCCATTACCTCGTTAAAGGGGAATGAAGACGGAGATATTTTTTGCTTATTCCTTCCAATCTATATTTTGATCGATTAAGGAAAATTTGCAGAAAGATCAATTCAAAACAATTTTGCTTTAAATAATTTTGAGAATTGTAATCCAAACCATCTCCACACTCTTTTTTTTCCACCAAGGCTGAAAAATATACTAAAATATTGTAAGTCCTGATTGTCACTGGAAGTAAAATGCAAGTTATGACACTTTATAGCAGACATCTAGCCTCAAACAATTCCAATAGCACATTGACTGTCTTCGATATTTTCTTAAAGGTTCAGAGATAGATCTCAGGCAATTCTTTGAGCTTGACTGTTGTGAACTTTGCCAATTGAGAAGATTTAGTCAAGACCCAAAATATTCGCCTTGGGTAGCCTATTCTGCTTTCAATGCAGAGAAATACCTCAGAAAGCAGGCATCATGTGCAGTGAACTATAGTGAAATAGTAGCACACTGTAGTAATTACCAGGCTTGTTTGCCGGCTCAGGTTGACAAATGTATACCCTTGCCAGTACTCCCATGATGACAATTCGACTCTCAAAGGGATTTAAGATCAGTTTTTCCTTCCCATACAAAACCTCATTCCTAGTGGAGCGAGACTTGTTAAAGTAAAACCCCAGCGGTCACAAGATCAATTTTGCCCTTAATTCTGCACATTGCACTTTAGACAAGGTCTGACATAAAGTCACAGCCGAACAGTGCCTTAATTAATTCTTAGAAAGTTGTCTTTGTCTCCTTTGTGGATTACCAGTAATTTTGTCCATTGCTGAAATGACAGTAAGGGAACAGTGTAACTCTATGAAGAACACATATGACTGAGATCTACAGACCTTTATCTGCACATCTTAAGAAAGGGGAAAGAGAAAGAAACCAGGAAATGATAGACCTGTTAATCTGACATCTATTGTGGTGAAGTTATTGGAATCTATAATTAAGGACAAAGAGACTGAGCACTTAAAATATATTTGAGCTAATTAGAGAGAGCCAACATGAATTTTAAAGGGTAAGTCATGTCTAACGAACCTAATTGATATTTTTGGGGATGTAGCTAAAGTAGTAGACAGGGATACAGTCCATGGATGTAGTTCATATGGACTTCCAGAAAACTTTTGATAGGGTTCCACGTAAGAGACTGTTAGCTAAAATTATAGCTCATGCAATTGAAGGCAATGTATTAACCTGGTTAGGAGATTGGTTAGGTGGTAGAAGACAGAGAGTAGGTGTAATGGGTACATGCTCAAGTTGGAAGGAAGGGACTAGTGGTGTCCTACAAGGATGCGTGCTGGAGCCTCAACTATTCACTATATTTATTAATGACCTAGATAACACAATAGAGAGCCACATATCCAAATTTGCCAATGGCACAAAGATTGGTGGCATAGTAAGTAGTGTAGACAGGAGCATAAAATTACATAGAAGTATTGAAAGATTAAGTGAGTGGGAAAAACTGTGGCAGATGGATTTCAACGCAGATAAGTGTGAGGGCATCCATTTTGGACCAAAAAAGGATAGATCCAAGTATTTTTTAAATTGTGAAAAGCTAGGAACAGTGGCAGTTCAGAGATTTAGGGGTTCATGTACATAGATCACTAAAATGTAGTAGTCAGGTATAAAAAATTTAAAAAATGGCTAATGAAATGTTACTAGAGGGTTAAAATATAAAGGGGAGTAAGTTCTGTACAAAGCACTGGTTATGCCACATCTGGAGTACTGTGTACAGTTCTGGCACTGCACCTTAGAAAGGAGATATTGGCCTTCGAAGGAGGGCAGCGCAGATTCACCAGAATGTTACCACGGCTCCAAGGGTCAGATTATGAGGAGAGATTACATTAACTAGACTTGTAATCCCTGAAATATAGAAAGTTAAGAGGTGATTTGATTGAGATTTCTAAGACTTTGAAAGGAATTGATCGGGTATACAGAGAGAAACATTTCCAACTCGTGAGTAAATCTGGGACAAATGAACATTACCTTAAAATCAGAGTCGGGCCATTCAGGAGAGAAGTGAGGAAAGATTTCTTCACACAAAGGTTGGTAGAAGTGTGGAACTCTCTCACACAAAAAGCAGTAGATGCGAGCTCAATTTATTATTTTAATCTGATAATGATAGACTTTTGTTAGCCAAGGGTATTAAAGGATATGGAGCCAAGGTGGGCTGCTGGAGTTAGGACACAAATCAGCCATAATATCACTTAATGGCAGGAACTAGCTTGAGGGGTTGAATGTCCTACTCTTGTTTCTATGTGCCTATGATCATGAGCTGTTCATTTCTCTATTTCTCATTTTAACATTGTTTAATTTGTCATTTTAGTCTTCAAGGCTTAATTAAATTAGAAAACAGTTATAGAGGAAAGTACTTACAACTTAAATAACTTATTCCTCCAAGGTTCCCCACAGCTTATGTTTTAAAATAACTTTTAGCCACAAAGAATAGAGATGTGCCAGAATAAAAATGTCATTGAAACAGATGGCAAGGGAATGCCAACTGGTGTTTCCTAAAAGTTGCTACAGACCCACGACTATGGGAGGCCCTGGGATTAGTAGATTAAAACCTCGGAGGAGTACCAGCCAGCTGTGAAGTTTTGGAGTATCTCACTGCGCTGGCTTTGGGCACAGAGATGAGTGTGATATGATACTAGCTTGTGGTATCATATGAGTTCTAACGAAGGGTCAGTGACCTGAAATGTTAACTCTGTTTCTCTCTCCGCAGATGCTGCCTGGTCTGAGTATTTCCAGTGTCTTCTGTTGTTATTTCAGATATCCAGTATCCGCAGTATTTTGCTTTTGTAGGATACCAACTGCTACTAAATATTGCACCATTTGTTTTTGTAGTTGTAACAATTTCCATTTCTTCACTACTTATGTATTTAAAATTTCAACCAATACCAAGTTATCGCAGTGAGTGCAACAGAGTGGAACAAGTCAGATTGGAATCGTGAAAAACAAGCATAAGAATTCCAGTAATAAAACTGTCTGCTAGAAGATATGATAATAATGGATTATAATTCAACTTTGTCAGATCTGGAAGAATATGCATCACCCAAGCGACCAAGTAGTATCCAATATAAGGTGAAGAGCACCTTCAGACCACAAGAAACAAAGGTGTAAGGACACCCAGGGCCCAGGCTGCAGAATGGGAAAAACACAGTTGCGGAAGAATAAAAATTCAATAGGTTGTACACTCACTTGAGAAATTACGAATATGAACAGCCCCAGAACATTCGATGGAGCAAACAGAAGACTAATGAGAAGAGTAAAGGGGAAATGAATGACAGAAGAGAGTGAGAAAAAAAATAAGGCAGAAAGAAGAAAAGGAAAATGGTGGGTGGGAAAGACCCAGCAAAATCCTGGTCAAATAAAGAAGACTGCATTGAAAGATGCAAAACAGTGCTTCATTATCTCCAGTCTCAGCCAGTCCCATTGTGCCCAGCCCACAAAAGCTGTACTGACGATATACAGTCAGAGAGCCCAGGGTTATTTCATTCTATTTTAAGCCTTTCCACAGTGAGTTCTGCAGCTGGTTAGTCAACAGTATGTTAGTAAGCAGAAAAATAAATGAAAAGAAAGGGGAACAAAAATTAACTCCTCATCCTGGGCATATGACAGCTGGTAGACTCAGTGTGCTAGTAGTGCTGAGTGGCTGATAGCAGGGAGCATACGAAAGCTTGTGCCTTATGCTAAACATCTGTAAGACAAAGGTCCTCCACCAGCCTGTCCTCACAGTACAGCATTGCCCCTCCAGTCATCAAGATCCATGGCATGGCCCTGGACACCGTGGATCACTTCCCATATCTCGGGAGCCTCCTATCAACAACAGCAGGCATCGACGACGAGATCCAACACCACCTCCAGTGCACCAGTGCAGCCTTCGGCCACCTGAGGAAACTGCCACCAAGCTCATGGTCTACAGGGCTGTAGTAATACCCGCCCTCCTGTATGGCTCAGAGACATGGACCATGTACAGTAGACACCTCAAGTTGCTGGAGAAATATCACCAACGATGACTCCGCAAGATCCTACAAATTTCCTGGGAGGACAGGCGCACCAACATCAGCGTCCTCATTCAGGCTAACATCCCCAGCATTGAAGCACTGACCACACTCGATCAGGCCACATTGTCCGCATGCCAGACACAAGACTCCCAAAGCAAGTGCTCTACTCGGAGCTCCTTCATGGCAAACGAGCCAAAGGTGGGGAGCGGAAATGCTACAAAGACACCCTCAAAGCTTCCCTGATAAAGTGCAACATCCCCATTGACACCTGAGAGTCCCTGGCCCAAAACTGCCCTAAGTGGAGGAAGTGCATCCAAGAGGGCGCTGAGCATCTCGAGTCTCAACGCCGAGAGCAAGCAGAAATCAAGCGCAGACAGCGGAAAGAGCGTGCGGCAAACCAGTCCCACCCACCTCTTCCCTCAACGACTATCTGTCCCACCTGTGACAAAATCTGTGGCTCTCGTATTGGACTGTTCAGCCACCAAAGAACTCACTTCAGGAGTGGAAGCAAGTCTTCCTCGATTCTGAGGGACTGCCTATGATGATGATATGAGTGCTAAGTGTCCGTGCATCAAGGAAATATCAGAAAAGGGAATTTGAGAAACTTGTTAAAAATGATAAACATATTCCAAATTTGAACTTCAGTCAGCCATGAGGGAACTTAAGATAGTTCCTAATTCTTGATGATTGAGCATCCACTCAACCCTCTTTTTCTGCCGTTCATTATTTGTTTTCGAAGAATGAGAGGTGATCTCATTGAAACATACAACATTCTTATAGGACTTGACAAGGTAGATACAGGGAGGATGTTTCCTCTGGCTGTGGAGTCTAGAACCAGGGGTCACAGCCTCAGAATCAGGGGTCAGCCATTTAGGACTGAGATGAGGAGAAATGTCTTCACTCAGAGGGTGATGAATATTTGGAATTCTCTACCCCAGAGGGCTGCGGATGCTCAGTCATTAAGTATATTCAAGACAGAGATCGATAGATTTTTGAATATTAAGGGAATTAAGGGATATGGGTATAGTACAGGAAAGTGGAGTTGAGGTAGAAGATCAGCCATGATCTTATTGAATGGCAGAGCAGGCTCGAGGGGCCAAATGTCTACTCCTGCTCCTAATTCTAATGTTCTTATGTTCCATTCATTTTCCACCCCCACCCCCCCATAGCTATTTTTTGAAAAATAATTGCAGAAATTTGCATCCAAAGTCAGGTGAACAAAATATTCTATCTGAGAAGGATGGCAATTATTTTTCATACATGGCTGTTAAGCAGATATCAGAAAAGCAGATTTTGTTGAATTGCAATAGCCAGTATTGTATGTATTTTACAAAAGATGGCAAAACAAATTCATGTAAGCAAAGACCAAGTTGTCTTATATCAATAAATGGCAAGAGTGGAATTAACATTAGGGTCAAAGTAGACTTCTTGCATCTCCAGGTCAGTAGCATGGCTGTGTTCCAGGAAGGCTCCTGAGACCCAACTTCAGAACAAACACTGAGGTGGACAGATGTAGAAAATTGATCAGCAGCAACACATTAGGTAGAGGACAGACTCCATCAGAAGCTATCCAAAATGGACTTTGCGTAACTAAATTAGGAAATACTTAGCCACTGGCAAAATTCCATTGTCCTAAGTGCAATATCTCACCAAATCAGAAGAGCATAAATTACAAGATCTCTTGTCTTAATGAGAATTATAAAGTGCAACAGAGGCAAAATCCAAATCCAAAAGAGGATAAATCACCACAAAGAAATGAAGTTCCAATATTCGCAGTGGACAAAATAAAACAGTTTACTCTGAGGGAAAAACAGGTGAGTGATCAAAGGAAATAAACGATTGAAGTAAATTCATAAAGTGCGCACCTGAGTGAAGGTTCACTAAAAATTGAAAAGAAAGAATGAACTTGCATTTATATGGCACCATTCATGAACTCAGAATATCCTGAAGTATTTTACACCCAATTCAGCACTTTGAAGTGCAGTCACTGCTGTCATGTCGGGAGCACAGCAGCCAATTTGCACAAAGCAACGTCTTACAAACAGCAATGTGATAATGACAGATAATGTTTTTAGTGATGTTGTTTGAAGGATAAATATTTGGCAGGGCACTGGCGAGAACTCCCCTGCTCTTTGAAATAATGCTCTGTGATCATTTATGTAGACATGAGAGAGCAGATTTAATATCTTATCCAATAGACGGAATAAATATGTGTAAATCAAACCGGAAAGGGGGTGAACACGAGAAGTAAGATTTAAAGGGGAACAGAAGAGAGAAGTAAAAGTAAGGTAGAGGTCATGAGATGTGTTTACTGGAAAAGGTCAACTTTAGCAGATGAACTAAAACATGCAAAATCTTCCTATTGATCAATAAATGGTGCGTGGAAGGACCAGTAGATCTTTCCACACAAAAGAATAAGGTTAGAAAACTCAGATTCTTCAGTCATGAAAGGTGGTAGAAGAATCTTGTAGAAGATATTATTTGGAGTAGAAAGGTTAATCCTGAACAGTGTTTCAAGGAAGTATTACTGTGGAACAAGGGGATATAGGTATAAACTGTAGAAGATCATTTCATGTCCAATATCAGGAAGTGCTTCTTCACATAACAGAAATTAATTCCTGGAATTATCTTTCAGGTAGGGTAGTGAATCTTCCAAGAAGCAATTAAATGCTGTGATAAGGAGATTGTAAGTTTATGTAGAAGAATAAGTTAAATGGGATGAACAGTTTCCCTCATTGGTAATTATATATGTGGCCTTTGTAATAAAGGAACGCTTATCTGATGCATGTCTAGAACAAAAGAGTAATTTATTATCAAATGGAATCTTCTATATTTCCATCGAAGCTTATCAAAACCTAAATTGCTATTCAAATGAGCGTTGCTTCAGTTGAATTCTTGTTGAAATTTATGCTGATTAAGCTAGAGATACCAAAAGGAGGAGACAGAACAATTTTCCATTCTTTGAACCCAATGCTGGTATTAAACACTTCCATATATAATGAGAGATGCAACCTTTCATAAAGGGACTGAGTTTCGACCAAGAGAACCCGATCATTTATTTCATCAGAACAAATTATTTGACTGGTCAGCATTTCACAAGACTTCACTTAATTATTTGAGGCCTAGATGATTTTTCTTGATTTTCAAGCAACAAACCATTTTCCTTTCTTTGGGGATATGCAATTGATTCCTCAGAAATGTAGAAATATAACTCTTACAAAGGTAAGATGTTGAGACAATGTACAACAAATAAATGTAGAGATATATAATTAAGTTTAGAAACATATATATTATGCTTCATCTCTCCCCTTCCAGCCGTGAGCATGCTTTCCACCCATTCCCCATTCCCCTGGACTCAGGCACACAGGCACTTAAGGTTTCAAGGTTTGCCAATATATCGAAAACACTGAAATTCTACAACAAAGACCAAATAACGGAACACAGAACATTCCCCAATTCACATTAATTTGAGGAAATGCACTAGCGCTCATGACAAATCTCTGCTGGGAATACCAGAACAGTTGTCATTCCATAACTAGGCCTGGTCTACAGTTTTGTATACTCAATGTAAGCAGTGCAGATGCCTCCTCCATCCATCGGGTATAGCCTACCTGACAATGCCCTGGTGGTAGCACTCTCATACAGAGGGACCCCCTGCCCTGCATTGTTAAAGGCCTTCAAAGAAATGACATAATGGGAGCTTGGCTCTGCAAAAGAAAGCACAGTATTAACTTCAGTATTTCTCATTTTTCTTATTAACAACAAAGTAATGAGCTAATTAAGAGTCTGAGGGCTGGATTTTTCGGAACTTTGCGCTCTGGGTTTTGTGAAAGACAGCGTTCAGGTCTCCAGCGCCCCGTTGCGATCCTCCGGTCCTGTTTTGCGGCGGTGCAACCACGCTGGGTGTGCAACGCCTCTGGTTGCGACACCGACAGTAGTTTTGACTTTTCACCGATCCGTCCGCCCGGAAGTACGTGCAAAATCAGTGCAGTCCAGCATAGCTGATGGTGCAGAGAAAGGTAAAGTACTCCAAAGGTAAGTGCGAGTGTTTGCTCTTTTAATTCTTTTAGCGATTTGTGTTGTGGGGGCATGGGCAATGTTTTGGGAATGTTTTTGTGGGTTTTCTTTTAAGATTTCCCCCCCTCCCCCTGCCGACCCCCAGGCCTCTCTCGGAGCTTACATGGCCCGGCTCTTTATCTCAAGGACTTTCGCATCCTTGCGCCATGAAAAGTGTACAGTGCCTGCCTTCACGTTGCACCCACTGACGCAGGGCCCAGATGCTGAAAATTCCTTACCAAAGCGCAAACTAGTCCCAGCCGGTAACTTTCCCACCACACCTCCATTTTTGCCCCGAAAACCGAAAAGCCTAAAATCCAGCCCTGAGACTTTGGAGTGAAATATTTTTTGTGCAGTATTTTAAAGAAGCTTATATCCTAAATTCATCCCCACACAGGCACATATGTATATAGTTTTTCAATATTTGAAATAGAGCAACAAAGGAGTAAAAGTTATTTGTAAAATTGGATCCAATTAATATAGGTCACTTTCAGATTTCACCAAAAATGTTAAGCTGACAGTAAATAATAGGAATTAGTGCTAATTGCTTTATGATTATAAAACATGAACTTGTTCTGACCCAAATCTGCTGCTATAAGACAGCTTATTACCCAAGTACAATACAACTCGAATAAAATCACAGCTCTGCATAACTTGTATTCTTTTGGATTCTTCCACTTTTTCCTTTATATTTTTCTGCCTCTTCTCCTGAAGTCACAGACCTATGCTGGGCTGTAGTTACATATATTTGCCCAGAGATCTCTTGTGACTCGCCCCAGTGGCCACTCTTTGTGTGAAGTTAGACAGTGCTGGTTGTCTTCACCAAGAAGTAGAATTTCCATGGGGTTCTCCCACTGTAACTTTGGTGGAAGATTGACGGAAACCCTGGAGAAACAGCCGTGTGTGCCATTCCTCAAGTTTTCTCCCAAGCTTCCGCCATATTACGGCGGAAGATCGGGATAACCTCATGGAAATTCCAGGCACTGATGTCGATAAATGTCTGCTTTCCAATAGGAGTCACTGGCTCGAAGTTAGCAGTGGGAACTCTGACTGATCTCCACCTCCCCAGCTGAAGGATGTGGAAACCAACTGTAGCTTTTCTCCTGCCATCCAATTAGTGAGGCTCAATGTTATAGAGGGCAGCAGCTTTATCCATTAAACCATGGGAGGAATGTATTACTGTTTTTCAGCTAAAGTACCAGATTGAACCTTCTTATATGTCACACAGATTTTGTATTATTAAAAGTAGATAAAAACTTATATTAAAAATACAACATTGTGGGTGGGAAGAACTGTATCTGGGCTACTAATGTCCAATTGCATAATGGCATCATATTAGGAACTCACACTTCTGAGTGAATGAGCAGAGACGGTCCTGTGTTGTCTTTACAGTAAGGAAAATATCCCTGCAATACCGGCTATCATATCCCTCAGTAGCGAATTCAAAGTGGTATAATTTCCATCGCCCAAGGACGAACAGACAACCATTCTGTATATGGACTCGGACTGACACTTTGGAACATTATTATTTCCAAATTTTGGAAACTTTTCAGAAGATTTACTTCAGCTCTGATCTGGCTGATCCTTCCATGTAGTTAGAGGATAACTAGCACTAGTTTCCTCACCTCTAATGTCAAGTACAAGGCGTTGAAGGACTTTTTTGTTTCTGAGATTGAGACTATTTGTGCAGTTGCCTCAGTCACCAGCTCATCTACTCTTATCTTTGGTCCTACCCTAGCTCCTGTGTCCAACCACTTATCATTTTGTAGTTTCATCCCAACTCTTTCCAGTTCTTCCCAAGCTCATCTGCTCCATGAAATCTGCTTCCAGCTCCCTTGGTCTCTTCACCATCTATCAACCACACAGCTACCTTTCCTTGCCCCAGTACTGATATCATTAATGATTCCTTTTGTATTGTTCCCCAACTTCAAAACTGCTGTCATCACATCCTCCTCAAAAGGCCCATTCTTGACTCTGCCATTCTCTAACTCCTTCTTCATATTTAACCTTCCTTTCCTCTCAAGCTATATGCTCACCTTCCCCAGTTCCATGGTCAAATCCCTTCTGGCTTCTGACCTATCTGTAGTACCAAGCCACACCTTGTCAATAATATAATTTTGTTATTTTGACCAGGTCATTGTTAACCCTCCTTGTCCTCCTTCACCTCTATGCAATTCAATGCAATCAGCCACTCCACTCCTATTCACCATCTCTCCTCCATTGGACTGCCCTTGCTTGGTTCCACTTCTACCACTCTCTTCCTCTGCTTCAAATATTTATCCAATTTTCTCTTAATAGGTACAATGGTCAATGCTTCAACACTCCCCAAGGCAAAGAATTCTGTACTGCAACAATCCTCTGCCTTTGACCGGCACAATTCTAATGGCCAAGGAGCTGCTTCCCCGTCAACTTCTTGGTCATTTCCGTCGAATAGTCAGCAGGTGGCATGATGCATATATGAGACCCGTCTGTTAAAATCCTACATAAGGCCCATCTGTTAAAATTGGCCAGGACTGTTTGCTGCCGCTTCGAGACAGGTACATTGCTGAATTATTGCCCGGGAGTAAAAATCAAGCTCAATATGTATATACTATATATGAGAACTTTATTTATATAGTACTTTAGGACATACCAAATCATTCAGATATTCAAATAATTATAGTGTAGTCACTGTTCTTATGTAGGCAAATGAAGCAGCCAATTTGCACACAGCAAGATCCCACAAATAGTGAATGAGATGAATGACCAATTAATTATTTTAGGTAGGGTGAGTTAATATAGGGTGAGATTTGTTCTATTTTCTGTCAGCAAATGTCATGTGATAGACATCAGAGTGTTTGAGATCAAACCAGGTGACTCAAACTGCCATGATACTATGCCGCATAGTTTGAACTATAGTGATATCGCTATACATTACAGGAGATTTGTTTGTAACATCTTATCATTCTAACTTTTGCTTTCATGGTTGCCAGTAGACCACAGATTTATTGTGAAAGGTACTGAAGCCAGATATCAAGCTGGTATCTCCAATTCTTCTCCAAAAGACTAGGTTCAGATGATATTTACCTAGATTTTCAATGGAAAAATAGCGCTGCTTGCTGTCGACCTGCACAGTTTCGGCGTAGGGACTGCCCACTCCGTAACCAATGATGTAACCCCGCACCGCTATGTTTGGGTTTAACGGTGGAGTCCAGCTCATCACAATGCTTGTAGTCAGAGGCCTGACATGAAGAGAACTTGGCTGATCAGGAACCTGAGATTCTGTGATAGAGAGAAAAAGAAAATCTTTTATTCGTGTTTATAATTTTCAAATTCATTTCATAAAATTAATTTTAAAAGTTCTTTTCATTTCACTTCTCTTGCAGTGTCTTGTGCACTGTAGTTTTAGGATAGGATTATTTTATGATAATATGCGGATTTTGTGTCTTATCACACTGAAATGCCTCAAAGTGTTTCATGCAATGATTTATTTTTGAACTTGTTTGCTGTTGCGTAGACAAATGCAGTAGTCACTCTACATCAGCAAGATACCACAAACAGCAGTGAGATGAGCCAGTTAATCAGTTTGAGATGGTGTTGGCTGAGGTAGGAATATCGGTCAGGACACTGGGAGAAATCCCTGCTCTTCTTTAAATAGTTGCATTAGGCCTCAACATCCAAATGAGCACTCCTGGCGTGGAGCCCTTCCTGCAGGCAGCTTATATCGGGACATCGCAGGTGCACCTCCTACTGTGTAGTTAGCAAAGACCCCATTGCAGTAAGTGGTACTGCAGTAAATGGTATTGCAGTAGGAGTCTTTGCTAACTACACAGTAAAACTGTTTACACAATCCCAGTTGAACACATTATAAAATTGGCAGGCTTGGAGGAATTGGCAGGGATATGCATATTTAAATCTGGCTTCAGATTCACCGTTGGTTGGAATTCAAATTTAGTCTTTCACTGAAGCCACAGCCTCTTGCCACTGGGGGCAAGCAGCTTGTTTTATTTTTGTCCCTTTAAATTGGAGTTTTAACCAGCTTCCCTTTAATGTCTGATTATAACAGATAAATACTTCTATGGACATGACTTTTTCTGAAATATCTGAAACATTTCAACCCTAAACCGACAAGTCCCACTCCTACAATGGGTCCCATGCAGTGGAAACTGCTACTTCGGTGCTGCCTGTGCACATCAGGAGGGAAGGGGAGTTTACCCTGCTTGCTACATTTCACACAATTTGCAATGTCCCATGTTTTTCTGAGGCTATGTTATTCTCTCTGTTTTCTGTCCTGTCGCCAGGTAGCATGCTTCTTGTATCAAGAAATTGGGGAGCAGCCTGCACTTGTGTCCTCCTTATTACACTCTAGATGCTGCCATTTGGACGTGTCTGATAGAGGCCCAGTCAAAACCTCTGATTGTCCCTCCATCTTTCTTTGTTGGTAGGCACTTGAATTACAGTTGTCTCCCTACAGTAGTGTCAATGCTGAGGAATTGTCCACTTTTTTAAAGATGGTCACGATTACTGCATCTCTGAGATCTCCCAGCATGCTCTCCTCCCTCCAGATGAGAGAGATGAGGTCACGTATTTGCGCCAACAGTGCCTCTCCGCCATACTTTAGCGCCTCAGCAGGGATTCCATCCGCTCCCGTAGCGTTGTTGTTCTTGAGTTGTTTTATGGCTTTGCCTACCTCATGCAACATTCGGGTTTCAATGAGGTGGTGGCGGGTCGCATGCTGCGGGATGGAGTCGAGAACACTCGCGTCAAAGGCAGAGTCTCCATTGAGGCGATTTTTGAAGTGCTCCTTCCAGCGGGCCCTGACAGCCTCGGTGTTCTTGATGAGTGTTTCCCCGTTCTTGGCCAGCAGTGGGGTGGGGCCTTGGGAGTTTGGACCGTAGATGGCCTTGACTGTGATGAAGAATCCTTGCATATCATGTTTGTCGGCCAGTTGTTGTATCTCCTGTGCTTTCTCCACCGCGCCAGTGCAGCCTTCGGCTGCCGGAGGAAAAGAGTGTACAAAGACCAAGCCCTCAAATCTACCACCAAGCTCATGGTCTACAGGGCTGTAGTAATACTCGCCCTCCTGTATGGCTCAGAGGCGGAAGATGTTCAGAAGACACCTTAATTCACTGGAGATATATCACCAACGATGTCTCCGCAAGATCCTACAAATCCCCTGGGAGGGCAGACGCACCAACATCAGTGTCCTTGTCCAGGCTAACATCCCCAGCATTGAAGCACTGACCACACCCGATCAGCTTCACTGGGCAGGCCACATAGTTCGCATGCCAGACACGAGACTCTCAAAGCAAGTGCTCTATGCGGAACTCCTTCACAGCAAATGAGCCAAAGGTGGGCAGCGGAAACTTTACAAGGGCACCCTCAAAGCCTCCCTGAAAAAGTGCGACATCACCAATGACACCTAGGAATCCCTGGCCAAAGACCACCCTAAGTGGAGAAAGTGCATCCGGGAGGGCGTTGAGCACTTCGAGTCTCAACACCGAGAGCATGCAGAAATCAAGTGCAGCCAGCGGAAAGAGCGTGCGGCAAACCAGTCCCACCCACCCCTTCCCTCAACAACTATCTGTTCCACCTGTGATAGGATCAGTGGCTCTCGTATTGGATTATTCACCCACCAAAGAACTCACTTTAGGAGTGGAAGCAAGTCTTCCTCGATTCCAAGGGACTGCCTATGATGATGATGACAATGCTTAGGATCACAGCAGAGCAGGGCATCAAACCTGATCCCAGCATTGCTTTGGTTCTCCATTGCACCATGCCTTCATGTTGCCCACAACATTTGGACTTTACCACCCTGCTGCTTTTCTCTCTCTTTCTCTCATTTTCTTTCCTGTATCTGTACTCAGGTTATTTTTCCTATAAAATCAGCAATTCCTCTATTAACTCACTGCTACTGCAGTGAAACTATAAAGATACAGGAAGCATAGATATATAAATGCACTGACAGTAAGACAAAAAGAAATAACACATAAAACATAAGAAATAGGAGCAGAAGTAGGCCACGAGCCTGCTCTGCCATTCATTGTCATGGCTGATCTGATCTTGGCCTCAACTCAACGTCCCTGCCCGCTCCCCATAACCCTTGACTTCCTTATCGTTCAAAAATCTGTCTAGCTCCACAGCTCTCCAGGGCAGAGAATTCCAAAGATTCGCGACTCTCTGAGAGAAGAAATTCTTCCTCAATTCTGTTTTAAATGGGCGATCCCTTATTCTGAAACTATGCTCCCTAGTTCTAGATTCCTCCACGCGGGGAAACATCCTCTCTGTATCTACCCTGTCAAGCTCCCTCAGAATCTTATATGTTTCAATAAGATCACCTCTCAGCCTTCTAAACTCCAATGAATATCGGCCCAATCTGTTCAACCTTTCTTCATAAGACAAACCCTTCATCTCAGGAATCAACCTCGTAAACCTGGTTGATAGATATAGATCTAATATTGCCCAGTAAAATTCCTTCCACTTAACATGCGGCCCAAAGAGCATAATCCCATGATAAAACATTCCTGTTATTCCATAACGTTCAAAGGGGCTGTCAAAATAATGTGCTCAATGGAAACCTCTGCAAACTGAAATGGGAGCAGATGCTCTCAGCTGCAATACACCATAAATTATATACAATAAAACTGGACTCTGATAAATTTATTGATCACCTATGGCTTCCGTCTCAAAGCTCCATAAGTTAACATATTCACCACTCAGGTTACAACCTTTGCCTGAGGTATTCACAGTTCAATTCCCCTTTAGATTGATCTTCACCTAAAATCATGATCTTTCACCACCGATGTGTTGACCATCACTTCAATTACCATGGTCCTACACTGTAAATGGTGTAACAGTTTTTTCTAAAAGGATCATTACCATCTAGATCGTTCTCTGGTGTTTCTATGGTGAACCAGTCAGATGCCGGGCCTGTTCCATTCACAGTCATGGCGGCAACTTGAAAACTGTACTGCCCTCCTTTGTCCAGACCTGTCAATCAAATCACAACAATGGTAAGCCCAAACTCTCATTAGAAGTTTATTTTTTTTTGCATGATTCTTATGCCAGACAAGAAACATTAGATATACAAACAAGCCTTCTAGTAATTTGTTCTCCCTTAACCTCTATGAGCTGAGGGTTAGCATCCAGTGCAAACACAGGGATAGATCTTGGAAGTTGTGTGATAGTGTACAATAGGTGATAGCGAGTCAGCATGCCCATTTTACAGCTCTCCTGATTTTTATTTCTATTGAAGTCACTGTCACACAAGTTTCACACTATCACACAAAGTCAAGATCGACCCCTTAGAAATCTGTCAGTGTTGGAGTTAATAGAATATCACATCACTAGAAGAGGTTTTTATTTTCACTGTTGTGCGATGCTATCTTAAACCAGTCACAGCTCTTCACAGGCAAAGCCCAGCACATTGAGCCCCAATACTTTTACGAGGATTCTCATAGTGCTCATGTAAGGGTAGAAATTGCAAGGATTCACTGCTGTCACAAAACATTGCTCGACATGAGCATGGTTTGCAGATACAGCTGCAACATTATATGCCCGATTTGGCAGTCACATTTATCGAGGCCCTGCACAGGCAATAGAGCCCTGAGGTTTTTGTCTTATAGGGATTGAAATTTAGGTGCACCACAAAGCTGGTGCACCTATGAGTTTTAGGGTGGAACTTACCGCTGGAACTCCTGGTGCGGTAAGTAGATCCATTTTCAGGACTTTTAAATTTTTTCAAAGTCCTACAGGAAATGGATCATAATGGGGCAGGCCTTAGATTCAAAGCCAGGCTGACTGGCTGAAAATGGGTTGCTCCAGGCCTCCGCTGCTGTCAATCAGTGGTGGGGTCATGGTGATGTCACAGCGCGTGTGTGTCACCACGCTCTCTCCCCTCCGTTAAAGGGGAGAATCTATCATTTTTTAACTTTGGCCACTGGACCACCAGGGAGGGTTTCAGCTGAGCCAGTGGCCTGGCACCCAAGAGGAGGTGACAGGCTGCCTGTTAGCGGCCCGGCCGAACCTGGGGGCAGTATTTCGCCGGCTAATTGGCAAGTCGGCTGGCAAAAATTTCTCCATTGCAGCCGCGGCAGTGGCCCTTCCCTTTATGGGTGGCTGCGCTGCCGGGCCTCGCTCAGTTCGGAGATGGTGCGCCAGCATAAAAACCTGCTGGGGCACCGCGCAGCGGGGGATCGACGGATGGAGCTGGAAATGGCTGATAAGTATTTTTTTATTGCTTTAAATTGGCGGTGCAACTACTTGGGCGGAATGGGATCCAGGCCAAAAAATACCCGACCTGAATTTATGTCGGGTCGGCCTGTTGACCCCAAAGCGGCAGCCATTCGATTTTTAAGAATGGCCGCCACAAACAGACATTAACGAGTCTCTTTAAGACCGTGAATTTCGGCCCCCGTTAGCTTGGCCCGGTTGATAGCAATCTTGCCTCTGAGTCAGAAGTTTGCAAGTTCAAGGCCCACTCAAGAACTTGAGTACACAAACTAGGCTGATAATTCAGTACATCATGAAAGGAGTGCTGATTTGTCAGAGGTAGCCCTTATATCTTTGGGTCCTTTCTGCCCTCCTTATGATAGACTTATTGGCTTTTGTATTTGAGACTACTCTTCTGGTAAGTACCAACTCCCTGGGACCTTGAGATTATCTTTACTTGTCCTAATATCTAGAGAAACTTTCAGTAATGTGCTCACGAATTTCCTCACAGCTGCTCCCAAACTGCTGCCGTAACTTTGCTGGACGTGCAGATGGAAACCCAATTTACAATCGTAAATGGGGTTTCCATTAATGGCAGTGCAGGAGGAACTTCAAGTAAATTCCCAGCCCTTGAAACAGAAAAATCTTTCAGCTCATTACTTTAGCTACTGGAATTATTCTCTGCTTTCAAAGGATCTTTCTCTGGTCGACAAAAAGCAGCAGAACACCACAATATTCAACCTTCTTTCAGACTATGACTTTCAAACAAATTTATTTAACCACAGATAAACAAATGAATAAATGGTAGTGATATACAACAAATATATTTGCAATAAAAAATTACATTTTATTTACATAGTTATTCTGCTTCTCGTCATTTTAATCTAACTCTTGAAGGTTTCATACAGGTTCCTCTTGATTTAAAAAATTCTATTTATTTTATATCCCAGAAAGAGGCTCCTGGGTTTTTGGATTTAAGTAACTGACAACTCAATTCAGCTGCTAGTCATACATATAACTGAACCAATCACTACATACTGCTTTTGTTTGAAGTCAGCATTGTTATTGTTTGAATTATATGGCTTGGTTCTTCTCTGAATCCTGTCGCCCTGTTGACAGCTAGATTTTAAAGTACTTGGCTCTGAAAATGCACATGTCACATTATAAACACCCGCCATGACTCCAGTAAGAATGCATTGGAGACCCCAAGAAATAGACAGGGACCTGGATATGCCGGATTCCAGTCTTTGTCTAGAGTTTCCAAGGGGCAAAACATCTATCTGCTCCGAATATGGTCTCCTGCATCAGATGGAGCAGGAACTCTGTATGCTGAAGGTTTTAACTTCCCCAGCCTTACTAGAATTTTACTAAGTATGGAGGCTGGTATTTTCAATCAGATAAGGCAAGGGCGGGGTGTGATGGGGTTAGGTCGGGAAGCAGCCTGGACTCCTGAAGAAATAAGCATTTGTTTCTATTGTAACAGCAGCATCCTCACAATGGCAGCTTCATTCTTTGTTACAGGGGGCGGGGAGGCCAGACACCTCCCCCACCCACTCGCCGGACTGAGCACAGAGGCTGGCGTTCCTGGCAGCTTGGCAGGTGCCCAAAATGTACCTGCTGTGGCACACGTACCCACTGACCCAATGCAAGTTTCTGCCCTCGATCCCACATATTCTGGTAGAGTTAGCACTGGCTATCGCTGGAGTAAGTTTCAGAGTCCTTTAAGGTCTTGGTGTTAACCCTTGCCACTGGACCAAGACCCAGCTCTGTCAAGACTGTGTGGTGGCTGGTGTGCAACGGCCACCACACGTTAAAAAAATCCACCCACAGGCATCTCCCACCCTTCAACATATAGTTTTGGACCTGGAATATTAGGTTCTTCATTGAAACACCTGTGAACTCATCCCTTTTTGGCGTAGAAGCAAGTCATTCTCGATATGATGATGATGATGATGATGAAGAAGTTTCAGGGTCACAGCCCATGCAATTTAGACCCCTTCTGGTTGGTGACTGGATTTAAAAAGTCAGCCAAACTGAGATAAAATACATTGAGTATAATGTAAAACCAAGGTGCCATCTCTCTATTCTGGTGGTTCAGGTGGATGTTAAAGGTACCATGGCACTATTGAGAAAGAAGAGCAGAAAGGTCCTTTCAACCAACACCACCAAAAAACAATTAACTGGCCGTTCATCTCAAAGCTGGTTATGGGATCTTGCTGGGTGCAAATGACTGCTGCGTTTTCCCATATTCTACATCCATATTTTTTGTCACACTGCATACCCACTGCAACATAAGGGACATCTCAGGAAGATGCTGCAGCTGTCCAAATTACAAGTTTCAATTGAGGGTCCAATGCCCATAGTGGAGGACAACACCAAGGTTGAAAAGAGTAGGAGAGAAGATGAGGCAAATCAAAAATTAATAGTTAGGTAATATCATGTTTGGGTTTTAAAAGCCTGAAGGTTGTAGGAAGAAGAAAGGACTGAGGGAAGCAAGGATTTCCAGTTTTGAGATCCTATAGTAATCAATTTGATTTCAACGCTTAGAGGATTAAGGGAAGAGGAGGAACTGGAGTGCATAGGATGGCATAAATAGCACTTAGAAGGAAATAGAGATGAAAGTTAAGAGAAGCACTGACCATCGTATTGTGAATATCTCCTGTACAAACGTTGCCCATATGCAGTGCATTGCTATATACCCTAGTCTGTATAAGTAACACACTTGTGCAAACAGTTTACATCCCTATATACAAATATTATGCATATAACATGAAGATCCCAAACCTCTAAGACATGCACACGTTATACGCATATAATGAGTCTATTAGTGTCACATTTTGTGCAGTAAATTTTACAAATATAATCCTTGTAGGGAAAATGCTAGCCTCTATTATTAAGGACGTGATAACAGGGCACTTAGAAAATAATAATAGGATTGGGCAGAGTCAACACGGATATATGAAAGGGAAACCATGTTTGACAAATCTATTCGAATTTTTTGAGGTTGTAACTAGCAGAATAGATAAGGGGGGGAACAGTAGACATGGTGTATTTGGATTTTCAGAAAGCATTCGATAAGGCTCCACACAAGAGATTATTAAACAAAATTAGGGCTCATGGGATTGGGGGTAATATACCAGCATGGATTGAGGATTGGTTAACAGACAGAAAACTGAGAGTAGGAATAAACGGGTCATTTTCAGGTTGGCAGGCTGTAACTAGTGGGATGCTGCAAGGATCAGTGCTTGGGCCCCAGCTATTTTCAATATATATCAATGATTTGGATGAGGGGGCCAAATATAATATATCCAAGTTTGCTGATGATACAAAGCTAGGTGGAAAGATAAGTTGTGAGAATTCAAGAGGATATAGACAAGCTAAGTGAATGGGCAAGAACATGGCAAATGGAATATAATATGGAGAAATGTGAATTTATCCACTTTCGTAGGAAAAATAGAAAAACAGAGTATTTTTTAAATGGTGAGAGATTGGGAAATGTTGGTGTTCAGATGGAACTGGGTGTCCTTGTACACGAATCACTGAAAGTTAAATGCAGGTACAGCAAGCAATTAAGAGAGCAAATGGTATGTTGACCTTTATTACAAGAGGTTTTGAGTATAAGAGTAAAGACATCTTATTGCAATTATATAGGGCCCTGGTGAGACCACACCTGGAGTATTGTGTACAGTATTGTATTACCTAAGGAAGGATATACTTGCCATAGAGGGAGAACAACAAAGTGTTCACCAGATTGATTCCTGGGATGGGAGGAGTGTCCTGTGAAGAGCGATTGAGTAGACTAGGCCTATAATCTCTAGAGTTTAAAAGAACGAGAGGTAATCTCATTGAAACACTCAAAATTCTTATAGGGCTTGACAAGGTAGATGCAGGGAGGATGTTTCCTCTGGCTGGGGAGTCTAGAACCAGAGGTCACGGTCTCAGAATAAGGGGTAGGCCATTTAAGACTGAGATGAGGAGAAATTTCTTCACTCGGAGGGTTGTGAATCTTTGGAATCTCTACCCCAGAGGGTTGTGACGGCTCAGTCTTTTATTATATTCAAGACAGAGAGCAATAGATTTTTGAATATTAAGGGAATCAAGGGATATGCGGATAGTGCAGGAAATGGAGTTGAGGTAGAAGATCAGCCATGATCTTATTGAATGGCGGAGCAGGCTCGAGGGGCCGAATGATCTCCTCCTGCTCCTATTTCTTATGTTCTTATGTTCTTATGTTCTTTTTCCACTCACCTTTTGCATTCAGTTGATGTCGCCCTTTAATATGGATGTGACATGTATGATAATGATTTTCAGAATGCACAGCCAAAGGCCACTTTCCACTTTGCTGTATCACTGTCTTTAGATGAATTAGTGATAAGAATTCCCAGCTCAATAAAATGATCACTATTCATTAAAACTCATGGCTAGTAATGTAGGTAAATGCCACTTGTCACTCTATACCCTGTTGGACAGCTAATATTCAGAATATTACACCACTGCAGGTACATAACAGGAAAGGTTTTTCCACTGCTGCTCACTGTCCAAGCAATGGTTGGCACTGTGAGTCCTGGCATTTAATACTGTACGTGAACAACGATATTTAAAACCCCTCACCATCACACAGTGGGTAGTTACAGCTTTAATCACCAAATATGCTTTCAGCAAACTTAAGGGTCAGATGTTTTTGACCACCACCAAAGTAAATTTTTGCGTTTCGCACTTCCAGTTCAGAGTTAATGGCCCGATATTAATCTGAAGGTGACTTCTGAGCGGGGGCTGGAATTGCATGGGGGAAACCCGGAAATCAACTGAATGGGTCGGAATCTGCAATCTTGACTCAATTGTGCCAATTAATTTTAACATCTGGGTTTCGCATCTCCAAGCTGCACACCAGGAGTGATGCTTACCTGCTTGGCACAATCTCAGCTGTATTTAAAGAAACAGTTCACAAATGGAAATTGGAGGTATTCGGAATGGATGGTGGACATAGAGCAAGGACAGATTCAATGACGCCTCACTGGAATTATTGCTGGGTGCAGTCAGCAGGCGGAGGATGCACCTTTCACAACCACTGGATATCCCAAAGCGCTTTACAGTGTACTCAAATGCGGCAGCCAATTGGCGCACAGCAAGTTCCCACAAACAGCAATGTGATAATGACCAGATGTCTGTACTAGATGACTTGGATTTGCTACGCATTGAAGATCATGTCTATTGTGCCCCTTAGTGGACGGAATCCACAATGAAACTCAGGGAGGAGCTCTTCAGCCACAGTGAGAAGGTGATTGAGGAGGATTCTTGCGATGACCTTTCCTGCAGCACACACAGCAGGGAAACTGCTCTGTAAGTACCGTAATCGGACTTGTCGCCTTTCTTGAAGATGGTTACGATTACGGCATCTCTGCGATCACCTGGCAAGCTCTCCTCCATCCAGATAAGAGAAATGAGACCCTGAATTCACGGCTTCTCTGCCATGCTTTAGTACTTCAGCGGGGATTCCATCTGCTCCTGAGGACTTGTTGTTCTTCAGTTGTCGGATGGCCTTTTCTACTTCAGCCGGGCTGGGGTTGTGCTGAGATGGTGGCTGGCAGCATGCTGTGGGATGGAGTCGAGGACACTCACGTCGAAGACAGAGTCTCGGTTAAGGGGATCTTCGAAGTGCTCCTTCCAGCAAGCACTGACTGCCTTTCTGTTTTTGATGAGTATCTCTCCATTCTTGGCCAGCAGTAGGAAGGGCCTTGGGTGCTTGGTCCATAGGCGGTCTTGACTGCGCTAAAGAATCATCGCACCTTGTGGTTGTCGGCTAGTTGCTGGATCTCCTGCGGTTTCTCTATCCACCATCTTTTCTTTAGGTCACGAGTTTTTTGTTGGGCCTTGACTTTCAGACATCTGTAGAGCTGCTTTCTTGCTCTCGAGTTGTGTTGCTGTTCCCAGTTCAAGAATGCCTTGTGCTTACAGCTTATTAGCTCCTGGACCTCTTGGTTTTTCTCGTCGAACCAGTCTTGGTGTTTCCTGGTTGAGTGACTGATCATCTCTTCACAGTTGCTAATTATGCAGGCCTTGAGGGCAGACCAGGCACTGTGAATACTCTGCAACTCTGGGTCACTGGGAGTCATTAGGTTGACAGTGGGGCGCTGGCTGAATATGGCTTTCTTAGCAGGATCTTTGAGTGCTTCAGTGTTGATTTTGCGGCGGCATTGTTTCTGTTGCCGTCGCTGTTTTGGGGCTATGTTGATGGTGATGACAGAGTGGATTAGGCGATGGCCTTGGGCAACGTGGACCATTTTCCATATCGCAGGAGCCTACTATCAGCAAGGGCAGACATTGACGACCAGGTCCAACACCACCTTCAGGGTGCCAATGCAGCCTTCGGTCGCCTGAGGAAGAGAGTGCTTGAAGACCATGACCTCAAACCTTGCACCAAGCTCATGGTCTACAGAGCAGTAGTGAGACCCGCCCTCCTATATGGCTCAGATATGTGGACTATATACAGCAGGCACCTCAAAACACTGGAAACGTACCATCGGCGCTGTCTCCGCAAGATCCTGCAAATCCAGTGGCAGGATAGCCGCACCAACGTCAGTGTTCTCACTCAGGCCAAAGAGAGAGAGAAGAGAGAGAGAGAGTATTAGTGCTGTTGGTTGAGGGATAAATCTTGGCCAGGACACCTTGGATAACTCCCCTGCTCTTCTTCGAAATAGTACCATGGGATCTTTAACTTTCATCTGGTTTAACTTCTGATCCGAAAGTTGGCACCTCCGAGAGTGCAGCACTCCCTCAGTACTACATTTTTGTGCCCAAGTCACTGGAGTGGAACCTGAGCTCACAACCTTCTGGCACAGAGGCGAGGGTGCTACCAACTGTGCCACTGTCTGACACTTACTGACATGGTGTTCTAACCGAGAAGTTGTGGTTGTAGCTAGCTGTAGAGGTGAGCAGCAGAAGCATTGGGCCCAGGTCATGGATGCAATGTAGGAAGCGGTTTAATGACCGCAACAGGTCAGGAAAAGTGAGTACTTTTGCTGATACATATCCGCAGCATAACTAAGACCACCTATTTCCACCTCCGTAATATCGCTCGTCTCTGCATTTGCCTCAGCTCATCTGCTGCTGAAGCCCTCGTCCATGCCTTTGTTACCTCTAGACTTGACTATTTCAACACATCCTGGCTGGCCTCCCACATCCTACCCTATGTAAACTAGAGGTTATCCAAAACTTGGCTGCTCGTGTCCTAACTAGCACCAAGTCCTGCTCACCCATCACCCCTGTGGTTGCTCCCAGTTAAGCAACGCCTCGATTTCAAAATTCTCATCCTTGTTTTCAAATCCGTCCATGGCCTCACCCCTCCCTATCTCTGTAATCTCCTGCAGCCCCCTGAGATGTCTGCGCTCCTCTAATTCTGCCCTCTTGAGCATCCCTGATTATCATCGCTCAATCATTGGTGGTTGTGCCTTCTGTTACCTAGGCCCTAAATTCTGTTAACCCTGCCTAAACCTCTCCGCCTCCCTTTCTTTCTTCAAGACGCTTCTTAAAACCTACCTCTTTGACCAAGCTTTTGGTGACCTGCCCTAATTTCGCCTTATGTGGCTTGGTGTCAGATTTTCAGTCTCATAATGCTCCTCGGAAGCGCCTTGGGATGTTTCACTACGTTGAAGGTGCTATAGAAATACACATTGTTGTTGATTCAACTACATCCTGTGGTTTAAGACCCCTCTTTTTCAATCTGTCTTGCTAAACGTTCTCCATCACATCACTCCTCACACCCATTTATCTTTCAGCAACATCCAGCCTTCATTTTCTGTACACTTCATCACAACCCCATGCACAGGACACGGCACACCACTATGATTCTGGGCACTCTCACTGACAAGTACTGAAGTACTGAAGGGGCCTCCAGAACTGTCTGGCAGCTGAAGAGCATCTTCAACAGTCTGATGGCTTACTCTAGGCCACACTTGATGGTAATGTCGCTCTCATTGGAGCACTCCTGCGCCTCATTGGTGGGGTTCCTCACAGGTGTCATGAGCCAAGTTTGAAAGGGATATCTCTTGTCTTCGATGAGCCAGCACTTAAGTCTGCTCCCTGGAATGAAGAGGTCTGGAATGTTGGTCTGAAAGCATCATGACAGCTGCCAGGGAATCTGGCGCACACATGCATGAATCTCTTCTTGTGGTTGCCTAGCAGCTGTGCACTGATGGAATAATATCCCTGGCGGTTGATACAAACTCCTGGTTGCTGTGGTGGTGCTAGGATTGCCATGTGTGTGCACTCTGAACCGATTGGAACCCAACCAGGGAGGCGATTGCCTGCTCATTCTGGCTGTTATTGTCACAGGGATAGTTTACATAACTCCCAGCCCCGATAAACAATCCGTCACCTGCCTTATGCATTTATTTCCAGCAGACTGCGAGATGCTCAATATGACTCCGGTAGCGCCCTGGAAGGAACCAGAAGCAAAAATAGAGAGCGGTGGTCACTTTCACAGCCACTGGCAATGCATGGCCGCCAGGTCCGGCAGGGAACTGGTCATCTTCTATGAGGTGCAGATGTCTGCCTCCACCTGACGTGACAACCTCAGCCTGCGGAAGCACCGCTCTTCCGAGCGGTCAAGGAAACTGAGCCTCTGTCTATGCATCCTGTTATGTGGGTATTGCCTCCTGCAACCTTGGCCTCTCCATTGGTTTCCCCTCTGCCTTTCTGCACCTCGCTCCCGTGCACCTCCCTCCCGTGCACCTCCCTCCCGTGCACCTCCCTCCCGTGCACCTGTTGATCCAATCACAGTACGTTGTCACTGCTGTGAAGGGTGATTGCTTTCCTCTTCGGATGTAGTGGCAAAACTATCTATAGTGCCTCCCATCCTCGTGTCTGTTTGATAGGTTCCAAACTTCTCCAAATCCTCTCTGCTGACAAGAACTCTCTATTAAAAGTTGCGAGAGGAACTGATAAAAGCAACTGTAAGAAGTGAGGTTGAGCAATCGGAACTTTCACTGGCGGGTTTCCCCAACCCTGGGAAACCCCTGCTGGAAGCTTTAAGTCCAAAGAAAAATTAAATTCATTTGAAAGGCCCCTCATTTCCATGTAATTAAATGATTAAACAATTAAACGATGTCTTCATTGCCCACCCACCTGTACTAATGATTACACCGACTCCGCGAGCAGATTACTGGCACACAGCCAAACGCACCTCAGTTAAACCCAGAGGTCGGTGCGTTGGAGCCTGGTTGTGACCGCGCCTCATTTTTCTCCGATTTGACGTCTACACCCAACCCCAAACCACCCATTCTTTTCCTGTTAAACCCCCTACCCCCCGCCCCACCCCAATCATTGTTTGGGAGCCGTGCTGAGGAAAATGCTAAGCCTTTGAATTCAAACGTCTTGCAGTATTTGTTCAAATGTGTTTTTGATCGGCAGCTTTTCTGAAAATTAAATCTACTTGGTCACATATTTGAAGGTATTCATCAGTCTGTGGTCAGGCCAGATAGATTCCGTGGATGTTAAGAAAAAGGAACTGCCACATAAGAATATTTCTTATACATAGTTTAGAACAGCGGTCACAGACTAATTATTATTTTCTAGTACTCGAGGAGCTAGCTAAGATTAATAGCTATTATAAAAATATATCTTCTGTTTCTGCTTTGTTTGCCCTACTATTGTTTAGTGCATTTGTTTAATGGTTGAAGCCTAATTGAGAGTCTAGTGTCGTGTTATTCTGCTACCTTCCAAAGATAAAGAGGGTGATGTGAGATGGTATGATAAAACTAATAGCTGGAATAAACTGTACACTGTTCTCTGTTTGTTCCCTGGGTATACTACAAAATCCAAGAACGTAGCATATATATCAACAACAACTTACATTTATCGAGTGCCTTTCATGTTAAAAAGCGTTGCAAGGTGCTTCACAGACTGATGTGTGGAAAATGGATATTGAGCCAAGAAAGGAGAGATTAGGAGGGGGTGAATCAAAAGAGGTTTTTAAAGGAGGATAAAGAATTGGAGAGGTAGAGGATTTACAGAGAATTACAGAGCATTAGACCCAGGCAGTTGAAACTCTGCTACCTATATTGGGGTGGACAGGGGGGCGGGGAGGCAGGAGAACCACTAGGTCAGATTCAGAGGTACAGAAAGTTCAGGGTGACAGAGTGCTGGACTGGAGTGATTTAAAATCAGATTTTAAATTCAGGCACTGGGGGATAGGGAGCCAATGCAGGTCAATAAAAACAGTGGTTATGGGCGAGCAGGACTTTGTACAGGGCAGGATACAGCGGTGTCAATAAAAGTTCTCAAAGCTTTCAACAGACTGAATCTCACCTGTAAAGAGGTACCAAAGATTGTTGGGTTCCAGGGTCTCCATGTCACCCCTACGACCAATCATTTTGTGCCTGATTTTGTACCCGGTAATAAAGCCATTCTGCATATTGGATGGTGGTGGCAGCCAGCTGACCTTTATACTCTGGAAGGCAGAAAGATTACTGACTTTTAGTCATCGATGTTCAATCAAACCTCATTGTAATCGAGTATCAACCCCTTTTAATACAGCTCAATTAACCCTCATTCAGGTTTGCCAAAACAGAGGGGCAAATTTTCCGCTTTAATTTCACCACTTCAGTGGCATTACTTTGACTGGTTGGGAGTGGAAAATCCACTGGCTCCCCCCACCTCCCGCCCCCCCCCAATTCCCACCACTCCCAAGGTTTTCCTCTAAAGTAGGCGATAATAACGGAGTGACGTCAAACATCACATTTTCCATCATTTCCGCCATAGCAACACTTGACTCTAGTAATGACACCAACTTACAAGCGCCCAGTGTTGCTAAATGCTGGTGGGGAGAGCTTTAAATTTTTAACCCTTCATCACATGGCGACTGATTCACAACTTTTCCCCACAATTTTTACATTTAAACACGGAAATCCCCGTCCAAGTTAATTTACGTGTAAAATAAGACGCAGAAGCAGCAATGTCATCAGGGTAATAAAAGTACAATAATCACATTTACACTTTACACAAGCTTGGTTGATTGTTGAAAAAGCAAAGACTGCATCTACAATCTTACAGTTCCTTTCAAAATCTTCTGAGATATATTGTTTCTGAAGGAACAGACGTAAGAGTTATTTTTATGGAGATCCTATTTTCCTACTACACAAAAAAGTGAGCAGAAGATGAAGACCCTGAGGGGTCCATGGATTATATGGGTTTATTTTCTTTGGGTGTAGAAACATTCTCTTTGAAGAAAAAAATCAGAATCTGAGTAGTCACGCATCACAGAAGCTGCACAGAAATTACAGGCTAAATTCAAAGATAAGTGCTCTCCGTGAGGAACAACAGCCAAAGGGAGCACTGGTTGAAGATTCAGCACTGCCATATTTAAGTCTTATATCTGACCGGGACTTCCTTCAGGCACAGGTCCCCACTGGGAGGGCTAGATCTTGACTTCCTATGTTGGTGTCAAACGGGTGATAGCGAGGCAGTGGTCCATTTTACATCTCTCCCGAATTTTATTTCCATTGACTTAAAATGACCTTGGATTAAGTTCCGGAATAAATGAAGTAAAAGAAACCCAGTGTGGAGGCTTAAACGGATTCTGTGGGCAGAAGACAGGTAGGTACAGCACCAGACCCACCATTTGATAACTGGAAAAATGGATGTGCAGCTGCATGAGGAGAGTTTAAAGAAAGAAAAGAAAGACTTGCATTTATATAGCGCCTTTCATGATCACCAGACATCTCATAGCGCTTTACAGCCGATGAAGTACTTTTGAAGTGTAGTCACTGTTGTAATGTGGGAAACGCGGCAGCCAATTTGTGCTCAGCAAGCGCCCACAAACAGCAATGTGATAATGACCAGATAATCTGTTTTTGTTATGTTGATGGAGGGATGAATATTGGCCAGGACATTGGGGATAACTCCCCTGCTCTTCTTCGCAATAGTACCATGGGATCTTTCACGTCCACCTGAGGGGGCAGATGGGGCCTCGGTTTAACATCTCATCTGAAAGACGGTACCTCCGACCGTGCACTCCCTCAACACTGCACTGGAGTGTCAGCTTAGATTTATGTGCTCAGGTCCCTGAGTGGGACTTGAACTCACAACCTTCTGACTCAGAGGCGAGGGCACTGGCCACTGAGCCACACCAGGAGGATGGTCCTGTTTGGCATTTCAGGGCAATTACCCTCAAGGACAGCGGTGGACCATTCACGGTTATCGAGGTTACCACCACACTTAAGCAAAGCTATAGCAGCGGAGTGGGAGCAGCTCTAAAGAAATGTGTTTACCTCATAGATGCAACAAAGTCTCAATGCCTGACATGCAATTATGTCAAAGCTAGGAAAGATTTTGCCACCAGTAAGTAATCTTATCCATTGTGTTTTTAAGTACAAAAAAAATATTTTGCTCCCATGTTTTGGAAGTTCCTTTGAAAGATGTTATGAGTCAAAGGTACAATGGGCTGACCTGCGACCCATCATGTAATCTAGTCCATTGGAAAATGTGGAGAGAGGTGAAACATCAAAAATTTGACAGTAACACTTTAAATGCCACAGCAGGATCTTAGACTTCACACATAGGATTTGCTATTGTCATAATGTAATGTGATTGTCATCGGTATTTGGGGTTTTACTGTTGAATCATTCCAAGCAAATCACACGAATGAGTCTCGAAATTAGGTAATTTACCAAGAATTTTCACATCCCCTCTCCCAGCAATTTTATAAGCCTCACTGAATCATTTTTATTGCAGGAGACCAGCCATAATAAACATGTTCTGATACCAATTTTTAGGTCATAACACTTACCTATGAAAGTTTATGATATGTAAGATAATAGCAAATCAAGCAGCTTACTAATACATAAGCAGTGTATTATCTTACCACTGGAAGGTACAAACCACCAATCCTTATGAATGCGCAAAAGGGCTGCTGTGCTAATCAATATCCAGTCTCCTGTATCCCCCAAATACAAGTGAAGGCTACAATAGACTATTTCTGAGGGAATAATGGAAGAATATGTGGAGGATGGTCGATTTTTCATTGCCTTTTATGTATTTCAGAGTTTATGAAGGTGAGGTGCATTAGTACTGTGGAATGTTCCCATTAGCAGGAAGTGCACTCATCTAATGTATACCATGGTTTATATGCAGAGAAAGGCTACTGGTTCCCCGCCAAAATATCTTGGGCTGGATTTTCAGGTCGTTTGTGACCCAGGTTTCGACCCTCCGCGTTGAAAAATAGGGCGGTGAGGTCTTTTGCATCCGGGCACGATCCTCCGGGTGGGTTTTGCGATGGCGCTTAGTTGCACCGCCGGGGAGAAACATAGAAAATAGGTGCAGCAGTAGGCCATTCGGCCCTTTGAGCCTGCACCGGGTGTGCAACGGCTCTCCTTGTGATACCGGCAGAAGTCTTGACTTGCACCCGACCCGTATGCCCTGAAACGCGCCCCGGCCCCGTACTTTAATTGGCGAGGTTCCCGTTTTTGCACCGCGAAAGTCATACAACGCCTATCTTTGCGCTGCACACCTAGCACAGGGGCCAAATGACAAAAATTACTCCACATGACGCAAACGTTAATCGGGCGGTAAATTTACCACGCCACCTTCCTTTTCGCCTCGAAAACGGCAAAGCCAAAAATCTCCAGCCCCTTAAGTCCAACAAGAAAAATCCTCCCTGCTGCATTTCTGTTTGCCACAACAGTCATTCTCTTTGAGCAAGATTTAGCGTCTTGGAATATTTTCGTTCATCAAATGTGCTATATAAATGCAAGTTGTTGTTAATCAATGCCAAATTAGAGTCAGTTTTGCCTTATGAGCTCAATCCATTAGGCTGGATTGAGACAGTCATAGTTCCATTGTATAAAGGGCGATCAGGGTACATAGAATTACTTGAAATTACAACATAGAAAGAGACCATTCAGTTCAACCAGTCAATGCTGTTGCTTATCCTCCACATGAGCAATAGACTTAATCCCATATGCTTGCTCTGTTCCCAAGTCCCTTTATTCCTCTTTCCTTCAATCACGTACCTAATCTATTCTTAAACGATACCTTCACTAACTTCAATAGTGCATTCCACAGCCTCACAATCCTCTGGGTAAAAATATTTCTCTGCTCTCTGTCCTCAATCTCTTACATTTAATCTTATATCGATGTTCCCTTAGTCCAGATCACTCAATCACTAAAAACAGTTTGTTTCTATCTACTCTGTTCCATCCCTTCATCACTTTAAACACTTCTGTCAAATCACCCCATAATCGCCTCTGTTCTAATTTTGAGACTTGCTTCATATTTGTATTTCCCCATACCAGGCAGAATCGTAATGAATCCGTGGTGTGCTCTCTCTACTGCCTCAACGTCCCTCCTATCGTATGGAACCCAAAACCACACATAGCACTCCAAATGTGGTTTAAGATTTCATATAGTTTCAGTATTACATCACATCTTTTATATTTTTGCCATAAAACCTAATACTCCATTAGCATTTTTATGACCTTAACCACGAGGTCCTGCTTTTAGGGTCTTGTAAACCAGCTTCGAAGCACTGACCACACTCGACCAGCTCCGTTGGGTGGGCCACATCATCCGCATGCCTGACACAAGACTCCCAAAGCAAGCGGTCTATTCGGAACTCCTACAAGGCAAGCAAGCCCCAGGTGGGCAGAGGAAATGTTTAAGGACACCCTCAAAGCCTCCTTGATAAAGTGCAACAACCCCACCGGCCCCTGGCCCAAGACTGCCCTAAGTGGAGGAAGTGCATCCGGGAGGGCGCTGAGCACCTCAAGTCTCGTCGTCGAGAGCATGCAGAAATCAAGCGCAGGCAGCAGAAGGAGCGTGCGGCAAACCAGACTCCTGACCCACCCTTTCCTTCAACAACTGTCTGTCCCACCTGTGACAGAGACTGTAATTCCCATATTGGACTGTACAGTCACCTGAGAACTCACTTTTAGAGTGGAAGCAAGTCTTCCTCGATTTCGAGGGACTGCCTATGATGATGATGATGTAAACCTCTGCTTTTCTACATTACCCAGCTTTCTCCCATTCAAACTTTTATATATTTACCAAAATGTACACCTCACTTTTACTGACATTGAATTCTACCTGCCACTTTTTTCCCATTCCAACATCTTATCAATATCCCCTTGCAGCTTCCTTTGGTCCTCAGCATTGCTTCTATTTTAGCATCATGTGTGAATTTAGACACTGTCCTCTTCATCTTTCTATCCCAATCATTGATGCATGCTGTGAACTGAAGTGGTCCAACAACTGAATCTTGTGGGACACCACTACCCACTTCCAACCACTCATAAACTAGCCTGAATTCCGAGGTCAGCCATAGAAATAAGCCCATGGAGCACTTTTCTAGTCCTCCCACCTCACACCTCTGTGTGTGATAATAGAATGCCTATTTTCATGGGTGCCAATGTAGCTGGCATTAGGTCTTTTGTCTGAAACCTTCTCAGATCGCAGCGTTGGAGGGGGCCAGAAAGCAAGCTAAGGGATTTCACTGTCTTCCGTTATTCCCTGAACTTCAGGCCTGGTAGCTGCTGTTTTCCAGCCCCGAGGCTGGTGACCAGTCTCACACCTACAGGTTCCTCAGGCCTGCAGCTACACCTGTACTCTTGCCCCTGATTCAAGACCCTGCTCGGGAGAGTTGTGACTGGGTTGTGGTAATAATAAATTTAGGTGCACTGAGCCTGCCCAGCGGGGCGCAGGGGAGCTGAATATAGAGGCTACTGTGTCTTTTAATGTCACATGTACAGCATATTAAAAAGTGATGAGTGGATTTTAGAATCAGAAGCAAATTCAATGTTTAAATGGTTAGTATTTCCTCTTTCCATTTCCTTTGACCAATTTTACCTTCACCTCACTAAAACTGGATTACCAACAAACAGATGAGGTGAATCAGTCTGGAGATTGCAGTTAAAACCAAACTAATTCTGGCAAACTTACGGTAACTCTTTACTCCTTGTCCAGTTCACGCCAGTGCAAAGATCAAATAACTGCTCATGAGCCATAATCTACAGTGTCCAACAATCATTGTGATTTCTGACGCCCACATAAAAATCAAAATATTCCTTTGTCCATGACTCTAAAATGCTACAAAAGCAGAATTTCAGCACCAATGGCAAGCCCGAGCTAGAGTAGGAACTAATTGCAACAGCTAACAGCTGTAATTATAATCATTGAAGCATAGATTCAATATATCACAGACAATTACACAAATTTCAGGTAGCTATCGCTGATGAACCAGCCCTTTTCTGTCCTTTTGCCATTAAATGCAGTCTATTTGCAAGATCAAATAAGGATAGACATTTTAAATGAACACTAAAGGCTTTCAGCAGAATTTCTGTACTGCACCATTAGCATTTCCATCCCAGATATGAGAATGAATCGACAAGTTGTTATCTCAATATGGTCTGATTAATATTGCAATGCGCAGAAAGGTACTGAAAGACCAAATCCAATGGCTGGTATTTGGCGGCGAAATTGCCTCGCGCCCCATTTGGGATGCACAATTTGAATTAAATGAATATTTAGCGCCGAGTGAAATGGGCCACTAAATGTTGCTGAATTGGGGTCTTTGCAAAAAATGTGTGGGGTGATATCGGAGGCGTGACTCACCTCTGCAGGGCAGTAGCACGTCGTTAGCGGGGTGCGAGGCTCAGCGCCACGCTGACGTGTCACAATGTCCCTCCCCTTCTTTTACGAACTCTGCAGCCGCTTTCCTGGCACCCACTGGGCCACCAGGGAGGGTTTCGGTCGAGCCAGCGGCCCGGCTCCCAAAAGGGGATGCGGGGCTGTATGTTGGGGTCCGGCTGAACCAGCGGCCGTTATTGTCGGGCCAACTGCAAAGTCGGCGACGCAAAAAGATGGCAGCCGCTGCGCATGGCCCTCCCCTTTCAGCTATCAAATTGAAAACAAGGGCATGCAAAGTGGCCAAGACTAGTGGGAGGCCAGAGGAACGCAAAACTTTTAAAAACCAGCAAAGAATGACGAAAAAAAAATTAAAAGAGGGAAGATAGATTATGAAAGTAAACTAGCAAGAAATATAAAAACATATAGTACGAGTTTTTCCAGGTACAGATAAAGAGTGGTTAAAGTAAAAGTTGGTCCCTTCGAGAAGTAGGAGGAGGACAAAGGGTTTAATTAGGAGGGGGAAAATCGAGTACGAGAGGAAGCTTGCAGGGAACATAAAAACTGACTGCAAAAGCTTCTATAAATATGTGAAGAGAAAAAGATTAGTGAAGACAAATGTAGATCCCTTGCAGTCGGATTCAGGTGAACTTATAATGGGGAACAAAGAAATGGCAGACCAATTGAACAAAGGAAGACACGAATAACCTTCCGAATGTATTAGGGGACCGAGGGGGCTAGTGAGAAGGAGGAACTGAAGGATATCCTTATTAGGCGGGAAATTGTGTTGGGGAAATTGATGGGATTGAAGGCCGATAATCCCCCAGGGCCTGATAGGCTGCATGCCAGAGTACTTAAGGAAGTGACCCTAGAAATAGTGAATGCATTGGTGATCATTTTCCAACAGTCTATCGACTCTGGATCCGTTCCTATGGACTGGAGGGTAGCTATTGTAACACCACTTTATAAAAAAGGAGGGAGAGAGAAAACGGGTAATTATAGACCGGTTAGCCTGACATCAGTAGTGGGGAAAATGTTGGAATCAATCATTAAGGATGAAATAGCAGTGCATTTGGAAAGCAGTGACAGGATCGGTCCAAGTCAGCATGGATTTATGAAAGGGAAATCATGCTTGACAAATCTTCAAATATTTTTTGAGGATGTAACTAGCAGAGTGGACAAGGGAGAACCAGTGGATGTGGTGTATTTGGACTTTCAAAAGGCTTTTGACAAGGTCCTGCACAAGACATTGGTGTGCAAAGTCAAAGCACATGGTATTGGGGGTAATGTACTGACGTGGATAGAGAACTGGTTGGCAGACAGGAAGCAGAGAGTCGGGATAAACAGGCCCTTTTCAGAATGGCAGGCAGTGACTAGTGGAGTGCTGCAGGGCTCAGTGCTGGGACCCCAGCTCTTTACAATATACATTAACGATTTGGATGAAGGAATTGAGTGTAATATCTCCAAGTTTGCAGATGACACTAAATTATGTGGCTGTGTGAGCTGTGAGGGGAACGCTAAGAGGCTGCAGGGTGACTTGGACAGGTTAGGTGAGTGGGCAAATGCATGGCAGATGTAGTATAATGTGGATAAATGTGAGGTTATCAATTTTGGGGGCAAAAACACAAAGGCAGAATATTATCTGAATGGTGGCAGATTAGGAAAAGGGGAGGTGCAACGAGACCAGGGTGTCATGGTTCATCAGTCATTGAAGGTTGGCATGCAGGTACAACAGGTGGTGAAGAAGGCAAATGGTATGTTGGCCTTCATAGCTAGGGGATTTGAGTATAGGAGCAGGGAGGTCTTACTGCAGTTGTACAGGGCCTTGGTGAGGCCTCACCTGGAATATTGTGTTCAGTTTTGGTCTCCTAATCTGAGGAAGGATGTTCTTGCTATTGAGGGAGTGTAGCGAAGGTTCACCAGACTAATTCCAGGGATGGCTGGACTGTCATATGATGAGAGACTGGATCAACTGTGCCTTTATTCACTGGAGTTTAGAAGGATGAGAGGGGATCTCATAGAAACATATAAAATTCTGACGGGACGGGACAGGTTAGATGCAGGAAGAATGTTCCTGATATTGGGGAAGTCCAGAACCAGGAGATATAGTCTAAGGATAAGGGGTAAGCCATTTAGGACTGAGATGAGGAGAAACTTCTTCACTCAGAGAGTTATTAACCTGTGGAATTCCCTGCTGCAGAGAGTTGTTGATGCCAGTTCATTGGATATATTCAAGGGGGTGTTAGATATGGCCCTTACAGCTAAAGGGATCAAAGGGTATGGAGCAAAAACAGGAAAGGTGTACTGAGGTGAATGATCAGCCATGATCTTATTGAATGGCGGTGCAGGCTCGAAGGGCTGAATGGCCTACTCCTGCACCTATTTTCTATGTTTCTATGTTTCTAGGATGGGACTGGGGAATTAATAATGGGGAACAGGGAAGTGGCAGAGACTTTGAACAAATATTTTATATCAGTCTTCACAGTAGAAGACACTAAAAACATCCCAATAATGTTCAAATCAAGGCGCTATAGAGAGGGAGGAACTTAAAACAATCACTAACACTAAAGAACAAGTACTCAATAAAATAATGGGACTAAAGGTAGATAAGTCCCCTGGACCTGATAGCCTGCATCCGAGGCTCTTAAAAGATCTATCAAAATTCCCTGGATTCTGGGGAAGTCCCAGCGGATTGGAAAACCGCAAATGTAACGCCCCTATTTAAAAAAGGAGGCAGACAGAAAGCAGGAAACTATCGACCAGTTAGCTTAAAATCTGTCGTTGGCAAAATGCTGGAGTCCATTATTAAGGAAACAGTTGCAGGACATTTGGAAAAACATGATTCAATCAAGTAGAGTCAGGATGGTTTTATGAAAGGGAAATCATGTTTGATAAATTTGCTGGAGTTCTTTGAGGATGTAATGAGCAGGGTGGATAAGAACGAACCAATGGATGTGGTGTATTTGCATTTGCAAAAGACATTCGATAAGGTGCCACATAAAAGGTTACTGCAAAAGATAAAAGTTCATGGGGCCAGGGGTAATATATTAGCATGGATAGAGGATTGGCTAACTAACAGAAAACATTGGGATAAATGGGTCATTTTCCAGTTGGCAAACAGTAACTAATGTGTGCCACAGGGATTGGTGCTGGGGCTTCAACTATTTAAAATCTATATTAATGATTTGGATAAAGGGACCGAGTGTAATGTAGCCAAGTTTGCTGGTGATACAAAGATGGGTGGGAAAGCAAGTTGTGAGGAGGACATAAAAAATCTGCAAGGAATACAGACAGGCTAAGTGAGTGGCAAAAATTTGGCAGATGGAGTATAACGTGGGAAAGAGTGAGGTTATCCACTTTGGCAGAAAAAAAAAATTATTATTTAAATGGAGAAAAATTACAAAATGCTGTAGTACAGATGGACCTGGGGTCCATGTGCATGAAACACAAAAAGTTAATATGCAGGTACAGCAAGTAATCAGGAAGGCAAATGGAATGTTGGCCTTTATTGCAAGGGGGATGGAGTATAAAAGCAGTTAAGTCCTGCTACAACTGTACGGGGGTATTGGTGAAGCCACACCTAGAGTACTACGTACAGTTTTGGTCTCCTTATTTAAGGAGGGATATACTTGCATTGGAGGCAGTTCAGAGAAGGTCCACAAGGTTGATTCCTGAGATGAAGGGGTTGTCTCATGAAGAAAGGTTGAGTAGGTTGGACCTATACTCATTGGAGTTTAGAAGAATGAGAGGTGATCTTATTGAGGGGGCTCGACAAGGTAGATGCAGAGAGAATGTTTCCATTCATGGGGGAAACTAAAACTAGGGGATATAATCTCATAATAAAGGGTCGCCCAGTTAAAACTGAGATGAGGAGGAATTTCTTCTCCCAGAGGGTTGTAAATCTGTGGAATTCTCTGCCCCAGAGAGCTGTGGAGGCTGGGTCATTGAATATATTTAAGGTGGAGATAGACAGATTTTTGAGTGATAAGGGAATAAAGGGTTACGGGGAGCGGGCAGGGAAGTGGAGCTGAGCCCGTGATCAGATCAGCCATGATCTTATTGAATGGCGGAGCAGGCTCGAGGGGTCAAATGGCCTACTCCTGCTCCTATTTCTTCTGTAAGGGCGGCCGGGGTGCACCAGCCATGACTGCTTCGCGACTTGCAAAGCGGTTGTTGGCATTCCCCCACGCCAATCTCGCGTCCAACAAGGCAATTTCCCCCGAGGGGCGCAAAGGGGTCGGCGCATACGCCGATGACATCATTGCCATGTGCGTCCCTACCTGGGGCGAAGAGTAAGGGGCGCAGTCAAAACCTGTTTTAGCCCGCGGCATCCCGGGGGCAATTCCGGGTGGTAAATCATTCACACCCCCTTAGCGCCTCCCGGAGGCACGGCGCTAACGGGGCTATAAAAAGGGGCAATTTCGGCCCCAAATCTCTGCCCCCTACCAAATGGAGTACACTCTTCTACATTCTTGGCTAAGAAATCTAATGGTGTGGTGCTCGTTTTTCAGGCACAAAATGGATGCCTAAGCATTCAATATGGTAGGCAGGGCATGCATACTCATTTGGCGCTGCATGTGTGAAGCTGCCACATTAGTGAAGGCATAAAAAATGGCGTGAAGAGCCCTTTTGCATATGCATATATTGGGTCTGATACCTGTTGGAGGTCCGCTTTGTAAAATTCAGCTGCCTTGAACAAAGCCAGTGCAGGGCCTTAAAGCAATGGCTCTGTTCTTGACTTTATCCAAGTCTACTTTTGAAATGCTGGCTGTTATTTGAATTGTCAGCATTTTTTGGGCTGTGCCAGCCTTTCCAGAGCTTTCCATCGGAATCTGTGAGTTTTTGTGACTGAAATGTATGTATCTTTCTTTTCTATTCTTTCTTTCTGTTCTTCTTTTCCTATTCACAACTGGAGATTTTGTCTCTTCCCTTACACACATCTCTATCTGTTCTTTTGTTGCTTTTCATTCTTTTCCAGATGTGAGTTAGCTTATAATATGCACTTGTCTGATCGTGATCGTGAAAGGTTACAATGTAATACGTTAGATTCCTGCCCAATAAAGGAGAGTTGGTGGGAAGGTAACCATGAGTTTGATGCCAAGTACAGTACATGCTTGGCTAGTGGGCAACAAGCTTAAGTGGAAATAAGCCAACTTACACCAATGCTGTTCAGTAATTTTTTTTTAATTATTCACGGTATGTGGATGGCACCGGCAAGTCCAGCATTTATTGCCCATCCCTGATTGCCCTCGAGAAGGTGAGTTGCCTTCTTGAATACAACTGAGTGACTTGGCCATTTCAAAGGGCAGTTAAGAGTCAACCACATTGCTATGGAGCTGGAGTCACTTTAGGCCAGACCAGGTAAGGATGGCAAATTTATTCCCTGAAAGACATGAGTGAACCAGATAGGTTTACCAACAATCCGGAAGTTTCATGGTCACCATTTCTGATAGTAGCTTTTTAATTCAGATTTATTTTAATTTAAATTCCCCAGCTGCCGTGGTGGGATTTGAACTCATGTCTCCAGATCATTAGTCCAGTAGCATAATCAATATGCTACCGTACCCACTCTACAATTTTTTCTCTTGTGATGTTCTTGATAAATAGTGTTCTCAAGTGCCACTTTTACGAATGTACTAACATGCTGACCACAAAGCATTGAGCTGTGGACATGATTTCTCCATAGAGTGAACATTTAAATTGCAAACTAGAGGCCAGACACCTCCTAATGTGAAAGAGAAGGTCATTTACCTGATACAGTAACACTGCAGAGCACATCACCCGATAAAGGATCACTTCAGGACACACCTCCTGATACAGTATCACAGCAACATAGGAACAGGAGTCGGCCCCTCGAGCCTGTTCTGCCATTCAATAAGATTACGGCTGATCTGTGATCTAACTGAATATAGATGTCTTTGGTTAACAAAAAGCTAGCAATCTCCGATTTAAAATTAATGATTGATCCAGCATCAACTGCCATTTGCAGAAGAGAGTTCCAAAATTCTACCACCCTTGGTGTGTAGAAGTGTTTCCTAATTTCACTCCTGAAAGATCTGGCTCTAATTTTTAGACTATGATCCCTAGTCCGAGAATCTCCAACCAATGGAAATAGTTTCTCTACCTACCCTATCTATTCCCCTTAACATCCTGAAAACTTTGATCAGATCACCCCTTAACCTTCTAAATTCTAGGGAGTACAGCCCTAATTTGTGTAATCTCTCCTCGTAACTTAACCCTTGAAGTCTGGGTATCATTCTGGTAAACCTATACTGTACTCCCTCCAAGGCCAATATATCCTTCCTAAGCTGTGGTGCCCAGAACTGCTCACAGTGCTCCAGGTGTGGTCCAACCAGAGTTTTGTACAGCTGCAGCATAACCTCTGCCCCCTTGCATACTAGTCCTCTAGATATAAAGTCCAGCATTCCATTAGCCTTTTTGATTATTTTCTGTACCTGATCATGACATTTTAATGATCTATGTACCTGAACCCCCAAGTCTCTTTGGACATCCCTGTGTTTAGCTTTTTATCATTTAGGAAGTACCGTGTTCCAATCTTTTTGGCACAAAGTGTATAACCTCACATTTGCCTACATTGAAATCCATTTGCCACAGTTTTGCCTATTTACTTAATCCATCAATACACTGTTAGAATGTTATGCCTTCATCTACACTGCCTACAATGCCGCCTATTGTTTTGTCATCGGCAAATTTGGATATATGGCTTTCTATGCCATCATCTAAGTCATTAATAAATACTGTGAATAGTTGAGGCCCCAACACAGATCGGGACACCACGAGTCACATCCTGCTAATTTGAGTACCTACCCATTATCCCTACTCTCTGTCTCCTGCCACTCAGCCAATTTCCTAACCAGGTCAATAATTTGCCCTCAGCTCCGTGGGCTTCTACCTTAGTTAACAATCTCTTATGTGGAACTTTATCAATGCCTTTTGGAAGTCCATATAAATAACATCCATAGATATTCCCCTGTCCACTACTTTAGTCACCTCTTCAAAACATTCAATCAGGCTCGTCAGGCATGACCTACCCTTTACAAATCCCTGCTGGCTTTCTCTGCTCAGCTGTAAATTTTCAAGGTGTTCAGTCACTCTATCTTTAATTATAAACTCGAGTAATTTCCTGACAACAGATGCTCGGCTAACTGGTCTATAACTCCCTGGTTGTCCTCTCTTACCTTTCTTTAAATAGTGGAGTGACATGTATAATTTTCCTATTTAAAAGAACGGTTCCTGAATCAATTGAACTTTGTAAGATCATTTTTAGGGAATCTACAATGTTCTCATCTACTTCCTTTAAAACTCTGGATGAAAACCGTCTGTCACTCTTTAGTGCCTTTATTTTCTTTATTACTGTTATTTTACCGACATTAATTTTATTGAATCCCTGTCCCCAATTCAATATTAGTTCCTTTGGGATTTTCGGCGTGCTATGCTCTTCATCTACTGGAAAGATTGACACAAAGTAATTATTCAACATGTCCTCCATTTCCCCATTGTCATTGACAATGTCATCACTTTCAGTTTTTAAGGGGCCAACATTGCTCCTGACTATCCTCTTTTTCCTGAGTCCCGGGATGGCAGGACTGACATATGAAGAAAGATTGGATTGTCTAGGCTTATATTCACTGGAATTTAGAAGAATGAGAGGGGATCTCATAAAAACATATGAAATTCTGACGGGATTGGGCAGGTCAGATGCAGGAAGAATGTTCCTGATGTTGGGGAAGTCCAGAACCAGGGGTCACAGTCTAAGGATAAAGGGTGAGCCATTTAGGACCGAGATGAGGAGAAACATTTTCATCCAGAGAATTTTGAACCTGTGGAATTCTCTACCACAGAAAGTTGTTGATGCCAGTTCGTTCGATATATTCAAAAGGGAGTTAGATGTGGCCCTTATGGCTAAAGGGATCAGTGGGTATGGAGAGAAAGCAGGAATGGGGTACTGAAGTTGCATGATCAGCCATGATCATATTGAATGGTGGTGCAGGCTCAAAGGGCCGAATGGCCTAATCCTGCACCTATTTTCTATCTTTCTATGTTTCTATGTAACTATAAAAATTCTTCATATTGATTTTGTTATCCCTTGCAAGTTTCTTTTCATACTCCCTTTTTGTAGTTCTTACTATTTTGTGACCTTTGCTGTTCTTCACCAGGATCTGTGCTATTTTTTGCATTTTTGTATGCCCTTCCCTTTAATTTTATGCTGTCGCTTACCTCTTTAGTCATCCATGGGTGTTTTTTTTGGCAAGTAGAGAGAGCTCTTGCCCCTCAGCGGCATAAACTAGTTCTGTATCACAATAATTTATTTTTTACTCATCTCTCACTGATCTTATGTCGTTTTACCCATTAACAGATTTGCCCAGTTTACTGTGGACAAACTCCACCTTATCCCGTTGTAGTTGGCCTTACCTAAATCTAGAATCATAGTAGCTGTTTCGCGTTTCTCCCTTTCAAACACTACTTTTGAAATCGATCATGTTATGATTGCTATTTAGGCTGATAATTCATCTGGCTCATTACTCATTACTAAATCTAATAAGGCATGCCCTCCCTTGTTGCCTCTAGGACATAATAACATAAGAAATAGGAACAGGAGTAGGCTATTCCGCCCCTGGAGCCTGCTCCGCCATTCAATAAGATCATGGCTGATCTGATCATGGACTCAGCCCCACTTCCCCGCCTGTTCCCCATAACCCCTTATCATTTAAGAAGCTGTCTATTTGTGACTTAAATTTATTCAATGTCCACAGCTTACACAGCTCTCTGAAGCAGCAAATTCCACAGATTTACAGCCCTCTGAGAGAAGAAATTTCTCCTCAGCTCTGTTTTAAATAGGCGACCCCTTATTCTAAGATCATGCCCTCTAGTTCTAGTCTCCCCCATCAGTGGAAACATCCTCTCTGCATCCACCTTTTATACATTTCGATAAGATCACCTCTCATTCTTCTGAATTACAATGAGTAGAGGCCCAAACTCCTCAACCTTTCCTCATAAGTCAACCCCCTCATCCCAGAATCAACCTAGTGAACCTTCTCTGAACTGCCTCCAAAGCAAGTGTATCCTTTCGTAAATATGGAAACTAAAACTGCATGCAGTATTCCAGGTGTGGCCTCACCAATACCTTATATAGCTGTAGCAAGACTTCCCTACTTTTATACTCCACCCCTTTGCAATAAAGGCCAAGATACCATTGGCCTTCCTGATCACTTGCTGTACCTGCATACTATCCTTTTGCGTTTCATGCACAAGTACCCCCAGGTCCCGCTGTACTGCAGCACTTTGCAATTTTTCTCCATTTAAATAATAACGTGCTCTTTGATTTTTTTTCTGCCAAAGTGCATGGCCTCACACTTTCTAACATTATACTCCATCTGCCAAATTTTTGCCGACTCACTTAGCCTGTCTATCTCCTTTTTGCAGATTTTTTGTGTCCTCCTCACACATTGCTTTTCCTCCCATCTTTGTATCGCCAGCAAACTTGGCTACGTTACATTCAGTCCCTTCTTCCAAATCGTTAATATAGATTGTAAATAGATTGGGGTCCCAGCAATGATCCCTGCGACACCCCACTAGTTACTGGTTGCTAACCAGAGAATGAACCATTTATCTCGACTCTCTGTTCTCTGTTAGTTAGCCTATCCTCTATCCATGCTAATATATTACTCCCAACCTCGTGAACTCTTATCTTGTGTAATAACCTTTTATGTGGTACCTTGTCAAATGCCTTCTGGAAGTCCAAATACACCATATCCACTGGTTCCCCTTTATCCACCCTGTTCGTTACATCCTCGAAGAGCTCCAGAAAATTGGTCAAACATGACTTCCCCTTCATAAATCCATGCTGACTCTGCCTGACCGAATTTTGCTTTTCCAAATGACCTGCTAAAGCTTCTTTAATAATGGACTCCAACATTTTCCCAACCACAGATGTTAGGTTAACTGGTCTATAGTTTCCTGCTTTTTGTCTGCCTCCTTTTTTAAATAGGGGTGTTACATTTGCAGTTCTCCAATCTGCTGGGACCTCCCCAGAATCCAGGGAATTTTGGTAAATTACATCCATAATCCCTGCCGTTACTTCTCTTAAGACCCTAGGATGCAAGCCATCAGGTCCAGGGGATTTATCTACCTTTAGTCCCATTATCTTACTGAGTACCACCTCCTTAGTGATTGTGATTGTGTTAAGTTCCTCCCCCACTATAGCCCTTAGAGTATCCACTGTCAGAATATTGTTAGTATCCTCTACTGTAAAGACTGATACAAAATGTTTGTTCAGAGTTTCTGCCACCTCCATGTTCCCCATTACTAATTCCCTGGTATCGTCTTCTAAGGGACCAACATTTACTTTAGCCACTCTTTTCCTTTTTATATACCTATAGAAACTCTTGCTATCTGTTTTTATATTTTGTAGAAACTATCCTGGACGCACTCAAGAGATTTACTAACTTTCTGGCAGAAAGGTAGTGAATCACTGCAAAATAATTCGCCTGGTACAATTTGTGAAGAAAACAAAAGGGTTGGTAGAGACTATGTTGGCCACCATCTGGGAGCCAGTGAATATAGGCAAATGCTAGTAATGTTTGGAGGAGTTGCCAGCTATGTCTGCGAGTGAATCTTGGAGTCCAGACTGCATGCTGCCTCCCTGGCACAAGGCATACAAATATTAAGAAGCATGTAGATAGATTTTTGAAAGAGTTTGAAGAGTAGTTGGGAAAGAAATTGAGGACAAGATTGGCAAGTAATTTTGGGAAGTTTGAAGTTTGCATGTGGGACCGAACAATGTTGGTTGTACTGAGGAACAGGTCTTGTGCCAAAAATATAAGCAGCCAAGTAGAAAGCCAAAACAAACAAGACCTCAAGGCTATCTGTACCATGCCCTAAAATATACAGGGAAAGGGAGATCAAGCAATTTGTGGTTGGAGGAGTGGTGTTGGGAAGGAGTGTTTTATGTTTGTGGGTCAGCGGCATCAGCTTTGGAACAGCAGGTGGCTGTACAGAAGTAACGGACTTCACCTGAACCGAACCAACACTGATGTCCTGGCACCAAGATTGGATAGAGCTGTTGGTATGAATTTGAACCAGTAAGTTTAAAGGATGGAGTGATTTACCTTAGAACATACTGGAGAGGTGCTAATAATAAGTATAGTTGAAAAAAGAATATGATTCAGGAATGAAAGAGTACTGACGAGTATGAATGGTCCAAAGCCGCAGTATTTATATGTCAATGCACAAGCATTAGAACTAAAGTCAGGGTATTAGAGATTTTAATCAAAATAAAGGTAGTCTTGACGGAATCTTCTATTTAGCTGGGGCAGGACTAGAACTACATATTGCTGGCTATAAAATTATCAGGATGAGATAAAAAAGGAATAAGGAAGAAAGGTGCCCTTGTTAATTAAGGACATACCCACATTACAGTAAGTGGTGCTTGGACAGAGTTTATCTGAGTTGAGTTAAAAAAAAGTGATCTGTTGCCATATTGAGAGTACACTATAGACCACTAAATAATCAAAAATAAATTGAGGATGTGTTTTGTGAGCAAGTTGGAGAAGTTCACAATAATAACAGGGTTGTAAGAATGGCGATTTTAACCATCCTAAGGAAAACTGGGATAAGACAAATGTCTGTGACTAGAATGGGGTCAGTTCTTCGAAAGCATCAAGGATTGGTTCTCAAATTAGTATGTAGCATCTCCAATACGGAAGGATATCAAGACAGCATTCGACCAAGTATGGGACCAAGGAGCCCAAGAAAGATTGGTCAATGAGAAAACCTTACAGTGGCTGGTTCTCAGAGACGGATCATCACAGCCTCAGAACATCGCTGCTGGAGTTCCTCAGGGCAGTGTCCTCGGCTCAACTATCATCAGCTGCTTCATCAATGATTTTCCATTCGTCATAAGGGTCAGGAGTGGGACTGACTTCTCTGTCAATGAGCAGCCCGTGTCAGCTGAAAGCAGGATCTGGACAACAGCCAGGCCTGGGATGTCAAGTAGCAGGTAACATTCATGCCACATAAGTGCCAGGCCTCAAAATGGGGGGTAGTGGGGAGGGAGGTGGGGGGGATTCTTTGTCGCCAGAACGGGCAGCCGGCCCATGTGCTCAGCAGGTCGGTTGCCCAAAGTCAAAATTGACTCCCTAGAGTCCCGAATACAGGATGAAATTAATGAATACTTACAAACGCATTGGTTGACCAGACATTGATTTGTAAAGGGAAGATCATGTCTGATTAATTGAATTTTTGTCAATGTTGTAAAAATTGATTTTTTTTTTGAAGACATGAGAATTGTTGCAAAAATTAAGGAAGAGTACAGGAAATTGAATGAGGACCAAGAGGTTAGTGGAGCAAGCATTCTTTCTTACATTTTGTCATGCCCCTTAACTTGATATCAACAAAAAACCTCAAAATTACTCCGCTTTTAACAAAGTCCAAATTATTTATATGAATGAAAAACAGTTGAAATCACAGCATAGATAGACGAGGCACACCAATATCCACATTCTGACAATCTGAAGAACATTCATTTACATCTGCCTTTGCTTTCTGTCTCCTAACCATCGCACTATCCATGTGGCTACATTACCTTTAATACCATGGGGGAGAAATTGGCCTGGTTTGCGCCCTCATTAGCACCTGCAGGGGGGGGCGATAACGAGGCACCCGCTGAGCATGGCAAAATCACTGATATCCACGAATTTCCCTAGTGGTTTTGCACTAGCGCTAACACTTACCGCCTTGCTATCTTGCACCCCGTAGATCATGACATCATCCAGTCCACAACGCCCCACTATCGCCCCGGATGTAATATTCGCTCTCGCCCCCTGTAGCATCGCCAGATGTCAACAATGGCATCTGCAGTAGGCATTGTCACCTCGGCTGGCCGCTTAGGGAGCGATATTTAAAGGTAGTGGTGGTCAGGTAGGGCAACATTTATTTATCTCTCCATTCTGATGCCTCCTGCTTTGTTTTGACATCATGATTCCTCAGCTCTGCACGCTCAGAGTGCTTGGGGCTGTAATGCAGGTCCCATGGCCCCACAGCTAGAATGAGGATTGATTCAAACCAACATTGGCCCTTCCCTTTAAGCAAGGGAAGGCGCTTCCAAAGAAGGCAGCACTGCTGGGAACATTGTTCAGCACCTTGCTGCTGCCGCCTCTCTGACTTCCTTTAGCGCCCTTAGGGAAGTGATAGCGCTTGATTTAGCACTAAAGCGAAAGTTCCCGGGAGCAAAAATTATTTTTCGCCTGTCGATACTTTTGTACTCCCTAAAAGTTACCACCCCAAACGGCACCATGCAATTTCCAGCCCCATGTGCTTTGTTTTGTCAGGATCTTATAAAATGTGGCAGCTTATCAAATGACTTTTGAAATTCCATATATACACCATCCATTGCATTTTACCGTTATTTACATCTGGTGTAATAACATTCAGCAAGATCAGCCTTAACCCCACTGCAGAGACGCCCTCGACAGTAAGAAACCATTATGTGTCTATGATAATAAAGAATGTGAAAGTTTGGCTGCATATAATATCATCATCGAAAGAAAAGAAAGGACTTGCATTTTTATAGCGCCCTTCGCAACCTCAGGACATCCCAAAGCGCTTTACAGCCAATGAAGTACTTTTCAAGTGTAGTTACTGCTGTAATGTAGGAAACAGTGCAGCCAATTTGCGCACGGCAAGTTCCCACAAACAGCAATGTTTTTAGTGATGTTGATTGAGGGATAAATATTAGCCAGAACACTGGAAATAAATCCCCTGCTCTTCTTCAAAATAGTGCCATGGGATCTCTTACATCCACCTGAGACAGAAGACGGGGCCTCGGTTTAACATCTCATCCAAAAAATGGCACCTCCGACAGTGGGACTTGAACCCACAATCTTCTGATTCAGAGATGTAAGTATTACCAACTGAGCCACGGCTGACACTATCTGCTTGAGGTATTACTGCCAGTAAGTCATTCCCAAAAATGTGCTATCCTATTTCACCAACAGATATGTACAACAGATATGTATGTACTCAATGGCTAAATGACCATCACAATTGCATTCAGCATTCAGAGCGGAAATTGTGGATTACACCTGTTAAAGCTCTATTCACATTCTCCTGGAGCTATTCTCTTGGCGTTTTTACATTGAAGAAGTGCTGTCAATTATAGGTTTGCAATGGTACTTTCTAATATAAAGCAGGTCATATTAAGTACTTTTGAAATCTAATCACTGTTGTAATGTAGGAAACATATTTCTTTTCTTTCGATTTAATTCTAAACAGGTGACATTGGATGTTTTTCTTTGATTTCTAGCCTTGAAGGAGGTTTTCAGACCTAACAGACCTTGTAATTATTGCAAAGAAAGGTAATTAAGGGGGAGCACTATAGGTCACCATTTGAGTGCTGCTCTCCCAGCACTCACTACTCAAATATAGAAGTGCCTTCTAACTACATTTTACGGCTGCGTTCAGTCACACAGCGCAACTCATGGCCTGACCCACTCTCTGTGGATGTTGCTGTCATGATATTTATTAATAGCATTTAACACAAAATCCTTTGGCCTCCAGGGACAAAATAAAATCAACCAGTGCAGCGTAGCTATCCTGAGTCCATCATCTGCAATACAGAAAACATAAAGGTACATGGTGCACAAAAACTGCTGGGGCCTTGTGGGAGCCAGCTAGTAAAAGAGGATATTAAAAGGAAGTAATTGAAATTTAATCTTTGAAACACAGCATGTTACACTTTAGGGAGACTATACATCTTCTGCTTGGTACGTCAGTGATCTGCAACCATCATGGGTGACATTTTCTGCTGCAAAATACAACGCACACAAGTTGTTTTGACTTCACAAATTTCAACCTTAAAGGGGAAGTTCAGTCTTGTTATTTAGCACCCTGGGATTTTTTTCTGCATTATAGAAACATAGAAACATAGAAAATAGGTGCAGGAGTAGGCCATTCGGCCCTTCGAGCCTGCACCACCATTCAATAAGATCATGGCTGATCATTCACCTCAGTACCCCTTTCTTGCTTTCTCTCCATACTCCTTGATCCCTTTCGCCGTAAGGGCCATATTGAACTCTCCCTTGAATATATCCAATGAGCTGGCATCAACAACTCTCTGTGGTAGGGAATTCCGCTCAGTCCTAAATGGCTTACCCTTATCCTTAGACTGTGACCCCTGGTTCTGGACTTCCCCATCATCAGGAACATTCTTCCTGCATCTAACCTGTCCAGTCCCGTCAGAATTTTACATGTTTCTATGAGATCCCCTCTCATCCTTCCAAACTCCAGTGAATACTGGCCCAGTCGATCCAGTCTCTCCACATATGTCAGTCCTGCCATCCTGGGAATCAGTCTGATGAACCTTCGCTGCACTCCTTCAATAGCAAGAACATCCTTCCTCAGATTAGGAGAACAAAACTGAACACAATATTCCAGGTGGGGCCTCACCAAGGCCCTGTACAACTGCAATAAGACCTCCCTGCTCCAATACTTAAATCCCTTAGCTATGAAGGCCAACATACCATTTGCCTTCTTCACCGCCTGCTGAACCTGCATGCCAACTTTCAATGACTGATGTACCATGACACCCAGGTCTCATTGCACCTCCCCTTTTCCTAATCTTCCGCCATTCAGATAATATTCTGCCTTCGTGTTTTTGCCATCAAAGTGGATAACCTCACATTTATCCACACTATACTGCATCTGCCATGCATTTGCCCACTCACCTAACCTGTCCAAGTCACCCTGCAGCCTCTTAGCGTCCTCCTCACAGCTCACACCACCACCCAGCTTAGTGTCATCTGCAAACTTGGAGGTATTACACTCAATTCCTTCATCTACATCATTAATGTATATTGTAAATAGCTGTGGTCCCAGCACTGAGCCCTGCGGCACCCCACTAGTCACTGCCTGCCATTCTGAAAAGGACCAGTTTATCCCGACTCTCTGCTTCCTGTCTGCCAACCAGTTCTCTATCCACGTTAGTACATTACCCCCAATACCACGTGCTTTAATTTTGCGCACCAATCTCTTGTGTGGGACCTGGTCAAAAGCCTTTTGAAAGTCCAAATACACCACATCCACTGGTTCTCCCTGGTCCACTCTACCAGTTACATCCTCAAAAAATTTTAGAAGATTTGTCAAGCATGATTTTCCTTTCATAAATCCAGGGTACTATATAAATGCAAGTTATTCTTGTTTTGTTAATAAAGAAAGAAAATAAAAAAACGTCTTGCATTTATGTAGGGTCTTTCACAACCTCAGACTGTCCCACAGAGCCAATGAAGTACTTTTGGAGTGTAGTCACTGTTGTAATGTAGGAAACGCGGTAGCCAATTTTCACACAGCAAGCTCCCACAAACAATACTGTGATAATGGCCAGTTAATCGTTTCTTTATTGTGTTGATTGAGGGTTAAATATTTGCCAGGACACTGGGGAGACCTACCCTGCTCTTCTTCGAAATAGTGCCAAGGGATCTTTTACACCTGCCTGAGAGCAGACTGGGCCTCGGTTTAATGTTTCATCTGAAAGACGGCACCTCTAATAGTGCAGCACCCTTCAGTATTGCAATAGAGTGTCAGTGTAGCTTTAAGAACATAAGAACATCAGAACATAAGAAATAGGAATAGGCCATTTGGCCCCTCGAGCCCATTCCGCCATTCAATAAGATCATGGCTGATCTAATCCTGGCTTCAACTCCACTTCCCCGCCCGCTCCTCATAACCCTCAACTCCCTAATCGCTCAAAAATCTGTCTATCTCCGCCTTAAATATATTCAATGATCCAGCCTCCACAGCTCTTTGGGACAGAGAATTCCACAGATTTACAACCCTCAGAGAAGAAATTTCTCCTCATCTCAGTTTTAAATGGGTGGCCCCTTATTCTAAGACTATGTCCCCTAGTTTTAGTTTCCCCGATGAGTGGAAATATCCTCTCTGTGTCCACCTTGTCAAGCCTCCTCATTATCTTATAAGTTTAGATAAGATCACCTCTCATTCTTCTGAACTCTAATGAGTATAGACCCAATCTACTCAACCTATCTTCAGAAGTCAACCCCCTCATCTCCAGAATCAACCTAGTGAGCCTTCTCGGAACAGCCTCCAATGCAAGTATATCCTTCCTTAAATACGGAGACCAAAACTGTACGCAGTACTCTAGGTGTGGCCTCACCAATATCCTGTACAGTTGTAGCAGGACTTCTCTGCTTTTATACTCCATCCTCCTTGCAATAAAGACCAACATTCCATTTGCCTTTCTGATTACTTGCTGTACCTGCATGCTCACTTTTTGTGTTTCATGCACAAGGACCCCCAGGTCTCTCTGTACTGCAGCACTTTGCAATTTTTCTCCATTTAAATTATAATTTGCTTTTCTATTATTTCTGCCAAAGTGGATAACCTCACATTTTCCCACATTACACTCCATCTGCCAAATTTTTGCCACTCACTTAGCCTGTCTATAGCCCTTTGCAGATTTTCTGTGTCCTCCTCACAATTTGCTTTCCCACCCATCTTTGTATCATCTGCAAACTTGGCTACATTACACTCGGCCCCTTCATGTTCATGTCTCTGAAGTGGGACTTGTGACACCTTATATTTTTGCCCCTTCCTGTTTTAGGCATAGGATGGAGGATCTCTCAACTTCCAGATATCTACAAATTCGATCACATAGTCGGGCAGCCGATTGCATGAATTAACATCCGAATGCCTCTTCCTGTGGGGAAAATCTTGGCCTGTATTTATCTCCGCTTCTCAACAATATTGGCCAGAGCAAGAATTCACCAGATGATGAATCCCAAGCGTGGACCCCCTTTCTACCAACCCTTGAGACACTTACAGAGCCACCCATAAACTTTCAACATTTGGCTCCCTGGCAAAGTCTGTAGCTGTGTTAGAAATTTACAGCATGAAAGCAAGCCATTTCGGCCCATCGTGTCCTGGAGAAAATAAATTTATAACATTACATCATTTTACCGCTGGGAGGAGTGTCATTCCTTCTGCTCTATACACTGGGAGGTGACTTTATTGTAGCCACCTTGCAAGTCTACCGCTTTAATGTGAACATTTGGGCTCATAAACCAACAAAACTTTACTATTTTTCACAAATTATACCCAATGCTTTATATCATCTTTGCTACACTGTGTGAATGACAAACAGTTCTATCTCTCCTTAGTAATGCTTGATTGATATCTCGAAACAGCTCAGGATTTGGTAAGCACATCATATAGCCAACCACAAAGGGATGGTAGACTGCATCTTAAAAGGGAATTACTGCCAACTTCCTCTTCCACCCATTGGCTGGGTGGTACCTGTTCATTGCTTTGCTCAAGGTTAAGTCCCACTGTGCTAAATTATAAAAAGGAATCCAATACATCTCGTGATTTGTGGGTTGACACCAGGAAAAGTGGTCATGAAAGCTAACAGATTGTTGCAAACACCCAACTAAAGTTGGGACAGTAATACAAAAACAAAATACCGTGGATGCTGGAATCTGGAATAAAAACAGAAAATGCTGGAAATCTTAGCGGGTCAGGCAGCATCTGTGGAGAGAGAAACAGAGTTAACGTTTCGGGTTGATGACCCTTCGTCAGGGTTGGGACATCAAAGTCTTTCACGGAAAGTTTTATGTATGTAATCCTGTAAATACCATGTCTAACCAGCAGACAGCTTATCCCCTGAGGTCCCAAGGGAGCCCACAATCCCTTGGGAGCACCTGTATATAAGGAGGCCTCATAGGCTGGAGAGGCACTCCGAGATCTGTAATAAAGGACTACGGTCACATCTTAATTTAGGCTTGCAGCATCTAGTCTGACTCTTTATTCAAGACATAACAACTGGCGACGAGATACAAATGGCGAACCCCACCGCAAAAATGCAGGGAACCATGGACATCCTGGAGAAATTTTTGGAGGGAGATGATTGGGAAACCTTCGTGGAGCGACTCAACCAATACTTCGTGGCCAATGAGCTGGAAGGAGAAGCGAACGCTGCCAAACAAAGGGCGATCCTCCTTACCATTTGCGGGGCACCAACATATGGCCTCATGAAAAATCTGCTCGCTCCAGCGAAACCCACAGACAAGTCGTACGATGAGTTGTGCACACTGGTCCGGGAGCACCTAACCCTGAATGAAAGCGTTCTGATGACGAGGTATCGGTTCTACATGTACAAGAGGTCTGAAGGCCAGGAAGGTTCCTTGCAGGACATTTCGAATTTGAAGGACACTTGGACTTCTTTGTACTTGGCATTGGCCATGAAGTAATACTTCGCAAACTCTTGATTGTAGAGACCCCAACCTTGAGTAAAGTCATAGCGATAGCCCAGGCATTTATCGCCATCAGTGACAATACCAAACAAATTTCTCAGCACACTAGTGCTGCTGCAAGTACTGTGAACAAAGTAACGTTGTTTTGGAATCGAAATGTACAGGGCAGGACTTCCACGCCTGCAGCTGCATGTCCGCAGATGACACAGAGTCCACCGTCAAGGGTGGTGAATACAAGGCCATTAACACCTTGTTGGTGCTTCGGGGGTGATCATCATTTCCATTCATGCCGCTTCAAAGGGCTGTGGAACAATGGTACACCTCCAACGCATGTGCAGGCAAGCTGCAAACCCTGCTAATCCTGCAAACCACCATGTTGCAGAGGAGGACAGATCCACGGTGGATCACGATGAACCAGACCCTCAGACCGAGGAGGCAGAGGTATATGGGGTGCACACATTTACCACAAAGTGTCCCCCGATAATGCTGAAGGTTGAATTAAATGGACTCCCGGTGTCCATGGAGCTGGACACGGGTGCAAGCCAGTCCATAATGTGCAAAAAGACTTTCGATAAATTGTGGTGCAGCAAGGCCTCTAGGCCAGTCCTGACTCCCATTCGTACTAAACTGAGAACGTAAACAAAAGAAATGATTCCCGTAATCGGCAGTGCTACCGTAAAGGTCTCCTATGGTGGAGCGGTGCACGAATTACTCTGGGTGATACCGGGCGATGGTCACGCTGTTCGGCAGGAGCTGGCTGGGAAAGATACGCTGGAAATGGGATGACGTCCGAGCGCTTTCGTCCGTCGACGGCACCTCATGTGCCCAAGTCCTAAACAAGTTCCCTTCACTGTTCGAACCAGGCATCGGGAAGTGCCAAGGAATTAAAAGTGCAGATCCATTTGATTCCGGGGGCATGACTGATCCATCACAAGGCGAGAGCGGTACCTTACCTGATGAGAGATAGGGTGGAGATCGAGCTGGACAGGCTGCAACGTGAGGGCATCATTTCGCGGATCGAATTCGATGAGTGGGTCAGTCCGATTGATCAAGGGAGACGGCACCGTCAGAATCTGTGGTGATTACAAAGTAACTATCAATCGTTTCCCCCTGCAGGATCAATACCCGCTACCAAAGGCAGACGACCGATTTGCGACATTGGAGGGAGGGAAAACGTTCACGAAGTTGGACTTGACCTCGGCCTACATGACACAGGAGCTGGAGGAATCATCGAAGGGCCTCACCTGCATCAACATGCACAAAGGTCTCTTCATTTACAATAGTTGCCCATTTGGGATTCGATTGGCTGCGGCGATATTCCAGAGGAACATGGAAAGCTTGCTGAAGTCGGTCCCGCGCACCGTGGTCTTCCAGGACGACATCTTGGTTACAGGTCGAGACACCGTCGAGCACCCGCAGAACCTGGAGGAGGTTCTTAGTCAGGCTAAAACGCTCGAAGTGCGTTTTCCTGGCACCTGAAGTGGAATTCCTGGGGAGAAGAATCATGACGGACGGCATCAGGCCCACCAATTCGAAGACGGAGGCAATCAAGAATGCACCGAGACCACAGAACATGACGGAGCTGCGGTCATTTCTAGGACTCCTGAATTATTTTGGTAACTTCTTACTTGGTCTTAGCACATTGTTAGAACCCCTGTCCTCTTTACTGCGTAAAGGAGATGAATGGGTATGGGGTAAAAACCAAGAAAATGCCCTTGAGAAAGCGATTAAGCTGTTATGTTCAAACAATTTGCTTGTGTTGTACGATCCATGTAAGTGTTTGGTACTAGCATGTGATGCGTCGTCGTACGGAGTCGGGTGTGTATTGCAACAAGCTAATGAATTTGAGAAATTGCAACCAGTTGCTTATGCATCCAGAAGTCTGTCTAAGGTTGAGAGGGCCTACAGTATGATCGAAAAAGAAGCGTTTGCGTATGTTTACGGGGTAAAGGAAATGCATCAATATCTGTTCGGGCTCAAATTTAATTGGAAACTGACCATAAACCACCTATATCCCCCTTTTCTGAAAGCAAGGGGATAAATACGAATGCATCGACCCGCATCCAGAGATGGGTGCTCACGTTGTCCGCATACAACGACGCCATCCGCCACAGGCCGGGCACAGGAAACTGTGCCGATGCTCTAAGTAGGCTACCACTGCCCACCACGGGGGTAGAAATGGCACAGCCCGCAGATTTAGTTATGGTAATAGAAGCATTCGAGAGTGAGCAATCACCTGTTACCGCCCGACAGATTAGGACCTGGACGAGCCAGGACCCCTTACTGTCCTTGGTAAAAAAACTGTGTGCTCCACGGGAGTTGGTCTAGTGTCCCGTTCGAGATGTAGGAAGAAATAAAGCCATACCAGCTGCGCAAAGATGAAATGTCTGTACAGGCAGACTGCCTCCTATGGGGCAATCAGGTAGTTGTGCCAAAAAAGGGCAGGGACACTTTCATTAGTGATCTCCATAGCACCCACCCAGGCATCGTAATGACGAAAGTGATAGCCAGATCCCACGTGTGGTGGCCCAGTATCGATGCGGACTTAGAGTCCTGTGTGCACAAATGTAACACATGTTCACAGTTAAGCAATGCACCCAGGAAGGCACCACTAAGTTTATGGTCTTGGCCCTCCAAACCGTGGTCCAGGGTCCATGTCGACTATGCAGGCTCATTCTTGGGAAAAAATGTTCTTAGTGGTTGTAGATGCGTACTCCAAATGGATTGAATGTGTGATAATGTCGGCAAGCATGTCCGCTGCCACCATTGAAAGCCTACAGGCCATGTTTGCCACGCACGGCCTGTCTGATGTCCTTGTAAGTGACAATGGGCTGTGCTTTACCAGTGCCGAGTTCAAGGAGTTCATGACCCGCAATGGGATCAAACATGTCACATCTGCCCCGTTCAAACCAACGTCCCACGGTCAGGGAGATTTAGCAGTTCAAACAATCAAGCAGAGCTTGAAAAGGATAATTGACCCCTCAAGACCCCACTCGCTCACCGGAGTCCCTCCCGCTGAACTGCTCATGAAAAGGGCACTTAAGACAAGGCTCTCGCTAGTCCGCCCTGATCTACATGAACAGGTAGAGAGCAGGCGGCTTCAACAGAATACATATGATCATGCAAATGTGTCACGCGAAATTGAGATAAATGATCCTGTATTTGTGCTGAAATATGGACAAGGTCCCAAGTGGCTTCCTGGCACTGTTTTGGCCAAAGATGGGAGTAGGGTGTTTGTGGTCAAACTTTCAAATGGACTCACCTGCAGGAAACACTTGGACGAAACCAAACTCAGATTTATGGACTATCCAGAACAACCCACAATAGACTCTATCTTTTTTGACCCTCCAACACACACACAAGTGGCAACCGACCCAGCAGTTGACCATGAAGCAGAACCCATCACGTGCAGCAGCCCAGCAGGACTCACCACCCCCAGCAGCCCAGTAAGGCCAGCTGTGCAGCAGCCCAGCGAGGGTCCAACAAACGACTCACCAAAACCAGCATTTGCACCGTGACGATTAACCAGGAAGGCCCCAGATTGACTCACATTGTAAATAGTTACACTATTGACTTTGGGGGGGGGGGGGGAAGTGTTATTATGTATGTAAACCTGAAAATACCATGTCTAACCACCAGATGGCTTATCCCCTGGAGTCCCAAGGGAGCCCACAATCCCTTGGGAGCACCTGTATATAAGGAGGCCTCACAGGCTGGAGATGCACTCTGAGATCTGTAATAAAGGACTACAGTCACACCTTACTTTGAGCTTGCAGCATCTAGTCTGACTCGTTAGTCAAGACATAACAGAAAGGATGTGCCATCCTTACCTGGTTTGGCTTACATTCGACTTCATTACATACATATGTAGGATATGCAACACGGAAACAGGCCATTTTGCCCAACCAGTCCATGCCGGTGTTTATGCTCCACTCGAGCCTCCTCCAATCAATCCTCATCTAACTCTAACTCTATTTCCTTCTCCCTCATATGCTTTCCTCCCATCTTTCCTCATCTAAATCTATCAGCATAACCCTCTATTCCTTTCTCCTTCATCTGCTTGTCTAGCCTCCCCTTAAATGCATCTATATATTTTGCTTCAACCACTCCCTGAGGTAACGTGTTCCACATTCTCACCACTCTTTGGGTAAACAGGTTTCTTCTGAATTCCCTATTTGATTTCTTGGTGACTATCTTATATTGATAGCCTCTAGTTATGCTCTTCCCCACAAGTGGACACACTCTCTCTCTGTCCATTCTATCAAAACCTTTCATAATTTTAAAGCCCTCTATTAGGTCACCCCTCAGCCTTCTATTTTCAAGAGAAAAGAGACCCAGCCTGTTCATTCTTTCCTGATATATATACCCTTGTATTTCTGGTATCATCCTTGTAAATCTTCTCTGCACTCTCTCCGATGCCTCTTTATTCTTTTTTATAATATGGCAACCACATGTGGTTGACTCTAAGGCCTAGAAATTTGAAATTTGAGATGGCTGGAAACCTGCCGATAAAAGCAACTGCCAAGGCTAACGGCTGCCTGCAGAAAGAGTGCAAGCAGATGTTGAAATAGGCAAACGCATTACTATGTTAACATTCACCTGTCGTTGTTGGCCGTTCGCTTCCTAAAACGATGACCATTTTTGTTTCATTCACAAACTGTTTCACATAAATTTGCTCTCATCTCCCCCACCTGCAATCATCCATGTAGCATTACCACCAGAGGTGCCTCTGGTAGACTTCATCCTCAAAACTAGATCCTTTCCATCAAATTAATCACTCACAGCAATGTGTACCTGAGAGCAGGTATAGCATGTGTATGATGGTCAAGCACCGTCAATGGCTGCAAGCACGGGCGTGCTTTGGAGAGTGCAGTAAGAGGAGCGGTGAGCTCCAAAATGGATGGGCTTGTGTTGATTCAGCGTTGCACACCGATTGACATCACACTCTTGCTAATTAAAATACTTTCCATGAGCACAGGCAAAGACAGCACTGTTAACCTGCCGAAATGGAGACCGCCACGTGACCATCAGAAGCGGTCCGAAGTGAGGCAGCTGCCATTTTATTTACCCAAATGAGCCTTAATGGCCAGCATTCTCACCTCCAATTTCCAGGCCTCAATGTCCTCTGAAGTGGCCTAGCAAGCCACTCCGTTGTTAAAATAAGTACTTTCAACTAGCTTCTACGATCAGCCTCACATCAGTAAGAGTCTACATAAGAACAAAATAACTTAAGAAAGGGGAACAGGAGTTGGCCATATGGCCCCTCGAGCCTGCTCAGCCATTTAATACGATCATGGCTGATCTGATCATGGACTCAGGTCCACTTCCCAGCCCACTCCCCATAACCCCTTATTCCCTTATCGGTTTAGAAACTGTCTCTCTCTATCTTAAATTTATTCAATGATCCAGCACCCACAGCTCTCTGATGCAGCGAATTCCACAGATTTACAACCCTCTGAGAGAAGAAGTTCCTCCTCATCTCAGTTTTAAATGGGCAGCCTCTTATTCTAAGATTACGCCCCCTAGTTCTAGTCTCCCCCATCAGTGGAAACATCCTCTTTGCGTCCACCTTGTCAAGCCCCCTCATAATCTTATACGTTTCGATAAGATCACCTCTCATTCTTCTGAATTCCAATGAGTAGAGGCCCAACCTCCTCAACCTTTCCTCATAAGTCAACCTCCTCATCTCCAGAATCAACCTAGTGAACCTTCTCTGAACTGCCTCCAAAGCAAGTACAGGTGCAGTGTCCCAAATCCGGAACCCTCGGGACTGAGGCCGTTCCGGATTTTGCGTTTTGTCCGGACTTTGACACGTCTTTCTGACATCACGAATCCAGAAATAGGTTCGGGTACTTCCAGGTTTCGGAATGTCAGAAAGAGGGTGGGTGCTCGCCGAAGAGCTGTTCGGTCCACTGTGGAGGTGTTTGGGCGGGGCCCCGCCGAAGAGGAGCTGGTTGTGCAGGGCCCCGCTGAAGAGGAGGTGTTGGAGTGGCCCTGTCGCGGAGGAGGTGTTCGGTGGGCCGGTGAGGAACCCCGAGGTCGGGCGTCGGCGAGGCCCGAGGTTGGGCAACGGTGAATGTGGAAACCAAAACTGTACACAATATTCTAGGTGTGGCCTCACCAATACCCTGTATAATTGTAGCAAGACTTCCCTGCTTTTATACTCCATCCTCTTTGCAATAAAGACCAAGATTCCATTTACCTTCCTGATCACTTGCTTTACCTGCATACTAACCTTTTGTGTTGCATCCACCAGGTCCCCCAGGTCCTGCTGTACTGCAGCACTTTGCAATTTTTCTCCAGTTAAATAATAACTTGCTCCTCGATTTTTTCTGCCCAAGTGCATAACCTCACATTTTCCAACATTATACTCCATCTGCAAATTTTTGCCCACTCACCTAGCCTGTCTATGTCCTTCTGCAGGTTTTTTATGTCCTCCTCACACTTTGTTTTCCTCCCATCTTTGTATCCTCAGCAAACTTGGCTACGTTACACTGGCACCTGGTACTGGAAAATCCTGTGGCAGGCAGGAAAGGTTGGCAGATAAGCGCATGTCAGCAGCTTTTAATAGATTGCTAGAAAAATTGGCACAATAAATATTGGCCAGGATATGGTGTCTGTGAGTTTGTGATGGAATGGCTCAACATCAAGAGCCTCGCTTTGATGGTCTCCCAAAGTGGAGTGCTGTTACATGAACTCGGTGTGAGAAGGGATGCAGAATTAGCCACTCCTGGGCACCTTCCCCAAGGTAGATATATTATGGCATAAGTGATAGTGAAATAGGAGAGCACATTGTTTGGAATGTCTTACCAGGCAGTAAAACATCGAGCAAATAAGATAACATCATAAACACAAGAGCAGTCAAACTATCACATTCATTATGATCCATATTCCAGGAGATTTTCTGAGCACAGAATTGACCAGTTTGGCTGTACTTAGGCCTCCAAGGTGATGAGAACTGCAGAATTCACTGTGATTTAAATGACTGCAACATGTAACAGGGAAAAAATGTTATTGTCATATTGCACAAACACATTGCAGCAGGGATCACGAACCAAATCCAATAACAAAGCAGTGACTGGAGAGATGACAATGAATATTTTTAGACTGATCAGAAGGTGATAGTCTGAGTCTAAACCCCGCCAATAGGAAAATGGCCTTCAATGCATATTGTGGCCTAATAATCATGTTGCGCTCTCCTTGGGGATTGTGGAGAAACAATTTTCAGATTAGAAGTGCTACCCATGGTGATGCCTTGTTAAAATCTATGATAATATATGATATGAGAGGGGATGAACAAATTAATAAGCTGGTGTGTCTCTGTAACAGATGCACATTTGGCCCTCACTCAGTCTTACGTTGACATTTTAAGAGACACTTGCCATCACTTGTAGAATAACTGGCCAAAATTAAATAACAAAAAAGTACTGCTTAAATTAAATCTTCCCCACCCATTTCTTCTTAATGTTTTCCCCATCTATCCTGAAGACAGTACTCGCACTAGGGTTCCTCAGATGATACAAACCTTCTGGTATCACATCCAAATAAATGTCAGCAAATGTCACAACTGACCCCTGTCTCTCTATATATACACACGTTCCTGCAGTGTTACAGCATAGTGATCAGGAGTGGGAATCCTAGTTAATCTTTCTCCCTCCCTAGCCCAGGAACACTGAAGCTAGTTGGAGTCTGCTGATTGCTACCCTTGGTGAGGTCAGTTAAATCAACACAGATTATGAAAGAAAGAAAGACCTGCATTTATATAGCACCTATCATGACCACCGGACGTCTTAAAAGTGCTTTTCAGTATAATTATGTACTTTTGGAGAGTAGTCGCTGTTGTAATGTGGGGAAACACGGCAGCCAATTTGCGCGCAGCAAGCTCCCACAAACAGCAATGTGATAATGACCAGATAATCTGTTTTTATTATGTTGATTGAGGGATAAATATTGGCCAGGACACCGGGGATAACTCCCCTGCTTTTCTTTGAAATAGTGCCATGGGATCTTTTACATCCATGTGAGAGAGCTGACGGGGCCTCGGTTTAACGTCTCATCCGAAAGACAACCCTCCGACAATGCAGCACTCCCTCAGCACTACACTGGAGTGTCAGTCTAGATTCCCACAATCTTCTGATTCAGAGGCAAGTGTGCTACCCACTGAGCCACAGCTGACTCTTGGGTGATTCTTGGACCTTTCTGATCTGTATGGCTGAATGCCGCAGCAGCAGATGGCTCATTTAACATCTACATCATTGACTGGCGTAAAAGCATCTCCAATTTCATGTTGTCTAATTTGAAAATGGAGTAGAACTGCAGTCATTTTCTTGCTAACTCCATTTCCTAGATCAGGGCAGATTAAAACTCTTCGATTGTTCACATTTTTCAAATGAATTAAAAATAAGGCAGTGTTCCATTAGTGATCTCAACTCTGTCAAGGTTCAGAGAATGTCACATATTAATCATTCAAAAATTGCAGAATTTTTCTTCCCATTCCAGTGTTCTCCTCTACTTTCCTGATGGCATTAACATCTTGCTGTATAGTTGCCAAGCACTGGCCACCCCTCAGTAGCTCACCCAAGTGATCATTATTCATGTGTGAACCTTGGCAGTGAGTGTTGGCAGGCTATTGTTGCGACGGGGCGCATCACAGCCAAGTCCAGCCCTGCCTTCACCAGCAGTATATAACAACAACAACTTGCATATTTATATAGCAGCTTCAATGTAGTAAAATGCCCCAAGGCACTTCACAGGAGCATTATCAAACAAAATGTGGCACCGAGCCACATAAGGAGATATTAGGACAGGAAGGTAGGTTTTAAAGGAGTGTCTTCAAAGAGGAAAGAGAGCTAGAGAGGCAGAGAGGTTCGTGAATTAATTCCAGAGCTTAAGGCCCAGGCAGCTGAGGGCACTGCTGCCACTGGTGGAGTGATTAAAATTGGGGATACACAAGAGGCCAGAATTAGAGGAGCACAGATGTCTCGGAGGGTTGTAGACACACAAACACACACACATTTTTCAGCAGGGGTCAATGAATAGCAATCACGTCTGGAAACCCTGGCTGATTTTTTTTCCCCACCACCTCCCTTAATTTTTCAGATTTGGCCCAACCTTCAGACTGGACACTGCGTGCAGGGAATTTGAAGAAACATGGTAAATAAAAATAGTTTAGAATATGTACTTAGGTTATATTAGGCGGAAAAAAAGTTAACTTAAAAAGTGGGACCAAGAGAAAAGGGAATAAAGACCAGGGAGACATGAGCTTTCCTGGATGTCCAGCAATCTAAGAGATATTTCTATAGGTATATAAAAAGGAAAAGAGTGGCTAAAGTAACTGTTGGTCCCTTAGAGGACGAGGCTGGAGAATTAATTATGAGGAACATGGAGATGGCAGAAACTCTGAACAAATATTTTGTATCCCAACAGTGAATAGTCAAGGGGCTATAGGGGGAGGAACTTAACACAATCACAATCACTAAGGAGGTGGTACTCAGTAAGATAATGGGACTAAAGGCAGATAAATCCCCTGGACCCGATGGCTTGCATCCTAGGGTCTTAAGAGAAGTAGCGGCAGGGATTGTGGATGCATTGGTTGTAATTTACCAAAATTCCCTGGATTCTGGGGAGGTCCCAGCAGATTGGAAAACTGTAAATGTATCGTCCCTATTTAAAAAAGGAGGGAGGAAGCTAGAAAGCAGTTAGCCTAACATCTGTGGTTGGGAAAATGTTGGAGTCCATTATTAAAGAAGCAGTAGCAGGACATTTGGAAAAGCAAAATTCGGTCAGGCAGAGTCAGCATGGATTTATGAAGGGGAAGTCATGTTTGATAAATTTACAAGAGTTTTTTGAGGATGTAACGAACAGGGTGGATAAAGGGGAACCAGTGGATGTGGTGTATTTGGACTTCCAGAAGGCATTTGACAAGGTGCCACATAACAGGTTACTGCACAAGATAAACATTCACGGGGTTGGGGATAATATATTAGCATGGATAGAGGATTGGCTAACTAACAGAAAACAGAGAGTCGGGATAAATGGTTCATTCTCTGGTTGGCAATCAGTAACTAGTGGGGTGTCGCAGGGATCAGTGCTGGGATTGTAACTATTTACAGTCTATATTAACAACTTGGAAGAAGGGACTGAGTGTAATGTAGCCAAGTTTTCTGGGAGGAAGATGGGAAGAAAAGCAACGTGTGAGGAGGACACAAAAAATCTGCAAAAGGACATAGACAGGCTAAGTGAGTGGGCAAAAATTTGGCAGATGGGAGTATAATGTTGGAAAGTGCACTTTGGCAGAAAAAAATTCAAAGAGCAAGTTATTATTTAAATGGAGAAAGATTGCAAAGTTCTGCAGTACACTGGGACCTGGAGGTACTTGTGCATGAAACACAAAAGGATAGTATGCAGGTACAGCAAGTGATCAGGAAGGCCAATGGAATCTTGGCCTTTATTGCAAAGGGGATGGAGTATAAAAGCAGGGAAGTCTTGCTACAGCTATACAGTGTATTGGTGAGGCCACACCTGGAATACTGCATGCAGTTTTGGTTTCCATATTTATGAAAGGATATATTTGCTTTGGAGGCAGTTCAGACAAGGTTCACTGGGTTGATTCCAGAGATGAGGGTTTGATTTATGAGGAAAGATTGAGTAGGTTGAGCTTCTACTCATTGGAGTTCAGAAGAATGAGAGGTGATCTTATCAAAACGTGTAAGATTATGGGGGGGCTTGACAAGGTGGATCAGAGAGGATGTTTCCACTGATGGGGGAGACTAGAACTAGAGGGCATGATCTTAGAATAAGGGGCCGCCCATTTAAAACTGAGATGAGGTGAAATTTCTTCTCTCAGAAGGTTGTAAATCTGTGGAATTTTCTGCCTCAGAGAGCTGTAGAAGCTGAGACAGTGGATAAATTTAAGACAGAAATAGACAGTTTCTTAAACGATAAGGAGATAAGGGGTTATGGGGAGCGGGCGGGAAAGTGAAGCTGAGTCCATGATCAGATCAGCCATGATCTTATTGAATGGCGGAGCAGGCTCGAGGGGCCGTATGGCCTACTCCTGTTCCTATTTCTTATGTTCTTATGTTCTTATAAGCTTGCAGACATCGAACATTACATTAATAAGAATTTATGTCTTGCATACGATATTCTGTGTGACTTTGACTATAGCTTGCTGTTCTTTCCCATTGTTGTAGGTATTAGGCATCCTAGAGCAACGGCACCTGTAGGATAAGGTTAGAATTAAATATGTAACTTGTACCATAAAATGGCTACCAGTGAAGCCTCAAGGGATTTATGTTAGCTGAAATGACCGCATTCCTGGAGACTGATACTTGTTGTTTCCCACACACAGGACCAGCAAGCAAGCTCTGCAGGTGTCTCTAATCAGCTAGGCCTCAGGACCAAATGTTCTAGTAACAATACGGCTTGATAGCAGGATGGAGATAAGGAGGCTACCCAATGCCAGCATCCAAGGACAGTAAGATAAGAGGCGCCCAGGCCATGTTACAAGACACATGAGTCATCCCTAGCAACATACCCCTTAGCAACACATCTCTTGGCAACACATGAGCCACTTTACGTTTAGGGACTAACGCTATTGGTCTAATGTAACTGTAGTAAACTGTTGTAAAACATATAAAGATCCATGAAACCCTTTGTTCAGCGGAGAGAAGCCTGGACTCAGTCTTGTGATTTCCTCCCCGCTGGCGTAAATAAAGGCCGCACTGGCGTTGGAACCGACTCTGAGTGTTGAGTGATTCTTCTGACAAACACTAACACTAACACTAACACCATCCTGCTTGATCTCAGCACTGCTTTCAATACCATTGTTTATCAGGGGTCTGTGCCCATGTTAGTTATACCCAGGAAAATAGTGGCTATAGAAACATTCACCTCAGTACCCCTTTCCTGCTTTCTCTCCATACCACTTGATCCCTTTAGCCATAAGGACCATATCTAACTCCCTCTTAAACAAATCCAATGAATTGGCATCAACAACTCTCTGCGGTTGAGAATTCCACAGGTTAACAACTCTCTGAGTGAAGAAGTTTCTCCTCATCTCAGTCCTAAATGGTTTACCCGTTATCCTTAGACTATGTACCCTGGTTCTGGACTTCCCCAACATCGGGAACATTATTCCTGCATCTAACCTGTCCAGTCCCGTCAGAATTTTATATGTTTCTATGAGATCCCCTCTTATCCTTCTAAACTCCAGTGAATACAGGCACAGTCGATCCAGTCTCTCCTCATATGTCAGTCCTGCCATCCCAGGAATCAGTCTGGTGAACCTTCGTTGTACTCCCTCATTAGCAAGAACGTCCATCCTCAGATTAGACCAAAACTGAACACAATATTCCAGGTGAGGCCTCACCAAGGCCCTGTACAACTGCAGTAAGACCTCCCTGCTCCTGTACTCAAATCCCCTAGCTATGAAGGCCAACATGTCATTTGCCTTCTTCACCGCCTGCTGTACCTGCATGCCAACTTTCAATGACTGATGTACCATGACACTCAGGTCTCGTTGCATTTCCCCTTTTCCTAATCTGCCGCCATTCAGATAATATTCTGCCTTCGAGTTTTTGCCCCCAAAGTGGATAACCTCACATTTATCCACATTATACTACATCTGCCATGCATTTGCCCACTCACCTAACCTGTCCAAGTCACCCTGCAGCCTCTTAGCGTCCCCCTCACAGCTCACACCACCATCCAGCTTAGTGTCATCTGCAAACTTGGAGATATTACACTCAATTCCTTCATCCAAATCATTAATGTATATTGTAAAGAGCTGGGGTCCCAGCACTGAGCCCTGCGGCACCCCAGTAGTGACTGCCTGCCATTCTGAAAAGGACCCATTTATCCCGACTCTCTGTTTCCTGTCTGCCAACCACGTCAGTACATTACCCCCATTACCATGTGCCTTAATTGTGCACACCAATCTCTTGTGTGGGACCTTGTCAAAAGCCTTTGAAATTCCAAGTACACCACATCCACTGGTTCTCCCTTGTCCACTCTACTAGTTACATCCTCAAAGAATTCTGGAAGGTTTGTCAAGCATGATTTCCATTTCATAAATCCATGCTGACTTGGACCGATTCTGTCGCTGCTTTCCAAATGCGCTGCTATTTCATCTTTAATAATTGATTCCAACATTTTCCCCACTACTGATGTCAGGCTAACCAGTCGATAATTTCCGTTTTCTCTCCCCCTCCTTTCTTAAAAAGTGGTGTTACATTAGCTATCCTCCAGTCCATAGGAACTGATCCAGAGTCGATCGACTGTTGGAAAATGATTACCAATGCATCCACTATTTCTAGGGCCACTTCCTTAAGTACTCTGCGATGCAGACTATCAGGCCCCGGGGATTTATTGGCCTTCAATCCCATCAATTTCCCTAACACAATTTCCTGCCTAATAAGGATTTCTTTCTGTTCCTCCTTCTCACTGGACCCTCGGTCCCCGAGTATTTCCAGAAGGTTATTTGTGTCTTCCTTCGTGAAGACAGAACCAAAGTATTTGTTCAATTGGTCCGCCATTTCTTTGTTCCCCATTATAAATTCAACTGTATCTGACTGTAAGGGACCTACGTTTGTCTTCACATATCTATAGAAGCGTTTGCGGTCAGTTTTTATGTTCCCAGCAAGCTCCCTCTCGTATTCTATTTCCCCCCTCCTAATTAAACCCTTTATCTTCCTCTGCTAAATTATATGCACACTAAGGTGTCAGTATAGCTTAGTAGTGGCAATCTTGCCTTTGCAACAGAATATCATGGGTTCACACCTCACTCCAGGACATGTGCACATAATACAAGAGCTACACTGAAGGAGTGCTGCATTGCCAGAGGTGCCATCTTTGAGATGAAACCAAGAACGCATCTACCTGTTCCGGTGGGTGTAAAAATTCCCATGGCACTATTTCCAGAAGTGCTATCCTGGCCAGCATTTATCCCTCAGTATACACCACAAAGGTGCTTTGCTGGTCATTTATCTCATGTACTGTTTGTGGGACTTTGAAGTCTACAAATCTGCTGTCACATTTGCCTACATAACGAAAGTAATTACACTTCAAAAGTAATTAATTGGCTGTGAGGTGCTTTGGAATGATCCAGGGACATAAATGTGCTTTATGAATTCAAATTTCTTCTATGGCCTTGCCCATCTCTATCTTTGTGATCTCCTCCAGCTCTATTTCTCTGCATGTAACCATGCACCTCCAGCATTGGTTTAATAATTGTCCCTTGCTAATGCTAGTCTCTGCTATGACATCAGATGCAGTGACAGCCATGGTGTCGAGTGAATATAGATGTAAGGAACTGATTATGAATTCGTACAAGACATTGGTTAGGCCACAGTTGGAGTATTGTGTGCCATTAAAGGAATAGTATTTGGGCCATGGAAAGGGTACAGTCAAGAATCATGAGAACAATACCAGGAATAAAAGGTTATAGTTATGAAGCAAGGCATGGAAAATTAAAGCTTCCTTCATTGAAATGGAGAATGTTAAGGGGGACCTAACACGCATTTTCATTATTACAAAATGTTTTGATAAAGTAAACAGTCAAAGTGGCTATTAAGACATTGAAGATTATAACATTATTTGAAATGGAATTGGATAATATTTAGCAAGGAATCATCTTACACAGTCATAGAAACATCGAAACATAGAAAATAGGTGCAGGAGTAGGCCATTCGGCCCTTCTAGCCTGCACCACCATTCAATGAGTTCATGGCTGAACATGCAACTTCAGTACCCCCTTCCTGCTTTCTCGCCATACCCCTTGATTCCCCCTAGTAGTAAGGACTTCATCTAACTCCCTTTTGAATATATTTAGTGAATTGGCCTCAACAACTTTCTGTGGTAGAGAATTCCACAGGTTCACCACTCTCTGGGTGAAGAAGTTTCTCCTCATCTCGGTCCTAAATGGTCCTTACCCCTTATCCTTAGACTGTGACCCCTGGTTCTGGATTTCTCCAACATTGGGAACATTCTTCCTGCATCTAACCTGTCTAAACCCGTCAGAATTTTAAACGTTTCTATGAGGTCCCCTCTCATTCTTCTGAACTCCAGTGAATACAAGCCCAGTTGATCCAGTCTTTCTTGATAGGTCAGTTTTTTGGCTCCAATATATTCTATTAAATATCGCAAAGTAATTTTTTTGGTTTATTCAAATGTTTATTTTTAATTTTGTTTTCAGTTTGTAAAATCACATTTTCTCTGTATAAGAAGAAAAGGCCATTCAGCCCAATAAGCAAATATGTTCCTTTCACAGATAAGATACAGATTTTACCATTTATTTACTTTCCCGAGGAAAGTTTCTGCCAAATCTATTCCTTCTACTTAAAAGTAAATCAAACAGTACTCCAGAGTCCGGCCTAATCCTATTTAATATACTTAGCATCATGTTTCTATAATCTAGCAGCTCAGGAAGAGCCTTCCATCATCCCTATCTGGAGTTATCTTAGTAACTCCCAATTCCCTTCTTAACCAGGTATCCACTCCTCTCTCTCTTTGAAAAAAAATAGTATTAATTGTTCCAGCATGAATTGTTTTAACTGGGGCTTATTCTCTATCCATAACTCTCAGTAAAAACTTCATTCTAATCTCAACTCTTACTTGAAGTTTATTAGATTTGCACAGTTGCCCTGTAGTTAACCATCACTTTCCAAGATAAGTAACTTAATTACAGCTACATTATTTATACACATCAGCATTTTAAAAACCTACACCACTTGTCCGCTCAATGTTCTTTTATTTAAGGAGAAGCACATTTATTGGACAGTACTTCTGTGTAGTATCCTGAAATTTAAGACTATGATTTCATGTAACAATGATGTTTAATTATTCATTAAGTATTAATGAATTAAAACACTAAGCAGAAGGGCAAGCTATCATTTATGGATTTTGCAAATGCCATGTAGCAAAGATTAAACAAAACACTGGGTTGAGTTGAAATAGATACTTACAATACTGAAAATATATTGAAACATTGTCAAGTACTATTTAAAACTTCACCAAAGTGAACATGTCAGTTTCTTGGATTGGGAGCTGAAAGACTCCTGGGTCCTTGCAATTTTCTGCTTCACTGACTTACTGCGGGCGATATACAGTTGTATCTGATGTTCAATTTAGGTATGCTTTAATGGTGAAATTTCTCATAAGTAGTACCTTCAGAATCCTGATAAACTTGCTGAAGCTTAAGAATTGACCAAGATGAACAGAGACTTTTAAGTCTGATGTGTTTGTCATCTTGACAAAGGAAGAGGGTTGATGAGGGCGATGCGGTTGATGTGGTGTACTTGGACTTCCAAAAGATGTTTGATAAAACGCCACATAATAGGCTTGCCAACAAAGTTGAAGCCCATGGAGTAAAAGGGACAGTGGTAATATGGATACAAAATTGGCTAAGTGACGGGAAACAGAGGGGCCGAAATTCCCTATCGCCTCGGTTGGGGGCGGTAAACTCTCCGGGGCCGGACATTCTGTGCCTGGCGCAGAAGTCTCGCCCGGAAGCGAAATTTAGGTTACCGCCCCACACAGGAAGTAGAGCGCAATGTTGAGCGCTCCACTTCCTTCTGGGGCGGGATCGTGGAAGCTACCCGGATGCGTCACGGAGCGCTATGCGGCCTCTGCACTGAGGTGTTTCAATGTCTCTCCCCTTCCGTTAAAGAGGAGGGATGCTGTGAGCTCTGCAGGCCATTTGATGGCCTCCACTGGGCTACCAGGTCTAAGGGGTGCCATGGCTACAGCCCGACGCCGAAACAGAGTGATAGGCTGCACGATCGCAGCCCAGACCCCGTGGCAACGTTGGGCAGTGGCCCACATGGTAAGGAGCAGAAAAGTAATGACGGCACGCTGCACAGCGCACCTCCCCTTTAACTTTCACCCTGCGATGGGTGTCCGATCCGGTTTATGACCCGTGACCCATTCTATGATTCTCTAGGTTGGGATATATAGAAAACATAGAAAACATAGAAAATAGGTGCAGGAGTAGGCCATTCGGCCCTTCGAGCCTGCACCACCATTCAATAAGATCATGGCTGATCATTCACCTCAGTACCCCATTCCTGCTTTCTTTCCATACTCCTTGATCCCTTTCGCTGTAAGGGCTATATCTAACTCCCTTTTGAATATATCCAATGAACTGGCATCAACAACTCTCTGCGGTAGGGAATTCCACAGGTTAACAACTCTGAGTGAAGAAGTTTCTCCTCATCTCAGTCCTAAATGGCTTACCCCTTATCCTAAGACTGTGTCCCCTGGTTCTGGACTTCCCCAACATCAGGAACATTCTTCCTGCATCTAACCTGTCCAGTCCCGTCAGAATTTTATATGTTTCTATGAGATCCCCTCTCATACTTCTAAATTCCAGTGAGCACAGGCCCAGACGATCCAGTCTCTCCTCATATGTCAGTCGTGCCATCCCGGGAATCAGTCTGGTGAACCTTCGCTGCACTCCCTCAATAGCAAGAACGTCCTTCCTCAGCTTAGGAGACCAAAACTGTACATAATATTCCAGGTGTGGCCTCACCAATGCCCTGTACAACTGCAGTAAGACCTCCCTGCTCCTATACTCAAATCCCCTAGGTATGAAGGCCAACATACCATTTGCCTTCTTCACCGCCTGCTGTATCTGCATGCCAACTTTCAATGACTGCTGTACCATGACACCCAGGTCTCGTTGCACCTCCCCGTTTCCTAATCTGCCACAATTCAGATAATATTCTGCCTTTGTGTTTTTACCCCCAAAGTGGATAACCTCACATGTATCCACATTATACTGCATCTGCCATACATTTGCCCACTCACCTAACCTATCCAAGTCACCCTGCAGCCTCTTAGCATCCTCCTCACAGCTCACACCGCCACCCAGCTTAGTGTCATCTGCAAACTTGGAGATATTACATTCAATTCCCTCATCCAAATTATTAATATATATTGTAAAGAGCTGGGGTCCCAGCACTGAACCCTGTGGTACCCCATAAGTCACTGCCTGCCATTCTGAAAAGGACCCGTTTATCCCGACTCTCTGCTTCCTGTCTGCCAACCAGTTCTCTATCCACGTCAGTACATTACCCCTTCTCTATATATGCACTTCTCTATATAAAAATGTCATTGTCATTTTTCAACCCGCTTCTATCTTTTGTCTAATTCCTGAGCTGCCTGCTCCGATTCAATTGTCCTCCAAGTTTGGTATCATCTGCAAGTTTAAAGTGTTTACATTGAGCTTCTACATCCAAGTCATTAATGTGAATTAGAAATAGTCCGGGTACCGGTACCAATCCCTGGGTCACTATAATCAGTGCTCCCGTCCCTATCCATGGAAATGAAATTCGGAAGAGGTGTATAACAGGCAACCGATCCAATATCGTCCTGTTTACACTGTCCCCAAAAACTAAAATGATCTCTCCCTTAGAGATAAAGGTGGTGCACCTTTTAAGATTCAAGTCTGTATGTTATTTTAAATGATAGGTGTATTGTTGCATATGGACTTAGTAGCATTGTAGGAAGACAGACTTATTCTGTGAAATCTAAAGGATCAGGAAAGGATTAAGGGATAGAGTTTCTGCTTTGGGTGCAATTGGCGATCCGGGTGCAAATTGCAAAAAAAACTTTACAAAACTAACACAATTTTGGGCACAATTTTCACCCGGATTGCCAATAGCAACCGAAATTGCACTAGTTTTGTGAAGTGTTTTATTTCTCCCAAGTTTCTGCTCTAAATCATTTGTATATCGCTGAATGTAAAATCTGCCACAAACCAGTGCAATCGGGTAGGGTTTTGGAACGTAATTTTAAAATAGATTTTTTTTGCTTCAAAAACTATTCCTGTATATATTGAAGAGTGGTAACTTGGTATAGCTTTATTAATACAGTTGAAAATGAGTTCATCACAAAAAAAAATTTTTTAATCAGAGTGTCTAGTCCACCATCTGTGAATAACCTGATTTTAAAATGTCTTTATACACAACCATTTGCTAGTTATATTGGCATAGAGTAGTCAGTTTCCTGGTTAAAAAAAAGTAAAAATTACATTCTAAAGCTTTTAAAACATGCTGATCAGTGTCCTTGCATCCAAAAGAACCAGCTTAATTTTAAGAGCCTCCTCGAAAGCCTTCAACCGGGTGAAATTAACGGAAACTAGCAATGGTAATTCATTGATCAGTCAGTTTGGTGGGCGGGGCCATCATCTAATGTGTTTTTAAAACCAGCACAAAAGATCGTGGAAACCTGATATGCGTTGGACATAATTGGCGTTTGAAATTCCACAATCCTTTGCGCTGGTTTGGCCGATTTCAGTTGAAAAAAAACCCAATGCAACCTAATGGAAACCCTAGACCTAAATCTTTAATATATGGTAAATAATTACTTGAAGATTCATTGTACAGTAGAACATGGAATTAGGAAGAGGAAATGGATACTTGATATTCCATTGAAATAATATTATCAAAATGGCAGTCTCAACTTGTAAGTCCAAATGAGCACATAATATGTAATTTTGTGAAAGATTAGATGCTGTTCTCCTTATAACCTTCTATCAATTTTGTTACTAACTACTGCATCACTGCCAATTTGAGTTTTAAGATGGTTGTCATGGTTACAATGTGGATCTTTGATTACTGCAGTCAATCAAACTGCTCTGAAGAGTGGGGAGAGGTGTTGACTTCTTTATGACAGAGCATTCTAATGTTTGCTCAGCTGAAGTGTCTTCAAAGATGAGGTTTTATTTGGGAAATATATTTAGTCTGCCATATTTCACTTTACCATCTCAATTTCCTCAGTAAAAATGTTTTGATTTATTTCAAATAAAATACTTGCCTTTAATGTGGCACATTTTATGCAGCTGCAGAATTCACTAATCAATGCCAATTTCCGATACAATGCCCCTTTTAACCCTTCATTAGTATCTGAATTGCCCTGCATAGTGACATCTGCAGAACTGGTTGGCTTTATATTCCTAATGGAGACTAGGTATATATTAACCATCAGGACCAGGAGCGATGCCAAAATGAATAATAAGTGAAACCGGACAAATCAAAGCTGTAGAACTCCTTAGCTCCCCCTACAAGCGACAGGCTTTTAAAATCCAAGTTTAGGCATAATCTAATCACTACTTTTCCATTTACATCAGTTTCTTTCCAAATCTTTTCAACCTTTGCACTATAAGCATGGCCCTTCCCAAAGCTCCTTAATTGCAAAAAATTCTGGCACTCTCAAGATCATTATTATAATTATACGGCATTTCTGTGTGGTTGAACAGATATTAAACTACGTTTTTTTTTTCTTTAAACTTCCGCAATGCTGGTCGATCTTTAGTCAAATGCCATGATTTGAAAAACCTCCATGACAAAACTGATCCACTGGAAGCCATTTGTGATAAAAATCTGAATCCCCTATCTTAGTATCTAACTGCATCTTGTATGATTCTGGGGATGTTGTCTCTTACCATCGTAACTGGAGGACCATTCCAGATTTTAATTGCTTCTTGTGTGCAGGTGATTCCTGACATCAATCCGGAACTTTTTTTTTCCATGATATTATTATGTTCCCCATGAAGTCATGAGTTAGTGTTATGAATTAACCCTTTCTATTCCAATTCATCTCTCAAATATCTCTATTCCAAGTCATTCCTCTCCTTTCAATGTTGAAGAGTCCAAGATATTCTACCCTTTGGATTCTTAGATACTTTTAGAGAGTGGGATTGAAGATGGAACACAGTTGAAGTTCAGGCCCAAAACTGCTCAAAGTTCAAAACCTCTGTATTTTTCAAAATATATTATTTATCCTCCTATTTTCACCCATTTAGTTATTTTTTGTATTGCTTTTAGAAATTGCAGTGCTACATACTGCTACTACAATATCTTGGCCTTTATTGCAAAGGGGATGGAGTATAAAAGCAGGGAAGTCTTGCTACAGTTATACAGGGTATTGATGAGGCCAAACCTGGAAAAGTGCGTGCAGTTTTGGTTTCCATATTTACGAAAGGATATACTTGCTTTGCAGGCAGTTCAGAGAAGGTTTACGAGGTTGATTCCGGGGATGAGGGGGTTGACTTATGAGGTTGACTTATGTGTCCGCCCATTCCACTATCCTGTCTGGGTCTTCTTGAAATCTATCTCTATCCTCCTCATTGCTCACTATACTTCCAAGTTTTGTGTCATCTGCAAATTTTAAAATTGTGCCCTGTACACCCAAGTCCGAGTTATTAACATATATAAAGAAAAGCAGTGGTCCTAGTACCGACCCCTGGGGAACACCACTGTATACTTTCCTCCAGTCCAAAAAACAACTGTTCACCACTACTCTCTGTTTCCGGTCACTTAGCCAATTTTGTATCCATGCTGTCCCTTTTATTCCATGGACTTCAACTTTGTTGGCAAGCCTATTATGTGGCACTTTGTTAACTACCTTGTGGAAATCCATATTCACAACTTCAACCGCATTGCCCTCCTCAACTCTCTCTGTTACTTCATCAAAAAACTCGATCAAGTTAGTTAAACACGATTTGCCTTTAACAAATCCATGCTGGCTTTCCTTAATTAATCCACACTTGTCCAAGTGACTGTTAACTTTGTCCCTGATTATCATTTCTAAAAGCTTCTCCACCACTGAGGTTAAATTGATTGGACAGTAGTTGCTGGGCAAAAGCTAGCCAATAGTTTCAAAAAAATCTGATCTCAAAAATCGCTGTCAATGTAGGCCTATGTAACTACACTAAAAGTGCAGTAAGGCATGAGTTTATTCGAAGTTAAGCTACAAGTATTCCATTCCTCGTAGCGTGAAAGGTTGTGGCAAATATTGCAGGGGCTTTCTCTCTTTTCTCATGGGTGAATTGCAGTTTAATGTGGATATGTATTGGAAACATAGATAGAAACATAGAAAATAGGTGCAGGAGTAGGCCAGTCGGCCCTTCGAGTCTGCACCACCATTCAATTTGATCATGGCTGATCATGCAACTTCCTGTTTCTCTCCATACCCCTTGATCCCTTTAGCCGTAAGATCCATATCAAACTCCCCTTTGAATATATCTAACGAACTGGCCTCAACAACTTTCTGCGGTCGAGAATTCCACACGTTCACAATTCTCTGAGTGAAGAAGTTTCTCCTCATCTCGGTCCTAAATGGCTTACCCCTTATCCTTAGACTGTGACCCCTGGTTCTGGACTTCCCCAACATTGGGAACACTCTTCCTGCATCTAACCTATCCAATCCCGTCAGAATGTTGTATGTTTCGATGAGATCCCCTCTCATTCTTCTAAATTCCAGTGAATATAAGCCTAGTCGATCTTGTCTTTCTTCATATGTCAGTCTTGCCATCCCGGGAATCAGTCTGGTGAACCTTCGCTACACTCCCTCAATAGCAAGAACGTCCTTCCTCAGATTAGGAGACCAAAACTGTACACAGTATTCAAGGTGTGGCCTCACCAAGGCCCTGTACAACTGCAGTAAAACCTCCATGCTCCTATACTCAAATCCTCTCGCTATGAAGGCCAACATGCCATTTGCCTTCTTCACTGCCTGCTGTACCTGTATGCCAACTTTCAATGACTGATGTACCATGACACTCAGGTCTCGTTGCACTTCACCTTTTCCTAATCTGTCACCATTCAGATAATATTCTGCCTTTCTATTTTTGCCACCAAAGTGGATAACCTCACATTTATCTACATTCTACTGCATCTGCTATGCATTTGCCCACTCACCTAACCTGTCCAAGTCACCCTGCAGCCTCTTAGCATCCTTCTCACAGCTCACACCGCTACCCAGCTTAGTGTCATCTGCAAACTTGGAGATATTACATTCAATTCCTTTGTCTAAATCATTAATGTATATTGTAAATATCTGGGGTCACAGAACTGAACCTTGCGGTACCCCACTAGTCACTGCCTGCCATTCTGAAAAGGACCCATTTATTCCCACTCTCTGCTTCCTGTCTGCCAACCAGTTCTCTATCCACGTCAATATATTACCCCCAATACCATGTGCTTTAATGTTGCACACTAATCTCTTGTGTGGGACCTTGTCAAAGCCTTTGTAAAGTCCAAATAGACCACATCCACTGGTTCTCCCTTGTCCACTCTACTAGTTACATCCTCAAAAAACTCTAGAAGGTTTGTCAAGCATGATTTCCCTTTCATAAATCCATGCTGACTTGGACCGATCCTGTCACTGCTTTCCAAATGCGCTACTATTACATCTTTAATAATTGATTCCAAAATTTTCCCCATTACCGATGTCAGGCTAACCAGTCTATAATTCCCTCTCCCTCCTTTTTTAAAAAGTGGGGTTACATTAGCTACCCTCCAGTCCATAGGAACTGATCCAGAGTCTATAGAATATTGGAAAATGACCACCAATGCATCCACTATTTCTAGGGCCACTTCCTTAATTACTCTGGGATGAAGACTATCAGGCCCTGGGGATGTATCGGCCTTCAATCCCATTAATTTCCCTAACAGGATTTCCTTCAGTTTCTCATTCTCGCTGGACCCTTGGTCCCCTAGTATTTCTGGAAGGTTATTTGTGTCTTCCTTAGTGAAGACAGAACCAAAGTATTTATTCAATTGGTCTGCCATGTCTTTGTTTCCCATTATAAATTCACCTGACTCTGATGCAAGGGACCTACATTTGTCTTCACTAATCTTTTTCTCTGCACGTATCTATCGAAGCTTTTGCAGTCAGTTTTTATATTCTCAGCAAGCTTGCTTTTATACTCTATTTCCCCCCTCCTAATTAAACCCTTTGTCCTCCTCTGCTGAATTCTAAATTTCTCCCAGTCCTCAGCTTGATCCTCTTTAGCTGAGAAACCGGTGCGAAGTGCAAAACGCACCTGGAGCAAGCACTCGAAAAGACTTGGCCTGAGGCTTGCTTTAAATTGAGCCTTGGGTCTCACCTGTATAAAACTGGAAAGTTGCAAATGCCAATCGGACATCCTGATTCAGCTCACTGGTTGAGGTCCTTGAATATTCAGCCAACTCCGACTCAGTTGTCCCGAGTGGGGAGGTGGGAGGCAAGCAGGAGGGATGGGCGGTGCTTAACGATTGCTGGTTAGACCGCTGTAGACGCCAAAAAATTGACTGAGCAGCATCCCGAAACAGGCTTTACGCACCTAATTAGTACAGTCAAGGGACGCTCGAAGGTTGCCGGCATCCAATTTAGCAGCACTCTGCACTTTCAGTGGGAAATTGGGCGCAGACGACTGCTGCCTGAAATTCATCCACCGATCACTCATTTAGCGCCCATAGATCAGGCATGATGCGAGTCAATTTCTCCCCCTCTCTTGCTAAATCTGATTATCAAATTGTTTTAGAATTGCTGATACTGTTGTCACAATGACATGGAGGCATTCTTCGCCACACCCCGCTGCCTGACACACCCCACCGCTCCCCCACCCCCCCACAACCCGCATCATCCCCTCTCCCATCGCCTTCCTACAGTTCCTGGAAGCATTCTCTTCCTCCAGTTCACCTCCCACACTTAATATTTGTGCCTCTTCAAGAAAATGGTTCACAAATCTTTTTAAGGTGATTGGCAGAAGAACCAAAGGCGACATGAGGTAAAAGTGTTTTATGCAGCGAGTGGTTAGGATCTGGAATGCATTGTGTGAGAGGGTGGTGGAGGCAGATTCAATCGTGACTTTTAAAAGGGAGTTGGATACGTACCTGAAGGAAAAAGTATTGCAGGGCTACAGAGAAAGGGCAGCAGAGTGGAACTAGCTGAAATGCTCTCGCAGATAGCCGGCACAGGCTTGACAGGCCGAATGGCCTCCTTCTGTGCTGTAATCATGCTATGATTAAAACATCATCTGCTGAGTTAGCTGATGTCAGCTCAGCTGTGGCCGCAGTATGCAGTGCTCCAATTGGCCTCCACATCCCTGAGTGAGGGAGGGTTAAAAGAAAAAGGCCAGATGAATTTGGTTTGGAAATCCCTGTTTTGATTTATGCTGTTTAATATTGTTTTGAAGTATTGTTGATGCTTTCTCTGACTGACATTGATACTGCAAAGCTTCCATAGCTGCAAGTGAGCCTGGAAGATGAGGCACATTAGAAAAGTGCTGAATTTCATTTATTTCGAGAAGCATAATAAATTTGCAAACGGGTAATTTGTTTTTTCAATTGCAGAAATTTTCTGAGGCACAAAATGTAAATTAATTCAATATTTATCACCTTGGGCACTAATGTTGTCAAGATAATTTTTTGGTGTGTGTGATAGGTGGCAAATTAAGCCTTCCCTTACTGTAAATACATTAATGAGCTTCTGAATAATTATTACATGATGAAATTGTGTGAATTTCTTTTAATTCAATGGAAAAAGGCTCCATTTTGGTTCAGAGTCTCTGTAAGTAGGAACAGATGATAATTTTTATTTTGGGTACTCTCAGTGGATTATACACTGGCTTATTAAACATTGGATCAAATCCAGCTCAGATAAAAAGACATAAAGACTTGCATTTATATAGCGCCTTTCAAGACCACTGGATGTCTCAAAGAGCTTTACAGCCAATGAACTACATTTGGAGTGTAGTCACTGTTGTAATGTAGGAAACGCAGCAGCCAATTTGTGCACAGCAAGCTCCTACAAACAGCAATGTGATAATAACCTGTTTTTGTTATGTTGATTGAGGGATAAATATTGGCCAGGGCACCGGGGATAATTCCCCTGCTCTTCTTCGAAATAGTGCCATGGGATCTTTTACGCCCACTTGAGAGAGCAGACGGGGCCTCAGTTTAACACCTCATTTGAAAGACAGCACCTCTGACAGTGCACTGGAGTGAGAGCCTAGATTTTTTGTGCTTATGTCCCTGGAGTGGGACTTGAACCCACAACCTTCTGACTCAGAGGTGAGAGTGTTAAGCACTGAGCCACAATGATGAGTTAAATGTCTCCTTCGACTTGCGCATAAAGATCCTGTGCGAAATACATTTGGGAAATCTCAAATCATTTCCATTGCTCCATGGTACAATACTGCCTCAAATTTGTCACCAATTTGCATTAAATTGACACATGATAATTGGGTCATATCCCAAAATGGGTAGTGTCATAACAATTTATACTTATATCGCACCTTTATGTCCCAAGGCACTTCTCATGAGCATTATAAAAAAAATGTTTTACACCGAGCCATATAAGATGTCCGGGCAGATGGCCAAAAGCTTGGTCAAAGCGATAGGTTTTAAGGGACGTCGTAAAGGAGGAAAGAGAAGTGGAGAGGTGGAGAGATTTAGGGAGGGAATTCCAGAACTTAAAACCTAGGCAGCTGAAGTTTGGAGAGGAAAGGGAGACTGGAGATTGGGCGATAGTTTGCAAGGATGGTGGGGTCAAGGGTTGTTTTTTTTTTAAGGAGCAGGGTGATGATGGAAAATTTGAAAGAAAGGGGAACAATACCGGAGGAGAATGAGCAATTAACAATATCCGCTAACATGGGATAATATACTGGAAAAGTATGGGCGCTCCTTTCAAAGTGCAGCAGATTAGAGGGAACTTTATATCAAATTATGTTGGACCTGACCTTGTGGTGCGTGACGCTGACACGCAGAGAAAAAACAATGTTTGAAATGAAAGGTATCAATTCTCTCCTATGATGAGAATCATATTCACAATGAAAGGAAGAAGAGAGAATGTTAACATTGAAAGACATTAAATAATTGATTAAATGACTATACTTCATGTTTTGAACTTTACTTAGAAAAAAGTACAAATCTGTCAAATATCAAACCTTCTTGGAATAAATTTCTAAAATTGTTCCAGATTTTCATTGAAGTTCTTGTGGTTTCCCCCTCCTCCACCATTCTTTTTGTTCCCACAGTAATACATGACAACTACCTTCTCTTGATTGAAATGTTTGAAGAGTTTTACTTGTAAGACTCTGGAAAGTAATAGAATCGCTTCCTCATGAGACTCATTGCTTGTCAGAATTAATAAAATGTTGCTGTTTGTTGGTTGGCTAAGAGCTACTATCCATGTCAAAAAAAAGAAGTCTCGCCATCAATATTCTATTCATAAATTAGTCATGCTATTATTTCCACAATGCAGAGTGCATCAGCATGATGTATTTCTAATAAGGTACAACCAAAGTGGAAATTAAGAGGGGTGTTATGTAACCTTTGACCCCATCACTTCAAAATTAAACTCTCTCTACAACTTCTACCCCATAAATGTTGACCTTCATCACTGCAACGGTTAGGATTTTAGAAAATAATTGGTCACGGTCACATAATAAAACTAAACAGCAATTCATTAGTTCCTCAGAAAATGATGCATAATCACTACAGTATGTACTGTCTACAGGATGCACTGCAGCAACTCTCCAAGGTTACTTTGACAGCTCCTTCCAGTTCCCAAACACCTACCATCAAGGACAAGAGCAGCGATGACGTGGGAACACCCATCACCTCCAAAATGCCCAGGAAGTCACACACCATCATGATTTAGACATATACTACTGTTCCTTCATTGTTGCTGGATCCGAATCCTCGACTTCCCACCTGACACCATTAAAGATCACCATCACCACAAGAACCACAACAGTTCAAGGGGAAGGCCCACCACCCATTTCTCAAGACAACCAGTGAAGGATAATAATTGTGGCTTTGCCAGTGGCTTTGCCAGTGGTAGCACACTGAAGTGATCCGGTTCAGTCTGCCACCATGAAGTAAATACTTTTCTCATTTAATCTCTCCTACCCTCCAGCCTATCACAGACCTTCCCTTTTATTATTTCCTCCCCTCCTCCCTTTCCCTACCTCTGTACTTGCTTAAAACCTGTTACATCGCTAACCTTTTCTAGTTCTGACAAAAGGTCATCGACCAGAAATATTAACTCTGTTTCTTTCTCCACAGATGCTGCCTGACCCGTTGAGTATTCCCAACATTTTCTGTTTTTATTATGAATTAAATACAGGTTGGATCTCCCTTATCCGGGACTCCTTTATCCGGCACCACCCCTCGTCCGGCATGATTCTGACACTCGGCCCGCTGACACTCGGCACGCTGGGGGCCCGTCGACACTCGACCCGCTGGGGCCTGCCGACACTTCGGGCCCACCCGGGGCATTGACCTCTTCTCCCCTCCTTCACCGAACTCGGGTTGCCTCTCCCCCAGCTCCCCGCCTCCCCACCCCCTTTTGGCGTGATCCAACATAATCCTTTATTTGGCACAGGCCAGGTCCCGAGGGTGCCGGATAAGGCAGGTTCAACCTGTACACACTTACATCAAAATAAAATTGTCTTGAAATGAATTCACCCTAACCCTAAAACCGACCCGAAACACATGTATCCAACCATCATCCATCAACCATCAGACGAAGTGAGTGAGCAAATATTTGACAGATGGAGTTTTATGTTGGAAAGTGTGAGGTCATGCACTTTGGCAGAAAAAAATCAAAGAGCAAGTTATTATTTAAATGGAGAAAGATTGCAAAGTGCTGCAGTACAGCGGGACCTGGGGGTACTTGTGCATGAAACACAAAAGAATAGTATGCAGGTACAGCAAGTGATCAGGAAGACCAATGGTATCTTGGCCTTTATGCAAAGGGGATGGAGTATACAAGCAGGGAAGTCTTATTATAGCTATATAAGGTATTGGTGAGGCCATACCTGGAATACTGCGTGCAGTTTTAGTTTCCATTTTTACGAAAGGATATATTTGCTTTGGAGGCAGTTCAGAGAAGGTTCACTAGGTTGATTCTAGAGATGAGGGGGTTGACTTATGAGGAAAGGTTGAGTACGTTGGGCCTCTACTCATTGGAATTCAGAAGAATGAGAGATGATCTTAGCGAAACGTATACGATTATGAGGGGGCTTGACAAGGTGGATGCAGAGAGGATGTTTCCACTGATGGGAGAGACTAGAACTAGAGAGCATGATCTTAGAATAAGGGGCCGCCCATTTAAAACTGAGATGAGGAGAAATTTCTTCTCTCAGAGGGTTGTAAGTCTGTGGAATTCGCTGCCTCAGAAAGCTGTGGAAGCTGGGTCATTGAATAAATTTAAGACAGAAATAGACAGTTTCTTAAACAATAAGTGGATAAGGGGTCATGGGGAGCGGGTGGGGAAGTGGAGCTGAGTCCATGATCAGATCAGCCACGATCTTATTGAATGGCGGAGCAGGCTCAAGGGGCCGTATGGCCTACTCCTGTCCCTATTTCTTATCTTCTTATACAACCCAACTCTAACGCTAAGCCCAAGTCTGACCCTCAGCTCTCATTAAGTGTAAACCCAAGTTTGCCTAACTCAATCCTGGGAGAATTTTGTTTTGATGTATACTGGTCAATTCTTTTGTCCCATAATACTCCTGTGATAGGCTTTGGGACATTTCACTATGTTAAAGGCGCGATATAAATGTTATTGGTAGTGGCTGATGTGGAGTATGGATCTCTGCCCAACGAGAAAAGTTACAAATGCCCTCTTTGTCTGAAGAAGAATTTCCTGATATCAATCTTAAATTTCTGTTTGACTAATTTAAACCTGTGTCACCTTGTACCACTATCAGAAGTTGAGTTAAAGTCGCATTCCTGATTTATCTTTTCCATTGCCTTAACTGTCTTATCTACCATCTATACTTTCAAAATCATGAGGGGTCTGGACCGGGTAGATAGAGAGAAGCTGTTCCCATTGGCAGTAGGGTCGAGAACCAGAGGACACAGATTTAAGGTGATTGGCAAAGGCGGTGTAAGAAAAAACTTTTTTACGCAGCGAGTAGTTAAGATCTGGAATTCACTGCCTTCTTCTTCTTAGGCAGTTTCCTGCAGTCGAGGATGACTTGCTTCCACACGAAAATGAGTTCCAAGGTGACTGCGGGATCTACAGTCTCTGTCACAGGCGGAGCAGATGATTGAAGGAATGGGTGGGTGGTGTGATTGGTTTGTCGTACGCTCCTTCCGCTGTTTGTACTTGGCTTCCGCATGCTCCCGGTGAAGAGGCTCGAAGTGTTCGGCGCATTCTCGGATGCTTGTCCTGCAGTCTTAGGCCAGGAATTCCCAAGAGTCGGTGGGGATGTTACATTTTTCAAGGAGGCTTCAAGGGTGTCCTTGAAGCGTTTTCTTTGTCCTCCTGGGACTCGCTTACCATGACGGAGCTTGGAGTAGAGCGCTTGTTTCGGGAGTCTAGCATCGGGCATGCGGACAATGTGGCCCATCCATAGGAACTGATCGAGCGTGATCAATGCTTCGACGCTGGGGATGTTGGCCTGAGAGAGAACACTGACATTGGTACATCTATCCTGCCAATGGATTTGCAAGATTTTGCGGAAGTAACGTTGGTGGTACTTCTCCAGTGCTTTGAGGTGCTTACTGTACATAGTCCATGTCTCTGAAGCATATAGGAGGGCGGGTATCACCATTGCTCTGTAGACCATGAGCTTCCTGCCGGGTTTGAGATCCTGGTCTTCGAACACTCTTTTACTCAGGCGACCGAAGGCTGCACTAGCACACTGTGTTGGACTTCGTCATCGATGTCTGTCCTTGCTGACAGTAAGTTCCAAAGGTGTGGAAAGCGGTCCACATTGACCAAGTCTCGTCATGGATCTTGATAATCGGGGGGGGGGGGGGGGGTAGTGCTGTGTAGTGGGGGCAGGTTGGTAGAAAACCTTTGTCTTACAGATGCTTAATGAAAGGTCCATACTCTCATACGCTTCAGTGAAGATTTGGAGTTCAGCCCCCGGGTGTGCATAAATGCAAGCATCATCTGCATACTGTAGTTCAATGACAGAGGTTGGACCAACCTTGGATGGACTGGAGGTGATGGAGGTCATACAGTTTCCTGTTTGTCCTGGAGATTAGCTCCACTCCAGCGGGGAGCTTGTTAAAGGTGAGATGAAGCATTGCAGCGAGGAAGATTGAGAAGAGCGTTGGTGCAATGGCACAGCCTTGTTTGACCCCGGTCTTCACTTGTATTGGGTCTGAGGTGGATCCGTTGGTAAGGATCACAGCTTGCATGTAATCGTGGAGCAGGCGGAGAATGGTGACAGCCATTTTGAGAACTGACGAATTTGAGAAGGATACACCATAATCTCTTACTGTTGACAGAGTCGAAGGTCTTCATGAGGTCAAAGAAGGCTATATGCAGAGGTTGATGCTGCTCCCTACATTTTTCTTGGATTATGTGAAGATCATGTCCGTTGTGCCCTTTAGTGGCCGGAATCTGCATTGCGACTCTGGGAGGGTGGTGGAGACAGACTCAATTTTATCTTTCAAAAGGGAATTGGATACATATCTGAAGGAACAAGAATTGTTGGCTGTGGTCAAAGGGCAGGGGAGTGGGACTAGCTAAGAGTTGGCATGGACTCGACGGGCCGAATGACCTTCTGTGCTGTAACCATTCTATGATTCCAAGTCTACCTGACAGGTGCCTTCTTGACCAAGTATTTGGTCAAAGAGGTCTGCACAAAGACCATGAAGCTCAGTAACTGTCGCTTTCCCCACCGTTAGCAGCACAATACTCCCAACTAAAACCTGCACAAAACAATTGAATGATTACATAGATGCAATGAGTAAATCTTTTGTAAATCAGTGACTTTTGATGGTGAGATTTTTTTTCAAAATTAGAGAAATGGATCTTAGTAAATGAACATATTCTGTCACTGCCAATTCTTGATTCTACACACAGCAATAAGAATTCAGATTGATTAACCCCTGTAAAGGCCAATCATCAACTTGACATTGATAGTGACAGGTGCCTCCTGGCAATATACAAATCCTATCATGGCTTAATGACTCGTACATTAGTTCAGTGGAACATTTGGACCACGCCAGCTGCATGCATGTGAGGACTCAGTCACCATCTGCACCAAGCAGCCTGTTAACATGCAAATAAACCAATTAAAATTCAAAATATGATTGGAAGGCATGTTAAGTCAACCCTAATTTATCAACTATTTTTTTTTTAATTTTGTAAATGCAACAAGAAATGTTCCAATTTTGTTCTGAGACTCTAACAGTTGGCAGCTGTCTCTTAGATTGTAAAAGAACCTCGAGTTATTCTGCTTCCCCCCCACCATCTGAAGATATGAAAGGCCGCTTCTGCAGTGATCAATGGTACGCAAGTTAGAGCTACAGTAATTATACAGTCCATTGATTAACAATTAGTGCCACCTGTAACTGACTGAAGATTTTAATTGATTATATGATATTCTTCCTGATTCTATGAAATATGATTATGAATCAGCGTATTGGACCCCAGACAGCATATTCTATCTTGAGTTACCAATGTAGTTTAAAGTTGTCATTTGGATAAATACCAGAGTATTATACTCCTGATCTTAAATGATACTTTTAATATAGTACAGGCAATAGTATACTGTTAGAGGTGTGAGTCCTCACTATTGACTCCTGGCCTCATGGCTTCATGTCAAACAAGGGCAACAAAATCACCTACTGATTAGTAACTGCCATCTTCCCCATTCAACTTTGACTCAGTACTACCTTATGTTGAACCCCGGGCCCTCAAATCTACCACCAAGCTCATGGTCTACAGGGCTGTAGTAAGGCCCGGTCTCCTGTATGGATCAGAGGCATGGACGATGTACAGAAGACACCTCAAGTCGCTGGAGATATATCACCAAATCCCCTGGGAGGGCAGGCGCACCAACATCAGTGTCCTCGTCCAGGCTAATATCCCCAGCATTGAAGCACTGACCACACTCGATCAGCTTCGTGGGCAGGCTATATAGTTCGAATGCCAGACAGGAGACTCCCGAAGCAAATGCTCTATGCAGAGCTCCTTCATGGCAAACGAGCCAAAGGTGGGCAGCGAAAACGTTACAAGGGCACCCTCAAAGCCTCCCTGATAAAGTGCGACATCACCACTGACACCTGGGAGTCCCTGGCCGAAGACCGCCCTAGGTGAAGAAAGTGCATCTGGGAGGGCATTGAGCTCTTCGAATCTCAACACCGAGAGCGTGAAGAGGTCAAGCGCAGGCAGCGGAAGAAGCGTGCGGCAAGCCAGTCCCACCCAACCCTTCCCTCGACAAATGTCTGTCCCACCTGTGACAGAGTCTGTGGCTCTCGTATTGGACTGTTAAGCCACCAAAGAACTCATTTCAGGAGAGGAAGCAAGTCTTTCTCGATTCCGAGGGTCTGCCTATGATGATTTGGAGGTAGCTCTGAGGGAATCAAATGTAAAGAATATGCTATGGGTGGAGGAACCTCAACTTTAATCAGCAAGAGTTGTTAGGTAGTACCACCACTGATCAAGCTGGCTGAGTCCTAAAGGATATAGCTGCTACACTGAGCCTGTATCAGGCAGTGAGGGAGTCAGCACTAGGAATTAACTGACTCCATTTAATCCTCACCAACCTATTTCCTATTTGTCACAGACACATCTGTCTGTGATAGCATTAGTAGGAATAATCAGCATTTAGTCAAATTGAACACAAAGGGTCCGAAATTGGCCCCCGACCAAAAAGTAAGCACACTCACCGATCTTGAAGTTTTATCTCCGTCCCAATCCATGGGGCAGATCTTGTGCCGATATTCAGCTCTTTGTTCTGCATTTCCGGTTGAGGTGGTGTTGAGGGGCGAAGTGCCCTTGCAGCGGGTCACCAGACGCAGACGTGCTGCGCCGCGCTGCTGCGTTACAACGTCGCCCCCCTTCCATTAAATGGGAGGGCCACTGCGAGCTCTGCTTGGGGTTTAGTTAGGCCCACTGGACCACCAGGGAGGGCTTCAGCCAGGCCAGCGGCCCGGTACCCTGCTGGCGGTCCAGCCGAGCACATGGCCACCACTGTCGGGCCGACCTCGGAGTCGGCCGACAATTAAGATAAAATGGAGGCGCCGGCAGCACGCCTCCCTTTTAAGGTCGGACACGCCGCCCAGCCACAAGCAGCTTCCCGCAGGGGAAAGCTGTTGGGGGGCACCGAGCGGCGGCCAATCAGCTGCCGCGGGGCAATTTCCTGCGCAGGTCGGAAAGGGGGTCGCCGCCTGCCCAATGGGCGGTTGCACGGGTGGCATGGAAACCGTTCCTGCCGCTCCTGGCCCGGGGGCAATTTTGGATGGGTTGGCCCATCCGTCGGCCCCCGGTTGGTAAGGCCTATCCACTCCATGGTAATGGAGCTTAGGGAGGGGGGCAATTTTGGCCCCAGAGTCTCATCTTTCCAGTGAGGACACTCTCCATCATGCAGTGGGGAACAAGCACATACTAACTGGGACAGACTTAGTATGGATCCAGCAGTTCAAACCTGGGCATCAGGCACTGTGGCCATCAGCAGGAACAGAATTGTATATTACCACAGTCTGTAACCTCATGGCTCAACACATGCCTCTCTCCCCTATCACCAACAAGCTGGGAAAACAATCCTGGTTCAATGGGGAATCATATTGTAAAATAGCATGCCAGGAGCAGCACTTGGCATACCTTTAGAATGAGTCAACAATTTAGTGAAGTTACAACTCAGGCATGTGTGTCTAACACATGCTCCCTGTATGCTAATACCCAAAGCAGCTGGCTGTAAACAGAGCTAAACAGTGCCACAATCAATGGATCAGAGCAAAGCTTCATTCATCAATGGCGTTGATAATCAGGCAATTAACAACAACAACAACTTGCATTTATATAGCACCTTTAATGTAGTGAAATGTGCCAAGGTATTTCACAGGAGTACTATGAGATTTTAAAAATTGACACCAAGCTGCATTAGTAGAAATTAGCGCAGGTGACCAAAAGCTTGGTCAAAGAGATATGTTTTAAGGAGCATCTTGAAAGAGGAAAGAGAGGTAGAAAGATGAAAAGGTTTATGCAGGAAGTTCCAGAGCTTTGGGCCGAGGCAACAGAAGGCACAGCCACCAATGGTTGAACGATTATAATCAGGGATGCTCAAGAGGGCAGAATTAGAGGAGCACAGACATCTCGGAGGGTTGTGGGGCTGGAGGAGATTACAGAGATGGGGAGGGGCGAGGCCATGGAGGGATTTGAAAATAAGGATGAGAATTTTGAAATCGAGGCGTTGTTTAACCGAAAGCCAATGTAGGTCAGCGAGCACGGGGTGATGGGTGAGCGGGACTTGATGTGAATTAGGACATGGTTAGCCGAGTTTTGGATCACCTCTAGTTTACATATGGTAGAATGTTTGAGAACAGGAGAGCCTCCATAGATATCCGCATCCTCAACTATGACGGAACCCAGCATGTAAGTGCATGAGGCAAGGCTGAACTGTTTGCAAGTGTCTTCGGCCAAAAGAGCTAAGTGGATGATCTCATTCCACATCCTCCCAAAATCCCTACCATCATTGATGCCAATGTTCAGCCAATTCAATTCACTACGCTTAACAAGTAGCAGATGCGCTAGACACAGCAAAAGCTATGGGCTGTGACAGTATCCCGGTTATAGTGTTGCAGAACTGAACACCAGAACTGGCAAGTTCCCAAACCTAGCTCAGCCAATTACCACCCTATCAGTCTAACCACCCTCATAGGCTCTATGCCTGCTTGCATTAACCGTAAGATTTCCGTACGCAATCGTTGGCCAGTCACTGGGCAAATTGTCCAACTCTGCACCAGCGATTGATTTTTTGTGGCTGCCGTGGATGACATGTCATCACATAGGTTAATGGGCTCCAAGTTCCGGATTTCGTGCATTCGCAAGCCCAAGTGGAAATCCCGAACTTGCAGGGCATTTCAAAGAGAATATGAGTGCTTACTCTAAGAGTACGCCGTCATACACACTGCAATTTCAGGGCCAGTAAGTCTGACAGTGCAACAGAGCAGAATTAACACACACATAACTGAAAGGACATTGCCACTTAATCACATGGAGTTAGTCATGGTCAATGTTTTTTTATTGCAAGCACCCCAGTTATGCTACCAACACTCAATGGGGTAGATCTTGACTTTGTCGGATGGGTGAAAGAAAGTCATCAACTCGTTTTACGTCTCTCCCAATCTTTATTCCCATTGTTGGGCCGCCGGCTCGCTATCACCCATTTTACACTATCGCACAAACAACAACAACTTGTGTTTATATAGCGCCTTTACTGTGCTAAAACATCCCAAGGCGCTTTACTGGAGTGTCATCAAACAGAATTTTACACCGAGCCACATAATGAGATATTAGGACAGGTAGCAAAAGCTTGGTCAATGTGGTAGATTTAAGGAGTGTCTTAAAGGAGGAGAGAGAGGTAGAGAGGCAGAGAGGTTTAGGGAGAGAATTCCAGAGCTTGGGGCCGAGGCAGCTGAAGGCATGGGCACGAATGGGAGAGCGGATATATTCATGGATGCACAAGAGGCCAGAATTGGAGGTACACAGATATCTCAGAGAGTTATAGGGCTGGAGGAGATCGAGGCTATGGAAGGATTTGAAAACAAGGATGAGAATTTTAAAGTCAAAGTTAAGATCTACCCAATGTTTCAACAATAAAAAGTAAGTTAACAGGAAAAATATGTATATTAAAAAAAAATTATAATTCAATGCAACAGTTTGATTTGTTTGAAAAAGAGGTGCTGCGAAAGAATGAACAAACAGACTTGCATGTAAATAGCACCTTTTAATTGCTTAGGACATCTAAAAGTGCTTCACAGCCAAAGAATTGCATTTCACTGTTGTGCTATAGGCAAATGTGGCTGCCAATTTGGCACAGCAAGGTCCCACAAACAACAATGACCAGCTAATCTATTTTTGTTGATGTTGGTTGAGGAATCAGTGTTGGGCAGGACACCAGGGGAGTTTTGCTGCTCTTCTTCGAATAGTGACAAGTTTATCTCAACGGGTAGGTGAGGCCTCAATTTAATGTCTGATCCAAAGGACAACATTTCTGACAATAGAGTACTTCCTCAGTACTTCAGTGAAACTTTCACTTTAAAAGCATTGAACCGGAATTAGAAACATTCGTTCCCAGTGTGGTACGGAACCATACTGAGAGGGAAAGTCCCAGATTCATCCCTGGTTTGAGCTGGGTAGCCTCAACTAGGGCAGCAGTGGGAGCAATGTTGCTGCTTCGTATGACGGGGAAAAGCTTAAAATGGGATGTCTAGTTTGGCTATCCATTCGATGGCCTCCTGAGAAGCCAAGTGGAGAAATGAGGTGCCTCCCGCAATAGATCTCAGTGGGCAGGTTGATATGATGTGTTCATGGCCTGAGACTCATGGCCACAGTCGCACTTCAGGTCGTCCCTCATCTTTCAGAGACCTTTCCTGTTGGGTCAATGATGGGGTGCTGGTTCCTTATGTTGCATGTGTCCCATGACTCCGCCCATCTGGATAGTGGATGAATACCAACTGCTGAATATTGATTGGCTGCTGTTTCCCAGAATGGCCAGTGCTGTTTTAAGTACTTTTGTGGTGGGATTTTCAGGACTTCGTGAATGGGAAGGTCAATGTTGCTCATGATATTTTACATCTCACGGAGCATGGTGGCATCGCGACGAATGGCAGGCGGGGCAATTTGAGACAGCACTGGGACCCACTCAGTTGGAGTGGACTTGATCATCCCTGACACCGTCCCCATGGTGGCGTTTGGCTGCACATCCATGATTTTGTGTGGCTGATGCAGGACCATGAGGCAGACCAGTGTTCTGTAGCAGAGTAGACTAGGGCCACTGTTGCGGTGTAAAGTGTTAGCCTCAGTGCCCTCTGAATTTGGAAGGAGAAAATAACCAGCTGTATAATCCCCACTCCCGAATCCTGTTCAGTGACCAGTGCAGGGAAGTTCACTTATGTAGACACCAGAGGAAGATAGAATCATGATTGATTATTGTGCTGTCCTGCATTGGTCGAGGAGCTTGTCAACGCTAAGGGGTCGAAATTCGGTATTGTCGGTTTTGAGGTGGTGTCACTGGCTGAGTGCTGATTTTAATGCCTGGCGGGGGGGCGGGGGGCGGTGGAGAATGGAAGCATTTTTGACAAGGCAACTTGAATGGCTATACTTTGCTCCATAATTTTAGCACAAAATGTCCATAAAGCAAGGAGAACCGCCTGCATATCCTACTTGTTTCTCCAAAAATTACCAGAGGAAAATATACCTCAGAACAATCAAATGCTGAAGTCTTGTTATTTTTATTTTGTTGCACACTTGCCTTCAGTTCCTGTTGTGGAATGTGTTTTGTTGATATTACCTGAAGTATATATCTCACAAGAGGAAGTAACAGACACCAATGTGCATCTGATTTCTGACCTCGTTTGAAACACCGATCAATTGGTCTCTCTGACATTGAGCCCTAGCATTATTCAGCAATGCAATTATCTGTTTCTGAAAGACTGATTCATTTTTTGTTGTTTTAAATGTTTTCCGCAGTGTAACTGAGATTTCCAAGCCCAATTTCACACCAGGCACAGCATGGTGTATATCATTCAGTTCAGCTCCAGCTGCTCCGCAATTGAACATATCCAATATCTTCATAGATAATGAAAAAGATTGAAAATAAACCAGAATGTTTATGTTTCTTTTCGCATTAAAACAAAAATGATACTTTGCATTCGGAAGATTTTCAATACTAACCCAAGGTGGGAGAAGGGATGTAAGGGAAATTGTCAGTATGATAACTGCATCATCAAATTGAAAGTATCTTCCAGGTAAAACATGAGATCATATTTAAAAATTAACAGCAATGAAAGAAAATAGGGACTGCAGGTGAAGCTTTTCTTTACTAAAAGGGTGGTAAGTATGTGGAACAAATTACTAGTATGGGTGGTGTAACAAGAAAACTTAATAGGCCATAATTTGCTGCTCTTACGGGCACGTACGAGGTGCGCAAGCGCCTGTCGGGTCAGTGCAAGTTCCGCATTTAGGCATGTGCTGCGCATGCTCTAAAAGCCAGAACTTGCGATCTGTCAAGAATTCTGTCAAGATTGACAGATTACACGCATCCCAGGAAAAGGGTATCCACGGGCGGAGACTTCTGCAAGACCTGCTTTTACCTGCGTAAGAGTTTTAGAAAACATAAAAATATTTTTTTTTCATTCATTTGAAAATTAAAACACATGTACAATACGGTAAGGTTATTTTTAGCCCCTTTATACCAGTTACATTTATTTTTCAAAAAATTTAATTTTTATTTTAAATGTTTAAGTATATTGTATTCTAATTAATTTTAAATATGTAATTTTTAAAAATTTGTTATGTTAAATGTATTTTTTTATGTGATCCCCATTTATATTTATGGGGTTTCCGTACAGACGGACATGTGGTCCTGGAGGGCTTGTGAACCGCCTGTGCCCCTGAGATACATGGGCCTACGCATAGAGACTCTCACAGAGCGCAAGTCTCCATGGATCCTGAGGCAGAAGGTAAGTTTGTAGATTTTTTTGCCGTTCAGAGGCATCCGCCTGCAGGAAGCCTCCGTCCGCAAATTCAGCCCCATTGCGTTACAAGAAGGAACTAGACAGGCTCTTGTCAACAAATTAAATTCATGAAGGGAATACTGTGGACAGGTGGGTTAGGTGGACCAAAAGTCTTCTCCAGCCTGAAACGATGCTCCGTAAATACACTTGTCTGGCATGCCGTAGCCCTGCTCCCCCTCCTCCTCCTCCAGCGCCTATGAACAGTGCGGGATTCCCAATCGGATACTGATAGTTCCTCTCAAAGCAGAACACAATGGCGCAGATTGTTCCTCAGTGCGGTTTTTCAGGTGGTCGGCTATTTTAAGGGCTGAGCTTCATTGGCATTGTACCAGTGGACTGTGGGCAGAAAAAGAGTGCCCCGGGTCATCCTGCCGGCTTCGGGACACGACAATATCGGGCAGCACCATTGGTATCCAAGCCCGGTAACAGGCAGATCAGGGGGAAGGAGTCCATTCTCAGAGGGAGGAGGGCCCGGTGCAGTTATGCCCCTGGTTATTTTCGTGGATTTAATAACCTCAGTTAGCTGCACGCTTGTTTCAGGAGGCTGCTTGTGCTGCCTATTCTGAGGGCTCCAGTAAAATGGCGATAGCACCAGGCCTGAAGCAACTGACACTTCCAGGTTATTGTGCAGGGGATACTTGTGCATGAAACACAAAAGGTTAGTATTCAGGTACAGCAAGTGATCAGGAAGGCCAATGGAATCTTGGCCTTTATTGCAAAAGGGATGGAGTATAAAAACAGGGACGTCTTGCTCCAGTTATACAGGGTATTGGTGAGGCCACACCTGGAATATTTCGTGCAGTTTTGGTTTCCATATTTACGAAAGGATATACTTGCTTTGGAGGCAGTTCAGAGAAGGTTCACAAGGTTGATTCTGGGGATGAGGGGGTTGAGTTATGAGGAAAAGTTGAGTAGGTTGGGCCTCTACTCATTGGAATTCAGAAGAATGAGATGTGATCTTATCGAAAGGTATAAGATTATGAGGGAGCTTGACAAGGTGGATGCAGAGAGGATGTTTCCACTGATGGGGGAGACTAGAACTAGAGGGCATGATCGTTAGAATAAGGGGCTGCCCATTTAAAACTGAGATGAGGAGACATTTCTTCTCTCAGAGGGTTGTATTCTGTGGAATTCGCTGCCTCAGAGAGATGTGGAAGCTGGGACATTGAATAAATTTAAGACAGAAATAGACACTTTCTTAAACGATAAGGGGATAAGGGGTTATGGGGAGCGGGCAGGGAAGTGGAGCTGAGTCCATGATCAGATCAGCATGATCTTATTAAATGGCGGAGCAGGCTCGAGGGGCCGTATGGCCTACTCTTGCTCCTATTTCTTATGTTCTTATGTTGTACTATGACATGACATGCAACTCAGGAGCTGCAAAGCAACTGTGGTGTCCTTACACCTTACTATAGAATCACACAAGGCATGTACTGCAGACAAAGTCACTACATGATCTGAACCTTTATTCCCAGGACCAAGAAGTGCTGACCCTGCATGGGACCTCCCTTTATGTACCTGGATGACCAGGTGAGGAGTGTCTCCCACAAGTTTGCCCCCTGTGGTCATGGTGTGCATTACTCAGGTGTATACAGTGTACAGTGTTGTTACATAAGGGTTACAGTTATGTGCAGGTTACAAACATGACATCACCTCCCCCCAACGTCTTTGGGTCAAAGATTGAGTCTTTCAGGCGGCCGACACTCTCTCGTGGAGCGCCGCAGTTGGGGCTATGGTGGTTGGACCTTGGCATGCGTCTCTGTCGCCTGAGGTGATTCCGGCCTGTCCGGGCTGGCCGCAGGAACTATGCATGCTGGTGAATGTCCTTGTTGCTCGTTCACTGGCAGTGGTGTGGGTGACATCTCATGATCTTCCTCAGGTTCCTCAGTGTCCATGCTGAACCTTTTCTTTACTTGGTCCAGATGCTTGCGGCATATCTGCCCATTGTTAAGTCTGACCATTATGACCCTATTCCCCTCTTTGCCTATTAGTACCCTCAAGCCATTTGGGTCCCAAAGCATGATTGAGAACGAATACAGGGTCATCGATTTCTCTGCATCTCCCCACTGAGTTGTGATCGTGGCACTCGATTTGGGACTGGCGCTTGCCCTCAAACAATGTCCGACAGGGCTGGATGAACGAGGGACAACCGTGTTTTAAGTGTGTGTTTCATGAGTAGTTCCGTGGACGGGACTCCCGTGAGTGAATACAGCCGGGACCTATAGGCCAGCAGGAGGCGCGATAGGCGGTACTGAAGGGAGGGTCCTTGAATCCGGAGCATGCCCTGTTTTATGATTTGAACCGCACGTTCCACCTGGCCATTGGAGGCCGGCTTGAACGGTGCTGTCCTGAATTGTTTGATACCATTACCCGACATAAACTCCTGGAATTCATAGCTCGTGAAACACGGGCCATTGTCGCTAACCAGGATGTCCGGCAAGCTGTGGGTCGCAAAGACCGTACGCAGACTCTCCATGGTGGTGGATGTCATGCACGAATTCAATATGATGCACTCGATCCATTTCGAGTATGCATCGACAACAATCAGGAAAATTTTTCCCATGAACGGGCCTGCGTAATATACGTGAATATGTGACCATGGCCTGGTGGGCCAGGGGCCACAGGGTGAGCAGGGCCTCCCTGGGGGCATTTCCCAGCTGGGCACATGTCGTGCACCTGCGAACCCAGTGTTCCAGGTCTGAGTCAATTCCTGCCCACCATACATGTGATCGGGCAATGACCTTCATTAGCATGATGCCTGGGTGCTCGCTGTGGAGTTCCCTGAGGAATCCTTCCCTTCCTTTCTGGGGCATGACTACCCGGCTGCACCATTTCTTTATCAGGGATAGGAGGGGATCTCTGTTGGTCCAGAGTTTGATCTGGCGGGTTGTGATGGGGGAGCCTGCGATGTCGAAAGCCTCAACGGCCATGACCACCTCCGTGCTTTGCTCCGGCGTACCCTCAGTGGTGGCCAGTGGGAGCCTGCTGAGCGCATTAGTGCAATTTTCGGTGCCTGGCCGATGCCGTATGGTGTAGTCATACGCAGCCAGCGTGAGGGCCCATCGCTGTATGCAAGCTGACGCATTGGCATTGACAGCCTTGCTGTCGGACAACAGGGATGTTAACGGTTTGTGGTCCGTTTCTAACTCGAACCTTCTGCCGAAAAGGTACTGGTGCATCTTTTTCACCCTGTAGACACATGCGAGTGCTTCCTTTTCAACCATCCCATATCCCCGTTCTGCCTGGGAGAGCGACCTGGAGGCATAAGCCACAGGTTGGAGTTGGCCCTCATCATTACTCTGCTGCAACACGCACCCAACCCCATAGGATGATGCATCACACGTTAAAACCAGTTTCTTACAGGGGTTGTACAAGGTCAACAGCTTGTTAGAACAAAGCAGATTCCGCGCCCGATTGAAAGCCCGTTCTTGACAGTCCCCGCAAAACCATTCACAACCCTTACACAGGAACATGTGCAGTGGCTCCAACAATGTGCTTAAGTTCGGCAGAAAGTTCCCGAAGTAGTTCAATAGTCCCAGAAATGACCGCAACTCTGATGTGTTGCCGGGCCTGGGCGCACAACGGATCGCCTCCGTTTTGGATTCGGTTGGCCAGATCCCATCTGCGGCAACCCTTCTGCTCAAATATTCGACCTCTGGTGCCAAAAACACACACTTGGACTTTTTTAGTTGCAAGCCTACCCAGTCCAGTCGGCGTAGCACCTCCTTCAGATTGTGGAGGTGTTCCTCGGTGTCTCGACCCGTGATTAGGATGTCATCTTGGAATACGATTGTTCCAGGGATGGATTTAAGCAAGCTTTCCATGTTCCTCTGGAAGATAGCGGCCGCTGAACGAATGCCAAACGGACACCTGTTGTAAACGAATAGCCCCTTATGCGTAGTGATGGTGGTCAGAAGCTTGGATTCTTCAGCCAGTTCCTGAGTCATGTAGGCTGAGGTGAGGTCCAACTTGGTGAACAGCTTGCCACCTGCCAGCGTGGCAAAAAGATCCTCCGCTCTCGGAAGCGGATATCGGTCCTGTAGTGACACTCAGTTGATGGTGGCCTTGTAGTCGCCACAAATCCTGACCGAGCCATCCGCTTTAAGGACAGGAACGATGGGGCTTGCCCAGTCACTGAATTCAACAGGCGAAATTATGCCCTCTCTTAGCAGCCTGTCCAACTCACTCTCAATTCTCTCACGCATCACATACGGCATGGCTCTGGCTTTGTGGTGCACTGGTCTGGCGTCCGGGGTGATGCGTATCAGTACTTTGGTGCCCTTAAACGTCCCGACACCTGGTTGAAAAAGTGGCTCGAATTTCTGTAGGACCTGTGAGCATGAACTTTGCTCCACAGATGAAATGGCGTGCACATCCCCCCACTTCCAGTTCATCTCGGCTAACCAGCTCCTCCCCAAGAGCGCGGGACCATTCCCCAGGACAATCCAGAGTGGCAGCCAGTTCTCCGATCCATTGTGTGTGACCACCAAGTTTGCATTGCCTAGTACTGAGATGATCTCTCTGGTGTACGTCCGTAACTGCGTGTCAATGCATTCTAGTTTGGGCCTGTTAGCTTTGAGTGGCCATAGTTTTTCAAACTATTGGGCACTCATAAGTGACTGGCTGGCTCCTGTGTCCAGCTCCATGCATACCGGGATGCCATTTAATAGAACGTTCATCATCATAGGTGGCGTTTTGGTATAAGAGCTGTAGACGTCTGCCACATGAACCCACTGGACTTCAGCATCCATAGCTTTGCCCCAAGCATCACCCTGCCTTGCAGACCCCTCGTCTGGTTCCTCTGCTTCGTAAACTAGCCTCGTTACAGGCTTTCTGCACATTCTGGCCAGATGTCCACTGAAGTTACAGTTTCTGCAGATAAATTGCTGAAACCTACAGGTTCTCACGGCAAGTTTGACACCGCACCTCCAGCAGGGGCTGAGATTGTGAACAAAGGAACTGTAAGCAGGTATTCCTCTCTGATTGTCTCTGTGATTACTCCTGAGCACTCTGTTGCTGAGTGTCAATGGTCCCATCCCGGGACGCATAGTCCCTTGTGATGGCGTGAATTACCAATCCCCCTGCCATTGTCTCTGTTGCTGGCCCACCCTAGAGTCTGTTGCTGCCTGGGTGGTGTCGAATTGCCCTTGCCTGCCTGCGGGGTTCTGTGTCTCGTTTACAATGTTAACTCCCTGGTCCATCGCCACGTTGGAACCAGGGCTGCGTGCATAAATTATCTTGGTCTCCTCTTCCCCTGCCATGAAGGTCTGAGCTATCAACGTTGCCCTTTCCAAAGTCAAGTTCTTGGTCTCAATAAGCTTCCTGAAAATCCCGGCATGACCAATGCCCTCAATGAAGAAATCCCTTAACATCTAACCCCTACAGGCACCTGTGAACTTACAGAGGCTGGCCAAATGGCGCAGGTCCGCAACAAATTCCGACATACTTTGTCCCTCCCGACGCCGGTGTGTGTAGAACCGGTGCCGGGCCACGTGTATACTGTTCGCCGGTTTGAGCTGCTCACCGATTAGAGTGCTGAGCTCTTCAAAAGACTTGTCCACCGGCTTCTCGGTTGCGAGCAGGTCTTTCATCAGCGCATACGTCTTGGATCCACAGCTGGTCAGTAGATGCGCCCTCCGCTTGCCAGCCGCTTCCTCTCCCAGCCAGTCCTTCGTGACAAAGCTCTGCTGGAGCCTCTCAATGAAATTGTCCCAGTCCTCACCAACACAGTACCGTTCCTCTGTGCTACCGGTGGCCATCCTCGTGGGTTGTTGATTCCCGTTTCTCGTCGCCAAATGTGGTGTCCTTACACCTTACTATAGAATCACACGAGGCATGTACTGCAGACAAAGTCACTACATGACCTGAACCTTTATTCCCAGGACCAAGAAGTGCTGACCCTGCGTGGGACCTTTCTTTATATACCTGGATGACCAGGTGAGGAGCGTCTCCCACAAGTTCGCCCCCTATGGTCAAAGTGTACATTACTCAGGTGTATACAGTGTTCAGTGTTGTTACATAAGGGTTACAGTTATGTGAAGGTTACAAACATGACAGCAATGTTACAGATGGCTCAAGGCTGAGGTACAACAAAAAACCTGGGACCTAAAGAACAGGTGGTGGATGGAGAAAGCGCAGGTTATACAACAACTAGCTGACAGCCACGACATGGAAAGATTCTTCATTGCAGTCAAGGCCACCTACAGTCCAAACTCCCAAGGCCCCGTCCCACTCCTGGCCAAGAACAGGGAAACACTCAGCAAGGACACTGAGGCAGTCAGGGCCCGCTGGAAAGAGCACTTTGAAGATCTCCTCAATCGAGACTCTGCCTTTGACTCAAGTGTTCTCAACTCCATCCCACAGCGTGCAACCCACCACCACCTCAGTGAAACCCCAACGCTGCACGAGGTAGGCAAAGCCATAAAACAGTTGGCGCGGATACATGACCTCATCTCTCTCATTTGGAGGGAGGAGAGAATGCCGGGAGATCTCAGAGATGCAGTGATCGTGTCCATTTTTAAAAAGGGGAACAAATCCGACTGCGGCAACTACAGGGGAATCTCTCTGCTATCAACCACTGGGAAGGTTGACGCTCGAGTTCTTCTCAACTGTCTTCTCCCTGTGGCCGAGGAGCTCCTCCCGGAGCCGCAGTGCGGATTTCATCCGGACCGGGGTCAAACAGGGCTGCATCATCGCTCCAACCCTCTTCTCAATCTTCCTCGCTGCCATGCTCCACCTCACTGTTGACAAGCTCCCCGCTGGAGTGGAATTAAACTACAGAACCAGTGGGAAACTGTTTAACTTACACCGCCTCCAGGTCAGGTACAAGATCACCCCAACCTGTCGTTGAACTGCAGTATGCGGACGACGCCTGCGTCTGCACACATTCTGAGGCTGAACTCCAGGATGTAGATGATGTATTCACTGAGGCATACGAAAGCATGGGCCTTACGCTTAACATCCATAATACAAAGGTCCTCCACCAGCCTGTCCTCGCCGCACAGCACTGCCCTCCAATCATCAAGATTCATGGCACGGCCCTCGAAAATGTGGACCACTTCCCATACCTCGGGAGCCTCTTGTCAACAAAGGCAGACGTTGATGTGGAGATTCAATATCGCCTCCAGTGCACCAATGCCGTCTGAGGAAAAGAATGTTCGAAGACCAAGCCCTCAAACCTACCACCAAGCTTATGGTCTACAGAGATGTAATAATACCCGGCCTCCTGTATGGATCAGAGGCATGGACGATGTACAGAAGACACATCAAGTCGCTGGAGATATATCACCAACAATGTCTCTGCAAGATCCTGCAAATCCCCTGGGAAGACAGGCACACCAACATCAGTGTCCTCGCCCAGGCTAACATCCCCAGCATTGAAGCACTAACCACACTCAATCAGCTTTGCACTTAGTTCGCATGCCAGACACGAGACTCCCGAAGCAAATGCTTTTTGCGGAGCTCCTTCACGGTAAACGAGCCAAAGGTGGGCAGCGGAAGCATTACAAGGACACCCTCAAAGCCTCCCTGGTGAAGTGCGACATCACCACTGACACCTGGGAGACTCTGGCTGAAGACCGCCCTAGGTGGAGAAATTGCATCCAGGAGGGCATTGAGCTCTTCAAATCTCAACACTGCGAGCGTGAAGAGGTCAGGCGCAGGCAGCGGAAGGAGCATGCGGCAAATCAGTCCCACCCACGCCTTCCCCCGACGAATGTCTGTCCTATCTGTGACAGGGTCTGTGGCTCTCATGTTGAACTGTTCAGCCACCAAAAGGACTCACTTTAGTAGTGGAAGCAAGTCTTCCACCATTCCGAGGGACTGCCTATGATGATGAGTGTGCATTACTCACTCAGGAGGCCTCAGGCTTCAGCACCCTATAATGCGGGGGCAAGTGCCCAATGAGCACAGTGTGTGTTTGTGGGGGTGGGCAGCAGGGGTTGTGTCAGTCTCCTCGAGCGAAATGCAGTTGATCTTGCATACCAATGCTGAGCACCAAAAAAAAACTATCCTTGTAATACTGAACTTCTGCCATTAGGTGTGGCTAACGTCTTAATATAAATCCAATAAATACTAAACTTATCATATTCAAATGTCTCAAATGCTAAAGAGTATTATGTATTTATGAATGCTGCACTGTCAATTATTCTCTGTGCCCAAATTCGACGTTGAGTGGTTTATCTTAATCTTCCTCTTGTTTTATTCTTCTTATTCTTTTTTGTTGCAGTTCGATACAACTGAGTGGTATGCTGGGCCATTTCAGAGGGTAGTTAAGAGTCAACCAGGTTGCTGTTTGACTGGAGTCACATATAAATCAGACCGGGTAAGGATGGCAAGTTTCCTTCCCTATGTGAACCAGCTGTTTTTATAACATTCCAACAGCTTTATGGTCACTTGTACAGATACCAGCTTTTTAATTTCAGATTTATTTAGTTTTTAAAAATAAAATTGAATTTAAATTCACAAACTACCATGGTGGGATTTGAACACGTGCTCTGGATTATTTGTCCAGGCCTCTGGATTACTAGTCCATCACTGTGCTCCTGTTCCCTTTTTGCTGCTAAGGCTGGGTGCCTGTGATGGGAGATGTTCCATTCCTCAGCACGAGCGTTGCCAGCTTAATATGCAAATTATCCACAAAAGAGAATGAATCTTTAGCAGCCTGAGATTGAAATTACGGCCTAAAATGTGATCTTAAAAGGATCTGCTCTCATCCATTATACCTTTGTCGTGATTGAAAATGGTTTGTTACGCAAATTACATTTTTCATATCATGTCTGATTTCAACTTGTTTAAAGTTTATTGGGGCCGAAATTGCCCCTTTTTTGTGCCACTAGGGCAGGCGGTGGTGGCATCTGGGGCAAAATTGCCCGCGAGATTTTGGGGGCGATTTGAAGTTTGCGCCGCGCCCCGCGTATTGCACCCTGTGCCAGCGCACACCTGCCGATCCCTCGCCGCCCCACACTGACCCCTTTGTGCCCTGCGAGAGAATTTGCCCCACGGGACGCGAGGCTGGCGTGGGCCCATATCTGCGCCTGCTTTGTGGGGTGCAGACATCCGCCCGGAGTGCCCCTTAAAGGGGAGGCCGTGCGCGCCAAGGGCCGGCATTTTTTTTTTTGTCGGCTGACATTTGCGATCATGCAGCCCAGCACTCCTTTTTGCGTGCCGGGCTGCTGGCCTGGTCAAGATTGTCCCTGGTGGTGCAGTGGTGGCCACCGAAGGGCCAAGCAGAGTCCGCAGCGGCCGTCCCCTTTAAATGCAAGGGAGGGGCATTGTGGCGCGTCAGCACTATGCGGAGCAGCTGCGTAGCACTGACCTGTTCAGCGTGGCGCTGATGCCTCGGAAGCACCCCTCCAATGAAGTGGAGCTCCGCCTCGTTTGAGGGGCCCAAAGGTCAATTCCACGCCGGGACATCTGACTAGGGTCCGGAAGGTTAACTCCCCTGGATGGGCCGCGGGCAGTTTCGGCCCCAAAAGTGGCTTGGTCACTGAGGAGGGAGAAGCAGGAACACGATGGGGTAGATTTTCAAGTTACCGCCCTGGCGTAACAATGGTTTGCCGATCGACCACCCATTACAAAAAGCAGACAATTTTCAACCCCAATGAAATCAATGGAAATGAAAATCGAGCGGTTTCTATAACAAGCAGCAGATCCGCAACGCTGGTTTTGCAACAAGCAGCTCGTTGAAAATTTACCCCCACAGATCATTTTCATCATAGGGGCTGTGTCTATTTGAGACGTAATGTGATTTCCCCACTGCATTGAAATTTTTGGCAAATTCAGCAAAAAATGTTTAGCAAGGACGATGTCGCTTTAAAGCAGCCCCAAACATTAATTGGAATCACTGGCAACCAAATTATTAATAATGCAGTTCTGACAGCAAGAATCTGTTTGTTAAAAATTCATGATTTGCAAATGATTAAAATTGACCTATTTAAATTTATTTTCAAGCGTAGTGCTATCACTATGCTATCCAAAACACCATTTTACTTCTGGGAGGATTGGGGGGGGGGGTGGGGGGCAGGGGGCTGCAAGTCACAGCCCACCTACAGCTCGAATCGCCATTTCCCAAAATGTGCAAGGGACAACAGCAGTAGCAATGGGCTTACACACTTTGCAATTCCCCCAACCTATCGAGAAGCATGGCAGATCACACATGCTGGCTTACTATGCAACAAGTCAACCTGAACACAAGCCGCTCTGTCTGGAGCAGCACCTGTTACATGGGTGGCCTGTCACAGGTAATCGGGATGCTCCCAGATGAATATTGTCAGGCATACCATCAGGTCTGTCACTCCAACCGAAGTGGAAGGAGGGTGGGCTATTTAGACTAGAGCAGCTCTTGCAGTGAAAAGAATCCAAAAATAGCAAACTCCCCTAAGAGATGAGGATATGTTTTGCCGTAACATAAAAATAAATAAATAAGCTACTGCATTCCATTAAAGCGGCCTCCACTGAATTGAAGAGATTTGTAGCAGTTACAGCTCGGGGAGAGGCACAGCTTCAGCTGGCTGCTGCAGGTGCCACATGGGGACGCAATATTAAACCTTGATTTGCATTTCAATGAAGAAACAAAAAGACTCAGAAATTTGCATCAGTGACCTTAAACGCTTTGCGTCTTTACTTATGCATTAGCAGTATGTTTCCACATAAAAATGAAAGGAAAAAAAGTGGAAGACTTTCTAGCAAGCAGCAGTCAGATTGAATTCTCCCTATTCTCACATCTCGAAAACACCAGATGGCAGAGTATGCTCCAGAGCCCAGATGTTCAGTACGGAATGATAATACCTCATTGTCCATATGGAAACAAGCAGAGGAAATGCAGTGAACTGCGTTTAATAGTTTACCATTCTTCTTGCTTTTTCTGCTGTTATACTGAAAATGCCAGCAACAGTCACTGTAACTGAGCAGTGCAAACCCGGCATTACTGAGTAATATTGCACAATTCTAATGCTCGGTACTCAAGCAAAGTAGAGCTCTACACATGCGCACTTAAATCATCCCATCGCAAGCATCAAGTTGCCGGAGATATTTTTAAAACACTTAAAAAATTCATTTTAGAATCTTGAAAGGCTTTGGAGAGGGGCAGAGGAAATTTACTAGAATGGTACCAGGGATAAGAAATAGGAACAGGAGTAGGCCATACGGCCCCTCGAGCCTGCTCCGCCATTCAATAAGATCATGCTGATCTGATCATGGACTCAGCTCCACTTCCCCGCCCGCTCCCCATAACCCCTTATCTCCTTATCGCTCAAGAAACTGTGCATTTCTGTCTTAAATTTATTCAATGTCCCAGCTTCCACAGCTCTCTGAGACAGCAAATTCCACAGATTTACAACCCTCTGAGAGAAGAAATTCCTCCTCATCTCAGTTTTAAATGGGCAGCCCCTTATTCTAAGATCATGCCCTCTAGTTCTAGTCTCCCCCATCAGTGGAAACATCCTCTCTGCATCCACCTTGTCAAGCCCCCTCATAATCTTATACGTTTCGATAAGATCACCTCTCATTCTTCTGAACTCCAATGTTCACCTACTCAACCTTTCCTCATAAGTCAACTCCCTCATCCCCGGAATCAACCTGGTGAACCTTCACTGAACTGCCTCCAAAGCAAGTATATCCTTTCATAAATATGGAAACCAAAACTGCACGCAGTATTCCAGGTGTGGCCTCACCAATACTTTGTATAGCTGTAGCAAGACTTCCCTGCTTTTATACTCCATCCCCTTTGCAATAAAGGCCAAGATAGCATTGGCCTTCCTAATCACTTGCCGTACCTGCATACTATCCTTTTGTGTTTCATGCACAAGTACCCCCAGGTCCCGCTGTACTGCGGCACTCTGCAATCTTTCTCTATTTAAATAATAACGTGCTCTTTGATTTTTTTCTGCCAAAGTGCATGACCTCACACTTTCCAACATTGTACTCCATCTGCCAAATTTTTGCCCACTCACTTAGCCTGTCTATGTCCTTTTGCAGATTTTTTGTGTCCTCCTCACACATTGCTTTTCCTCCCATCTTTGTATCATCAGCAAACTTGACTACGTTACATTCAGTCCCTTCTTCCAAGTCGTTAATATAGATTGTAAATAGTTGGGGTCCCAGCACTGATCCCTGTGGCACCCCACTAGTTACTGGTTGCCAACCAGAGAATGAAGCATTTATCCCTACTCTCTGTTTTCTGTTAGTTAGCCAATCCTCTATCCATGCTAATATATTACCCCCAACCCCGTGAACTTTTATCTTGTGCAGTAACCTTTTATGTGGCACCTTGTCAAGTGCCTTCTGGAAGTCCAAATACACCACATCCACTGGTTTCCCTTTATCCACCCTGTTCATTACATCCTCAAGGAACTCGAGCAAATTTGTCAAACATGACTTAACCTTCATAAATCCATGCTGACTCTGCCTGACCGAATTTTGCTTTTCCAAATGTCCTGTTACTGCTTCTTTAATAATGGACTCCAACATTTTCCCAACCACAGATGTTAAGCTAACTGGTCTATAGTTTACTGCTTTTTGTCTGCCTCCTGTTTTAAATAGGGGCATTATATTTGCAGTTTTCCAATCTACTGGGACCTCCCCAGAATCCAGGGAATTTTGGTAAATTACAACCAATGCATCCACAATCCCTGCCGCTACTTCTCATAAGACTCTAGGATGCAAGCCATCAGGTCCAAGGGATTTATCTGCCTTTAGTCCCATTATCTTACTAAGTACCACCTCCTTAGTGATTGTGATTGTGTTAAGTTCCTCCCCCCCATAACCTCTTGACTATCCACTGTTGGAATACTGTTAAGACTGTATGAGGGATTTCAGTTATATGGGGAGACTAGAGAAGCTGGGATTGTTCTCCTTCGAGCAGAGAAGTTTAAGGGATGCATAAGATGGAGGTGTTCAAAAGGATGAGGGGTTTTGGTCAGGAGAAACTGTTTCCACAGGCAGGAGGGTTGGTAATCACAGGACACAGATTTAAGGTAAAAAAAACCAGAGGGGAGATGAGGAGACTTTTGTTTACACAGCGAGTTATGATGATCTGGAATGCACCTCCTGAAAGGTTGGTGGTAGCAGATTCAATCATAACTTTCAAAAGCAAATTGGATATATACTTGAAAAGGAAAAGTTTGCAGGGAGTGGAACTAATTTGACAGCTCTTTTAAAGAGCCAGTACTGGTACGATGGGCTGAATGGCCTCCTTCTGTAATTCTATATGGCACGCTATCGGCTGATGCAAAAGTGCCGATCGGCATGGGTTAGGGATGTGTTTCAAATTTTTAAGCCCCTCTCGCCCTGCCAACCCACTTCCATCCATCGTGAGGGAGTTATTATCAAGGCCAATGTAAGAGTTTAAAGGTAAGTACATTTCGAGGAGGTTTGCTGAATTACTAAGGGATATGGCTAGGCTGGTTGAAAGAGTATTGCAAAGGAGTTGGCATTAGTGCCAGGCTGAGCAGTAGAAGAGAAGTGAAACCATTGCTGACGGTAAACATTGAAATTGCCGAGGATAATGATTTCACCCTGGAGGAGCTAAAGTTTGTAGATGCAATTTTGTATAACAAAGACAGCTAGAAAAGTTCTAGAGGGTCATAGAAGATAAATAGAGATGGCAAACAAATTTAGGGAGGCTACTTTAGAGAGAGATACTTTTAGCTGCATGGCATTGAGGTAGGAGTCAAAGGAGTTAAGATGAGCAACAGAGCTATCAGAATGAAGATAAGCACTGGCACTTCCTTTGGATTGGTGGCTAAAGTTAAACAGTGCAATGGAAATTGGAAGGGGGACGTTTTTGGTAATATATGATTGGAGCTGGAAATGGACAGAATTGAGATTTGCAGAGATGCAATGATTGTTAGAGAAGTGTAGATTAAAGCAAGACAAGGAAGAGCAGATGTATGTAGTAGTTTTGAGGAGTTACAGTGAGCCAGGAATCTTTGTCATGCTTTCATATACTTTTGTTGACAGACAAAAGAAAAAGCAAGAGTAGGGGCTGTCACTGTTGAAATGTATGAGCTTGGGGCTGGCAAATGCCACACAATGTGCCATGTGGTACTGTCTCATGTTTCTGGTACTGTCTCATGGACATAAATCTACAGTTAAGACACCAATCCTGTCATGAATTAGCAGTGCAGTAAATCATGAACTTCAGGAAATGGGGTCAGCTCTTTTTATTCTTCTGTTTTCAACCGTATGGAAGACAGTGATTAGAAAGTTGACACTTCCAAAATGCAGTCATACATTGAGTTGCTTGCACAGCTGGTAGTGTAGATGACCACAGAATAAATAGTGTTTGGAACCAGGAAGAAATCAATAGCCTTAATCAACAGATTCAATGGGTTGCTGCTGCTGCACAGTAAGAAAGATAATGATAAAAGAAACTATCAGTACACTGTGCTAGTTCTCGTCATCATCAAAGATTTCACTTCCAAAGAAACCTGCATGATGGCAATTGAGCATAAAAATAACTTAGCAAAATAGTACATGCACATCACAGTACATGCTCCCAGAGGCCAGCAATGGGAATATGAAAAAGCCACTGTACCTTAAAAAAAACAAAAGACTTGCATTTATACAGCGCCTTTCACGGCCACCGGACATCACTAAGCACTTGACAGCCGATGAAATACTTTTTGAAGTGTAGTCACTTTTGTAATGTAGGAAACGCAGCAGCCAATTTGCACACAGCAAGCTCTTACAAACAGCATTGTGATAATGACCAGATAATCTGGTCAAATAGTGCCATGGGATGTTTTCCGTCCACCTGAGAAGCAGATGGAACCTCGGTTTAATGTCTCATCCGAAAGACAGCACCTCCGGCAGCACCCCTTTCAGTACTGCACTGGAGCGTCAGCCTAGATTTTCATGCTCAAGTCTCTGGAGTGGGACTTGATCCCACAACCTTGTGACTCAGAGGCGAGGGTATTACCCACTGAACCATGGCTGGCACTGGTTTCCTTCTCCCTCCCCTCGCCCCTTGTTGAGTAGCTTGGGTCGTGAATATACTCTTATCCTTGAGCTTCCCACTATTTTTTTCCAACATTGCCACCTGATCAACAGAGAAGCTTCTAGCTTGCAAATACTAGAAAAATTCCACCAGGATAAGTTACAGATAAATTGGAAAAAAACACAACTGAGGGAAATCTGAAATAAATACAGAAAAGCACCACAGGTCAATAGAGCAATACAGTTTAATGTTTTGAACCTAACCCTCGAAAATCTTTGTGGCTGAAAGCCAGTAGTAAGGATGCCAGATACTCAAGAAATTCAGATAAGAACATAAGTCATTACAGAAACAATGGACATGATTCCACGGGAAATAACAAATTAATGGGATATTTATGACAAGAAAGGTGACTGGATTTTCAATTTGCAAAGCCAGAACATACCTGCAACTTGCTGATTAAAATTGTATTTCCCAATCTCCTGATCTAGTGAGAGGGCACCAGGAGACTGAAAAAGGGAAGTTTCTGTTGCAGGAAGTGTTGGCTGCTCGAAGAACTTTGGCTCCATGTTGATGAGCTAGAGTCTGAGCTTCAAACACTGCGATACATCAGGGAGGGGTGAGTTACCTGGACGCTGTGTTCCAGGAGGCAGTCACACCCCTTATGTTAAATAATTCAAATTTGGTCCGTGGTCAGGGAGAGGAGGGTTTGAGTACGAGCGAGGCAGGTATGGGGTCCCAGGAGGTAGCATTGGAGGAGCCTCAGCCCTTGCTCTTGTCCAACAGATACAAGGTTTTTGCTCCCTATGTGGACGAGAGCAAGGACTGCAGGGAGGATGAGCAAACTGACCAGCACCATGGCACAGGGGGCCATTCAAGTGGAGGGAGTAAAAAGAAATGTGTTAGTGGTAGGGGACAGTATCATTAGGGGGATAGATAAGCTTCTCTGCAGCCGAGAGCGTGAGTCCTGAAGGCTGTGTTGCCTGCTCGGTGCCAGTTAAGGACATTTCCTCAGGGTAGGAACTTGGAGTGGGAGGGGGAAGATTCAGTTGTCATAGTCCACGTGGGTGCCAACGACATAGATAGGACAAACAAAGAGGTTCTGCTGAGGGAGTATGAGCAGATAGGGGTTAAATTAAAAAGCAGAATCACAAAGGTAATAATCTCTGGATTACTTCCTGAACCATGAGCAAATTTGCATAGGGTAATTAAGATCAGAGAGATGAACGCTTGCTTCAAAGATTGGTGTGGGAGAAATAGGTTTCAATTCATGGGGCACTAGCACTAGTACTGGGGTAGGAGGGAGCTGTTCCATTGGGATGGGCTTCACTTGAATGGTTGAGCAGGTTGGGCCTGTACTCATTGGCGTTTGGAATAGTTAAGGGTAATCTTATTGAAACGTATAAGATTCTGAGGGGGCTTAACAGGGTAGATGCAAAGAGGATGTTTCCCCTCGTGGGGGAATCTAGAACTAGGAGGCATTGTTTCAGAATAAGGGGCCGCCCAATTAAAACGCAAATGAGGAGGAATTTCTTCTCTCAGAGGGTCGTGAATCTTTGGAATTCTCTACCCCAGAGACCTGTGGAGGCTGAGTCATTGAATGTATTGAAGGTGGAGAGAGACAGATTTTTGAACGATAAGGGAGTCAAGGGTTATGGGGATCAGGCGGGGAAGTGGAGTTGAGGCCAGGCTCAGATCACCCATGATCTTATTGAATGGCAGAGCAGGCTCAAGGGACCAAATGGCCTACTCCTGCTCCTATTTATAATGTTCTTATGTTTTCTCTCCTTCTGGCACCTTTTCTCTCTATCTCCTTGTTTAATACTATATATTGAGAAATGCAGGCGAAGAGGCAAGGTCCATAGTGCAGGGCACTACCAAGGTTGAAAGTAATAGAGTGATCATGGAAGCAGAATTTTACAGCACAGAAAGAGGCCATTTGCCTGCTGTGTCTGTGCAGGGCAAAAAAGAGCCATCCAGTCTAATCCCACTTTCCCACTTTCCAGATCTTGGTCTGTAGCCCTGTAGGCTATGAGCATATCCAAGATCATAAAACAAACAGTTAAAGGAAGAAGAAATATGAAAGGGTCATTTGGGAAATTATGAAGTCGTAAATGACCACAGGAAAGGATGAGAAACTTAAGAAGAAAGAGGCTCAATGTAGGATTGGAAAAGGTTGAAAGAATGTGGCATAAAAAGAATTTCTCTGACAAGCTATTGAAGACCAAAAGAAAATACAGGTACTTCATTTTGGAAGAACATAAAAGAAGAACTTGGAGAATAATAAGGGTACAGGAACAAAGAAAGGAATAAAGAGTGATGAGTGATAGAGTAGAACTTAGCAGTAATCTTTGGACTCCCACGTTATTTTATGGTCTTTGCAAGATTTTTTTGTACCAACTACAATACACTTCCAAATTAAGAATTATTACATAGTAAAGGTCTTGATTTCTCTGACAGCTCAAATCTCCTTTGAATGATTAGTGATAAGAACATTTTGTCACCATGTTACATAAAATAGCTCTTCCTTGTTGAGCACAGATGAATCCAGAGCCTTTTATTTATTGGCATTTGTAGTCCTGTTTTCTTTCAGCCCCCCTAGTTGTTTGCTTTCCTGTGTTGTATAAACAATAATCCTCTGAGATCTCCATTAAAAAGTGACAACTCCACATTTGCAATGAATTAACACATGAAACATTAACTCAACTATTCTCTCGACAAGTGCTGACTGACCTGCTGAGTGCTTCCAGCATTTACTATTTTTGTTCAACATTTTTTGTTTGGGCTGTTTTGAAGGTATACTCCAGGAAGGACAAACAATGACAGCATTGTAATTGTTGGAGCTTTTTGACAGCTTGCAGCCACCGTATGCTGCCTTACTGTTTTCGCACCACTAATTAGACACAGACAGGCAGAAAGAGAAAGAGAAACAGAGAGCAGCAGCATACATTTTAGCTAGAACAATCTTTAACTTTTGTTAATCAGAAACGGATCTTCTGTATTTGTGAACCTTCCTAGACGTATAGAAGTATAGTTATGTAAGTAACTTCTCCTTACCCAATCATTCTGGAATTATGGTATTTTGACTTTGATGTAAAGTAAGAGATAAGTAATTTCTCTTTATTGCTGTTTTTTTTATTCTTTTGTTACTGTTGTATTACAAGAATTCTAGATCTTTATTCTTTGCCAACAGTTTTACACTGCATTTATTAAAGGATTTGGATTCTGAGGCTCTGACCTTCAGCCATATTTCTTGGTGTAGTGTTGAAGCTAGCTGGAGAATCAGAGTTATCACTCACCATACACTACACTCTGACAGAAACAGTACAGCTATAGTCCAAGAATTTCTACTCTGTGTTTTTATTTATATACACAATTGGATCTCCTGTGACTTTGCTCATAGGTATTCCAGGACCTGGAGTGCAATTTTTGGTGTTTATTGCAGCCTAAATATGATAATGTTTCACTGACCCAAGGTGACAGTATGACTGACTTCCCTGATATTGAAAGACACGTGGTGTTACAAATACAAAATTTGTAATTTATTTAAGCACTATTTTTAAAAACTTGCTTTAGATGTAAATAACATTGGCCCAGAATTTGCTGGAGCGGGGTCCCCTTCTCATGATGTGCCATCCATTCAAAAATATTTTGCCCACTAAAAAAGTGAGGGAAACGAGGCATCTGGGATCTTGGTGAGTGATGGGTCTAACAATGTATCCCTTGAGATTAAAGGATTGAGAAATAAACAGAGGACGGACTGAGAAGGAGGGTGTATTATAGTGGGTGAATTCAATGTCAAATAAGGTCCGTAAAAAGTAATTAAAAGAGCGAAAGATTGGATTAAGAGAGAGAGGAAAAGGAGACAGAAAGGAAAAGTAAGAAAACAAATTAAAAAAAAATTAAATTTGACATTTTTAAAATCTCCAACAACAATTCACAACCTGAAGGAATGAGACTCCAAGCTTTTAATTGTTCACTTTCTGGCCAGGAGAGGTTGATTGGCAGATATTATCGAAGATCACATGGTTAAAAGGAGACACACTGTTAATTACTAGACTTAGCTTTCTGTGGTGAGTTTAATGGGAAATTAATGTGCAAATGCAATAACTTCATGAAAATCACAGAGGTTAAGGATGAGATTCCATTATCACAAAGCTAACAGCAGAGCACCGCAAATCGGTCAGCAACCTTTGGTGATTTGCAGTTCATGGGATATCTCTTCCTCGTCATGAATTACTGGACAATTTGTACATTAATAACATGATATTATTTTTCAGCAAATTCTGGGCCATTGTTGTTCTTCTCACATGCAATATTCCCCATCTTAGAATCATATAGCATCAAAGGGGGCCATTCAGCCTATCGTGCCTGTGCCGGCTCTTTGAAAGAGCTATCCAATTAGTCCCACCCCCCATAGCCCTGCAGCTTTTTCTATGTTTTCCTATGACCCATGATTTTGCTTAAGATACAAATACTTTATTTATTCCTCCCTTTTTCCATCTCAAAACCTTCCTCCGTTTTTAGTTATTTATATGATTATAGAAGAGATTTTTTTTCTCTGCTTCACTTCCTGCAGTGAATTTCTTGCTGAAGCTGTCATTGATGGTGTAGCACTAATCAATGAGGTGAACAGATGATCATTTAGCAAGATGCGTGTCTTGACTGACAAACCAACTCTGGCTGCAATGTCTAAATTCAGCATCAAAGCTCCAAATAACTATTCCTCTCTGCTCCTGTCAACTCCTTCAGCAGCAGATAGCAAACTCCCCAAACAACATAATTCAGTTCGAATTTTTAGATAACAAACCCATATCACTCCCCAGAACGCAGTACACAAAGCTCCATTGGTGGTGTAGGACTTCGAAAAAATGTATTCTATAGTGTACAAGGGCAGGATTTTTCGCTTTACTGATTTCGGGGTGTTAATGGCGGCCCTGATAGCACCTGGAAAAAGTATGCACCCATGTCTGCAAATTTCAGCAAAAAATTAGTTTCCATGATCGGGGTGCTAAATCAGCCGTAACACAAGGAATTTTGTGCACCCCAGCCAAAAATCACTGTGTTAAAAAAGGTCGCCATTTTGCGCATGCGCAGATGCATTTGAATCTTCCCGGGTGCAGTCGGTACTTTAGGGCGCGGTGGCTTCCTGCGCACATGTGCAGATTACCCGGCCCACTTCAGGGACTTCGACAAAGATGGCAGCGTACCAGAAGACTCTCTGCAGAGGCTGCTGAAGCCTCAGTGCAAGCTATTGAAAGGAGGCGGTCTGCACTCCATCAGGTTGGGGGAGGAAGGCCGCTGCCCAGCATTTTCAAAAGAAACTTGAGGGATATCGCACAGGAGGTATCAGCGGCAGACATGGTGGCCAGAACTGGCACACAATGCCTCAAGAAGTTCAATGACCTCACAAGGTCAGGGTGAGTATCCTTCACAGTTATGTAGGTCTGCCATGCTTCCAAGATCACTGTCACACACACTGTTAATCTTTGATGAACTGCCCCATCTCAATATATTGCAGACCATAGTGCGGGTTGCAGAATGCAACAAAAAGTTGAAGGCTCATTTCTCCAGCCAATGCATCTGCATTCAGAATGCACATACTGTTGTGTATTTGTAAAGCATGCACTCCCATGTTCAGCCACCAGGGAGTACATCCCCTGAAGTCCCAAGGGATCCCAGCATCACTTGGGAGCACTGTACATAAGCCGGCCCCTAAGGCCTGTTCCTTACTCTGGAATGTCTGAATAAAGACTGAGGCCACTATTACTTTAACCTCCCTGTGTGCAGTCTCATCTGTGTTAGGAACACAATAATTGGTGGCAACGACGATACGAATCCCACGCAAAGATGCAGCAAACTGTGGGCATCCTGGAGAAGTTCTCGGAGGGTGAGGACTGGGAAGCCTATGTCGAATGGCTAGACCAGTACTTTGTAGCCAATGAGCTGGACGGAGAAGGAAGCGCTGCAAAAAGGAGAGCGGTCCTCCTCACGGTCTGCAGGGCACCGACCTACAGCCTCATGAAGAATCTTCTGGCTCCGATGAAACCCACAGATAAGTCATATGAGGAGCTGTGTACACTAGTTCGGGAGCATCTTAACCCGAGAGAGAGCGTGCTGATGGCGAGGTATCGGTTCTACACGTGCCAGCGATCTGAAGGTCAGGAAGTGTCGAGCTACGTCGCCGAGCTAAGGCGAGTTGCAGGACAATGTGAGTTTGATGGCTACCTGGAGCAAATGCTCAGAGACTTTTTTGTACTGGTCATTGGCCACGAGACCATCCTACGAAAACTTTTGACTGTAGAGACATCGACGCTCAATAAGGCTATTGCGATAGCACAGGCGTTTATGTCCACCAGTGATAACACTAAACAAATCTCTCAGCACACAAGTGCTAGCAATGTTCATAAATTAACTGGAACTGTGTTTGCGAGCAGAAATGTACAGGGCAGAGACCACGAGACTGCAACTGCCAGCAGGCCTCAGGTGACCCAGATGACTCAGAGTCCGCAACAAAGGATGAATGAAAGGCAATTCACACCTTGTTGGCGTTGTGGAAGCTTCCATTCAGCCTATTCATGCCGCTTCAAAGGGTATGTTTGCAAGAGCTGTGGAACAATGGGGCACCTCCAACGAGCTTGCAGGCGAGCTGCAAGCTCTGCAAAGCCTGCGAACCACTACGTGGCAGAGGAAGATCAGTCCTTGGTGGATCAAAGCAATTTAGAGCCTCAGAGAGAGGAGGCAGATGCTGAAGTACACGGGGTGCACACATTTTCGACAAAATGTCCACCTATAATGCTAAATGTAAAATTGAATGGCTTATCCATAGCCATGGAACTAGACACTGGTGCTAACCAATCCATCGTGAGTAAAAAGATGTTTGAGAGACTGTGGTGCAACAAGGCACTCAGATCAGCCCTGAGCCCCATCCACACGAAGCTGAGAACGTACACCAAAGAGCTTATCACTGTCCTGGGCAGCGCCATGGTCAAGGTCACCTATGAGGGCACGGTGCACGAATTGCCACTCTAGATTGTCCCAGGCGATGGCCCTGCACTGCTTGGAAGGAGCTAGCTGGGCAAAATCCGCTGGAACTGGGATGACATCCGAGCGCTGTCACATGTCGATGTACACAGGTTCTGAACAAATTTCCTTCCCTTTTTGAGCCAGGTATTGGAAACTTTTCCGGCGTGAAGGTGTGGATCCAATTGGTCCCAGAGGCACCATCCATTCACCACAAGGCGCGAGCGGTACCTCACATGATGAGGGTGAGAGTGGAAATCGGGCTGGACAGGCTGCACCGCGAGGGCATCATCTCCCCAGTGGAATTCAGCAAGTGGGCCAGCCCGTTTGTTCCAGTACTCAAAAGTTGCGGCGATTATAAAGTAACTATTAATCGTTTCTCGCTACAGGACCAATACCCGCTACCTAAGGCGGATGACCTATTTGTGACGCTGGCAGGAGGCAAGACATTCACCAAGCTCGACCTGACTTCGGCCTACATGACGCAGGAACTGGAGGAGTCTTTGAAGGACCTCACCTGCATCAATATGCACAAGGGACTGTTCATCTACAACAGATACCCGTTTGGAATTCGGTCGGCTGCAGCGATCTTCCAGAGAAACATGGAGAGCCTACTCAAGTCAGTACCACACACAGTGGTCTTTTAGGACGACATATTGGTCACGGGTCGGGACACCATCAAGCACCGACAAAACCTGGAGGAGGTCCTCCAGCGACTGGATTACGTAGGGCTGCGGCTGAAGAGGTCGAAATGCATCTTCATGGCAACAGAAGTGGAGTTTTTGGGGAGAAAGATCGCTGCGGACGGCATTCGGCCCACAGACACCAAGACAGAGGCTATCAGGAATGTGCCCAGGCCACAGAATGTCATGGAGCTGCAGTCGTTCCTGGGACTCCTCAACTATTTTGGTAACTTTCTACCAGGGTTAAGCACCCTCTTAGAGCCCCTACATGTGTTATTGCGTAAAGGTGAGAACTGGGTATGGGGAAAAAAACCAAGTAATTGCTTTTGAGAAAGCCAGAAACATTTATGCTCCAACAAGCTGTTTGTATTGTATAACCCGTGTAAAAGACTTGTGTTAGTATGTGATGCATCGTCGTACGGAGTCGGGTGTGTATTACAATAAGCTAACGTTGCGGGGAAGTTGCAATCTGTCACCTATGCCTCCAGGAGCTTGTCTAAGGCCAAGAGGGCCTACAGCATGATTGAGAAAGAGGCATCAGCGTGTGTGTTCGGGGTAAAGAAAATGCATCAGTGCCTGTTTGACCTCAAATTTGAGCTGGAAACCAATCACAAGCCCCTCATATCCCTGTTCGCTGAAAACAAGGGGATAAATATTAATGCCTCAATCCGCATACAAAAGTGGGCACTCGCGCAATCAGCGTATAACTATACCATCTGCCACAGGCCAGGCACCGAGAACTGTGCGGATGCTCTCAGTCAGCTACCATTGCCCACCATGGGGGTGGAAATTGCGCAGCCTGCAAACTTGTTGATGGTCATGGAAGCGTTTGAAAATGATAAATCACCTGTCACGGCCCGCCAGGTTAGGACTTGGACCAGCCAAGATCCTCTGCTGTCCCTAGTAAAAAACTGTGTACTGCATGGGAGCTGGGCCAGCATCCCCGTTGAAATGCAAGAGCTAATCAAGCCGTTCCAGTGGCGAAAGGACGAGCTGTCCATTCAGGCAGACTGCCTGTTGTGGGGTGACCGTGTAGTGCTACCCAAAAAGGGCAGGGAGATGTTCATCTCGGATCTCCACCGCACACACCCGGGTATAGTAATGATGAAAGCACTAGCCAGATCCCACGTGTGATGGCCCGGTATCGACTCTGACTTAGAGTCCTGTTTATGGCAATGCAGCGTGTGTGCTCAGTTGAGCAACGTGCCCAGAGAGGCACCACTAAGTTTGTGGTCCTGGCCCTCCAGACCGTGGTCGAGGATCCATGTCGACTATGTGGGCCCGTTGCTCGGTAAAATGTTCCATATGGTGGTGGATGCTTTTTTAAAATGGATTGAATGTGAAATAATATCGGGAAGCATTGAAAGCCTGAGGGCCATGTTTGCCACCCACGGCCTGCCTGACATACTGGTCAGTGACAATGGGCCATGTTTCACCAGTGCCGAATTTAAAGAATTCATGACCTGCAATGGGATCAAACATGTTACCTCGGCCCTGTTTAAACCGGCCTCCAATGGGCAGGCAGAGCGGGCAGTACAAACAATCAAACAGAGCCTTAAACGAGTCACAGAAGGCTCACTCCAAACCCGCCTGTCCCGAGTACTGCTCAGCTACCGCACGAGACCCCACTCGCTCACAGGGGTGCCCCCGGCTGAGCTACTCATGAAAAGGACACTTAAAACCAGACTCTCGCTGGTTCACCCCAACCTGCATGATCAGGTAGAGAGCAGGCGGCAGCAACAAAATGTAAACGATGGTCGCGCCACTGTGTCACGGAAAATTGATCTGATTGACCCTGTGTATGTGCTAAACTATGGACATGGTTCCAAGTGGATTGTGGGCACGGTGATAGCTAAAGAAGGGAGTAGGGTGTTTGTAGTCAAACTAGACAATGGACAAATTTGCAGAAAACACTTGGACCAAACGAGGCTGCGGTTCACAGACTGCCCTGAACAACCCACAGCAGACACCACCTTTTTCGAGCCCACAACACACACCCAAAGGATCAACGACACCATGCCGGACCAGGAAATCGAACCCATCATGCCCAACAGCCCAGCAAGGCCAGGCTCACCCAGCAGCCCTGCAGGGCCAACAACATGCCAGTCCAGCGAGGGCACAGCCAACACACCAGAACAGACATTTTTACCGAGGCGGTCCACCAGGGAAAGAAAGGCTCCCGACCACCTCACCTTGTAAATAGCTTTCACTTTGACTTTGGCGGGGAAGTGATGTTGTGTATCTGTAAAGCATACACTCCTATGTTCCGCCACCAGGGAGCTCATCCCCTGAAGTCCCAAGGGATCACAGCATCCCTTGGGAGCACTGTATATAAGCCGACCCCTAAGGCCTGTTCCTTACTCTGGAGTGTCTTAATAAAGACTGAGGTCACTGTTACTTTAACCTCCCTGTGTGCAGTCTCATCTGTGTTAGGAACACAATACATACCCTCTTGTACCCTAATCATTGTCAAGCCTCCTCGCACACCACTCTCACTGCTGATATGCATTTCATTAACATTACCCTGAGCCACTCTGCTCCCAGCCTCTCACCCGCTCCCAGTTTTTGAAAAACCGCAGTCACCAGCCACACAGATTGAAGTGAAAACATTTGCACATCCACACAGTGCCAGCTATTGAACTATGGAAGGCACATGTGGTATAGCAGCATATGGACCCTTACTGAACCCTTCTTCTTCTTCTTATTGCAGGCTAAGCTCTCGCACAACAGACGGGAGCAACGATGTACAGGAGGGGGACAGCCGGACTGCTGGACCTAATGGATGTTGAACAATGAGTCTCGGCTCTCATGGGCACCCAGTTTGGACAGTTGCCAGGGGCGATGCTGAGCCCCCTTCGGGTAGTGAGGTTATGTAAATGGAAGATGTGACTGGTGTGACTTCATTGACTCCTAATATGAAGTGGCCTAGCCCCTTTACATGTACATGTCCAATGCCACCTTCATGTCCCTCTCCTGCTGCCCCCTCCCCTGCTGCTGACTACACGTCTGTTGTTTTCTGCTTGCAGATGACCAGCCACAATCACAAAACCTTTCTCGGGAGCCATCTACATCTGGCCACAGAGGAAGACGGTGAGGGAGGGAGTGAACATGTTCTGCCTGTACCAGACAGCCCAGCAGACTCTTCATCTGGGGACTAAGCCAATTTCCTGGGGTTTGATGACTCTGAGGCTCCTGGCCCAGTGGGAGGGGAAGCTCGGAGGCCAAGTTACTGGAGGGTGAGTCAGCACAGTGATCCTGCTGAAGAACAGGCAGGCGTGGATCTGGACTTGGTGGCAATGTCCAGGGAGAACACACAGATGCACCGTGAGCTCATGGGTGCATTGGGTAGGATCCCCGAGAGCATCGACAAATTTGCTGCAAGTGTTGCAGAGGGTGCTTCACACATTGTCTCTGCAACTCAGAACTCCAGCGAGGCCATCATTGCCCAGTCACAGAGTCTGGTGGCCTCCAGCAGCGACAGTGGTGTGCCAGAGTGTGTGGTGTGTGCTGTTGATCACGTCGCAGTAGCGATCGCATCGCAGGTACAAGCTATGCTGCAGCTTGGTGATGTCATGATGTTGCTGACTGGTGCCATCCTCTCTGCCTTCCCCACTATCCAATGGGTAAGTGACGGTGCCGAAGTAGGTCAGCAAGTTATGGTTACACATCATGCTCCAGATGCTGAGGCCCGGCCCCGTCTGAGTGTGAGTGGCTCCCAGGAAATGGAAAGTGCTGTCCTTCCTCAGGATGACAGCATTCCGGCTCCCACCACTGACTCCCCCACCATGCACCTTACGTGGTCCACACCACAGCCATCAGAGACTGCTTCCGATGATAGTCAGGCACAGCAGTCTGCAGCCAGACTTTCCAGGGCCAGAACTGGTCCAGTGTATCGTCATATGCCGTCTGCACTGTCTGCCCCTCTAACACAGCAGCCCTCAGCCAGTCTTGCTGTAGGCACTAAGGCCTCATTGAGGAGAAGCAGTAGGCATGGAAGGGGGATGAAGAGAAGGAGGGAAATGTCCGGGCAAGTCCCATTAAGGGGTGGCACAAACTTTTGCAGATGTATTGGTATATAATGAAGATGCTTGTAAACAGTTGTTTTTGAGAAATTAATTTGTTGTTCAGTGACTTGCAGCAGAATGCTGTTTATTGTTTTGTTTGCTTCTGCTGGTTTAGTGTATCATTTGGGGTTGTTGGGGGTATTGTTTGTTACTTGTTTTGATAAAAATGTCACTTTGGCCTTTTCCATTGGTGCCGTGTGTATCATTCCAAAGCTCAGTGTAGATGTGCCTTTATGGTGGCACATAGCGTGGCCAGTATTAGATGCATCCCTCAGCTTCCTCCATTCAAGCAAACCGGCAACATGCGGCTCTTGCTCCGGCAGCATCTCCTCGCTGCCTCCCCCATGGATGGGGTGGCTGTGCAATGGATGCCTCAGTAGGCTCCTCATCATCGTCCTCCTCCTCCTGAGGTGGGCCTGCTATCCCCACTGGCAATGCCTGGCCCCTCATGATGGCCAAGTTGTGTAGCATGCAACACACCGCACTGAATTCGGAGATCTGTTGAGGCGAGTATTGAAGGCTGCCTCCTGAGCGGTCGAGGCATTGGAAGCGCTGCTTGAGCACCCCAATTGTCTGTTCGATGATGTTGTAGGTGGCCACACAGCTCTCATTGTAGCGCTGCTCGGCTTCTGATGTGGGGTTGCGGATGGGGGGGAGGGTCATGGAACAGGTGGCTTGGCCATATCATTTGTCCTCGAACAGCCAGCCATGCCCTTCCCTTTGTTGCTGAAACATTCGTGAGAAACTGCTCTCACGCAAGATGAGCGCTCCCTGGATAGCGGGCATTCACTGCGAGGATGTGCTGCGTGTGGTCGCACACCAGCTGAACGTTTAGGGGGTGGTATCCCTTTCAGTTTCTGAATAACTCCGCATTGTTGAATGGTGCTCGCAGGGCCACGTGTGCAGTAAATGGCTCCTTGAACCCTCGGGAAGCCTGCAATTCTGCCAAGCCCACGTGCCCACTCATTCTGGCTCTCCCTGCTCATTGGAAACTTTATGAAGTCCATTCTGCAGGTGTACAGAGCCTTTGTAATGTGCCGAATGCAGCGAATTGAGAGATGCTGCATATGTCCCCTGCTGTTGCCTGGAAGGTGCCGGAGGCGAAGAAGGCCAGCACCACAGTCACTTTCATTGCGATGGGAAGCGCAGTACTGTTGGCGCTGGAAGGCTATAGGTCTGCCTGTAGGAGCTGGCAATTCCTTTCAGAAGCGCAGCCTTCTTACACACTGCTCCTCAGAGAGCTGGAGGTATGAGCATTGCATCTGTAAACCAAAGGGGGGTAAGCCCTCTTCCCCAGATGTCTTCAGCCTCTCCTCATCCATGACCCAACATGGCCAGCAGCCCTTCTTCTAGCTTGATGCCACCTGGCAATAGCATGCAGCATGATACGCTGGCAAACTAGTAGTGCCCCCATTAAAGAATGATCCTAATGAGGACTTCCAAGATTATACCACAAATTCTTGTTGAAGCAGAGTCCAGAGATGCTCGAAAAATTAGGAATATTAAAAAGTGAGGAGAGTGATATTAGACTAAGTGGCTCATGTGGAGAAAATCACCACTGTAGACTTGATGGGCCAAATTGCTACCATTCTAGTTACATAGAAATTACTAGATGAAAAAAGATCAAGGTCCATCTCGCCTTCTGAAAGACATCTACCTAACTCACATTTGAATGAATCAATACTATCTGCTTCAACCATCTCTCTAGGAAGCCAGTTCCACAGATTGACCAGTCGCTCACTGAAATATTGGCCCCAATAGCTACAGAGAGTCAGAGAGCATGCGGGTGAGACCGAATACGATGGAAGAGCTTGGCAAAGTAGGGATTGTGGTGACCCTGCCAATCTTAATGGCAGGATCTCATAAAATGTTGTAGTTCCATCCCCTGCCCATAGCCGGCCAAATGAACAGTCTGGAAAGGCGGACGGGAGGTGAAATCAGCAGCAGGGGATCCTTGGTAATCTCCAGTAATCAGGCGGGAAAGGTCCGCAATCAGACGGGTTGGACGGAAGTTGGCAATCTGGGTTGGGGGGAGGTCGGCTATCCAGACTGGGGGAAGGGTAAGCAGGGGGAGTCGTGGTGGGGGGTGGGAGAGGTTGGTGATCAGGGCTGGGGGAAAGGGGAGGTGAGGAAGACATTGGTGATCGGGGCTAGGGGAAAGGGGGGGGTGAGGAGGACGTTGGCGATCGGGGCTGGGGGAAAGGGAGGGTGAGGAGGAGGTTGGTGATCGGGGCTGGGGGAAAGGGGGGGGTGAGGAGGAGGTTGGTGATCGGGGCTGGGGGAAAGGGGGGGGTGAGGAGGAGGTTGGTGATCGGGGCTGGGGGAAGGGTGAACAGGGGAGGTTGGTGATTGGGGCTGGCGGAATGGGGGAGGGTGAGTAGGAGTTTGGTAATCGGGGCTGGGGGAAAGGTGGGGGAGGTGAGGAGGACATTGGTGATCGGGGCTGGGGGAAAGGGGGGGCTGAGGAGGAGGTTGGTGATCGGGGCTGGGGGAAAGGCGGGGTGAGGAGGAGGTTGATGATCGGGGCTGGGGGAAGCATGAACGGGGGAAGTTGGCGATCGGGGTTGGGGGAGGCCGAAAGCTTCCTTGAGGGGCCTGGGATCCTCTTAGTTAACAATGATTGCTGGAAAAGGCCTTTGGGGTGCCAGCAGCTCACGCCTCCCTTTCACTGTTGAGTTTCCCAACCCCTGGGAAGCCTGCACAGCAGCAGTACATTTTAAATTGGGCTCCAAATTGGCCTGTGGGAGCCCAATTTAAACATGTTGATTAAATGTCCTCCCTCTCCACAACAGGTCACTCGGTTGCCCCAATAGCCACCGCCGTAAAAATGCCAGCTGGCGCATGTGGGTCGGGTCGGGTTGGGGTCGCACATATACAACTTTTTAACCACCCTCTGACCCTCTCCCTCCCATCGGGGGTGGGGAGGGGTGTTAATATCGAAGCAAATGTATTGAATAAAAATAATAAAATTAACAACACAGTAGTGATGCAGTATTTCTCATTCTTTTGTATACATCTTCCAGGAACATCAACTCCTGCTCCAGATATTATTTTCCCCTCTCTTAGGGCCCAAGTTTCCACATGATTCGCGCCTGATTTTTAGGAGCAACGGACTATTTTAGAAATCGCAATTCTCCACATTTTTTTTTCTGCAGTTCTAGTCAGGTAGAACAGTTCTAGTTTAGAACAGAATTTTTTCTTCAAAAGGGGGCGTGTCCGGCCACTGACGCCTGATTTGAAAGTTTCCACAGTGAAAATGTACTCCAAACTAAAGTAGAATGGAGCCAGTGAAGATTTTTGTAGAACTGAAAAAACCTGTTCTACACATTAAAAAATCAGGCGCAGGTTACAAATTAGGTGTCCAAAACGAGGTGGGGGGGAGGAGGGGGGGAAGGGAAGTCATTAAATTCGACAATAAATCCTTATTTATACTTCTACAAATATTATACAAATAAATCCAACCTGAATAAACATTTATAAGCCACGAAAAGATTAAATAAACCATCTTCCTACCTGTGTGAAAGTGCTTCAGCCAGGGAGAATTCTGCAGCCGTTCGTGCCGCTGAGCGGGAGGGGGAGAGAGAGAGAGGGAGGGAGGGAGAGAGGGAGAGAGGGGGAGGGAGGGAGAGAGAGAGGGAGGGAGAGAGAGAGAGAGAGGGAGGGAGAGAGAGAGAGGGGGGGGAGTGAGAGAGAGAGGGGAGGGGGGGAGGGAGAGAGAGAGGGGAGGGGGGGAGGGGGGAGGGAGAGAGAGGGGAGAGGGAGAGAGAGGGGAGAGGGAGAGAGAGGAGGGGGAGAGGGAGGGAGAGAGAGAGCGAGGAGGGGGAGAGAGAGAGAGGGGAGGGGGAGAGGGAGGGAGAGAGATAGAGGGGAGGGGGAGAGGGAGGGAGAGAGAGAGAGAGGAGGGGGAGAGGGAGGGAGAGAGAGAGAGAGGAGGGGAGAGGGAGGGAGAGAGAGAGAGGAGGGGAGAGGGAGGGAGAGAGAGAGAGGAGGGGGAGAGGGAGAGAGAGAGAGGAGGGGGAGAGGGAGGGAGAGGGAGAGAGAGAGAGAGGAGGGGGAGAGGGAGGGAGAGAGAGAGAGAGGAGGGAGGGAGAGAGGGAGGGAGAGAGAGAGAGAGGAGGGGGAGAGGGAGGGAGAGAGAGAGAGAGGAGGGAGAGAGGGAGGGAGAGAGAGAGAGAGGAGGGGAGAGGGAGGGAGAGAGGGAGGGGGGAGAGGGAGGGAGAGAGGGAGGGAGGGAGGGAGGGAGGGAGAGAGAGGGAGGAAGAGAGAGAGGGGGGGCGTCGGGTCGGGGAACAGGAGCGCGGGTCGGATCAGTCGGGTGGGGGCGGAGAGTGGGTGTCGGGTCTCGGGGGGGGTCGGGGGAGCGGGTCTCGGGTCGGCGGGGGGGAGGGGGAGCGGGTGTCGGGTCGGGTCTGGTCGGCGGGGGCGAGGGGGGGAAGAGCGAGTGTCGGGTCTGGTCAGGCGGGGAGCAGGAGCTGGCCGTGGGAGGAGCCCCAGTGAGGCCATTGGGCCAGGGCTAGGGGCTGCGTGCTTCGGGCCCCTCCCACACAGTTCGGCGCCTGGAGCTACTGCACTTGCGTGCCCACTGTAGCGCGCATGTGCAGAGGTCCCGGCACTGTTTTCAGCGCCGGGACCTGGCTCCGCCCCCCCACAGCTCGTGCTGACTGCGCCAAGGGCCAGAGGACCTGTAAGTAGGTGCAGACTACCGAGGATTTTTTTAGGCGCCGTTTTAGGCGCGAAAAACGGGCGCCCAGCTCGGAGGGGCGCCCGTTTTTTTTCTTGTGGAAACTTGGGCCCTTATAAACTACAGTGCATTGCAAGATTGATTTCAGCTTTCAGCTGGTCACATATTATTAGTCAGTACTCATTGTGCGCTTTTAATAAATAGGAGGTATATTGTTTTACCTTTATATTGATTTTATTTACCTGCACCATAGAGTTTTAATCAATGTCCTCTTTTCCCCCACAGTCATAAAGGTAGCGCCTCACGCTTCAAAGAAAAGAACTTGAGCACTTCTTCCATGGGAGCCACAATAGACCATTTCACATTAATCATTACTCCTGCATAAATTTCACCTCGAAGATTTTTCATGAAAGCAAATTAAAGCTGAAATGATTTTTTCAACATTTTTTGCAAGTACCAAGTGAGTCAAGTCTTTTTTTTAATAATTCTAAAACTCTCGCACAAGGGAAGTATTAGGGAAAACAATTGTCATACTTCATGAATACTGTACAGTCAGTCGTACGAGCAATTGGAACACAATTTGTTTTATCATAGGAATTTGTGCAGGCGAAGAATTTATGATTTGCTTTCAGCTCTCCAGGCAGACCAATTATAGTCCAATCATAGTAGTTTGTCTCGAATCTCCAAGTCTTGAAGTTGAAGAGTTTTAAAATCTGGTTAGAATGAAGCTTCATGCCTGATCCTTGATTTTTTTTTCTCCCTTTTTTTAAACATTGTTGCATGGGTTGACAATGCTTGGAGATCGATTCCCCGCACCCCACTGAACAGTCGAAAAATAGTCAGATGCTCGTGGGTTCACATTGCACTCCAGAGACTTGAGCACATAATCTAGGCTGACAGTTCAATGCAGTTCTGAGGGAGTGCTGCAGTGTTAGAGGTGCCGATGTTGCAGAAGAGATATTAAACATTCAGTCAGATTCAAGGTAGTTATGGATAACAACAAGGATAGACCAGGAATAAAAGTCTCAAATTGGGGAAAAGCTAATTTTGCTAAGTTGAGGAGTGATTTGGCCACAGTGGACTGGAAACAGCTACTTGAAGATAAATCAGTGTCGGAACAGTGGGCGGCATTCAAGGAGGAGATCCGGAGGGCTCAGGCCAAACATGTGCCCTTAAAGAAAAAGGGTGGGAATAACAATTCGAGAGCCCCCTGGATGTCTAGGGGCTTACAGTAGAGGGTAAAGAAAAAAAGAGAAGCTTATGACATATACCGATGGCTAAATACTATAGAATCTTTGGAGGAATGTAGAAAGTTCAGAGGTAAAATTAAAAAGGATACTGGAATGCTAAGAGAGAGCATGAAATATTCTTAGCAAGTAAAATTAAGGAAAATCCAAAGATGTTCTATAAATATATTAAGAGCAAGAGGATAACTAAAGAAAGGATAGGGCCTTTTAGAGACCATGAGGGTAATCTCTGTGTGGAGGCAGAAGATGTTGGTATGGTTAATAATGAATACTTTGCGCCTGTTTTCACAAAGGGAAGGGGTAATGTAGATAATGTATTGAGAAGGAATGTGAAATTCTGGATGAAATAAACATAGTGAGAGAGGAGGCATTAAGGGGTTTAACAGCTTTGAAAGTAGATAACACCCCAGGCCTGGATGAAATGCATCCCCGGCTGTTGAGCGAAGTAAAAGAGGAAATAGCAGAGGCCTTCACCATCATTTTCCAGTTCTCTTTGGATCTGGGCATGTTACCGGAGGATTGGAGCACTGCTAATGTGATATCCTTGTTTAAGAAGGGAGAAAGGGATAGGCCGAGTAATTACAGATCTGTCAGCCTAACCTCAGTGGTGGGAAAATTATTGGAAAAATTAGTGAAAGACAGGATAAATCTACATTTGGATAGGCAAGGATTAATTAGGGATAGTCAGCACGGATTTGTTAAGGGAAGATCGTGTTTGACTAACCTGATTGAATTTTTTGAGGAGGTAACAAGGAGGGTCGATGAGGCTAGTGCGTACAATGTAGTGTATGTGGACTTTAGCAAAGCTTTTGATAAGGTCCCACGTGGTAGACTGGTCACAAAGGTTACAGCTCATGGGATCCAGGGCAAAGTGGCAAGTTGGATCCAAAATTGGCTTAGAGGTAGGTAGCAAAGTGTAATGGTTGATGGATGTTTTTGTGACTGGAATGATGTTTCCAGTGGGGTTCTGCGCGGCTCAGTGCTGGGTCCCTTGCTTTTTGTGGTATACATCAAAGATCTAGATTTGAATATAGGGAGTATGATTAAGAAGTTTGCAGATGACACTAAAATTGCCTGCGTGGTTGATAATGAAAAGGAAAGTCATGGGCTGCAGGAGGATATCAATCTACTAGTCAGGTGGGCAGAACAGTGGCAAATGGAATTTAATTCGGAAAAGTGTGAGGTAATGCACTTGGGGAGGGCTAATAAGGATAAGGTATACACATTAAGTGGTAGGCCACTTAATAGTGTAGATGAACAAAGAGATTGCTTGTCCACAGACCCCTGAAAGTAGCAGGCCAGGTGGATAAGGTGGTTAAGAAGGCATACAGAATGCTTGCCTTTTTTGACCGAGGCATAGAATACAAAAGCAGAGAGGTTATGCTTAAATTGTATAATACTCTGGTTAGGCCACAGGTGGAGTACTGCATGCAGTTCTGGTCGCCGTATTATAGAAAGGACGTGATTGCACTAGAGAGGGTGCAGAGGAGATTTACTAGGATGCTGCCTGGAATGGAGAATCTTAGCTAAGAGGACAGATTAGATAGGCTGGGTTTAGGGGCCTGGATAAAATGGATAGCAAGGGCCTATTTCCCTTGGTGGAGGGGTCAATTACGAGGGGGCATAGTTTTGAGGTTGTTGGTGGAAGGTTCAGAGGGGATTTAAGGGGAAGCTTCTTCATGCAGAGGGTTATGGGGGTCTGGAACTCACTGCCTGGAAGGGTGGTGAATGCAGAAACCCTGACCATATTTAAAAGGTGCTTGAATGGGCAGTTGAAGTGCCAGGGTGATCTCCTGGACCAGTTTCGATCAGCAGATTTTTTTCCCCAATTGGCCTGGGTTTTTATCTGGTTTTGGCCTCTCCCAGGAGATCACATGGCTCCGGGTGGGGTGGAGTGTAAAATGTTGTGATACATTGGGTATCGCAGTTGTGGGGGGGTGGACTGGTTGAGTTGGATGCTCTTTACCTGTCCGCCATTGTTCATTGTTCATATGTTTATATGTAACCTTCAGGGCTGCTGACCGAGGGCCGTGTGGCTCTTTGTCGGTCGGCACAGACATGATGGGCCGAAATGGCCTCCTTCTGCGCTGTAGATTTCTATGTTTCTATATTTCTAAACCAAGGCCCTGCCTGCCTTCTCAAGTAGATGTAAAATATCCTGTTCTAAGAAGATCAGAGGAATGTCCTCGCTAAATATTTATCATTTAATCAAAATCTATTAAAAAAAAACAGATTATTTGGTCATTATCTGATTACTGTTTGTGGAAGCTTGCTGTGCACAAATAGGCTGCTGCATTTTCTTACATTACAACAATCACAACCCTTCATAAATACTTCATTGCTGGCGTACGTTGGCTTCTGATGTCCCAACACCTCTGATTTAAAATTCTCATCCTGGTGTTTAAATTCCTTCATAGCCATGCCTCTATAATTTGCTCCAGCCTTACAACGTCTTCAGAGCTCTTCATTCCTCCAACTCCCTCTGCCCCTATACCCCGCTGTGTCCCTGCATTTTACTTCACCATTTGTGGCCTTGCTTTCAGCCATCCAAGCCCCATACTGTGGAATCACCTCTCTAAATCCCTACACCTTTCCTCCTCACAACCTTTCTCTTTGACCAAGCTTTTGCTCACCCCTCATAATATCTCCTTCTTTGGATCACCTTCTGTCTAATTGTGCCTCTGTGAATTGCCTTGTGATGTTTTTCTACATCGTTGTTTTTTGATGGATCAGGATACCGAGTTCAGATTACCTTAGTTATCAGAACAGACATGGGGAACTAGAGCAATAACCACTAGAATACCACACCTGAGCCTCAGTGAGTGGAAGACAGCTCAAGTGATAGAAGATAGGTGGATGAACTGGAATCAAGATATCTATTACAATGGTCCACTGGAGCCTTCAGGGATAGCAGAGGAATTTCCCAGAGTTTCTTCTGACATTGGCCTAAGGCGGGCCTCGCCCAAGAGATAATATGATATACAAGGGGAGGGGTGCGATCGGGTTGCTGATACATATAGATGGCATCTTGCCACGATGAGACCGGTTTGATAGACCAGTTGGTCTTTTCCTGTCCTTGTTTGTTAACTTGTAAGGAGCTGGGGGTAAAACATAAATAATTGAGAACAACTGGCACAAAGACTACTGAAACCCTAAATACCAACAAAAAAACCCAGTTAGGAAATGGCTAAAATAGACACTCTAATATTACTGTGCCCTTTCCAGGAACTCCAGTATAATTACTACTGTCTAACAGTACTGGATGCCCATTTCAAATGGGGATGATTTGCACGGGACACTATCCATGCCAGAATGATGGGACATGTGTGTAGAATGGACATACCCCAAAATAACATCTAAAATTAACTGCTGGAGCCTCTGCTATTTCTTCCTTTATTTCCCTCAGGGGCGTTCGATATGTCCTGTCAGGTTCCTGTAATTTGTCCTCCTTTAGCTGAATTAACTTCTCGAATTATTTTTTAAAATTTATTATAATAGAACTTATCTCATCTTTAACCAATTTAAGATTTGCCTGCTCCCCCAAATCCTTCTCTTACGTAAAAAGGTAAATCATGTTATTTTTATTCGTTTGCATTGAAACATAGAAAATAGGTGCAGGAGTGGGCCATTCAGCCCTTCGAGCCTGCACCACCATTTAATAAGATCATGGTTGATCATCACCTCAGTACCCCTTTCCTGCTTTCTCTCCATACCCCTAAATCCCTTTAGCCGTAAGGGCCATATCTAACTCCCTCTTGAATATATCCAATGAACTGGCATCAACAACTCTCTGCGGCAGGGAATTCCACAGGTTAACAACTCTCTGAGTGAAGAGGTTTTTCCTCATCTCAGTCCTAAATGGCCTACCGCTTATCCTAAGACTGTGTCCCCTGGTTCTGGACTTCCCCAACATCGGGAACATTCTTCCTGCATCGAACCTGTCCAGTCCCGTCAGAATTTTATATGTTTCTATGAGATCCCCTCTCATCCTTCTAAACTCCAGTGTATAAAGGCCCAGTTGATTCAGTCTCTCCTCATATGTCAGTCCAGCCATCCCGGGAATCAGTCTGGTGAACCTTCGCTGCACTCCCTCAATACCAATAACGTCCTTCCTCAGATTAGGAGACCAAAACTGAACACAATATTCCAGGTGAGGCCTCACCAAGGCCCTGTACAACTGCAATATGACCTCCCGACTCTTATACTCAAATCCCCTAGCTATGAAGGCCAACATGCCATTTGCCTTCTTCACCGCCTGCTGTACCTGCATGCCAACTTTCAATCACTGATGAACCATGACACCCAGATCTCGTTGAATCTCCCCTTTTCCTAATCTGCCGCCATTCAAATAATATTCTGCCTTCGTGTTTTTGCCACCAAAGTGGATAACCTCACATTTATCCACATTATACTGCATCTGCCATGCATTTGCCCACTCACCTAACCTGTCCAGATCACCCTGCAGCCTCTTAGCGTCCTCCTCACAGCTCACAACGCCACCCAGTTTAATGTCATCTGCAAACTTGGAGATATTACACTCAATTCCTTCATCCAAATCATTAATGTATATTGCAAAGAGCTGGGGTCCCAGCACTGAGCCCTGCAGCACTCCACTAGTCACTGTCTCCCATTCCGAAAAGGATCCGTTTATCCCGAGTCTCTGCATCCTCAACCAATTCTCTATCCACGCTAGTACATTACCCCCAATACCATGTGCTTTGATTTTGCACACCATCTGTTATGTGGGACCTTGTCAAAGGCCTTTTGAAAGTCCAAATACACCACATCCACTGGTTCTCCCTTGCCCACTTTACTAGTTACATCCTCAAAAAATACCAGAAGATTTGTCAAGCATGATTTCCCTTTCATAAATCCATGCTGATTTGGACCGATCCTGTCACTGCTTTCCAAATGCGCTGCTATTTCATCCTTAATAATTGATTCCAACATTTTCCCCACTACTGATGTCAGGCTAACCGGTCTATAATTACCCGTTTTCTCTCTTTCTCCTTTTTTAAAAAGTGGTGTTACATTAACTACCCTCCAGTCACAGGAACTGATCCAGAGTCGATAGACTGTTGGAAAATGATCACCAATGCATCCATTATTTCTAGGGCCACTTCATTAAGTACTCTGGGATGCAGACAATCAGGCCCTGGGGATTTATTGGCCTTCAATCCCATCAATTTCCCCAACACAATTTCTCGCCTAATAAGGATATCCTTCAGTTCCTCCTTCTCACTAGACCCTCGGTCCCCTAGTACCTCCGGAAGGTTATTTGTGTCTTCCTTCGTGAAGACAGAACCAAAGTATTTGTTGAATTGGTCTGCCATTTCTTTGTTCACCATTATAAATTCACCTGAGTCCGACTGCAAGGGACCTACGTTTGTCTTCACTAATCTTTATCTCTTCACATATCTATAGAAGCTTTTACAGTCAGTTTTTGTGTTTCCGGCAAGCTTCCTCTCGTACTCTATTTTCCCCCTCCTAATTAAACCTTTTGTCCTTCTCTGCTGAAGTCTAAATTTCTCCCAGTCCTTAGGTTTGCTGCTTTTTCTGGCCAATGTATATGCCTCTTCCTTGGATCTAACACTATCCTTAATTTCCCTTGTTAGCCACGGTTGAGCCACCTTCCCTGTTTTATTTTTACTCCAGACGGGATGTACAATTGTTGAAGTTCATCCATGTGATCTATTAATGTTTGCCATTGCCTATCCACCGTCAACCCTTTAAGTATCATTTGCCAGTCTATTCTAGCCAATTCACGCCTCATACCATCGAAATTAGCTTTCGTTAAGTTCAGGACCCTAGTTGCTGAATTAACTGTGTCACTCTCCATCTTAATAAAGAATTCTACCATATTATGTTCACTCTTCCCCAAGGGGCCTCGCACAACAAGATCGCTAATTAGTCCTTTCTCATTACACATCACCCAGTCTAGGATGGCCAGCTCTCTCATTGGTTCCTCGACATATTGGTCAAGAAAAACATCCCTAATACACTCCAGGAAATCCTCCTCCACCGCATTGCTACCAGATGGGTTAGCCCAATCAATATGTAGATTAAAGTCACCCATGATAACTGCAGTACCTTTATTGCACACATCCCTTATTTCTTGTTTGATGCTGTCCCCAACCTCACTACTACTCTTTGGTGGCCTGTACACAACTCCCACCAGCTTTTTCTGTCCTTTGGTATTCCGCAGCTCCACCCATACCGATTCCACATCATCCAAGACAATGTCCTTCCTTACTGGTGCATTAATTTCCTCTTTAACCAGCAACGCCACCCCGCCTCCTTTTCCTTTCTGTCTATCCTTCCTAAATATTGAATACTCCTGGATGTTGAGTTCCCAGCCTTGGTCACCCTGGAGCCATGTCTCCGTGGTGCCAATGACATCATATCCATTAACTGCTATCTGCGCCGTTAATTCGTCCACTTTATTCTGAATATTCCTCGCATTGAGGCACAGAGCCTTCAGGCTTGTCTTTTTAACATACTTTGCCCCTTTTTGCCTTGGGTTTCTCTGCCCTCCACTTTTACTATTCTCATTTCTATCTTTTGCCTCTGTCTCCCTTTTATTTCCATCTGTCTCCCTGCATAGGTTCTCATCCCCCTGCCATATTAGTTTAACTCCTCCCCAACTGCACTAGGACATTGGTTCCGGTCCTGCCCAGGTGCAGACTGTCCGGTTTGTACTGGTCCCACCTCCCCCAGAACCGGTTCCTATGCCCCAGGAATTTGAATCCCTCCCTTCTGCACCATTCCTCAAGCCACGTATTCATCTGAGCTATCCTGCGATTCCTACTCTGACTAGCACGTGGCACTGGTAGCAATCCTGAGATGACTACTTTTGAGGTCCTACTTTTTAATTTAGTTCCTAGCTCCCTAAATTCGTCTCGTCGGACCTCATCCCGTTTTTTACCTATGTCGTTGGTACCTATATGCACCATGACAACTGGCTGTTCACCCTCCCTTTTCAGAATATCCTGCACCCGCTCTGAGACATCCTTGACCCTTGCACCAGGGAGGCAACATGTCATCCTGGCGTCTCGGTTGCGACCGCAGAAACACCTATCTATTCCCCTTACAATTGAATCCCCTATCACCATTGCTCTCCCACTCTTTTTCCTGCCCTCCTGTGCAGCAGAGCCACCCATTGTGCCATGAACCTGGCTGCTGCTGCCTTCCCCTGATGAGTCATCCCCCCCAACAGTACCCAAAACAGTGTATCTGTTTTGCAAGGGGCTGACCGATGCGGACCCCTGCACTACCTTCCTTGCACTGCTCTTCCTTTTGGTCACCTAATCCCTATCTGGCTGTGTACCCTTTACCTGCGGTGTGACCAACTCGCTAAACGTGCTATTCACGTCATTCTCAGCATCGTGGATGCTCCATCTGCCTGCAGCTCCAGTGCCGCAATGCGGTCCGTCAGGATCTGCAGGCGGATGCACTTCCCGCACACGTAGTCGTCAGGGACACCGGAAGCGTCCCTGAGTTCCCACATAGTACAGGAGGAGCAGAACACGCGTCCGAGCTCTCCTGTCATGACTTAACCCTTGGATTAATTTAATTGGGAAACAACAAGGCTAAAGGTTACTTACTGATAAAGAAAGAAAATGAAAAACTACTCTCCAATCACCAGCCAATCACTTACCCCCGATTCAGTGCAGAAGGGTCCTTTGAATGTTTTCCGATTTTTGTTACTTTGTTTTTTGGAAAAATATTTTGTGTGTTTTCCCCCCCTCTCTCGGCCCAACTCGCAGCGTCGGACTAAATTTTGAGTAAGCACCACCCAATTTGACCAGGATCATTTTTTCTGCCAAGAATCCACATGTAAGATTGATTCCTCCCTCCCCCCCCCTCCCCCACCCCCCCGGGCAGAAATGTTTCCATTTTTTGATCAATTTTCTGCCAGCCTTAATTGAATAATCTTAGCGGTGTTTTGGTTGGCAATCCGGCCGTGGTGGATTTTGATCAAATTCTAGCCCCTTATCTCGCTCAACCGTCTTCCTTATTTTCACATATATTCTCTTTCATTTTTAATCATACCTGTAGGCCTCATCTTCAATTTTAGTTTGCTTTGAACCTGTATTTGTATCTGAAATTTGAAGTTATTTCTTTTATATTTATTCTGTCAGTAACTGGTTGGGAGGTAGGAGTAGGGATAAGGAAAACACTCTCTGATTGGCAGACATGATAAATGCTGTTCCCCAGTGATCTGTACTGTGGCCTCTGCTTTGTTTCCTGTATATTAATGACCTAGATAAAGGAATGGAGAGTTATATATCCAAGATTTCATATAACACTTAGGAGGCACAGTCAGTTGTGTAGATGTGGGCAGGAAGTTACGAGGGGACATAGACAGAGTGAGTGAGAGGGTGAAACTATGGCAGCTGGAGTTCAATGCGGGGAAATGTACTTTGGGTCTGAGAAAGAAAAATCGTAATATTTTCTTAACGATGAGCTATTGGAAGCTGTGGAGGAGCAAAGGGATTTAGGGGCCCAATTATACAAAGTACTAAAAGCTAGTGCAATGGTAGGAAAAGTAAAAAAAGGGGGTTTAGAATTCAATCTAGAAGATAGACCTTCTATGTTCCTTAGCAATCATTTAAAAAATACCCATTGTTGATCTATGGGGTGATTATGAGGCTTCCTTCCTTCCTGTGGAAAAGGGAGTTAGTGCCCTCAAAATGGTGGACAATTACTTCCTGCCTCATTCCTGCTGTTGCTGTCGCCACCACAATCCTCTCCAGGGTCTGCCGCTGGCTGGCTGGAACCTCTGCATATGTTAGGCGGTAGGCCCTTTTAATATTCAAATTAGGATTGTATGACATACATAGGACCCCTTTTTAGGACAGTACTGAGCAGAGCCTGCGTGACGCACACTTTGCCCAGTAAGTGTTGGCGGTCCGGCTGATAAGTTAAGTTTCACGGTTTTTTTGTGAGGCTGGGAGGAGCAGGAGAGCTTATCCAGGCTCCACAAAACCAGCCTGGTCCACTTTCGCTCTGGATTCATCCCCCATCCCACCCCCTTCTCAGAAAGCGGATTCCTCTTCTTTCGGCCTGGAGGCTAGCTGGACTGTCCGATGTTCTGGCGGCCTGGAGCCGGCCTTGCCGCCCTAGAGCACTCGTTTGCTGCTCTCCGGCCAAATGTCAATGAAGCCCGGCCCTTAAAACAGACCGGGCCTCCCGCCGCCATCAATGGGCAGCTGGTGGGCACATTCCACCAACTGGCCTGCCCACTGTCAGCAGGGGGGAGATCGCTACCTCCGACAGTTCTGTGCGCTCATTTCTCATTCCATTTCACCGTAGCTAGCTCACTCCTCATTTTCCTAAAATCTGCCCTATTCCAATCTGAAAATCTTTCAGAATGGGTTTCAGTCGTGACTTAATGTCCCTCCTGGCTGAAGAGAGTTCCTCTTGGAAGATGACAGAATTCGTAAAGACCCGAATAGAAAAAGAACCACCAGCTGATTATCTGCCGGAGTTGGAAGAGAGGAGATGGCGAGGGCAAGGCCTAGTGGCACCCCTGGTAATGGATTTTATGTAATCTCAACCATTTTTTAAAAATGAATACATAATGCTCTTTTCTCCACATCTTTGGCTTCCAGTCCTACACCACACCAAAGAAATCGAGAATCCAAGGCCGCTCAGCTATTCTTAGCCCCTCGTGATCATTCACTGGTATTACTGCTTTGTAACATGGCTACATAGCTACATCTAAAATCACATTGGGAATACAGCCACTAAATGTTTTCCTGGAAGTCAGAGAGAATCAACATCAACTCTGAGAGGAGACATGCATTTCTTCCAGAGATGCAGATTAAAATCCATCCAAATTTAGGAGGCGAGAACATTTATTCTGCTTTCTGGTCTGTCCCAGATATTTATATTACTCTTAAATTTAAAAATTGTTGTGCTCTTCAGGCAACAAAGGCAATTGAGGGCTCAATGAATTAACTGTGCAAAGCACCGCTTGTAAATTTTTCACTTTACTGTATGGATAACCCGGTGGGTAGGTCAGTGGTAGCCCAACACAATTTCTATTTCATTTAACTGTGAAAGGATGCCTCAAATGCACAAATCCTTAGAAGAACAGCAATATCTATTATATTGTGTCATTGCTAAATTGAAGTGGAAAGGAGAAAGTAATCAATTCCAGTTACAATAAAGGTCAATTCTTAAGAACCCCAGGTCAAAACACTCGCCAATTATGTTTTTTCAATACCTGTCGTAGCAGCCTGACAGGAATGACTCTTACCTCCGCTCCCCCACTGTCCTGTCCCTCTCACATATACCATAAACACATACATACAGATTCGTTTGCACTATCCCATTGGCTCTGTCCTCAGGTCATTGAAGTGGAATTTGATTTAGCCCTTTAAGTTCAGATCAGCACTTTAATCAGACGCCATGTGGTAAAGCAGACCCAAGTTGAAATAGGTTTCTGTACTTACACGGGAATTTGCCACCTCCAGCGAAACATTCTGAGGTGATGTGCTGGGCACTGCAAAAAAAAGCAAGATGAACAGATAATTAAAGGAAAGAAGAAGAAAGCACCAAGTAAGTTATACTTCATAACATGAATGTCTAAACAGCCCATGGTCAAAAATCCAAGGGATTAAGAACTGAAGGCTAGATTTTCGCTGATTTTGCAACTGGGTTTACGCCATGATTTGACCCTCCATGGCAAAACCCAGTCGGCGGGATGCTCTGGTACCCCTTTGCGGCGGCGCTTTCAAGCACCGCCGGGGAGAGGTGTGCCGACGTGAAAGGAAGTGCAATGCTGCGGATTGCGTTACCGCTGTACTTTCGGTATTCTCCGCCATGCCGAGAACACCGATAGGGTCAAACCTGTCGGAGCAGCCCTGCCAGCAGCGATAAGTATGAAAACCTGCAAAAAATGTAAGTTAAAGTTTTTATTTTTTCATTATTTTTCAGCGATTTTGTAGGTAAGGGTTTTGCGAATGTTTTTTACAATTTTTTTTTTGTTTCCCCCCCCCCTCTCTCGCAGCGCTACCGGCCCTGGACTAAAGTTGCCGAAACTCATGGTTTGCGCCGCGGATCCTTCTGCAACGCCAACTTTACTGATGCATAAAGGCTGAAAGTTAGGCCTAAAAATTGTAGCGCAGTGAAAACGGTAATTTTGGCATAAAACTACCGTTTTCGCCGAAAACCAAAAATCCAGCCCATAAGAACATAAGAACTAGGAGCAGGAGTAGGCCATATGGCCCCTCGAGGCTGCTTCGCCATTTAATAAGATCATGGCTGATCAGCGACTTCAACTCCACTTTCCCGCCCGATCTCCATATCCCTTGATTACCTTGGATTCCAAAAATCTATCTATCTCAGCCTTGGATATGTTCAGAGACTAAGCATCCGTAGCCCTCTGGGACAGAGAATTCCATAGGTTCAGAACCCTCTGAGTGAAGAAATTCCTCCTCATCTCTGTCTTAAAAGGCCGACCCCTTATCCTGAGACTGTGCCCCCTAGTTCTAGACACTCCAGCTCGGGGAAACAACCTCTCAGCATCTACCCTGTCAATCCACTTCAGAATCTTGCATGTTTCAATGAGATCACCTCCAATTTTACTAAACTCCAGAGAGTATAGACCCATTCTACACATTCTCTCATCGTGACAGCCCTCTCATCCCAGGAATTAATCTAGTGAACCTCTATTGTACCACCTCCAAGGCAAGTATATCCTTCCTTAGCTAAGGAGACCAAAACTGTGCACAGTACTCCAGGTGTGGTCTCACCAAGGCTCTGTACAATTGCAGCAAGATTTCCTTACTCTTACACTCCAACCCCCTTGCAATAAACAACATGTCATTTGCCTTCTCTATTGCTTGCTGTACCTGTATGTGAGCTTTCTGTGCATCTTGCACAAGGACACCCAAATCTCTCTGAACAGCAACATTTAAAAGTTTCAAAAATATTCAGTTTTTCTATTCTTCGTAGTGAATAACTTTGGATTCTGCCAACTGCTTACAGAACCCCATGACTTTTTATATTTACTCAAGAGCATGTAATCACTGACAGTTTGAACTTGTTTATTTTTAACATGAACATGAAGCAACGTGACAAGGAAAGGCAAGTCATCTATGAAGAAACTCATTTCTTGTGTGTGGAATTTGCTCCAATATGGGCTCTACCCAACCCATTTAATCGCTTGAGAAGAAGTTCTGCAAAATGTCTCGCTGCCCCAAAAGAAACAGGTGCATAACTCCACATTCTAACCTGATATCCTACGTTATGCATTCTTGACCATTTGGCCAAGGAAGCTTGGAAAAGACACATCTGTAGCTGCAAAAACTCAGGAATCATCATGTTCCCCATACCATTGTTCATAACTACCTCGACTTATCTTCATAGACCTTAATTCTATTCTTAACCAGATATCTATCCAGCTCTTCAAGGTATTGATCAACCATGTGGAGAATCTTGAAAATATTTTTTTTCTTTTCTATAATCTAGGAGTTCTGCATTATTTTATCACAATTCAGGTATAAATTAACCATGTATTCCTGTTTGATTTAGGTTTTAAAAGTTAAATTGTTTTCGGATATCTAGTTTGTTCATCTCTCACGTATATTGTTTATTTTATCTCACTGGCGTGTTTCTTTTGATCCCCAGTGAAACATGCTATAATTAATGAACTTTCTCAGCAGATTGAATACTGATCAGTCTGCATGCAATTCAGGAAAACCAAACCAGAAGTCAGTTGACAAAAGAAATGCCCACAAAGGGAGAACTGGTCAACAAGTTGATCCACAGAATTAATCAACAAAGCAAGGAGGCTGTAAAAATGGAGCCATAGAACGAATCGACAAAACAATACAGAACAGCAAGAACTAATTCTCAGCACTAATAGACAACTAGGTAATAGAACTAATCTGCACAAGTAGTCCACAGAACAGAATGGAACCGTGTAACAGGATCATGTAGATTCAGTAACAAAAAGATAGATAAAGCAGTGACAGAACAAGACAAAGGATGAGAGGACAACATGGCAAAGCTAGTTGGCAAAACTAGATGATAGCATTATGTGCCATCAGCACATTATAAAGCTAGACAGATGGCAGATTAGGATGAAAGGACAACATGACATAATATGTAACAACTGCATGAGAACTAGTTGACAATCTGGTTGACATGAAAGTCAACACAACAATGTGATTGAACAAGGTAACAACATTATGCGACAACCAGTCACCAGTCATCTAGCTGATAGAACTGAATGACAGACTGATTAACATAGCTGGATAATAGTGCACGTCGTCAAAGTGGTGGATCAAGATCGTGCAGGAGGGGAGCTGACATGGTGATGAGGGGCGTTTGCATTCCTGCACCCCACCATTTTTACTTGCCTGAATCAGGCACAGGAAAGTCACCCACCCTGGAGGAAAATCATTCCCACCGGCTTCGGGAGAGAGTCAGTGTTGGGGCATGTAAAAGAGGCCCGGGAATTAATATTTCCCAGATCTCGTACTCTGGGGGGGGTGGGGGCGGGTGGTTGCCAGATGCTTTGGGCCGCGCATCACTCCCCCTGCAGTCCCAAACACCCTCGCCCTGCGATTCCTGCTCTGATTTAAAATCAGCCCCATACGATCAGCTCACAGTAATGGTCTGCGCCCAGAGGGACGATTATCTGAGGGAAGGTTATCAGAGGGATGGTTATCTGAGGGACGGATATCTGAGGGATGGTTATCTGAGGGACGGATATCTGAGGAAAGGTTATCAGACATACTTTTATCTGAGGGACGGTTATCAGAGGGACGGTTATCTGAGGGACGGTTATCAGAGGGACGGTTATCTGAGGGCCGGTTATCTGAGGGCCGGTTATCTGAGGGACGGATATCTGAGGGACGGTTATCTGAGGGCCGGTTATCTGAGGGACGGTTATCTGAGGGACGGATATCTGAGGGACGGATATCTGAGGGACGGTTATCTGAGGGACGGTTATCAGAGGGACGGTTATCTGAGGGACGGTTATCAGAGGGACGGTTATCTGAGGGACGGTTATCTGAGGGACGGTTTGGGACGGTTATCTGAGGGACGGTTATCTGAGGGACGGTTATCTGAGGGACGGTTATCTGAGGGACGGTTATCTGAGAGACGGTTATCTGAGGGACGGTTATCAGAGGGACGGTTATCAGAGGGACGGTTATCTGAGGGACGGTTATCTGAGGGACGGTTATCTGAGGGACGGTTATCAGAGGGACGGTTATCAGAGGGACGGAGGGACGGTTATCTGAGGGACGGTTATCTGAGGGACGGTTATCAGAGGGACGGTTATAAGAGGGACGGTTATCTGAGGGACGGTAATCTGAGGGACGGAGGGACGGTTATCTGAGGGACGGTTATCTGAGGGACGGTTATCTGAGGGACGGCTATCTGAGGGACGGTTATCAGAGGGACGGTTATCAGAGGGACGGTTATCTGAGGGACGGTTATCTGAGGGACGGTTATCAGAGGGACGGTTATCAGAGGGACGGTTATCTGAGGGACGGTTATCTGAGGGACGGTTATCAGAGGGACGGTTATCTGAGGGACGGTTATCAGAGGGACGGTTATCTGAGGGACGGAGGGACGGTTATCTGAGGGACGGCTATCTGAGGGACGTGTATCTGAGGGACGGTTATCTGAGGGACGGTTATCTGAGGGACGGTTATCAGAGGGACGGTTATCTGAGGGACGGCTATCTGAGGGACGGTTATCAGAGGGACGGTTATCAGAGGGACGGTTATCTGAGGGACGGCTATCTGAGGGACGGTTATCAGAGGGACGGTTATCTGAGGGACGGCTATCTGAGGGACGGTTTTCAGAGGGACGGTTATCTGAGGGACGGTTATCAGAGGGACCGTTATCTGAGGGACGGTTATCAGAGGGACGGTTATCAGAGGGACGGAGGGACGGTTATCAGAGGGACGGTTATCTGAGGGACGGTTATCTGAGGGACGGTTATCAGAGGGACGGTCATCTGAGGGACGGTTATCTGAGGGACGGAGGGACGGTTATCTGAGGGACGGTTATCAGAGGGACGGTTATCAGAGGGACGGTTATCTGAGGGACGCTTATCTGAGGGACGGTTTTCAGAGGGACGGTTATCTGAGGGACGGTTATCAGAGGGACGGTTTTCAGAGGGACGGTTATCTGAGGGACGGTTATCTGAGGGACGGTTATCTGAGGGACGGTTTTCAGAGGGACGGTTATCAGAGGGACGGTTATCAGAGGGACGGTTATCTGAGGGACGGTTATCTGAGGGACGGTTATCAGAGGGACCGTTATCTGAGGGACGGTTATCAGAGGGACGGTTAGCTGAGGGACGGTTATCTGAGGGACGGTTATCAGAGGGACGGTTATCTGAGGGACGGTTTTCTGAGGGACGGTTTTCTGAGGGACGGTTATCTGAGGGACGGTTAACTGAGGGACGCTTATCTGAGGGACGGTTATCTGAGGGACGGTTATCAGAGGGACGGTTTTTTGAGGGACGGTTTTCTGAGGGACGGTTATCTGAGGGACGGTTATCTGAGGGACGCTTATCTGAGGGACGGTTTTCTGAGGGACGGTTATCTGAGGGACGCTTATCTGAGGGACGGTTTTCTGAGGGACGGTTATCTGAGGGACGGTTATCTGAGGGACGCTTATCTGAGGGACGGTTTTCTGAGGGACGGTTATCTGAGGGACGGTTATCTGAGGGACGGTTATCAGAGGGACAGTTATCTGAGGGACGGTTATCAGAGGGACGGTTATCTGAGGGACGGTTATCAGAGGGACGGTTATCTGAGGGACAGTTATCTGAGGGACAGTTATCTGAGGGACGGTTATCAGAGGGACAGTTATCTGAGGGACGGTTATCTGAGGGACGGTTATCTGAGGGACGGTTATCAGAGGGACAGTTATCTGAGGGACGGTTATCAGAGGGACGGTTATCAGAGGGACGGTTATCTGAGGGACGGCTATCTGAGGGACGGTTATCTGAGGGACGGTTTGGGACGGTTATCTGAGGGACGGAGGGACGGTTATCTGAGGGACGGTTATCTGAGGGACGGTTATCAGAGGGACGGTTATCAGAGGGACGGTTATCTGAGGGACGGTTATCTGAGGGACGGAGGGACGGTTATCTGAGGGACGGTTATCTGAGGGACGGTTATCAGAGGGACGGTTATCAGAGGGACGGTTATCTGAGGGACGGTAATCTGAGGGACGGAGGGACGGTTATCTGAGGGACGGTTATCTGAGGGACGGTTATCTGAGGGACGGCTATCTGAGGGACAGCTATCTGAGGGACGGAGGGACGGTTATCTGAGGGACGGTTATCTGAGGGACGGAGGGACGGTTATCTGAGGGACGGTTATCTGAGGGACGGCTATCTGAGGGACGTGTATCTGAGGGACGGTTATCTGAGGGACGGTTATCTGAGGGACGGTTATCAGAGGGACGGTTATCTGAGGGACGGCTATCTGAGGGACGGTTATCAGAGGGACGGTTATCAGAGGGACGGTTATCTGAGGGACGGCTATCTGAGGGACGGTTATCAGAGGGACGGTTATCTGAGGGACGGCTATCTGAGGGACGGTTTTCAGAGGGACGGTTATCAGAGAGACGGTTATCTGAGGGACGGTTATCTGAGGGACGGTTATCAGAGGGACGGTCATCTGAGGGACGGTTATCTGAGGGACGGAGGGACGGTTATCTGAGGGACGGTTATCTGAGGGACGCTTATCTGAGGGACGGTTTTCAGAGGGACGGTTATCAGAGGGACGGTTTTCAGAGGGACGGTTATCTGAGGGACGGTTTTCAGAGGGACGGTTATCTGAGGGACGGTTATCAGAGGGACGGTTATCAGAGGGACGGTTATCTGAGGGACGGTTATCTGAGGGACGGTTATCTGAGGGACGGTTATCTGAGGGACGCTTATCTGAGGGACGGTTATCAGAGGGACCGTTATCTGAGGGACGGTTATCAGAGGGACGGTTATCAGAGGGACGGTTATCTGAGGGACGCTTATCTGAGGGACGGTTATCTGAGGGACGGTTATCAGATGGACGGTTTTTTGAGGGACGGTTTTCTGAGGGACGGTTATCTGAGGGACGGTTATCTGAGGGACGGTTATCAGAGGGACGGTTATCTGAGGGACGGTTTTCTGAGGGACGGTTTTCTGAGGGACGGTTATCTGAGGGACGGTTATCTGAGGGACGCTTATCTGAGGGACGGTTATCTGAGGGACGGTTATCAGAGGGACGGTTTTTTGAGGGACGGTTTTCTGAGGGACGGTTATCTGAGGGACGGTTATCTGAGGGACGCTTATCTGAGGGACGGTTTTCTGAGGGACGGTTATCTGAGGGACGGTTATCTGAGGGACGCTTATCTGAGGGACGGTTTTCTGAGGGACGGTTATCTGAGGGACGGTTATCAGAGGGACGGTTATCTGAGGGACGGTTATCTGAGGGACGGTTATCAGAGGGACGGAGGGACGGTTATCAGAGGGACGGTTATCAGACGGACGGTTATCAGAGGGACGGTTATCCGAGGCACGGTTATCTGAGGGACGGTTATCTGAGGGACGGTTATCTGAGGGACGGTTATCTGAGGGACGCTTATCTGAGGGACGGTTTTCTGAGGGACGGTTATCTGAGGGACGGTTATCTGAGGGACGCTTATCTGAGGGACGGTTTTCTGAGGGACGGTTATCTGAGGGACGGTTATCAGAGGGACGGTTATCTGAGGGACGGTTATCTGAGGGACGGTTATCAGAGGGACGGAGGGACGGTTATCAGAGGGACGGTTATCAGACGGACGGTTATCAGAGGGACGGTTATCCGAGGCACGGTTATCTGAGGGACGGTTATCTGAGGGACGGTTATCTGAGGGACGGTTATCTGAGGGACGGTTATCAGAGGGACGGTTATCAGACGGACGGTTATCAGAGGGACGGTTATCCGAGGCACGGTTATCTGAGGGAAGGTTATCTGAGGGACGGTTATCAGAGGGACAGTTATCTGAGGGACAGTTATCTGAGGGACGGTTATCAGACGGACGGTTATCAGAGGGACGGTTATCAGACGGACGGTTATCAGAGGGACGGTTATCCGAGGCACGGTTATCTGAGGGTCGGTTATCTGAGGGACGGTTATCGGGGGGACGGTTATCGGAGGGACAGTTATCTGAGGGACAGTTATCTGAGGGACGGTTATCTGAGGGACAGTTATCTGAGGGTCGGTTATCTGAGGGACGGTTATCTGAGGGACGGTTATATGAGGGACGGTTATCTGATGGACGGTTATCTGAGGGACGGTTATCAGAGGGACGGCTATCGGAGGGACGGTTATCTGAGGGACGGTTATCTGAGGGACGGAGGGACGGTTATCTGAGGGACGGTTATCAGAGGGACGGTTATCTGAGGGACGGTTATCTGAGGGACGGTTATCTGAGGGACGGTTATCAGAGGGACGGTTATCTGAGGGACGGTTATCAGAGGGACGGTTATCTGAGGGATGGTTATCAGAGGGACGGTTATCTGAGGGACGGTTATCAGAGGGACGGTTATCTGAGGGACGGTTATCAGAGAGACGGTTATCAGAGGGACGGTTATCAGATGGACGGTTATCAGAGGGACGGTTATCTGAGGGACGGTTATCTGAGGGACGGTTTGGGACGGTTATCTGAGGGACGGAGGGACGGTTATCTGAGGGACGGTTATCTGAGGGACGGTTATCAGAGGGACGGTTATCTGAGAGACGGTTTTCTGAGGGACGGTTATCTGAGGGACGGTTATCTGAGGGACGGTTATCTGAGGGACGGTTATCAGAGGGACGGTTTTCTGAGGGACGGTTATCTGAGGGACGGTTATCTGAGGGACGGTTATCAGAGGGACGGTTATCAGAGGGACGGTTATCAGAGGGACGGTTATCGGACGGTTATCAGAGGGACGGTTATCTGAGGGACAGTTATCAGAGGGACGGTTATCTGAGAAACGGTTATCAGAGGGACGGTTATCGGAGGGACGGTTATCTGAGGGACGGTTATCTGAGGAACGGTTATCTGAGGGACGGTTATCGGACGGTTATCTGAGGGACGGTTATCTGAGGAACGGTTATCTGAGGGACGGTTATCAGAGGGACGGTTATCTGAGGGACGGTTATCGGACGGTTATCTGAGGGACGGTTATCTGAGGGACGGTTATCTGAGGGACGGTTATCTGAGGAACGGTTATCTGAGGGACGGTTGTCGGACGGTTATCTGAGGGACGGTTATCTGAGGAACGGTTATCTGAGGGACGGTTATCAGAGGGACGGTTATCTGAGGGACGGTTATCGGACGGTTATCTGAGGGACGGTTATCTGAGGGACGGTTATCTGAGGGACGGTTATCAGAGGGACGGTTATCTGAGGGACGGTTATCTGAGGGACGGCTATCAGAGGGACGGTTAGCTGAGGGACGGTTAGCTGAGGGACGGCTATCAGAGGTACGGTTAGCTGAGGGACGGTTATCTGAGGGACGGGTATCTGAGGGACGGCTATCTGAGGGACGGTTGTCTGAGGGACGGTTATCAGAGGGACGGTTATAAGATGGACGGTTATCTGAGGGACGGTTGTCTGAGGGACGGCTGTCAGAGAGACGGTTGTCAGAGGGACGGTTATCTGAGGGACGGTTATCTGAGTGACGGTTATCAGAGGGACGGTTATCTGAGGGACGGTTAGCTGAGGGACGGTTTTCTGAGGGATGGTTATCTGAGGGACGGTTATCTGAGGGACGGTTATCTGAGGGACGGTTATATGAGGGACGGTTATATGAGGGACGGTTGTCTGAGGGACGGTTATCAGAGGGACGGTTATCAGAGGGACGGTTATCAGAGGGACGGTTATAAGAGGGACGGTTATCTGAGGGACGGTTGTCTGAGGGACGGCTATCAGAGAGACGGTTGTCAGAGGGACGGTTAACAGAGGGACGGTTATCAGAGGGACGGTTATCTGAGGGACGGTTATCTGAGGGACGGTTATCTGAGTGACGGCTATCTGAGGGACGGTTATATGAGGGACGGTTATCTGAGAGACGGTTATCTGAGGGACGGTTATCTGAGAGACGGTTATCTGAGGGACGGTTATCTGAGTGACGGCTATCTGAGGGACGGTTATATGAGTGACCGTTATCTGAGGGACGGTTATCTGAGAGACGGTTATCTGAGGGACGGTTATCTGAGAGACGGTTATCTGAGGGACGGTTATCTGAGAGACGGTTATCTGAGTGACGGCTATCTGAGGGACGGTTATCTGAGAGACGGTTATCTGAGTGACGGCTATCTGAGGGACGGTTATCTGAGGGACGGTTATCTGAGAGACGGTTATCTGAGGGACGGTTATCTGAGAGACGGTTATCTGAGGGACGGTTATCAGAGGGACGGTTATCTGAGGGACGGTTATCTGAGGGACGGTTATCTGAGTGACGGCTATCAGAGGGACGGTTATCTGACGGACGGTTATCTGGGGGACGGTTATCTGACGGACGGTTATCTGAGTGACGGCTATCAGAGGGACGGTTATCTGACGGACGGTTATCTGGGGGACGGTTATCTGACGGACGGTTATCTGAGGGACGGTTATCTGAGTGACGGCTATCAGAGGGACGGTTATCTGAGGGATGGTTATCTGGGGGACGGTTATCTGACGGACGGTTATCTGGGGGACGGTTATCTGAGGGACGGTTATCTGAGGGACGTTATCTGAGGGACGGTTATCTGAGGGACGGTTATCTGAGGGACGGTTATCTGAGGGACGGTTATCTGAGGGACGGTTATCTGAGGGACGGTTATCTGAGGGACGGTTATCTGACGGACGGTTATCTGAGGGACGGTTATCTGAGGGACGGTTATCTGAGGGACGGTTATCTGACGGACGGTTATCTGAGGGACGGTTATCTGAGGGACGGTTATAAGAGGGACGGTTATCTGAGGGACGGTTAGCTGAGGGACGGTTATCTGAGGGATGGGTATCTGAGGGACGGTTATATGAGGGACGGTTGTCTGAGGGACGGTTATCAGAGGGACGGTTATCAGAGAGACGGTTGTCAGAGGGACGGTTATCAGAGGGACGGTTGTCAGAGGGACGGTTATCAGAGAGACGGTTATCAGAGGGACGGTTATCAGAGAGACGGTTGTCAGAGGGACGGTTATCAGAGAGACGGTTATCAGAGGGACGGTTATCTGAGGGACGGTTATCTGAGAGACGGTTATCTGAGGGACGGTTATCTGAGTGACGGCTATCTGAGGGACGGTTATCTGAGAGACGGTTATCTGAGGGACGGTTATCTGAGGGACGGTTATCTGAGAGACGGTTATCTGAGAGACGGTTATCTGAGAGACGGTTATCTGAGAGACGGTTATCTGAGTGACGGCTATCTGAGGGACGGTTATCTGAGAGACGGTTATCTGAGTGACGGCTATCTGAGGGACGGTTATCTGAGAGACGGTTATCTGAGTGACGGCTATCTGAGGGACGGTTATCTGAGAGACGGTTATCTGAGAGACGGTTATCTGAGTGACGGCTATCTGAGGGACGGTTATCTGAGAGACGGTTATCTGAGTGACGGCTATCTGAGGGACGGTTATCTGAGGGACGGTTATCTGAGAGACGGTTATCTGAGGGACGGTTATCTGGGGGACGGTTATCTGACGGACGGTTATCTGAGGGACGGTTATCTGAGGGACGGTTATCTGAGGGACGTTATCTGAGGGACGGTTATCTGAGGGACGGTTATCTGAGGGACGGTTATCAGAGGGACGTTATCTGAGGGACGGTTATCTGAGGGACGGTTATCTGAGGGACGGTTATCAGAGGGACGGTTATCTGAGGGACGTTATCTGAGGGACGGTTATCTGAGGGACGTTATCAGAGGGACGGTTATCTGAGGGACGTTATCTGAGGGACGGTTATCTGAGGGACGGTTATCTGAGGGACGTTATCAGAGGGACGGTTATCTGAGGGACGGTTATCTGAGGGACGTGTATCTGAGGGACGGTTATCAGAGGGACGGTTATCTGAGGGACGGTTATCAGAGGGACGTTATCTGAGGGACGGTTATCTGAGGGATGGTTATCTGAGGGACGTTATCAGAGGGACGGTTATCTGAGGGACGGTTATCTGAGGGACGTTATCTGAGGGACGGTTATCTGAGGGACGTTATCAGAGGGACGGTTATCTGAGGGACGGTTATCAGAGGGACGGTTATCTGAGGGACGGTTATCAGAGGGACGGTTATCAGAGGGACGTTATCAGAGGGACGGTTATCAGAGGGACGGTTATCAGAGGGACGGTTATCTGAGGGACGGTTATCAAAGGGACGGTTCTCAGACGGACAGTAATCAAAGGGATGCTGTCACCTGTGGAACCAATTCCCAGTTTTTAACAACAACAACTTGTATTGATGTAGCACATTTCATGTCAGGTGCCAAGGTGCTTCACAGGAGTATTATGAGATAAGAATTTGACACCGAGCCACATGAGTAGATATTAGCACATGTGACCAAAAGCTTGATCAAAAAGGTATGTTTTCAGGAATGTCTTGAAGGAGGAAAGGTAGAGAGGCAGAGAGGTTTAGGCAGGGAGTTTCAGAGCTTGGGGACTCGACAACATTCGGCATAGCCTCTATTGTTTGATTGATTAGAATCAGGGATGCTCAAGAGGGCAGAATTAGAGGAGCGTAGACATCTGTGGGGTTGTGGGACTGGAGGAAATTACAGATATAGGGAGGGGCGAGGCCATGAAGGGATTTGAAAATAAGGATAAGAATTTTGAAATCAAGGCATTGCTTAACCGGAAGTCAGTTCAGGAAAAATAGGGAAGAGAGAAAAACACCAGAGGTGAGGGAAAAAGAAACGTTCCACCCACAGCACATCCTAACCAAATGTGCAATCCAGTCAATTTGACTGTCGAGCCGAATTGGATTTTTATCTCAAATCAATCCAAATAAAAATAAACTACTGCTTTTGGCACTGTTCATTTCTTTTTTTAAATTATAATTTTCTCATCTAATTTTCTCCCTCCTCATCTGAAGTTTCTGATTTACGCTCGGCAATGTTTTCTCAGGCGCTAAGATCTCATCCAAGTAACTATTCTTCACCAGTAAGCTTAGACAATGAGAGGAGAAACCAGTCTCCTGCTGGAAACCGGGCCAAGTGAGCAGCATGCTTGGATCCCAGTGATGCCCGCTGGTTAGGGCCTTGACAAAATCAGCCTGCTTGGATAGGATAGCAAGTCATGCCACAGTTATGTATTGAGGGAGGTAGCAGTGGGGCGGTAAAGGATAAAGCAAACAGGAGCATGGGCCGGCAGTGGCCCATTTATTGGTCAGGAAATTGTGTTCGGGAAATTGATGGGATTAAGGCCGATAAATCCCCACGGTCTGATAGGCTGCATCCCAGAGTACTTAAGGAAGTGGCCCTTGAAATAGCATTGGTCATCATTTTCCAACATTCCATTGACTCTGGATCAGTTCCTATGGACTGGAGGGTAGCTAATGTAACCCCACTGTTTAAAAAAGGAGGGAAAGAGAAAACAGGGAATTATAGACTGGTTAGCCTGACATCGGTGGTGAGGAAAATGTTGGAATCAATTATTAAAAATGAAATAGCAGCGCATTTGGAAAGCAGTGACAGGATTGGTCCAAGTCAGCATGAATTTATGAAAGGGAAATCATGCTTGACAAATCTTCGAGAATTTTTTGAGGATGTAACTTGTAGAGTGGACAAGGGAGAACCAGTGGATGTGGTGCATTTGGACTTTCAAAAGGCTTTTGGCAGGGTCCCACACAAGAGATTGATGTGCAAAATTAAAGCATATGGTATTGGGGGTAATGTACTGACGTGGATAGAGAACTGGTTGGCAGACAGGAAGCAGAGAGTCTGGATAAACGGGTCCTTTTCAGAATGGCAGGCAGTGACCAGTGGGGCGCCGCAGGGCTCAGTGCTGGGACCCCAGCTATTTTACAATATATATCAATGATTTAGATGAAGGAATTGAGTGTAATATCTATAGGTTTGGAGATGACACTAAGTTGGGTGGCAGTGTGAGCTGTGAGGAGGATGCTAAGAGGCTGCAGAGTGATTTGGGCAGGTTAGGTGAGTGGGCAAATGCATGGCAGATGCAGTATAATGTGCATAAATGTGAGGTTATCCACTTTGGTGTCAAAAACAGGAAGAAAGAATATTATCTGAATGGTGATAGATTAGGAAAAGGGGAGGTGCAATGAGACCTGGATGTTATGGTGTATCAGTCATTGAAGGTTGCATGCAGGTACAGCAAGCGGTGAAGAAGGCAAATGGCATGTTGGCCTTCATAGTGAGAGGATTTGAGTATAGGAGCAGGGAGGTCTTACTGCAGTTGTACAGGGCCTTGGTGAGGCCACACCTTGAATATTGTGTTCAGTTTTGGTCTCCTAATCTGTGGAAGGATGTTCTTGCTATTGAGGGAGTACAGCGAAGGTTCACCAGACTGATTCCCGGGATGGAAGGACTGACATATGAGGAGAGACTGGGTCAACTGGGCTTGTATCCACTGGAGTTTAGAATAATGAGAGGGGACCTCATCGAAACATAAAATTCCGACGGGACTGGACAGGTTAGAGGCAGGAAGAATGTTCCCGTTGCTGGGGAAGTCCAGAACCAGGGGACACAGTCTAAGAATAAGTGGTAAGCCATTTAGGACTGAGATGAGGAGAAACTTCTTCACTCAGAGAGTGGTTAACCTGTGGAATTCCCTACCGCAGAAAGTTGTTGAGGCCAGTTCGTTAGATATATTCAAAAGGGGAGTTAGACATGGCCGTTACGGCCAAAGGCATCAAGGGGTATGGAGAGAAAGCAGGAAAGTGGTACTGAGGTGAATGATCAGCCATGATCTTATTGAATGGCGGTGCAGGCTCGAAGGGCTGAATGGCCGACCCCTGCACCTATTTTCTATGTTTCTACTGTTGTGCAGCCAAGAGGATCACTCCTGTTTTCTGGCTCCTTATTAAATAAAAATGACTCACCGAGTGTTGCCGACCTCCAGTGGTCCCTTTAATGACCGCTGGTTAAGCGGCTGCAGACCCGGAAAAATTGCGGCACATCCTCCGCAAGATTTGTGCTGAATTTGGCGTTGGGGTCCTGAAACTCATGTTAGACCCCTGATGAGCATATTCAGGTGCCTAACTCCTGTTTCAAGCAGACACCCTGGGCATCTGGAAGTCGCCGGATGTGGGCATTTCCAGGGGAGATCGGGCATAGAGCATGGCTGCCCAACATGCATTCTCCCTCACCGCCCCCTCCACCCCAACACTTTGCTTGATACATTGATGCAACCCAGCTTAATTTCTCTCCCTGAGTCATCGGGCTATTCAACAATGAAATAACAAAGCTGGTCCTATCCTCATCCGGCACATATATTCACTTTCCAGAAGAGAGCGCTGCATCGAGGTGAGGAGCAGAAACTCTGACTGAATTTACATCCCCCTCACCAGTCTGAGACACCAGGGCCGGAATCTTACCAGCCCTGCGAGTGCGGGTTTGGAGGCGGGCCCACTGTTAAAATGGCCCTGATTGATAACAGGCTCGGGATCCCACTCTGAACCCATCTACTTGTTAATTTGTGGTTCACAGACCCGACACCAAGCGGCGGGCCAGCCAATTAACATCATTAAGAGATACTTTAAAGGTACTTAAAACATTTTTTCCAGGTACTTCACATTTTTCCCATTTTTTTCAGGAGCTTCCTATCGCTCGGGCTTCTCGTCAGGTAAATGTGTCAGGTTGTCAATGACTCGCCATTGCTTTGACTAGTTGACAACTGCAGAAGTGGTATAAAGCTACCATTTCACAGCTGTTCACTTTCCAATTTCAGAAGCTGAAGCCTTCAGGATTTGGAAGACAGTTTTGAGCTGTGTATAGTTTGGAAGTTTTTGCAGTGAACTCTCTATCCACTGTCACCTCCTTGGAGCAACCTCTCTCACCATCGACGAATCGCTTCTGTCATCTCATCTTCAGCTGCCATCTATTCCATCAGCAGTGGTGCCCTTGAGAAAATCTGAACTTGGTCCTCAGAATCCCACCACAATCAGCCCCAACACCAACATCTCTCAACACACCAGCATCGCCACCAACAACACCAAACTTCTCCGCAATCACCTGATGCGGCACCGGACACAGGGCATCAGCATTTGACCACATTGCTGCCCGGGGCACCAGGGATAGGCTCACCCTGGCCACATTTATTTCACTTGATGCTGTACACCCTGGCTGCCATATGATGTGCCAGGTTGGCAGCACCTCACACCAGCACCATAAGGCAGCCCTGCAATGCCAAAGCCATTCCTTTCACACTCATCACCATTGTGGGGGGTACCGTTATGTCTCACCATTCACTACAACTCACTAAGCTACTTCCAAAGGTTCACACAAATCTGTCCAAGAACACAAAGTGTTCAAAATAAAGATTTCAATGTTTGGCAACATATTAACAGAAACTCTACATGAACATTGGCCAAGTGCCTGCCCTTATGTGTTGTTAGTTGGAATGATTGGACAAGGATACGGGTGAGTGTGAGGGGTGGCTAGTGAGCTAGGAATGTGATAATGTAGAAAGAGAGAGAGGGATGGTTGGAGGTGCAAGGTAAGTTGGTGTAAGGATGAATAGGAGTAGCACCACTGCAGACAGCTTCTCCTGACGACACCCTGCTTGTACCCTCCTGTGCAATGTGCAACTAGGCTGCGTTGGTCTCCTGGGGAGGTCTCTTCTGTCCATTGGAAGGGAAGGGAACCTCCCTGCATGTTGTGACTACCCACATAAGCATCTGGAGGGAGTCACAGGAGAGCCTGGGAGCAGCTGTGTTTGCACATTGTTTGCAGCACCTCAAGGCTGCAGAATACTGACAGCACAACCGTCAAAATCAATGTGGACATGGCCCCTTTAAGGAAACCGACTGATGACGCGTCATCAAATGATGCCATCAGACCCGCTTCCTTCAATTGGCCAGGAACCTCACAGGACGGGCTTAACAAGCCCCATCAACGGAAGATTCCTTTCACAGTGCGGGCTGGAGCCAGGAGCGGGTTCGCCACCCGCCACCGACCCCAGCCGCCCCGGAATCGCCACGGTTGATGAGATCGCGGCCGAGAGCACTGCAGCATTCCCACTAAGCTTTGGCCCACATCACCCAGGAATCAAGCCTGGCCTACACGCCTCAGCACTACAGTAGAAATTGCCTTTACCAACTGAGCTATTAGGCCATTGGTATACACTTCATGGTGCTTTTTTTCCTGTTAGTTGTAAAATATCTCTAAGTCGGCAAAACACATTTGCTATTTTTGGCCCCCACAAAAGTAAAAATCAGCAAAAATTAAGTCAAATAAAATTCTAAAGCAATTTTGTTGAGCGAGTGAAAATTACACTGCTGAAAGTTTATTAATTTGTAACTTTCCAATCATAACTTTAGTGCAATACATTGTGTCTTGGTGTAATGAATTTTGGCTCATGACTTCATTGGCACATTTGTGCCGCAATAATGATAGCTCAATCATTTGACACAAGGCAGGCCAAATGCAATAAAAACTTCCCCCTCAGGTTAATAGCAACCATTTCACTGAACAAATAGACAAACCATTAGCAATTTACTTGACCCAAAAGCAAACAGCTCCACTATAAAATATTCTAACTGATCTAACTCAAAAGCAGGGAAGAAAAGACTAGGAAGTGATAAAGTTTTCATAGAAACATAGAAAATAGGTGCAGGAGCAGACCATTCGGCCCTTCGAGCCTGCACCACCATTCAATATGATCATGGCTGATCATGCAACTTCAGAACCCCACTCCTGCCTTCTCTCCATACCCGCTGATCCCTTTAGCTGTAAGGGCCACATCTAATTCCCTTTTGAATATATCCAACGAACTGGACTCAATAACTTTCTGTGGTAGAGAATTCCATAGGTTCACAATTCTCTGGGTGAAAAAGTTTCTCCTTACCTCGGTCCTAGATGGCTTACACCTTACCCTTAGACTGTGGCCCCTGGGTCTGGACTTCCCCAACATCGGGAATATTCTTCCTGCATCTAACCTGTCCAATCCCCTCAGAATTTTATATGCTTCTATGAGATCCCCTCTCATTCTTCTAAATTCCAGTGAATATAAGCCTAGTCGATCCAGTCTTTCTTCATATGTCAGTCCTGCCAAAGGGTATTGCTGTCTGCGGAAGCTGCATTGAACTCAGTGCTGCCAGCAACAGTGCCATATGGTAAATCAAGTGGCACTGGGATGTTTTTTTTTAGCTGCGGGTAGGCTGAGTTCTCGGCCTACTTATCCAGGTCACTGATGCAAGTTTCTTGTCATTGGTCTGCGTAGACCTTTCCCAGCCATCAGGGAATGTCTAGTTACTTCATGAAGATTGTCTGTTGCTACTGACAATGTGGAATTTAATTCATACTGTAAACAGGACAACATTTACAACACGAGGAACCAAAGCTGTAAAGTCCTTACACAATACCACAAATCCACACGAGGCACATTCTATGGACAAGATCACTCTGTGACCTGCACCTTTATCACAAGACCAAGAAGTGATGACCCTGCGTGGGACCTCCCTTTATATACCTGGATGACCAGGTGAGGAGTGTCTCCCACAAGTTCACCCCGTGGTCAAGGTGTGCATTTCTCAAGTATATATATATTTGCAGTGTTGTTACATGAAGGTTACATACATGACATCACCTCCCCACAACGTCTTATTGGGATCACAGGTTAAGTCTTTCGGGTGATCTGCGCTCCCTCGTGGAGCGCCGCAGTTGGGGTTCTGGTTGTTGAGCCTTGGTATGCGTGTCTTTCACCTGTGGTGATTCCGGCCTGTCCGGGCTGACCGCAGGGACTGTGCATGCTGCTGAATGTTCTTGTTCCTCGTTCACTGGCGGTGGTGTGAATACCATCTCATGATCTTCCTCAGGTTCCTCAGAGTCCATGCTGAACCTTTTTTTTTACTTGGACCAGATGCTTGCGGCATTTCTGCCCATTGTTAAGTTTAACCACCATGACCCTATTCTCCTCTTTGTCTATTACAGTAGCTTCAAGCCATTTGGGCCCCAAAGCGTGATTGAGAACAAATACGGGGTCACCAATTTCTATACATCTCCCCCTTGAATTACGGTCATGGCACACATTTTGGGACTGGCGCTTGCCTTCAACAATGTCGGACAAGACGGGATGAATGAGGGACAGCCGAGTTTTGAGTGTACGTTTCATAAGGAGCTCCGCGGGCGGGACCCCCGTGAGCGAGTGCGGTCGGGACCTATAGGCCAGCAGGAGGCACGATAGGCGGCATTGAAGGGAGGGACCTTGAATCCTGAGCATGCCTTGTTTTATGATTTGGACCGCACGTTCCACCTGGCCATTGGAGGCCGGCTTGAACAATGCTGTCCTGACCTGGTTGATGCCATTACCCCCAGAACTCCCAGAATTCGTAGCTAGTGAAACATGGGCCATTATCACTAACAAGGATGGGTTGCAAAGACCGCACGTAGACTCTCCACAGTGGTGGATGTCGTGCACGAATTCAAAATGATGCACTCGATCCATTTCAAGTACGCATCAACCACAATACGAAACATTTTCCCCATGAACGGGCCTGCGTAGTCTACGTGAATGCGTGACCATGGCCTGGTGGCCCAGGGCCACGGGCTGAGTGGGGCCTCCCTGGAGGCATTTCCCAGCTGAGCACACGTCGTGTACCTGCGAACACAGTGTTCCAGGTCTGAATCAATTCCCGGCCACCAAACGTTTGACCGGGCAATGGCCTTCATCAGCACAATGCCTGGGTGCTCGCTGTGGAGTTCCTTGATGAAAGCTTCCCTGCCCCATAGTAGGCAATCGGCTTGGATGGAGAGCTCATTCATCCGCCTGTGAAACGCTCTGACCTTCTCAGGGCATGCTCCATGTGCGGGCACCCAATCCCCAGTCAGGACACATTTCTTAATCAAAGATAGGAGGGGATCTCTGTTTGTCCAGATTTTGATCTGGCGGGCTGTGATGGGGGAGCCTGCACTGTCAAAGGCATCAACGGCCATGACCATCTCAGCGCTTTGCTCCGCTGCCCCCTCAGTGGTGGCCAGTGGAAGCCTGCTGAGCGCGTCAGCGCAATTTTCAGTGCCCGGCCGGTGCTGGATGGTTCAGTCATACGCAGCCAGCGTGAGAGCCCATCGTTGTATGCGAGCTGACGCATTGGCATTGATAGTATTGCTGTCTGACAACAGGGATGTTAACAGCTTGTGGTCCGTTTCTAATTCGAACCTCCTGCCAAAAAGGTATTGGTGCATTTTTTTCACCCCATAGACACATGCGAGTGCTTCCTTCTCAACCATCCCATATCCACGTTCTGCTTGAGAGAGCAACCTGGAGGCATAAGCCACAGGTTGGAGTTGCCCCTCAGCATTGCACTGCTGCAACACGCATCCAACCCCATAGGACGATGCATCACATGTCAGACCAATTTCTTATAGGGGTCGTACAGGGTCAAAACTTATTTGAACAGAGTAGGTTAAGCGCCCGATTGAAAGCCCGTTCTTGACAGTGTCCCCCAAGACCAATCGCAACCCTTACGCAGGAGCACGTGTAGCAGCTCCAACAATGTGCTTAAGTTCGGCAGAAAGTTCCCGAAATAGTTCAAAAGTCCCAGAAATGAACGCAACTCCGATGTGTTGCCGGGCCTGGGCACTCGTCGAATCGCCTCTGTTTTGGATTCGGTGAGCCGAATCCCATCTGCAGCAACCCTCCTGCCCAGAAACTCGACTTCGGGAGCCAAAAACACACACTTAGGCTTCTTGAGTCGTAGGCCTACCCGGTCCAGTCAGCGTAGCACCTCTTCCAGGTTGTGGAGGTGTTCCTCGGTGTCCCAACCCGTGATGAGGATATCGTCCTGGAATACAATTGTTCCACGAATGGATTTGAGCAGGCTTTCCATGTTTCTTTGAAAGATTGCGGCCGCTGATCGAAATGCCAAACGGGCACCTGTTGTAAACAAACAGCCCCTTTTGCATGGTGATTGTGGTCAGTAGTTTTGATTCGTCGGCCAGTTCTTGGGTCAGGTAGGCTGAAGTGAGGTCCAACTTGGTGAACAGCTTGCCGCCTGCCAGCGTGGCAAAAAGATCCTCTGCTCTCAGAAATGGGTATTGGTCTTGTAGTGACACCCAGTTGATAGTGGCCTTGTAGTCACCACAGATCCTGATCGAGCCATCCGCTTTTAGGATGGGAACAATGGGGCTCACCCAGTCGCTGAATTCAACGGGCGAGATGATGCCCTCTCTCAGCAAATGGTCCAATTCGCTTTCAATTTTCTCCCGCATCACATACGGAACAGCTCTGGCTTTGTGGTGCACTGGTCTGGCGTCCGGGGTGATGTGAATCGCTACTTTGGTACCTTTGAACGTCCCGACGCCAGGTTGGAATCGCGACTCAAATTGCTGTAGGACCTGTGAGCATGAACTTCACTCCACAGATGACACTGCGTGCATATCCCCCCATTTCCAGTTCATCTCAGCGAGCCAGCTCCTCCCCAACAGTGTGGGACCATTGCCCGGGACAATCCAGAGCGGCAGCCGGTTTACTGATCCATTGTGTGTGACAGCCAACATTGCACTGCCTAGCACTGGAATGATTTCTTTGATGTACGTCCTTAATTGAGTCTCAATGCGTTCTAGTTTGGGTCTGCTGGCTTTGAGTGGCATAGCTTTTCGAATTGTTGAACACTCATGAGTGACTGGATGGCCCCCGTGTCCAGCTCCATGCGTACCGAGATGCCGTTTAATAGGACCTTCATCATCATAGGTGGCGTTTTGGTATATGAGCTGTGAATATTTTCCACATGAACCCGCTGAGCTTCAGCGTCCATTGATTTGCCCCACGCGTCATCCTGCCTCGCAGACCCCTCTTCTGGTACCTCTGCCTCATAAATTAGCCTGGTCGCAGGCTACCTGCACATTCTAGCTAAATGGCCCATGAGGTTACAATTTCTGCAGACGAACTGTTGAAACCTGCAAGTCCTGGCAGCATGTCTGCCCCCACACCTCCAGCATGAACTGAGATTCCCATTGTTGTGAACAAAAGAGCTGGTGCCAGGCATTCCTCGCTGATTGTCCCTTTGACTGCTCTTGAGCACCCTGTTAGTGGGTGTCAATGGCCCTATCCCAGAACGCATTGTCCACTGGGATGGTATAAATGTCCGTTCAGCCTGCCATTGTCTGTGTTGAAAACCTGTTCTGGGGTTTATTGCTGCTTGGGGTATGTCAAACTGCCCTTGCCTGACTGCTGGGCTCTGAGTCGCGTTTATGATATTGACCCCCTGATCCATCGCCACGTTGGAATCAGGGTTGCGCGCGTATATTATCTTGGTTTCCTCCTCCCCCGCCATAAAAGTCTGAGCCAGCAACACCGTCACTTCCAAGATCAAGTCCTTGATCTCGATTAACTTTCTGAAAATCCTGGCATGACCAATGCCCTCAATAAAGAAATCCCTTAGCATCTCCCCCCTGCAGGCGTCTGTGAACTTACAGAGGCTGGCCAAGCGCTGGAGGTCCGCAACGAAGTCCGGTATGCTCTGTCCTTCCCGATGTCGGTGGGTATAAAATCTGTGTCGGGCCATGTGTATGCTGCTCGCCGGTTTGAGGTGCTCAGTGATTCGCTTGCTGAGCTCTTCAAAGGTTTTGTCCGCCGGCTTCTCGGATGCTAGCAGGTCTTTCATGAGCGCGTAAGTCTTAGATCCACAGCTGGTCAGTGATGAGCCCTTCGCTTGTCGGCCGCTGCATCTCCCAGCCAGTCCTTCGTGACAAAGCTCTGCTGAAGCCTCTCAATAAAATCATCCCAGTCCTCACCAACACAGTACCGTTCCTCTGTGCTACCGGTGGTCATTCTCGTAGGTTGTTGATTCCCATTTCTCATCGCCACTGTAAAGTCCTTGCACAATACCACAAATCCACATAAGGCACATTCTATGGACAAGGTCACTCTGTGACCTGCACCTTTATTCACAAGACCAAGAAGTGCTGACCCTGCATGGGACCTCCCTTTATATACCTGGATGACCAGGTGAAGAGTGTCTCCCACAAGTTCACCCCCTGTGGTCAAGGTGTGCATTTCTCAAGTAAATACAGTACTGCAGAGTTGTTACATGAAGGCTACATACATGACAAAAGCCATTTTGGAACCACTTCCGGAGTTAAATCATCTGGATCCTCACACTACACGGGGCTGAACTGTTTGTTCCCTGTCTCAGCCCCTGCCTGATCTGTGCCTGATCTTTTGTACATTAGAAGTTGATTCCACTTTGCTCAAGCTGAACCTAAAGATGTAAATATTAGGTGACAGAGGTGATCTGATAGAGGTCTTTAAAATATAAATGGGATGGACAGGGTAGATGTTGGGAGAATATTGCCGCTTGTGGGAGAATCCAAAACTAGAGGCCATACATCCAATAGGGAAATAAGGAACAATTTATTTACCTAGAGAGTGGTTAGAATGTGGAACTCCTTACCACAGGAAGTGATTGAGGCAAATAGCTTAGATGCTTTCAAATGAAAACTAGATGAGTACATGAAAGAAAATGAAATAGAAAGATATGCTGAGAGGCTGCAATGAGGTAGATAGAATGGGAGGAGTATAGATACATAGAAACATAGAAAATAGGTGCAAGAGCAGGCCATTCGGCCCTTCGAGCCTGCACCACCATTCAATATGATCATGGCTGATCATGCAACTTCAGTACCCTATTCTTGCTTTCTCCCCATACCCCTTGATCCCTTTAGCCGTAAGGGCCACATCTAACTCCCTTTTGAATATATCTAACAAACAAACCTCAACAACTTTCTGTGGTAGAGAATTCCACAGGTTCATAATTCTCTGAGTATAAACACCAGCAGAGATTGGTTGGGCTGAATGGCCTGTTTCTGTGCTGTATATTCTATGTAATTCTATGTAAAACCTCAATAATCTGTTCAACTCTGAAATGAACTTCAAAACCACATCCAATCCATTGGTCAAACTGCTTACCTCCACCTCTGGAACATACTGAACACTCTGCCTCATTGTTATCGCATTTAGCTTTCCAACTGACTTGCTTATTTTCTGCCATAGCAGGAATGTCTGCTCTAAACTCTCTGCTCAAAGTAGATCAGCAAACAAAACTGATACAATAATAAATGTTTAACTGGCTTGGCTATTTAAAGAAGAAGGTAACTTTGTTGAATAATACCAGAAATTAGGGCTGGCCACTTTTTGACTTGATTGTCCAGAAATTCTAAAATGAATAAAAACTATGTTTTTCAAATTAAAATCCACAGTTGTTTCCTATTATATGCAAGACTATTTATTAAGGATATGTGTGTCTTCAATTAGCAGCAGCAAAGCAGACAACAGAATTAGTTCTCACGTTGATCCATGGGCTCAGCCGAGCAGTATGACACCAAGGGAGAACCAGCCTGGAGCCATGGCGTATTACCAATTGTTGCAGTTGTTTAAAAGGATAAAGCCCTATTGCTATCAGTAAATTACAGAACTACCAAGTAATTATTAAAGGAAAATCATAAGTAAAAGAATGTCTTTCATAAACGCATCGCAAAGCTGTTAGTCTCCAAATAGAGGGCAATTCCATAGAAACCACCAATGCTAATTAAAAATAGTAAGCAAGTAGGGATGTAGGGCTGTAGAGAAGTGAGCCTTGGTATCGAGAGTATGTCATGTTTACACACCTGGCCTTGCAGCGAGGATGCCTGCTTCACTCGGATATTAGCCACTTGTGAAAAGGACGTAAGATAACTGGAAATGAGAGAAATGTTCCACATCGCCTGCTCAATTCACAGACTGCCTATTCTGGAACTGAATAGCCAGTAGCCCCCAATCCAGTCTTAAATTAAAATCAAGTCAGTCCATTTGATTCATTATTTTCAGTCTCTCGAGAGGACAGTCATAACATCAGAAGTTGGGGCACTCTGGCAAAGTGCTTCAATTAAATCAATTAAACACTCAGCTTCATTTATAGCCCAAGTGCTCCTTACTTAGCAAGGTAATCACAAGCACACGCACACGCACACGCACACACACACATGCATTGTCTGATTCATGATTGTTTAACAGGGATGAAAACACCTGCACCCAAACTATACACTTTTTGAAAGAGGGATCTTTCTAGTAACTGGAAAAATAAATAGATATTTCTTGGTGGCACCTATCTTGCATTGTACACCTATCCAATGCTGTTGTGTTGCTCACCTCATAATACCCAGCATAATGGGGCAAAAATTGCCACATTCTCTACAGGCTCGTACGATGTGCGCACGCAATGCGCATGCACCGAAAACTGGCACTTGTGAACTGTCAAAATGTCCTTTGACTGCTCCAATGCATCCCTGGGAGAAGAGTCTTCATGGGCAGAGATTTGGGCTATTTGCCCAACTCCTGCCCAGCGAATATCCTTCAAACGCTTACGCCTGATAAAAGCAGGTGAAAGGCTTGCTTTTACCAGCGTAAGAGTTTTAAAAGATAGAAAAATAAAATGTTATCAATAATTTTCATATTAAAAACCCTGTCCATTAAGATAAGTTTATTTTTACCCCTATTAAAACATATAAAACAAATTTCCCAAAAATATTTTTTTGTCTAAAACATTTAATTAAATTCAATTTCAATTAATTTTAAATTAATATGTGATGTGTTTTTCTGCTTTATTTAAAATGTTTGTGTTTTTGGGATATCCCCCATTCACAGAAATGGTGATCTCCGTACAAACGGAATTCACCATTACTGTGAAAGGGGATACGCCATTTTCATTGGTTGGTCCGGCCCACGTGATCCCAGGCTGCACATATCTTAATGGAATACGTGGGCCCCTACGCTGGTCTACGAATGGAGGCCTTGTAGCGCAAGTATTCGTTCCTCCGGGACCACCAGGTACTTGCGTAAATATTTTTGTGGTCGGAGGTATCTGCTCACGGGAAGCCTCCGACCGCAATTTTTGGCCCAGTTGTCTGGTACTTAAAAAATGTTTGAAACTCCTCCCTCAGATCAGGCATGTGTAGTGGCTGAGGAAATTAATGCAGACTCCTACAGAATAAGGATACAAACTCCAAAACTTACAGTCTCTGTGTCATTACCGTATTACTATATTGCAAGATATACCCTAAGAGACATTACATACACATCTTGACTATTGTAACAAGGTTGCCTCTCGCAGCAGTCTATGTTCCATTCAGATTCAATGTAAGTTACCTCATTCCAGTGGGAACTTAGTATCCCTTCAGGAACATGTAACTTTTGTTGTTGTTACAAAATGAAAAGCTTCAGGGTATCTATTTAAATATAATTATTCAGCCGAAGGTTCAGTGAATACATTGTGCCCAGATTGGAACAACAACTACATTTATGTAGCACTTTACACATAATAAAATGCCCCAAGACAGTGAACATCAAGCATGAATTAGGAAAAGAATAAGGGGAGGGGTCTAATGGCACAATTAAAGAGGTACGGTTTAAGGAAGCTTTTGAAGGTATAGCTTTAGGAAGGCAATTCCTGACTCTGGTAGCTTTGTGGCTGAAGGTTGTGTCATTGATTGTGAAGTGGAAGAGGAGAATTAGAAAAGAAGAGTGTGCAGGTTAGCATGGAAGACTGAAGAATGCTGCAGAGGCAGGAGGGAGCACAGCTATGGAAGGATTTACGGATGACCAAGATTTTAAAGCTGTTAAGTTGGGTAACGGGTTGCCAGCAGAGGTCAGTGAGGACAGAAGTGATGAGGATGCAGGACTTTCTGCCGGACAGGGTGGCTTTGGTCTTGCTGATGTTAAGTTGGTGAAAATTCTAGCTAATTCAAGATTTGACATGAGACAGATAGGCAGGTGCCAAATAGTGAGCTGACCTCAGCCAGGAGAACAGCAGGGGTACTACAAATGGCCTCAGCAATCCTGGGTAAGGGAAAAGAGAAATTCCATCCATTGTTGGCCACTAATCATTATTTGCTGCTGCAAATTGTGTACACATGGACTTTGGGCGAGGATAGAATTGGGCTTGGCTGCGATGCCCACCACAGTCCCTTGCTCTTTACTGCCTTAGCTCACATATGAAGAACCCCCCCCCCTTGATTAAGGTACATGGTTGCTGGTGAAGCATTTTATAGTATGCCTCATCTCATCCCTAACCTTTACAAAAGAAATCTCTTCTTTATATACTCAGGAGTAGATTGAGAATACAGTGAGCCCACTCTGGTGCAACCAAAGTGATGAAAAGCAAAGACAATGGGCTAAAACATTCGATTGCCCCTGAAAACGGGCACGGGGATCGCGATGCATGATCAACCCATGTCTGTTCGGTCCAATGCTAACTACACACAAGCGTCATGCTGCCTGGTAATTTGCATGATTGCACCGTGCAGCCCAGTGCTGAATGTGCTGCTGAGTGGCTGCATGTTCAGCTGGGGGCTAAAGTGCGTGCAAAGCTAGTACCAATTAAAGCTAGCCTGCACTTCTTAAAGCCAGTGTGCACCTCTTAAAGTGGGAGCGCAGTTTGATGAGAGTCATTACAGAAGAGGGTTTCACCTGGGAAACACACAGGAATGGCACAATATGCCAGAGAGAGAGTCCAAGGCTCTCTGACACAGCACTGGAGGCCTTAGTGCAAGAGGTAGACAGGAGGAGAGAGGTCCTATATACGCAAGGGATAGGAGGCCTTCCAGACAGACACTGCGAAGGCAGTGGAAGCAGATAGCAGCGTTGCCCCAAGGATGCAGTGTAGAAAGAGGTTCAATGACATCACACGAGTGGTCAAGGTCAGTAAATGCATCTTCAAAAACCACATCCCACCAATGTTACCACTAGCCTCACACACTGCTCAATGCACCAGACCCCCATCACTCACCTACCAACAATGTCTATCAATCATGACTCAGATCTCACTTTCATATGCTCCACCTCACTCTCACACGCTTACCACCGCTGCAAGCCTTACACCCACATCTCACAGCTTGCACACACTGACAGTTATTCAAACATGACAGCCACATCAACCAAATACATTGTACCACACACACTGACACACTTCCCTCTCTCTTGCAGAAGGTGGTGCAAACCACAGGTAGCAGCAGCAGCTAATTGAGGGGGACAGGCGTGCCTGCATATCCTGAACCTGATGGAGGAGACGGTATACTCAAACCTAATCCTCCTTCTCACATCCCACTTCCGCCTCATCCCACAAGCTCTTCTGATTCACAAGCTGCACATGGTGTAAGCATGTACCTCTTGCTTTCCTCCCTCCCCTCTCCACAACCCTACCCTTATGCCTTTCTCCTTTCAGATACCTAAGAACTCCACTTGACTAGGCAATGATCGAAGACAAAGAAGACAGAAATGAAGAAGAAGCACCGTCAATTGATCTAACATTCGCAGCAACCAGTTCAGATAATGGCAAAGCACAGACTTTAGAGGGGAGCATATAGGCAGGATCTGCATGTGGTGAGTCAGTGGGCACTAGTGGGCTGCAGCCAGGGCAGGGAGAAAGGGTAGTTCAGGTGCCAGCTCCCCGAGGGACAGGTCAAACATGAGTTCTGCTGCACAGGACTGCATGAGGACCATGATGGGGCGGCCTACAGAAGAATGCTGATGGGTATGCACAATGAAATGCTTGGTGCATTGGCATGCCTGCCAGAAAGCTTAAATGCAATGTCAAGGAGTATGGAGGAATCCAGCACCAACATGGCACAGGACATTACGCAGAACTTGGAGCCCATCTTTCGCAGAGTGGAAGAGGTGGGCAGATCCATTAGCGCACTTGTGAAACCAAACATCATGCAGCATCTGATGGAGATGTCTCATAGAAACAAAGAAACATAGCAAATAGGTGCAGGAGCAGGCCATTTGGCCCTTCAAGCCTGCACCGCCATTCAACAAGATCATGGCTGATCATTCCCTAAGTACCCCTTTCCTGCTTTCTCGCCATACCGCTTGATCTCTTTAGCCGTAAGGGCCATATCTAACTCTCTCTTGAATATATCCAATGAACTGGCATCAACAACTTTCTGCGGCAGGTATTCCACTGGTTAACAACTCTCTGAGTGAAAAAGTTTCCCCTCATCTAAGTCCGAAAAGGCTTACCCCTTATCCTAAGACTATGTCCCCTGGTTCTAGACTTCCCCAACATCGGGAACATTCTTCCCGCATCTAACCTGTACAGTCCCGTCAGAATCTTATACGTTTCTATGAGATCCCCTTTCATCCTTCGAAACTCCAGTGAATAAAGGCCCAGTTGATCCAGTCTCTCCTCATATGTCAGTCCAGCCATCCCTGGAATCAGTCTGGTGAACCTCCGCTGCACTCCCTCAATAGCAAGAAAGTCCTTCCTCAGATTAGGAGACCAAAACTGAACATAATATTCCAGGTGAGGCCTCACCAAGGCCCTGTACAACTGCAGAAAGACCTCCCTGCTCCTATACTCAATTCCCCTCGCTATGAAGGCCAACATATCATTTGCCTTCTTCACCGCCTGCTGTACCTGCATGCCAACTTTCAATGACTGATGAACCATGACACCCAGGTCTCGTTGCACCTCCCCTCTTCCTAATCTGCTGCCGTTCAGATAATATTCTGCCTTCGTGTTTTTGCCCCCAAAATGGATAACCTCACATTTATCCCCATTATACTGCATCTGCCATGCATTTGCCCACTCACCTAACCTGTCCAAGTCACCCTGCAGCCTCTTATCATCCTCCTCACAGCTCACACCGCCACCAGTTTAATGTCATCTGCAAACTTGGAGATATTACACTCAATTCCTTCATCTAAATCGTTCATTTATATTGTAAATAGCTGGGGTCCCAGTACTGAGCCCTGCGGCACTCCGCTAGTCACTGCCTGCCATTCTGAAAAGGACCCGTTTATCCTGACTCTCTGCTTCCTGTCTGCCAACCAATTCTTTATCCACATCAGTACATTACTCCCAATACCATGTGCTTTGATTTAGCACACTAATCTCTTGTGCGGGACCTTGTCAAAAGCCTTTTGAAAGTCCAAATACACCACATCCACTGTTTCTCCCTTGTCCACTCTACTAGTTACATCCTCAAAAAATTCCAGAAGATTCGTCAAGCATGATTTCCCCTTCATAAATCCATGCTGACTTGGACCGATCCTGTCACTGCTTTCCAAATGCGCTGCTATTTCATCGTTACTGATTGATTCCAACATTTTCCCCACTACTGATGTCAGGCTAACCGGTCTATAATTACCCATTTTCTCTCTCCCTCCTTTTTTCAAAAGTGAAGTTACATTGGCTACCCTCAAGTCCATAGGAGCTGATCCAGAGTTGATAGACTGTTGGAAAATGATCACTATTGCATCTACTATTTCTAGGGCCACTTCCTTAAGTACTCTGGGATGCAGACTGTCAGGCCCCGGGGATTTATCAGCCTTCAATTCCATCAATTTCCTGAACACAATTTCCCGCCGAATAAGGATATCCTTCTCATTAGACCCACTGGCCCCTCGTGCATCCGGAAGGTTATTTGTGTCTTCCTTCGTGAAGACAGAACCGAAGTATTTGTTCAATTGATCTGCCATTTCTTTGTTCCCCATTATAAATTCACCTGAATCTGACTGCAAGGGACATATGTTTGTCTTCACTAATCTTTTTCTCTTCACATACTTATAGAAGTTTTTGCAGTCAGTTTTTGTGTTCCCTGCAAGCTTCCTCTCATACTCTATTTTCCCCCTCTTAATTAAACCTTTAGTCCTCCTCTGTTGAATTCTAAATTTCTCCCAGTCCTCAGGTTTGTTGCTTTTTCTAGCCAATTTATATGCCTCTTCCCTGGTTCTAACACTATCCTTAATTTCCCTTGTTAGCCACGGTTGAGCCACCTTCCCTGTTTTATTTTTACTCCAGACAGGGATGTACAATTGCTGAGTTCATCCATGTGATCTTTAAATGTTTGCCATTGCTTATCCACCGTCAACCCTTTAAGTATCCTTTGCCAGTCTATTCTAGCCAATTCATGCCTCATACCGCCGAAGTTACCTTTCCTTAAGTTCAGAACTCTCGTTTCCGAATTAACTGTGTCACTCTCCATCTTAATAAAGAATTCTACCATATTATGGTCACTCTTCCCCAAGGGGCCTCGCACAACAAGATTGCGAATTAGTCCTTTCTCATTACACATCACCCAGCCTAGGATGGCCAGCTCTCTCGTTGGTTCCTCGACATATTGGTCCAGAAAATCATCCCTAATACATTCCAGGAAATCCTCCTCCACCGCATTGCTTCCAGTTTGGTTAGCCCAATCAATATCTAGATTAAAGTCACCCATGATAACTGCTGTACCTTTATTGCACACATCCCTTATTTCTTGTTTGATGCTGTCCCCAACCTCACTATTACTGTTTGGTGGTTTGTACACAACTCCCACTAGCGTTTTCTGCCCTTTGGTATTCCGCAGCTCCACCCAGACCAATTCCACATCATCCAGGCTAATGTCCCTCCTTACTATTGCATTAATTTCCTTTTTAACCAGCAACGCCACCCCGCCTCCTTTTCCTCTCTGTCTATCATTCCAAATGTTGAATACCCCTTGGTCACCCTGGAGCCATGTCTCCGTGATGCCAATTACATCATATCCGTTAACTGCTATCTACGCAGTTAATTCGTCCACCTTATTCCGAATACTCCTCGCACTGAGGCACAGAGCCTTCAGGCTTGTCTTTTTGACACAATTTGCCCCTTTAGAATTTTGCTGTAATGTGGCCCTTTTTGTTTTTTGCCTTGAGTTTCTCTGCCCTCCACTTTTACTATTCTCTTTTCAATCTTTTGCTTCTGCCTCCATTTTATTTCCCTTAGTCTCCCTGCATAGGTTCCCATCCCACTGCCATGTTAGTTTAACTCCTCCCAAACAGCACGAGCAAACATAGAAACATAGAAACATAGAAAATAGGTGCAGGAGTAGGCCGTTCGGCCCTTCCAGCCTGCACCACCATTCAATGAGTTCATGGCTGAACATGCAACTTCAGTACCCCATTCCTGCTTTCTCACCATACCCCTTGATTCCCCTAGTAGTAAGGACTTCATCTAACTCCTTTTTGAATATATTTAGTGAATTGGCCTCAACAACTTTCTGTGGTAGAGAATTCCACAGGTTCACCACTCTCTGGGTGAAGAACGCTCCCCTGAAGACATTGGTTCCGGTCCTGCCCAGGTGCAGACCACCGGTTTGTACTGGTCTCACCTCCCCCAGAACCGGTTCCAATATCCCAGGAATTTGAATCCCTCCCTTCTGTACCACTCCTCAAGCCACGTATTCATCGGAGCAATCCTGCGATTCCTACTCTGACTAGCACGTGGCACTGGTAGCAATCCTGAGATTACTACTTTTGAGGTCCTACTTTTTAATTTAGCTCCTAGCTCCCTAAATTCGTCTCGTAGGACCTCATCCCGTATTTTACCTATATTGTTGGTTACTATATGCACCACGACAACTGGCTGTTCACCCTCCCTTTTCAGAATGTCCTGAACCCGCTCCGAGACATCCTTGACCCTTGCACCAGGGGGGCAACATACCATTCTGGAGTCAGTTGTGGCCGCAGGAACGCCTATCTATTCCCCTTAAAATCGAATCCCCTCTCTCTATAGCTCTCCCACTCTTTTTCCTGCCCTCCTGTGCAGCAGAGCCACCCACGGTGCCATGAACTTGGCTGCTGCTGCCCTCCCCTGATGAGTCATCCCCCTCAACAGTACCCAAAGCAGTGTATCTGTTTTGCAGGGGGATGACCGCAGGGGACCCCTGCACTACCTTCCTTGCACTGCTCTTCCCGTTGGTCACCCATCCCCTATCTGGCTGTGTACCTTTAATCTGCGGTAAGACCAACTCACTAAACGTGCTATTCACATCATTCTCAGCATCGTGGATGCTCCAGAGTGAATCCACCCACCGCTCCAGTGCCGCAATGTGGTCTGTCAGGAGCTAGAGGCGGATACACTTCCCGCACACGTAGTCGTCAGGGACACTGAAGCGTGCCTGACTTTGCACATAGTACAGGAGGAGCATAACACGTGTCCGAGCTGTCCTGCCATGACTTAACCCTTAGATTAACTTAATTTTGCAACAACCTTCCATTGCAGCACAAGCAGAAGCAGCCCAACATGTGATGCTGCGAGGGAAACTCAGACTGACATCATGCAAGCTCGGTTTGTTGCCACGCAAGCACAGACTGCGTCCATCATGGCTGCTGTCATTCAGCATTGAAAGGGCCTTGCAGGATGTCACAATAGTCCAGCAATCTGCCCTCCAACAGATTACTAGGAATGCTGAGGAGCCGCCCCAGAGGAGTGGCAGTGGCTCCATGGAGCATGAGCCTACTGTCCTCTCGCAGGATGACAGCATTCATCCTGTCATCACTGCCACTCCGCCAGAGCCTCTGCTGTTGCCTGTTCGCCAGCCACCCGGGACTGCTGCCATCCAGGCTGAGATGCTGCAGTCTAAAGCTGGCCCTTCTAGGCTCACAGCTGCTGGAGGTGCACCAGAAGTGCCTGGGCCAAGCGAACACTATTTCGAACACTAGAAACATAGAAACATAGAAAATAGGTGCAGGAGTAGGCTATTCAGCCCTTCGAGCCTGCACCACCATTCAATATGATCATGGCTGATCATACATTTCAGTACCCCATTCCTGCTTTCTCTCCATACCCCTTGATTCCTTTAGCCGTGAAGGCCACATCTAACTCCCTTTTAAATATATCTAACGAACTGGCCCCAACAACTTTCTGTGGTCGAGAATTCCACATGCCCACAACTCTCTGAGTGAAGAAGTTTCTCCTCATCTCGGTCCTAAATGGCTTACCACTTATCCTTAGACTGTGACCACTGGTTCTGGACTTCCCCAACATCGGGAACATTCGTCCTGCATCTAACCTGTCCAATCCCGTCAGAATTTTATATGTTTCGATGCGATCCCCTCTCATTCTTCTGAATTCCATTGAATACAAGCCTAGTTGATCCAGCCTTTCTTCATATGTCAGTCCTGGCATCCCAGGAATCAGTCTGGTGAACCTTCGCTGCACTCCCTCAATAGCAAGAATGTCCTTCCTCAGATTAGGAGACCAAAACTGTGCACAATATTCAAGGTGTGGCCTTACCAAGGCCCTGTACAACGGTAGTAAGACCTCCCTGCTCCTATACTCAAATCCTCTCGCTATGAAGGCCAACATGCCATTTGCCTTCTTCACCGCCTGCTGCACCTGTATGCCAACCTTCAATGACTGATGTACCATGACACCCAGGTCTCGTTGCACCTCCCCTTTTCCTAATCTGTCACCATTCAGATAATATTCTGCCTTCGTGTTTTTGCCACCAAAGTGGATAACTCACATTTATCTACATTATACTGCATCTGCCATGTATTTGCTCACTCACCTAACCTGTCCAAGTCACCCTGCAACCACTTAGCATCCTCCTCACTGCCACCCAGCTTAGTGTCAATCGCAAACTTGGAGATATTACATTCAATTTCAATTTCAATGGCATCACTGGAACCGAATTTCTAGGTCATTGCTTTTAGTTATTCAGAGTTTGAACTTGGTGCTGGTATCAAGTCATTCATTTAAAAATTCCTTTTGTTTTGTTTACCCCAGGAATTCAGATTTGTGCCAGGCCTCTTGCAAGCTGAGTGGCCATTTTCAATACAACTGCTCCTGGTTATTTTTTCAGGATAAACTCTGGATGAATAACTGTGATGAATAAAATGGTGTAGCAGGCTGAATGGGTCGAATGACATACTCCTGTCCTATGTTCCTCCGTTCCCCCATTTGCATTGGACACATTCAGATATTCTGACCTGTTCTCATATATTCCAGCAGTTTTAGTATCTTTCAGATTATTTTTTTTATTGGTTCATGGGATGTGGGTGTCGCTGGCAAAGCCAGCATTTATTGCCCATTATTAATTGCCCTTGAGAAGGTAGTGGTGAGCCATCTTCTTGAACTGCTGCAAATCGTGGTGAAGGTACTCCCATCGTGCTGTTAGGGTGGAAGTTCCATGATTTTGACTCAGCGACGATGAAGGAATGGTGATATACTTCCAGGTCAGGATGGTGTGTGATTTGGAGGAGAACTTGGAGGTGATGGTGTTACCATGTACCTGCTGCCCTTGTCCTTCTAGATGGTAGAGGTCATGGGTTTGGGAGGTGCTGCCAAAGAAGCCTTGGCGAGTTGCTGCAGTGCATCTTGTAGGTGGTACACACTGGTGCCACTGTAAGCTGGTGGATGGGGTACCAATCAAGTGGGCTGCTTTGTCCTGGATGGTGTTGAGCTTCTTGAGTTTTGTTGGAGCTGCATTCATCCAGGCAAGTGGAGAGTATTCCATCACATTTCTGACTTGTGCCTTGTAGATGGTGGAAAGGCTTTGGGGAGTCAGGAGGTAAGACACTCGCCACAGAATACCCAGCCTCTGACCTGCTCTTGTTGCCAGAGTATTTATGTGGCTGGTCCAATTAAGTTTCTGGTCAATGGTGACCCCCAGGATGTTGATGGTGTGGGATTCAGTGATGGTAATGCCATTGAATGTCAAGGAATAGTGGTTAGACTCTTGCTTGTTGGAGATAGTCATTGCCTGGCACTTGTGTGGCGTGAATGTTACTTGCCATTTATCAACCCAAGCCTGACTATCATCCAGGTCTTGTTGCATGCGGGCATAGACTGCTTCATTATATGAGGAGTTCCCTGCACTGTGCTCTTGGCATCTAAGGTTCTATTTATGGTTGCTGGACTTGAATGTAACTCATTACATTGAGTGAGTGGGAATGAAATTCCCAATTTACTTCTCATCTGCAATTTTAGTTGGAGGCCTGAGTGTGGGTGTAGTCACTGCTCCCCTGCCTGGAGCTGGATTATGGGCCAGAAGATTTCCGTTTTAAAATGTTATTTTCGGTTTCCTTGTTGGCCAGGAAGAACAGGAGTCCTCCGGGCCGCCCTTGCCCCAGGCTCCCCCTGATCGCGTTCAGATCCCCCAGCTTCCTCACCACTTCAGTGACTGCTGCGACCCTTCCCACAGTTCCCCGGCTGTGGGCTCCTGACTTCGAATTCCTGCTCTCTCCTGCCGGTCGGTAGTGGATCTGGCCAGGTTCGGGCGGGAACCACGGAAAATTTTATGGAAATGAGGCCTGGTCAAAATTGGCTGGGCCTACACATCCCTCGACTCTCTGGGTTCGCCGCCTGCTTGGAGCTTGCATGCACTGTTCCTGCACCTCCATCCCATTAAAATCGGAGCCTTTGACTCTTGGCATTATTAAGGGCGATAGGTAGTATTTTTGTCGAAATGCAAACCATCAAAGGGATGTCTCAGGTACTGAGCCAAAACTCAGCTTTTTTGTAGGGGAAGGACATCTGATGCCTGATGGTTTTATGATATATTCTCTTTCAAAATTTTCAAAACATTTTTAGTTCTGGTTACAAATTCACTTTGTCAATCATCCCTAATGGATAATTTTTTGGGGGGTTTGTCCCTGCATTAATCATCATCATAGGCAGTCCCTCGGAATTGAGAAAGACTTGCTTCCACTCTTAAAATGAGTCCTTAGGTGGCTGAACAGTCCAATACAAAATCCACAGTCCCTGTCACAGGTAGGGTCGGTGGGACAGGTTTACCGCACGCTCTTTCCGCTGCCTGTGCTTCATCTCTGCATGCTCTCGGCGACGAGACTCAAGGTGCTCAGCGCCCTCCCAGATGCATTTCCTCCACTTAGGGCGATCTTTGGCCAGGGACTCCCAGGTGTCAGTGGGGATGTTGCACTTTTTCAGGATGGCTTTGAGGGTGTCCTTGTAACATTTCCTCTGCCCACCTTTGGCTCGTTTGCTGTGAAGGAGTTCCGAGTGGAGTACTTGCTTTGGGAGTCTCGTGTCTGGCATATGAACGATGTGGCCAGCCCAGCGGAGCTGATCAAGTGTGGTCAGTGCTTCAATGCTGGGGATGTTGGCCTGGTCGAGGATACTAATGTTGGTGTGTCTGTCCTCCCAGAGGATTTGTAGGATCTTGCGGAGGCACTGTTGGTAGTATTTTTCCAGCGACTTGAGGTGTCTACTGTACATGTCTCTGAGCCAGACAAGAGGGCGGGTGTTACTACAGCCCTGTAGACCATGAGCTTTCTGGCAGTTTTGAGGGCTTGATCTTCAAACACTCTTTTCCTCAGGTAGCCAAAGGCGGTGTTGTATCTCGTCATCAATGTCTGCTCTTGTTGATAAGAGGCTCCCGAGGTATGGGAAATGGTCCACGTTGTCCAGGGTCACGCCATGGATCTTGATGACTGGGGGGCAGTGCTGTGCGGCGGGGGCAGGCTGGTGGAGGACCTTTGTCTTACGGATGTTTAGCGTAAGGCCCATGCTTTCGTTCGCCTCAGTAAATACGTCGACTATGTCCTGGAGTTCAGCCTCTGTATGCTCGCAGATGCAAGCGTCGTCCGCGTACTGTAGCTCGACAACAGAGGTTGGGGTGGTCTTGGACCTGGCCTGGAGACGGCGCAGGTTGAACAGATTCCCACTGGGGTTCTGTAGTTTAGTTCCACTCCAGAGGGGAGCTTGTTGACTGTGAGGTGGAGCATGTCAGCGAGGAAGATTGTATTAAAGATCCCTGTATTAAAGACACACGACGATAACTGTAGGATCTGGTTTCTGTGTCATAAATAGACAGTGTGGGTCATGATCATCGTCCCGCTGAGGCCGGAGGTCAAATGGTATTGCAGGCCAGATGACATATTTGGACCCCAATCTGCATATTTAAAGAGAATCCCACTAGCTTCAGGTGGGTGACCTTGCTGTCTGCTTTGAAAAGCAGATTAAAATCACGGGTAATTGGCAGATCAGTCACCTGCTCCTGCCCAGAGTTATGTCCCCAGTTTATCTCTTACCTGTGTGTATTACAAGTTCATCTAGTGAGTAACTGAGCCATACAGGCTTGGAATATAAGAAAGTGTGTAACTGCCATTCTCAAAGAGAGGAAGATAAGCAGAAAGACACAGAGAAGAATACATAACAACAACTTGTATTTATATAGCACCTTTAACGTAGTAAAACGTCACAAGGTGCTTCACGGGAGTGTTATAAGACAAGACATTAAATTTGACACTGAGCCACATAAGAAGAAATTACAGCAGATGACCAAAAGCTTGGTCAAAGAGGTAGGTTTTAATGAGCGTCTTAAAGGAGGAAAGAGAGGTAGAGAGGTGGAGAGGTTTAGGGAGGAAGTTCCAAAGCTTAGGCCCCAGGCAGCAGAAGGCACGGACACCGATGGTTGAGAGTTATAATCAAGGATGCTCAAGTGGGCAGAATTTGAGGAGCGCAGACAGCTCAGGGGATTGTGAGGCTGAAGGAGATTTCAGAGATAGGGACGGGTGAGGCCTTGGAGGAATTTGTAAACAAAGATGAGAATTTTGACAAACGAGGCGTTGCTTAACCGGGAGCCAATGTAGGTCAGCGAGCACAGGGGTGATGGGTGAGCGGGACTTGGTGCGAGTTAGGACACGGACTGCTGAGTTTTGGATCAGCTCCAGTTTACGTAGGGTAGAATGTGGGAGGCCAGATAAGGGTGCGGTGGAGTGGTCAAGTCTAGAGCTATCAAAGACATGGATTAGGGTTTCAGCAGCAAATAGGCGCTTTTAGTTATGCCGCGGATATATGGCTGAGAGCTTATTTCAGGGTCAAATATGACACCTACGTTGCGAATAGTCTGGTTCAGCCTCAGACAGATGCTAGGGAGAGGGATGGAGTTGGAGGCTAGGGAACGCAGTTTGTGGCGGGGACCAAACACAATGGTTTCTGTTTTCCAAGAGGAACAGAGTTGCAGTTATAAAAAAAGCCTAGTATTCCATTAAATATTTTAATCACAGTATAACAGGTTTATCATGTACAGTTTAATATCTTCAGTGTGTGTCATATATAATCTTCGTAATGCTTTTGTACTGATTCGAACTGATCTATCTTTCTTAAAACATTATTGTGGGCTGGCCATCCTAGACTGGGTGATGCGTAACGAGAAAGGACTAATTAGCAATATGGTTGTGTGAGGCCCCTTGGGGAAGAGTGACCATAATATGGTAGAATTCTTTATTAAGATGGAGAGTGACACAGTTAATTCAGAGACTAGGGTTCTGAACTTAAGGAAAGGTAACTTCGATGGTATGAGATGTGAATTGGCTAGAATAGACTGGCGAATGATACTTAAAGGGTTGATGGTGGATAGGCAATGGCAAACATTTAAAGATCACATGGATGAACTTCAATAATTGTACATCCCTGTCTGGAGTAAAAATAAAACGGGGAAGGTGGCTCAACCGTGGCTAACAAGTAAAATTAGGGATAGCGTTAAATCCAAGGAAGAGGCATATAAATTGGTCAGAAAAAACAGCAAACATGAGGACTGGGAGAAATTTAGAATTCAGCAGAGGAGGACAAAGGGTTTAATTAGGAGGGGGACAATAGAGTATGAGAAGAAGCTTGCTGGGAACATAAAAACTGACTGCAAAAGCTTCTATAGATCTGTGAAGAGAAAAAGATTAGTGAAGACAAACATGTGTCTCTTGCAGTCAGAATCAGATGAATTTATAATGGGACAAAGAAATGGCAGACCAGTTGAACAAATACTTTGGTTGTGTCTTCACGAAGGAAGACACAAATAACGTTCCGGAAATAATAGGGGACCGAGGGGCTAGTGAGAAGGAGGAACTGAAGGAAATCCTTATTCGTCAGGAAATTGTGTTAGGGAAATTGATGGGATTGAAGGCCAATAAATCCCCAGGGTCTGCTAGTCTGCTTCCCAGAGTACTTCAGGAAGTGGCCTTAGAAATAGTGGATGCATTGGTGATTATTTTCCAACAATCTATCGACTCTGGATCAGTTCCTATGGACTGGAGGGTAGCTAATGTAACACCACTTTTTAAAAAAGGAGGGAGAGAGAAAATGGGGAATTATAGACCGGTTAGCCTGACATCAATAGTGGGGAAAATGTTGGAATCGATTATTGAAAATGAAATAGCAGCGCATTTGGAAAGCAGTAACAGGATCGGTCCAAGTCAGCATGGATTGATGAAAGGGAAATCATGCTTGACCAATCTTCTAGAATTTTTGGAGGATATAACTAGTAGAGTGGACAAGTGAGAACCATTGGATGTGGTGTATTTGGACTTTCAAAAGGCTTTTGACAAGGTCCCACACACGAGATTGGTTTGCAAAATTAAAGTACATGGTATTGGGGGTAATGTATTGACATGGATAGAGAACTGGTTGGCAGACAGGAAGCAGAGAGTCGGGATAAACGGGTCCTTTTCAGAATGGCAGGCAGTGACTACTGGGGTACCGCAGGGCTCAGTGCTGGGACCCCAGCTATTTACAATATACATTAATGATTTAGATGAAGGAATTGAGAGTAATATCTCCAAGTTTGCAGATGATACTAAGCTGGGTGACAGTGTAAGCTGTGAGGAAGATGCTAAGAGGCTGCAGGGTGATTGGACAGGTTAGGTGAATGGGCAAATGCATGGCAGATGCAGTATAATGTGGATAAATGTGAGGTGATCCACCTTGGTGGCGAAAACACGAAGGCAGAATATTATCTGAATGGCGGCAGCTTAGGAAAAGGGGAGGTGCAATGAGACCTGGGTGTCATGGTTCATCAGTCATTGAAAGTTGGCATGCAGGTACAGCAGGCGGTGAAGAAGGCAAGTGGCATGTTGGCCTTCATAGCTAGGGGATTTGAGTATAGGAGCAGGGAGCTCTTACTGCAGTTGTACAGGGCCTTGGTGAGGCCTCACCTAGAATATTGTGTTCAGTTTTGGTCTCCTAATCTGAGGAAGGACATTCTTGCTATTGAGGGAATGTAGCAAAGGTTCACCAGACTGATTCCTAAGATGGCAGGACTAACATATGAGGAGAAACTGGATCGACTGGGCCTGTATTTACTGGAGTTTAGAAGAGTGAGAGGGGATCTCATAGAAACATACAAAATTCTGATGGGTTTAGACAGGATAGATGCAGGAAGAATGTTCCCAATGTTAGGGGAGTCCAGAACCAGGGGTCACAGTCTAAGGATAAGGGGTAAGCCATTTAGGACCAAACTGAGGAGAAACTTCTTCACTCATAAAGTTGTTAACCTGTGGAATTCTCTTCCGCAGAGAGTTGTTGATGCCAGTTCATTAGATATATTCAAGAGGGAGTTGGATATGGCCCTTATGGCTAAAGGGATCAAGGGGTATGGAGAAAAAGCAGGAAAGGGGTATTAAGGTGAATGATCAGCCATGATCTTATTGAATGGTGTTGCAGGCTCGAAGGGCCGAATGACCTACTCCTGCACCGATTTTCTATGTTTCTATGTTAATGAGAGATTTGTACAGTAATAATGGTAGGAAAATGGTGGATAGATTGTAAATTGTCCAATGTTGCTAAACACAGAATAAGTCATGTTACACAATTTGATTAAAGTGCAGTGGGATATTAATTAGGTTGGGAAAAGAATAAGAGCCATCTATGTCATTCAGCACATGTGATATCCAAGATAATACGAGGAGACAATATATAAAATCAAGTATTTTTGCAATCAGATTACGAAGGAGGTTGGAAGTCCCTGACCTGTGACAGATGAAACTGAATTAAATGCATTAAGAGAAGCATTCATCATAGGTTAAGAAAGCACAGCAGACTTTGTTTAAAGTGCTAAAAGTCATTCTTTTGTTCTTCATATGGTTCTATTCGGCTCACCAGCCTTTTCAGCATCCGTCACTTCCAATCCTCCTTCAGTAGAAAGGCTAGGGAGGCCTCTTGTGGGACCTTGCCCAGTCAATGCCTTCATGATTGTTGGCAAGAGAAAAGAATTACAAATCAAAGGAAATGTGGTGAACTCATTATTGAGTAGGGTGCCAAGTTCAAATTGAGACTTCTACAGAGGTCCTGTCTGCGTGCCTCTCTTTTAATGGCCTACTTTAAAAAGGCCACTGGGAATAAAGTAAGCCCGATAATGACGGAACTGGACAATGAAGTAATGGCAAGATAGCATTAGGACCACAAACCCTGCCATTGCACTAACATGAGTGGGAGAAAATTGACTTATTTTTTTAACAACTGGACCTTTGATGCCATCCTACAGATTTTCTGAACAAATCATTAAATAAGACAGACTGTCCAGCCCGAACTGGATAGATGTCAATTTTAGTTTGGAAACAATGCAACAGGAGAAAGATTAACTCGGCAGCACCTCCCATACCCACGACCACTACCACCTAGAAGGACATGGGCAGCAGGCACAGGGAACACCATCACCTCCACATTTCCCTCCAAGTCACACACCATTCTGACTTGGAAGTATATTGGCTATCCTTCATCATCGCTGGGTTACAATCTTGGCACTCTCTCCCGAACAGCACTGTGGGAGTACCTGCACCTCACAGACTGCAATGGTTCAAGAGGGCAGTTCACCACATTCTCAAGGGCAATTAGGGATGGGCAATAAATGCTGGCCTTGCCAGCGACGCCCATGTCCCAGGAATGAATAATAAAAGCTTGTACACTGAATGCTAAGGGTTAATTGTGCTGCAGACACTGCTTTTCCCTGCATATCTGGTAAGAGATTTAATGGCTTGTAAATCAATATTCAAAAGCTTTGAAAACCCCAGAGGCTGCTTCTTAGGACTTAAACCTTCTCCGACTCAATGATTTCCCAAAATCCCCTCTGATTTTAAGACTGCAAGGTAAACTAATCATGAGCTCGCATCCCTACCTACCTTACGTCAGTGAAAATGCTCCAGATGTCAAGTTTTAATAACTGGTAGCAAATCTGTACTTTAGAATATAAATAATGGATTTCTGGAATGAATTATAGATGTGCCTGTGGTTCTACGGGGTCTGTACACCATGAACATTATGCAGGATACAAATGTATAGTCGATTGCATATGATATTTAACTAATGGATGGACTCAACAAACATCAAATCCAAAATTGGTTTATGCTGTTGGCTCACCAGTTTGAAAAATCTCATACCTAATGCGTACTCAATGGGCCTGAAATCCCGCTTTCTTCTCCCCGCGGGTGTTCGACTAAAAATAGGAGAAAAGATGCGCACTTACCTTAATCGAACGCTCGAGGCCTCCTCTTCTTGCGCAACGCAGCGTGTTCACGTTGGGACTTCCGTCGGAGTCACGTGGGCCTGGACACCCAATCACGGTTAAGTATTTTCTCATTCATAGTAAAGGAGTTTCTTAAGTCCGAAACTCCTATTACTATGAATGAGAAGCACCCCCAACACCCAAACACTACTTAATTTTTTTTTTTAAACACCTCACATAAATACATTATAGAAATTAAAGTTGATAAAAATGCTTTTGAAAAAAAAAATTTCCAATTTTTTAAAAAAGTTTTAATTATGGTTTAAAATAAAATTACCTGAGTGGGCAGGGTTTTTAACATAAATTATGTATTTTAAAATTTTATTTTTTTATGTTTTTGATATGTTTTTAAAACTCTTAAGTTGGTAAAAATGGGCAGCGCCTGCTTTTACCAGGCGCAAGCGTTTTAAGGACATTTGCAGGGCAAGAGATCGGCAACTAGCCCAATCTCTGCCGTGGGAATGTCCTTCTCCACAAGATGTGTGCGATCTGTCAAGCCAGAAAACTGACATATCGGAAAAGCTGGATTTTGGCGCATGCGCATTGCGCACCGAAAACGGGCTTTTGCGATGCCTTCCCGGGTCCATACAGACTCCATACGGATGCGGGGAGGCCAGAATTTCGGGGCCAATAAGTTTTCTATTTGTAAATCACAAGACCTTAAGGTAAATGTAGATGGGGAACTACAATTACATTACTAAACTCATCAGTTGTCCCTTTGTGAAAGTGATCAAAAAGATTTTGGGAATAGATTTTTGTGTACATCACCTGGGCAGTAATCTGGAAGGTAGTCTGCCCTCCTGTACTGTACGCACCTGTCAGTATGCTCACAGGTTTGTCGAACTGTTGTGCACGCGGCCTTCCGCGTGGGCGCCGGAGGGACTGGAGTGCATCGTCATCCCCGGCAACCAAATCTTTATTTGATTTTACATGTTTTAAAGTTTAATTTGTTTTAATTGCCGGGTTTTTAGTGTCCCCCTCCCCTTTTATAGGGGGCACTTGTAAAATATATCATTTTAATGCCCAAAAAAACCACAAAAAAACCCCCCAAAAAATAAAGAAAAAGGGCAGTTGAAAAGTGTCTGGAGTGCCCCCACATTGGGGGGCACTTGAACTAATGTTTATTTTTTCTCCAATCAAAAAGAGTTGTAGAACTGTTGTGCTCGTGATCTTCCGCGAGAGGTGGGCGCCGGAGGGACTAGAGTGCATCATCACCCCCGGCAACCAAATCTTTATTTGATTTTATATGTTTTAAAGTTTAATTTGATTTATTGCTGGTTTTAGTGTCCCCCTCCCCTTTTATAAGGGACACTTGCATAATGTATGATTTTAGTGCGCAAAAACCCCCCCAAAAAAACACAAAAAAACACAAAAAAACCCAAAAAAGGGCCTTGATAAGTGTTTGGTGTGTCCCCCAGATCAGGAGGCACTTGATTTAGCCGTTCAATTTTGTTTTCTACAAAAGGCTTGTAGAACTGTTGTGCTCGCGGCCTTCCGTGAGAGGTGGGCGCCGGAGGGACTGGAGTGCATCATCACCCCGGCAACCAAATTTTAATTTGAACCACATGTAAAAAGTTAATTTGTTTAAGTTTGTCGGTTTTAGTGCCCCCCCCCCCACCACCCCCTCCCCCCACACCTTTTAGCCAGGGAGCACTTGTATAATTTGTGTTTCTGGTGCCCTCAAAAAAAAACAAGGGGGCACTTGATTTGATGTTTGTGTGTTACAGATACAACTCAAAATTGTTGTAGAGTTATTGCAAAAAAAACGAGGGGGCACTTGAAAAGTTTTTGGAGTGTGCCCCCCCAACCACTTTAATCAGGGGGCACTTGATTAAAGTATACAACAAAATAGTTGTAGAGCTGTTGCTGGCATTGGTGTGCGTGAGCACCCAGGCTACGACTTTCCGTCTTCAGACCCTGCAGAGATACCTGTAAGTTGAGCCCCCTCCTAGATGGTGTGCGCTGGCGACACATTTCTTCCGCCAGCAGTACTGCCTCAATTACGACACATAGCTACTGTTTGTGAGATTCACAACCTCTTTGAGAAAAAGTTTCTCCTCATTTCAGTTTTAAATGGGCGGCCCCTTATTCTAAGCTCATGCCCTCTAGTTCTAGTCTCCCTTTTCAACGGAAACATCCTCTCTGCATCCACCTTGTCAAGCCCCCTCATAATCTTATATGTTTCGATAAGATCATCTCTCATTCTTCTGAATTCCAATGAGTAGAGGCCTAACCTACTCAACCTTTCCTCATAAGTCACCCCCATCATCTCTGGAATCAACCTAGTGAACCTTCTCTGAACTGCCTCCAAAGCAAGTATATCCTTTTGTAAATATGGAAACCAAAACTACACGCAGTATTCCAGGTGTGGCCTCACCAATACCCTGTATAACTGTAGCAAGACTTCCCTGCTTTTATACTCCATCCCCTTTGCAATAAAGGCCAAGATTCCATTTGCCTTCCTGATCACTAGCTGTACCTGCATACTAACTTTTGTGTTTCATGCACAAGTACCCCAAGTCCCACTGTTACTGCAGCACTTTGCAATCTTTCTCCATTTAAATAATAACTTGCTCTTTGATTTTTTCTGCCAAAGTGCATGACCTCACACTTTCCAACATTGTACTCCATCTGCCAAATTTTTGCCCCCTCACTTAGCTTGTCTATGTCCTTTTGCAGATTTTTTGTGTCCTCCTCACACATTGTTTTTTCTCCCATCTTTGTATCATCGGTAAACTTGGCTACGTTACACTCAGTCCCTTCTTCCAAGTTGTTAATATAGATTGTATTTAGTTGGGGTCCCAGCACTGAACCCTGCGGCACCCCACTGGTTACTGGTTGCCAACCAGAGAATGAACCATTTATCCCAATTCTCTGTTTTCTGTTCATTAGTCAATCCTCTATCCATGCTAATATATTATCCCCAACCCTATGATCTTTCCATTATTAAAGAAACAGTAGCAGGACATTTGGAAAAGCAAAATTCGGTCAGGCAGAGTCAACATTTATGAAGGGGAAGTAATGTTTGACAAATTTGTTAGAATTCTTTGAGGATGTAACGCACAGGTTGGATAAAGGGGAACCAGTGGATGTGGTGTATTTGGACTTCCAGAAGGCATTTGACAAGGTGCCACATAAAAGGTTATTGCACAAGATAAAAGATCAACATTTTCCCAACCACAGATGTTAGGCTAACTGGTCTGTAGTTTCCTGCTTTTTGTCTGCCTCCTTTTTTAAATAGGAGTATTACATTTGCAGTTTTCCAATCTGCTGGGACCTCCCCAGAATCCAGGGAATTTTGGTAAATTACAACCAATGCATCCACAATCCCTGCCGCTACCTCTCTTAAGACCCTAGGATGCAAGCCATCAGGTCCAGGGGATTTATCCGCCTTTAGTCCCATTATCTTACTGAGTACCACCTCCTCAGTGATTGTGATTGTGTTAAGTTCCTCCCCCACTATAGCCCCTTGACTATCCACTGCTGGAATGTTATTTGTGTCCTCTACTGTAAAGACTGATACAAAATATTACGACACGCAGCTCCTGTTTGTGAGCCTGGGGGGCGGCAGGACCACCATGCAGGGGCTGCCTGTCTTTTACCAGGAACTCATATGGGTCTGGAACAGAGTCGCCACCAAGCGCAGTTCTCCCCCGTCTAGAGTGAAGGCTGTCCTTCGGGAGCCGCTGTGTCTGGCAAGGTGACCAGGGTCAGGGACCTGCTCGATGGCAGAGAAGCGGGCTGGATGGCGCCAGACAAGTTGGCACGGCGCCTATTCTGGGCCAACGTCCAGCGCACGGCTAATGCCATCGAGTTGCAAAAAACAGCACTGGGCCCTGACTCCAGTGAGTGTGTCAAGGAGGCTCAAGCATGTGGGGAGATCCTGTCTGAACTGATCCCTGTCCAGACGGAATTCCTCATCGGCGCCAAGCCTCGAAATCTCCCTCGGGAGCCGGCGCCTCACAACTTGCACCTCCTCCAGGAACTCCCAGTTCTGCGTGGAGGGGATTCTTGTACAGGCTGCTTTTTAACACTCTCCACGTTGCCATCCTCATCTGCCATCCGGACATGCCATGGCGCACCATCTTGCCATCCGGAAGAGGCGGGGGTCCCCAGTGGAGTGTTCTCTATGCGCGAGTCCTCCCTCTATTTATTGGGGACTTGGCCTGGAAGGTGTTGCATGGAGCAGTCCCCTGCAATAAGTTTTTAAGTCGGTTCACGGCTCCCAGGCTGCCTGTAATTTCTGAGGTCTAGAAGAGTCCGTGTTCCATATTTATGTTGAATGTGCGAGGTTGCAGCCCCTCTTCCATTATCTTTAGAGACTGCTCCTCAAATTCTGGCTGCACTTCAGTCCCACACTCCTGATATTTGGGTACCCTGTGCGGAGGGGAGCGGGCAGGTCAGAAGGCCTCCTCGTAGGACTGCTCCTGGGCATGGCCAAGGGGGCCATAACCCGGTCCAGGCAACAGGCGGTGGAGGCCCAATGGCCTGCCTCTCTTCCACGGTTACATCCGAGCCAGGGTGTCCCTGGAGATGGAGCACGCGGTGTCCACTGGTACGTTCGCGGCCTTCCGCGAGCGGTGGGTACCGGAGGGACTGGAGTGCATCATCACCGCCGGCAACCAAATTTTAATTTGATCCTTAATGTCTAAAGTTTAATTTGTCTAAGTTTGTTGGTTTTAGTGCCCACCCCCCCCCCCCTCCTTTTAACCAGGGGGCACTTGTATAATTTGTGTTTTTGGCGCCCTCAAAAAAAAACAAGGGGGCACTTGATTGAAATATTTTGGCGTGTGACCCCCCCCCTTTAACCAGGGGGCAATTGATTATTGTTTCTACAAAAATAGTTGTAGAGCTAGTGCATTGTGACTGGCTTAGTTAGTTACTGTTCACAAACTCAGTAAAACCCCAGTCAGTTGGGTCTAGGTCATCCACACTGATGTATGCAGTTGTGAGCCTGGTGGATGAACTGATAATGTGTACTGTGATTGTTAAACTTTTGTTAATAAACCAACTCTTAATAGCAATGTATTGCTATGAATTCTTAAGCAAAGTACCCATGAAACAAATACATTACACCGCCCTTTAGAGAACTCGCTCGATTTTCAATCCATTGATTTCAATGGAAAGGAAATGGGGTGGGTTCTACAACAGATAGCAAATCCGCCTGTTCAATCATCATCATAGGTAGTCCCTCGGAATCGAGGAAGACTTGCTATCACTCCTAAAGTGAGTTATTTGGTGGCTGAACAGTCCAACACGAGAGCCACAGACCCTGTCACAGGTGGGACAGATATTCATTGAGGGAAGGAGGGGGGGGTGGGACTGATTTATCACACGCTCCTTCCGCTGCCTGCGCCTGACCTCTTCACGCTCACAGCTTTGAGATTCGAAGAGCTCAACGCCCTCCCGGATGCACTTTCTCCACCTAGGGCGGTCTTCGGCCAGGGTCTCCCAGGTGTCAGTGGTGATGTCGCACTTCATCAGGGAGGCTTTGAGGGTGTCCTTGTAACGTTTCCACTATCCACCTTTGGCTCGTTTGCCATGAAGGAGCTCGGCATAGAGCAGTTGCTTAGGGAGTTTTGTGTCTGGCATGCAGACTAAGTGGCCTGCCCAACGAAGCTGATCGAGTGTGGTTAGTGCTTCAATGCTGGGGATATTAGCTTGGGTAAGGACACTGATGTTGATGTGTCTGTCCTCCCAGGGGATTTGCAGGATCTTGCGGAGACATCGTTGGTAATGTATCTCCAGCGACTTGATGTGTCTTCTGTAAGTCGTCCAGGTCTCTGATCCATACAGGAGGGTGGGTATTACTACAGCCCTGTAGACCATGAGCTTGGTGGTCGGTTTGAGGGCCTGGTCTTCAAACACTCTTTTCCTCAGGTGGCCAAAGGCTGCACTGTTGAATCTCCGCATCAATGTCTGCCTTTGTTGACAAGAGGTTCCCGAGGTATGGGAAGTGGTCTACGTTGTTGAGAGCCGCGCTGTGAATCTTGATGACTGGGGGGCATCAAGGGTGAGGACAAGCTGGTGGAGGACCTTTGTCTTACGGATGTTAAGCGTAAGGCCCATGCTTTCATATGCCTCGGTGAATACATGGACTATATCCTGGAGTTCAGCCCCTGCATGTGCGCAGACGCAGGCATCGTCCGCGTACTGCAGCTCAACGACAGAGGTTGGGGTGATCTTGGACCTGGCCTGGAGGCGGCGAAGGTTAAACCGCTTCCCACTGGTTCCGTAGTTTAGTTCCACTCCAGCGGGGAGCTTGTTGACAGTGAGGTGGAGCATGGCAGCGAGGAAGATTGAGAAAAGGGTTGGAGCGATGACACAGCCCTATTTGACCTCGGTTCGGACGTGGAATGGGTCTGTAATGGATCCGTTGGTAAGGATCACGGCCTGCATGTCGCGTGGATCACTGCCTTGGGCAGTGAAGAGAAAGCACTTCTCCTGGATCTCAATCTGCTATTCTCCCCTCACCTCATTGTTTTCTTGGACTTGCCTCTGCCACTCCTATAAATGGTATGTCTCCACCCTGGCCACTGCCTGTTCCAATGAAGGGTCTGACCCATAAATTTTCACTGGTCTTTCTCTTTCACATGTTTGCCCTACAGTGGATTTCCAGTATCTTCTGTGTTTATTTTGGATGTCCAGCATTCATTTTTTTATTTTATCTCTTAAATATAAATAATGACTTCAAACATTTTTTAGAACAGGTTCGAAAATAAGTGAGCCAGACTTATCGCAGGTGGCATGTAGTGATATTATGGACGGCCTCACAGAAAACATTAAAGCAAAGCAGTAAAAAAGGAACCATTTTAATTAGTTTGTTTGTGTCGCCTGTTGATTGGGGTCAGTGTGGTTGCTAAGGGAACATTTGTTTAGTGTGTGGCTGAAGGCTCTGCAACTGTTGGGGCTTAAACAGTGATGTTCTGTTATGCCCATCATTAAATTCAGAAACCAAAGTGAAGGGCTGTGATTCATATCACCAATGCTATAAAGAGTAACAGAGAAGATAATACAAATCAGGAAGTAGGTATATGGAGCAGAAATAATTCTATTAAAAAAATGACCCACAAAATAATTAACCATTCATTGTGCTTACCATCAGTGAGTGTGCTGACCAGCACATCCTGGGTAGAGACGCCTGCTCCATGTCTGTTGAAAGCCAAAATTCGCAAACTATACTTGGTGAACTTCTTCAGGTCTTCCAGTTTGTAGGATACACTGTCCACATCGACACTCTGAAACAGGGCACAACAACACAGGTCATTATCAGAAGGACAAATGCACCCTGCTCAGAGGCATCACAGCTACAACAGGATGCCGCACCCCATTCCCCCCCCCCCACCTCCCCAACTTCCTTTTACTCTAAGCATACTTGGTTCTTGTTTTTTTTATTTTTATTTTCAACCATTTTTCTCCCACAGCTTAGAATTTTTTTTACACACACTGTATCACCTCACTAAAGGCACATCGGCGGCACCCGATAATGTATAGTGCACTTCGCTAATGGCGTGCTTTTTAAAAGCAGGCGCTGATCAATGATGACGTGCTCAGTCTGTGTTTAATTAGAATATTTTTGTTTATTGGGAAACGGAGTTGAAGAACCGAGGCCTGCAGTGCAGCACACTAACAAAGGTGACAAGAGCAAAAGAGATAAAGTAAATCACTTTCAGCAGGACATCTGGAAAACACTTTCTTCCGGTTTTCCAGTCCGGAAATCCTACCAGCACCCGTTTCCTCCTCTCAACTCTCTCCACAGCCCTGAGTAAATATTGGGGCCATTAAGTCACTGTTAATCACTCACCATGCTTACGATCAATAACTACCAGTAAAGACCCCCACAATCATATGAGTCCTTTCTTTTTTTCCTTTGACATCTGGAATCGGCCATTAATGTGAATGACCCTTTCCCCACCCCCTCAGGACTGGCAGGGCATGGATCACCTGGGTCCATGGATAGCCAGGAATTTGGGGCTCTGCTATGTTTGAGTTCTCTTTAGAAAGGAATTGATTTCTTCCAGTTTGTTATTTGACAATAATACAAAGATGCTGTGGAATGCTGCTTTGAATTGCAAACATCTTTAAACTATGCGCCCCACCCTAAAAAAAAGTCAAATTTGATTTTTTTTTTTAAATTGGATAATTTGATTTCATGGGGTCATAAATGTAAGGTGGTCACTATAACTCCAATTGGGAATACAGTGGAAATTTCATTAGGCAGAGAGTGCTTAGAATGTGGAACTCACTACCACAAGGAATAGTTGAAATGAATAGCATAGCTGTATTTAAGGGGAAGCTAGATCAATACAGGATGAGAAAGGAATAGAAGGATATGCTGATAGGGTTAGACCTTGGTGAGGCCTCACCTGGAATATTGTGTTCAGTTTTGGTCTCCTAATCTGAGGAAGGACGTTCTTGCTATTGAGGGAGTGCAGCGAAGGTTCACCAGACTGATTCCCGGGATGGCAGGGCTGACATATGAAGAAAGACTGGATCGACTGGGCTTATATTCACTGGAATTTAGAAGAATGAGAGGGGATCTCATAGAAACATATAAAATTCTGACGGGATTGGACAGGTTAGATGCAGGAAGAATTTTCCCGATGTTGGGGAAGTCCAGAACCAGAGGTCACAGTCTAAGGATAAGGGGTAAGCCATTTAGGACTGAGATGAGGAGAAACTTCTTCACTCAGAGAGTTGTTAACCTGTGGAATTCCCTGCCGCAGAGATTTGTTGATGCCAGTTAATTGGATATATTCAAGAGGGAGTTAGATATGGCCCTTACGGCTAAAGGGATCAAGGGGTATGGAGAGAAAGCAGGAAAGGGGTACTGAGGGATTGATCAGCTATGATCTTATTGAATGGTGGTGCAGGCTCGAAGGGCTGAATGGCTTACTCTTGCACCTATTTTCTATATTTCTAGACGAAGTAGGGTGGGAGGAGGCTCAAGTGGAGCATAAACACTGAAATGGACCAGTTGGGCCAAATAGCTTGTCATTGGGTCCAAAATTCCACATTGCCGATTTTTGCCGCTATCAAACAATAACAGCCATTTTGTAAGTGAGCGATAGCGCCCCCCCCCCAAAAAAAAGTCTGAAGTTTCGCCATGATTCCCTTTCAATTTGGTGCAGTGCAGAAAGACCTCTGGCTTTGAGAGTAGAGCTTAACTGTCGCACCGAAAAAGTGAGGCCCCGTTCTGCACATGCCCAAGCATTTAGGTTTCAAGGGTAACGTGTAATTGTAGAGCTTTACTCTGTAAGCTGCATGCTGATTTTTCCCATGCCGACCCGCTGATATTTCCAGAATTCTCTGTTTTTATTCCACATTCCAGCATCCAGTATTTTGCTTTTGTATCTGTGCTGCACCTGCCCTGGGTGTGTTTTAATGCTGGAACTCCCCGTCCCAGCAGTCGGCTCGCAAATGACCATCCACGTCCGCCCTATCCCTGGCCAAATGGTCCCCCGCTGCCATCCATATCTCCAGCTTGGCTTTCACTTCCACCCCGGGCTTCTTTCGGAGCCGAGCGCTGAGCTCCTGTGTCCGGCCGAGGGTGCAATCTGGCCGGCCGGCACCCCGACCCTGTGTGCCTCGAGCTCGGTGAGCAGTGTGTCGGTGGTGGAACTTCAACTCGCAATTTACTGCAATAAATAAAGTTTCTCTTTTCCCGCCGTACAAACAAACATTTTTAATTAATTTGGATATAATATAAGTCTTGTGCCCTCCCTCCAAAACCTATAACTCAGCCCTGATAAACAAGATGGCACCTGTAATGCCGATTTCTATCTGACTCCGACTTGGCAAGGTAAGGTTTTTTAAAGCGGTACACAGCTTTGTCCTTAAAAAAAATCATTATTCGCGAAACTTGCAAAAATGGCCAAAAATGGTGTTATGGATGGGTTTGACCCCGAGTGACTTCATAAAATCACTAACTAAAAAAAAATCGTCCGTTATCTGTTAAGGACAGCATTATAACATTGGCGAAACTTGCAAAAGTAAGAAATTAAGTTAGCTCCAAAAAATATTGTTAGCTCCAAAAAGATGGAGCTAAATGGTGGCGAATTTTGGGCCCATGTTGTACATTCTATGTAATGCTATATAATCAAACGGTGCATTTACACTACAAATGTAGGATCGATGTAAATTGGTTTCTTGCTTGTAGTACTGCCAGAAGGGTGGGGTCTGGAATACAGAAATTCTTCAGCACTTTACTTGAAAGGTAACCCAGCAGCTCGCGATAATGAATACCAGAAGTGTTACTGACTCATTTAGTAAATGCATCACATTATTATCCACAGCAGGAAGAGCCAAGGTTTGATCCATGGTCTGTGATCAGTTAATTGATCTCAGCCAGAGTGCAGTGGCTAAGAGGAAACAGAGAAGATTTAGGAAAAGAAGATTTCTTTTGAAGCATCATTTAAAAGACCTATGGATAAGTCCTTCAGTTATCTTGATGAATAGTTGTCTGCATACACGGCTGCCCACAGTTTTTATAATTACTATCATTTCTATTAATGGGCTTCAGTAACCTAGAGTTACATTAAATCTCTGCATTGTCTGTTTACGACAGCTAACTGATATGTCAGTAACATATTGTTTAATGTTAGCTGCAGGTTCCTATTAATATTTTGCCTGGATTACACATCTTATTACACTAGATTCTAAATTACAGCTACAGTCTAAGTAATGCGCTGCGGGATTTCTATTTTACGCATCAATCCCATCAGGACTGCAAACAAGACATGGAACGCCTATATTTATATGGAGGGCTTTTCTTTTAGTAATAGAACCATATAATTTGCTACAGCACAGAAGGAGGCCATTCGGCTCGTCGAGCGCACACTGGCTCTCTGCAAGAGCATTTCAGCTAGTCCCACTCCCGCGCCCCCCCATCCCGCCCTTTCCCCGTAGCCCTGCATTTATTTTTCCTTTAGGTCCTTATACAATTCCCCTTTGAAAGCCATGATTGAATTGGGCTCCACCACACTTTCAGGCAGTGTATTCCAGATCATAACCACTCGCTTCATAAAAAGGTTTTCAACTCCCTCCCCCACCGCCCATCCGAGTGGTGAAATCACTTCTGCAAATGATTCATATTTTTCTCCATTTTATTTACATTTGCCACTATGTATTATTTGCAACTGGGGGTAGTGAGACAAGGTGGAGACAGGAACAGGTGTACTTTTACCAGGTGCTCCAAGGTCAATTGTAGAGCTCCCGACTGCTGTTGTGACTGAAGTGAGGTAACTCAGCCCATGGGGGAGGTGGAACCAGTACAAACCGGACGGTCTGCACCTGGGCAGGACCGGAACCAACGTCCTAGGGGGAGTGTTTGCTAGTGTTGTTGGGGAGGATTTAAACTAATATGGCAGGGGGATGGGAACCAATGCAGGGAGACAGAGGGAAACAAAAAGGAGGCAAAAGCAAAAGACAGAAAGGAGATGAGGAAAAGTGGAGGGCAGAGAAACCCAAGGCAAAGAACAAAAAGGGCCACTGTACAGCAAAATTATAAAAGGACAAAGGGTGTTAAAAAAACAAGCCTGAAGGCTTTGTGTCTTAATGCAAGGAGTATCCGCAATAAGGTGGATGAATTAATTGTGCAAATAGATGTTAACAAATATGATGTGATTGGGATTACGGAGACGTGGCTCCAGGATGATCAGGGCTGGGAACTCAACATTCAGGGGTATTCAACATTCAGGAAGGATAGAATAAAAGGAAAAGGAGGTGGGGTAGCATTGCTGGTTAAAGAGGAGATTAATGCAATAGTTAGGAAAGACATTAGCTTGGATGATGTGGAATCTATATGGGTAGAGCTGCAGAACACCAAAGGGCAAAAAACGTTAGTAGGAGTTGTGTACAGACCTCCAAACAGTAATAGGGATGTTGGGGAGGGCATCAAACAGGAAATTAGGGGTGCATGCAATAAAGGTGTAGCAGTTATAATGGGTGACTTTAATATGCACATAGATTGGGCTAGCCAAACTGGAAGCAATACGGTGGAGGAGGATTTCCTGGAGTGCATAAGGGATGGTTTTCTAGACCAATATGTTGAGGAACCAACTAGGGGGGAGGCCATCTTAGACTGGGTGTTGTGTAATGAGAGAGGATTAATTAGCAATCTCATTGTGTGAGGCCCCTTGGGGAAGAGTGACCATAATATGGTGGAATTCTGCATTAGGATGGAGAAATAGTAAATTCAGAGACCATGGTCCAGAACTTAAAGAAGGGTAACTTTGAAGGTATGAGGCGTGAATTGGCTAGGATAGATTGGCGAATGATACTTAGGGGGTTGACTGTGGATGGGCAATGGCAGATATTTAGAGACCGCATGGATGAATTACAACAATTGTACATTCCTGTCTGGCATAAAAATAAAAAAGGGAAGGTGGCTCAACCGTGGCTATCTAGGGAAATCAGGGATAGTATTAAAGCCAAGGAAGTAGCATACAAATTGGCCAGAAATAGCAGCGAACCTGGGGACTGGGAGAAATTTAGAACTCAGCAGAGGAGGAAAAGGGTTTGATTAGGGCAGGGAAAATGGAGTACGAGAAGAAGCTTGCAGGGAACATTAAGGCGGATTGCAAAAGTTTCTATAGGTATGTAAAGAGAAAAAGGTTAGTAAAGACAAACGTAGGTCCCCTGCAGTCAGAATCAAGGGAAGTCATAACGGGGAACAAAGAAATGGCAGACCAATTGAACAAGTACTTTAGTTCGGTATTCACTAAGGAGGATACAAACAACCTTCCGGATATAAAAGGGGTCAGAGGGTCTAGTGAGGAGGGGGAACTGAGGGAAATCTTTATTAGTCGGGAAATTGTGTTGGGGAAATTGATGGGATTGAAGGCCGATAAATCCCCAGGGCCTGATGGACTGCATCCCAGAGTACTTAAGGAGGTGGCCTTGGAAATAGCGGATACATTGACAGTCATTTTCCAACATTCCATTGACTCTGGATCAGTTCCTATGGAGTGGAGGGTAGCCAATGTAACCCCACTTTTTAAAAAAGGAGGGAGAGAGAAAACAGGGAATTATAGACCGGTCAGCCTGACCTCAGTAGTGGGTAAAATGATGGAATCAATTATTAAGGATGTCATAGCAGTGCATCTGGAAAATGGTGACATGATCGGTCCAAGTCAGCATGGATTTGTGAAAGGGAAATCATGCTTGACAAATCTTCTAGAATTTTTTGAGGATGTTTCCAGTAAAGTGGACAAAGGAGAACCAGTTGATGTGGTATATTTGGACTTTCAGAAGGCTTTCGACAAGGTCCCACACAAGAGATTAATGTGCAAAGTTAAAGCACATGGGATTGGGGGTAGTGTGCTGACGTGGATTGAGAACTGGTTGTCAGACAGGAAGCAAAGAGTAGGAGTAAACGGGTACTTTTCAGAATGGCAGGCAGTGACTAGTGGGGTGCCGCAAGGTTCTGTGCTGGGGCCCCAGCTGTTTACATTGTACATTAATGATTTAGACGAGGGGATTAAATGCAGTCTCTCCAGGAAGGGGGTACTGAAGTTTCATGTTCAGCCATGAACTCATTGAATGGCGTGCAGGCTAGAAGGGCTGAATGGCCTGCTCCTGCACCTATTTTCTATGTTTCTATGTTTCTATGACATGGTGGAACCTTTACCCTTATAGTCTGGATGACTCTCTAACATTTACCCCTTCACATAGCTGCAACCAATGGGCAAATGTTCCCTGTGAGTCTTTTTTTTTGGGTTGGATTGTGTCCGCGTTCGCGTTGTTAAAGATCCAGGTATTGGCCCTCACTTTCCACCTCACCCCATCCCAACCTGTTTAACAAATCGTTGTGCACCTATCCCATATAATGCCGGACGAACTTTCTCATCTGCTCTTAACTGTAATGAAGGACAGTCTGAAATATTAGCCCTGCTTTCAACTCTGGGGTAGGAATCGGGGATTCAGGATTAAAGTGGGTAGCGATCCGTCTGACCACCCAGAGTGTGAAGCCCAGGAGATTTTAACTCCTGGGAGTATTAGCATGCTCTGATACCGGCTGCTAGCCAAAGCCGGTGATACTGATGTCACTGTCAGTCGGCGGGAGTTGAAAACCGAGTGGGTCAGACCACCATCAGGTCCCACAGAAGGTAAGGGAAGGGAAGTGGGGGGCTTTGAAGATCAATAAAAGTCCACAATAAGGGGGGAATGGGGGTTGGGGGGCGCGGGTATGGGGAAAACCCAAGGTAGCCTTGTGGGGCCAGGAAGAACACCCCTACCAGTAAAGATCACAAATATGACATACAATTTAAATTAGGCCCCTGCTACTCTGGCTCAGTCGGGCAGCCTTTCTTTCACTTATTTCAGGCAAGTTAAGATGGAGATGGGGAGATCACAGATCACGCAAACATACACCGTGTTATATGAGCAGCATAGAAGTGTATAGTTTGGAATGTTAACATGATAAAATGTATAAACCAAGTTTAAATAAAACTGATATTCAATGAACAGCAAGTCAGAACTTAATGATTTAATTAACTATGAATTTATATAATTTGGTTGTCGGTAAGCTGTGATAGATTTTGAGTTTCTAGTTATTTAACAATTTCTGGTTATTTTAAAGGGCAGAGAATATTATGTTTGGACTTGGATTGTGTCGAATTGTTTGGCACGGAGAAACAAAGGCTGGGAATTCCCTCAGAACTGCTCCTGCTCTTCTGTAATATTTTTGCCGAAATGCAGCAGACAGAATGGCCATGATTTTGCCGGTGCTCAGCGGACCTGATTGGTGGTGGGTCAGCTTTGAAATTTAAAACGATTGACAGCGAGGTGGGAGCCCGCAGTCAAAACTCACACATCAGCCTTTCCCGATGTCGGGTCTGCCAGTGCTGATAGACCCGACAGGCAGTGGCGGGGGACCCAATTCAAATCATTAGTGGCAAGTTTACAGCCAATTAACCAGCTTTTCCCAGCTTTTTAACTTTAACAGGTCTCCCATGGGTTTCCCGCTGTGCCTCGACCTCATCTGTGAAGCTGAGGCGAGAGTTTAGTGGCCATTGAATCAGCTGTTGAGTGGACAGCTTCAAAAATCAACTCAAAGCTCCTAGCTGATTGAGAAATGTTCCATTACCCACTAACTTCTCTAAACTGCATTTCCTCTATAGATTCACAAAGCTGCAAGTCTTTACATGAGTCTCCATCCAGTCTGACCTCATTACCTCTCCCACCATTGACTGATCGCTTCTGTCATTTCCACTTCACCTGCCATTTATTCCATCAGCATGGCTGCACTTTATACTGTCTCACCTTGGTCCTCAGAATCTGACCACAATAAGTCCCAACACCAGCATCATCAGGCAGACCAGCAGCACCAATAACCACATCAACCTTCTCCGCAATCACCTGATGCTGCACAGGACACAGGGCATCAGCACCCAACCACATTGCTGCCCGGGAGGTCAGGGATGGCCTTACCATGGCCAGATTTACTTCACTTGATGCTGTACACACTGGCTGCCACATGATACAACAGGTTGGCACCACCCCACACCAACAACATAAAGCATCCCTACAATGCCCAAGCCATTCCTTTCACACTCATCACCATTGCAGGGGGCACCGTTATGTCTCATCATTCACTGCTACTCACTAAGCCATTTCTAAAAGTGCACACAAATCTGTCCAAGAAGGCAAAGTGTTGAAAATAAAGATTTCAATGTTTGGCAGCCAATTAACAGAAACTTTACATGAACATTGGCTAAAACACACAACTGCCTATTCTTGTTGTTATGATTGGACAAGGATGAGGGTGAGTGTGAGGGGTGGCTTGTGAGATGGGGAAGTGATAATGTAGGTAGAGAGTGAGTGACTGGTGGAGGTGCAAGGTAAGTTGGTGTGAGTAAGGATGTGCAGGAGTAGGGTAGGGAAGGCAGAGTGATGGGAATGTGATGAGTAGCACAGCAGGATGAGGTGGTGTGTGGCTTTTCAATAACATTTAGTGATCTACTGAGATCATTGAAAGGTTTGCGCCACTGCAGTCAGGTCCTCCTGATGACCCTTGTTTATGTGCGTAAATGGGGTGTCCACTGCACCTCGGGTGAAATGATAGCTTTGGAGAGGTAGCTGCTCCAGAAATTCCTGGTCAAAGTTAGCCAAAAATATTTTCCTAAAACTAGTGCTGGTTCTACAAAATACCCTCTTTGCTCTGGAAAATGGGTTCAAATCAACCCAGACTGTTTTTGAGTTAAATTATCTCAGCTCAATGGCAGTAGGTACAATAAGTGATGTTCCTGCCATGGATCTGGTATTGGTGGGGTGCGGGGGATGGGCAGGCGGGGGGGGCCGGAACCAACAATGGCTTTCACTTCTGATCATTATTCAATTGGCCCTGGTGTAAAACACTTGTGTTTGGACACTGGGTGTGGACAGGCTTAAGTTAGGGTGACATTCCCCACTGTCAATCAACCTGATGATATTGTCTTGTCTCAGCTTATGTATGAATAATGGCCACGTGGCTGAGGGACAGGCTGCAACCAGTACCCCTGAAACCATGGGCCCAATTTTAACTGCCCCTGCCTGGCAGAAACTGGGTGGGGGTGCAATAAAAATAACAGGAGTCACTTACCTCATGCGATCCCGGCTAATGTTTACCCTCCACTGATCCCAGCCAGTGCTTCCCCTCCCCCTCCCCCGCCAACCCCCAACCCTCAAATCGCTGCCACAGCCTTCACTAACTGCCGCGGACTGTTCCTATGGATCCCCAGCCTTGCCGGATTTTTCCTGCGCTAACACACTCCCTCACACCCTGCCCACTTTCCCATTAATATTAGGGCCCATAAATCAGTTTGAGTTAGTGGTTTCAGGAAAGGAGAAGATTGGAATTATTGAAAATCCTGCCCAGGCCAACGGAATAAGAGATTCCCCCACAGTTTCTGCCTTAAGTGTCTTTCATGAAATGTACTTAGGGAACCTTGGCCCAAATGCAAAACTGACTGGCACTAGCTGGCAACCTCATTCAGCGAGATCCTAAGGATACATGAAGAGAGAGGAACTTTATGGCACAACTCTGCATCATTCCTGGGAGTTTGATTTTAACACTGGGTGCCTAAACTTGAAAAGCGTTTCATTCCACAGCCCGAACATCCCTTGATAAGCATGCAAATTCACCACGGAATCAAAGAGACTGCCAAGAGTTTGTTGTCAAGTTCTCCTGCTTGGATAGGTTGCAAGGCAGAGCTTTAGTACCAAGCCTCCCGATCCTATCAATACCTGACATCTGAGCAGTTTAAGCTGGCAGATCTTGACTGGAACGGATGGCGACTTGAATAGTCCCAGTTCAACACCAGTTAATGGAATCAGAATCTCCTTAAGGTGTCAAGCTTTATTAAAGCTGAAAATGATAGTCAATGTACCTGGTAAAGTAGATGAGTATGTAAATCTAAACTCGTTAAGAATAAGGTACAGATTCTGCTATCACATTAGCTCACCTGTTCTTTTTTGCCAGTGGCCTCTACCCAAAACAGCCTGTAGCCTTGGATTGGATTATTTGCATAAACAGGGGGGTCCCAGGAGGCTAAGATGGAGGTCGATGAGGTGGAGACAACTTTAAAATTTTCTGCTGGTCCAGGAACTTGCACTGTTAAGCATCAGAAAAAAAATGTTAGATATACAGAGGAACAACACTGGAGTGTAAGATTTTTTTTAAATTACAGATATGTACAAGTTAACTGGTATCTGAAAAAGAAAGGTTAGTAAATATGTCAGGTATTCTGGACTTCTGATGAAGTTTCCCATCTGAAATGTTACTCTTCCCTCTCCCTTTCTTTGTCTCTCTTTCACGCTGGATGACCTGCTGTATATCTTTCAAACATTTTCTGTTTTTATTTCGGATTTCAAGCAGTTATAGTTTTATGAACATTTAGCTTTTCTTTTTTCTATTAAGCCTCCAATGGATGTCTGACAGTTTTATTATGAAAATGATGTATACTGCACATCAGTAGATGAAGAGGCCACACTATTATTCTCTCTCTCCCTCTCTCTCTCTCTGATGCAAAGCAATTCCCTCTTTTTTACTGATTAAAGTGTTTACTGGGAAGGCTGCTTGTTAGTGTGACAGTATAATATAATCCCTCCCTTCTGCCCCCAAAGTATGGCTGAATCCCAACCCCTGAAGAGCATCTCCTACTCCGCCAGTGTGGCATGTGTCCATTTCTCACAGCAGCCATCCTGTGGCCTGTCTGATTGCTAATGTAGTGCCAATTAGTGCAAATTAGTGTATTGCTTTTGTTCCTTGACCATTGGGAACTGGGTTGAAACTTCTCAAACTCATTTCACATCAGAACTTACAGCCAAGAAACAAAGAGAATTTCACCCTAATAGCCTGGGATATTTTGCTTTTCTACATGTAGAAAGATACTCAGTCAATTGAGTTAGTCTGTATATGAATGAGTAAATGGAGAAATGAATGCCATGTTTTCCACTGGTTATGTTATACTGTCACACTAACAAGCGGCCTTCCCAGTAAGCACTTTAATTATTAAAAAATATTGAAAATCCAGCAGGAGTGCAGAAATTACGAGAAATGTTGAATATAGAGGGAAAACAATGTTATGTCGCAAACAATAAACTTTGATTTAAGGTGTTATGTCGATTCTATAAAAGCAGTATCAGAAAAAAACAAATTCTAAAGGATTAGGCATGCAAGTAATCAGCCCAAATCAGCATAATGAGAGAAACAGATTTGAGACTGAAACACGTATGAATTTTCAATGAGACGTTCATTTGGCTCATGTCATGGTTTCTCTATACCACATTGTTAATATTACCGGAAAGGCTAATTTCCAGAAGCATGCACTTTATACAACATGGTGCGCTTTGGATGTTAATAAGATTACCAACTGGAATAGTAATGAGCTATTGAAATGCTGGACCCCGCAGTACAAGGCAAGCAGAATTAAGTGTGAATTAATGGAAGTCTCGCTGCCTAGCCGCCACTACAGGCTCTTTTCAAAAGTGTGAAAATGAAAATTATAAACAGGATTTACAGTCCCCAATCTCATTACATTCAAATTCAACCAATAAGACCATCAACCCTCTACAACTCCCAGTACGTTGGTGAAATTTTACATTTTAAGCAGATGTGGAAGCTCTGTGCTAAACACTCCACTGATCCTTTTAGCCTCTTTCGGATGTATTAAACACAATCTTTACAAAGTAATTTTAATAAGTGTTAGATTTTTTTTGTAATGTTAACATATTAATCCTGACTAAATCAACATTTTCAGACGCATTAGCACAAATTAAATTAATCCCTGTCACTGCTTCGGATAATTTCAAATTACTTTTTGGGGAATTAAAATATTCGGTTCATTTTTAAAAAGGCCTGAATCCCCGTTTCTAGTGTTTTAACACTTTAAGTGCAGAATTTGCTCTGAATTTACAATGCCGAGATTTTGCTTCTTTATATCGGTTCCCATTTTATCCCGTCTCTTTTTTGCAGGGAAGTCCTGATCCAGAGAAGATGGGAAATGGAAAAAAGACCTAAGCAACATCAGCACTTTTGGGAGAGGAGATGGAAAAATTGGGTTATTTTTTTCATGAAGTCCAGGCACCTTTAAACAAGAATACTTCGACTTTAATGTTCTGTCATGCTTGGATAAGGTCTGATAACATCTTTTAAGACTTGCCAACATTTCACAAAGTTACCTCATGTGGAATACCGAGATTAGACTGAAGTAATCAGATAGCGTGTTCAATCTTATCTTAAGTATTGAAAAAAAATCTAGATCCCATATACAAGCCAGAAAATGCATGGCAGAACATTTGAATCTCGAAATACAAAGCCTTCATAGAAATCCAGATTCTTATACTTCAGATGATTATTTCAAAAAGAGGGGATCTTTCCTGAGCTCTTAAACTGATTAAACAGACAGACTTTGTATGCACTTTTCTGCATTTCCATATGGCTCGTTGGCATCTGATCCTATCTGCTTGTATGGGCAATCATTTTAACAGAAATTATATAGCATTAAAATGGATTACAGTCACACACAGAGATTAGGTGCTTAGAATTTATACTGTAAGAAATTGGAGTAATAATGTAATCGATGGGGGCAATACTAGGATTAGAGCACAATGAGCTTTTTAGATTGGATAGCCGAGCATGCAAAAAGCAACAACTAAAAAAAAAAAATCATTTTATTCTATCCCTGCTGAGCTAGGAGACAAGGATATTCGACACACCACTCCGAATTGGGATTATCTTGTCAGCCCTATTCAACACAAGATAGACTTAGATCATCAAACTTTATCTGTTTTTTTTTTGAATGCAAGGAGTGTTGAACAACATTTACTCTTATTTGCAGCTTAACCAAAATGGGTCAAATCCACATGAACAAGTTGAAAGGGGAAAATGTAACTTCTAACCTTACGGATGCTTTTATTTCACAGGATTTAGAGTGTAAAGTAATTTTTTAGGGTCCTTGCACGTTTTGATACTTTATAAGGATGGGCGAATGAAACAATTGAAGGCCCAGCAATCAGGCTCCTTTATGTATCTTATCAAATGTAATTTACAATGTCAAAAACTGCTTCAACGCACAATTTTTCTGATAACCTATGAGGGAAATGCACTAAAACATACAAATTAGGAAAATCTCAGCTTCGATAGACTGTGCTGAGTCAGCTGATCACAGGCAAGCTAGCGTTAAAGTGCTACAATTGCTCTCATTGCTCCTGGGCTAGGAAGGAGAAAGGAATTCAGCAAGGGGCCCCACTGCTGAATGACATCCCATGAGCCCTACAGGAAGATGCCCCTGTGGGCATTGGATGAGGACAGGATTAGGCTTGACTGTATACTTGCATTTATATAATGCCTCATCACATCAAAATATCTCTCAATACTTCCATATAATGAATTGCTCTTTCAGTGCAGTGACTATTACGCAGGCAAATGGTCCTTATAGACAAATGGTTTTAGCAATTTTTTTACTAATCAACTTTACAACTGCATCAGGGAGTTCTGAACATAAGCCTGGTGATTATCCACAGGGGGGGGATGGGACACTGGAGGGGGTGGGAGGCTTCAGAATCGAATTACCTAAGGTCTGGAAGTGGGTCATATGCGCACTCCCTCAATCATGTTGGCGTTTAGCTTCAATCTTGGGATGTGGGAGTTGCTGGCAAGGTTGGCATTTGTTGCTCAACCCTAGTTGCCCTGAGAAGGTGATAGTGGGCTACCTTCTTGAACCACTGCAGTCCTTGTCAAAGCTCACACATCAAGAATGAGCACTTATGTGAGGGTGTCTGTCAGTGTCCATGGAACTTGTCCAAGCTTCAGAGAGGAGGAGACAATATTGGAAATAAACATTCATAAAAGGAAGTGTTTTATTAAATGCCATTCTTCTGTTGGCGAAGCAAAGGAAATATATCGTATTATTGGATTTAACATTGTTTTTTAATCGGGAATGTTATATGGGCTGAGTGAAGAGGGCAGTAGTTGCAATGTATGTTTTCTCCAGTCGATCCAAATCTAAATATTTCTCAGCACTCACTCACACACTCTCCTTAGTTGTGATAAGAGGTAATTGATGGGCAAGTTGTGATTGCTCAGAATTAAAAGGCCATCTCTTTGGTTGACAATGAACACTGTCATTGGTAATGCACATGAGCAAGAATTTACACACTTGTGGATCAGTGGTGTTCACAGCACTTTTGTGAGCACTTTAGCTCTTATCAGGGAACATGTGAGAGGGTTTGGATGGAAATGTCTATTATTTGACCTATACTTGAAGTACTGAGCTAGTTAAAGTAATGCTGCTGAGAACTGTTGATATTTGGCACCAGTCTGATCAGTGAATACTATGAATGTTAAGTCATTATTAATAATCAATTATCCCTGTAAGCACCAAATTGTTTTTACATTTAACAGCACTTCATAATGGAAAGCACCGTTTTAGTGGTGGTAAACATGGGATGGGGATAATTGTAAGTGTACTCAGGGACTAGCCGACCTTATCTAGAGTATGGTTGGGTCAGATCTTGTGATGTCTGGGGTGGGTTTGACGTGTACTCCAATCATTATTACATGACCTTGTTGAATATTCCAGATTGAATTTTGTGAGCTTTCTCCTTGTTATATTGTTGTGGGGCTGTGCAGCATGTCCTTTCATTTCATTTATAACAAGGCATGTTTATCTCCATACTTTGTTGTATTTCACTACATCTTCAAAATATATCCTTCACTCGGGTTTCTCAAATTTAAAGAAAGCAATCAGCTTGTTCCCAGGAATCGTCCAATGCTGTTCGGCAAAGGGTTCCGAAAAGCCGCCCAGAAAGACTCTCCTTCTCAATTATCCCGCACTTCTGACCAACGCCTCACCAACAGGCTTCAGCATGAACTGATCAAGAGGTTAATTTCAGAGATACAGATCACACCTGTGATGCACTATTCCATTGAGGTAGATCAACACAGCCCCAGTAAACAGCCAAGTGCTTTTACACACCATAGGATTATCCAATTTTCTACCCATCCCCTAAAAAATAAGTGCCTTAAATCAATCTATTTGATGAAATAAAATGTTGCCACTTCAAGGTGCGAAGCAAATCGTAATAATGGCAGAGATTTTGCCAACAGTATTGAGGCCGGTATGGCCGGCACTGGTGGCGTGTGGGAAATGTACTCCTGTCTCCATCCCGCTCTCTCTCAACATAATCTTCCATTGATGGGACTTGTTAAACTGCTCTGCAAGGTTCCTGGCCAAGTAACAGGAAGCGGATCTGATGACATCATCTGATGACGTGTCATCAGCCGGTTTTCTTAAAGGGATCATGGCCAACATTTGATAGTTCTTCCATCAGTGTTCTGCAGCATTGAGGTGTTGCAAACACTAACAAGCACTGCACAGAGGTTCTCCCAGGCCTCCCTCCAGATGCTTATGGAGAGAGTCACAGCACGCAGGGTGGTTCTCTTCCCGTACAATGGTCCCGTCAGGTGATTGTGGAGAAGTTTGGTGTTGTTGGTGGTGATGCTGGTGTGTTTAGTAATGTTGGTGTTTGCGCTGATCGGGGTGGGATTCTGTGGACCAAGGTGAGATTTTTTCTCACCGGTGCTGCTGGAATAGATGGCAGGTGAGGTTGAGATGACAGAGCGATCTGTCAACAGTGAGAGAGGTTGCTCCAAGGAGGTGACAGTAGATAGGGCGCTTACTCCAAACACTTTCAAACTGCATACAGCTCAAAAGTTTCTTCCAAATCCTGAAAGTTTCAGGTTCTGACATTGGAAAGTGAACAGATGTGAAATAGTAGCTTTTATACCCCTCTGCAGCTGTCAACTAGCCAAAGCAATAGAGAACCACTGAAAACCCGACACACTTACCTGGCGTGAAACCTGAGGGATGGTAAACTCGTTGAAAACTTGGTAAAATGGAAAATGCCTGGTAAAATCCTTTTAAATACCTTCAAATTACCTCTTAAGCAACTTAATTGACTGGCCCACCATTTGGTGTCAGTTCAGAGCGGACTTCCGCCCAGCTGTCAATCAGGCCGTTTGACAGCGGGCCCATCTCCAAACCCGCACTCACAGGGCTGGGAAGATTCCGGTCCATGAGTGTACACTCTGAGTGTCAATGGACAATACACAGAGACACACACCTGTTCCAGTGGGAGTCACAGGACAGTGACCAGGGAAAGGATTTTAGCGTCAGAGCTATAAAGCAGTATTTTAATAATTGAGATCTTTACCAGTGATCAGTGTGCTTTCGGTCGTGGGAATGCTTTACGCCTCAACTACTTACACTCAGGCTGAGTAGATACTTTAATGGGTTGCGAACTCTGTCCTGGTCCAACATCGTTGTAGGCTATGATCCTAAACGAATAGGTTTCTTCTGGTTTCAAATTTCCAACAGTAAGCTGCAGGTCTCCGGACTGGGAGGTATTTAATGCACGCTCCCTGAATTTAAACAAAGAAAAGGTGAGAATGAGCAGCATAATATCGCAATGCACACTAAGGAAATAAGAGACATGACCATCTCCATCCTATATTTAGCAGTTAGTGTGGTTAGACAGACAACTCTGTACTGGAAAGAAACCATTAAGGCCTGTAAATAATCACAGGAAGTGTTCTTCCAGATCTATGAAATATCTTTCAACTATTTGTCAACACCAGTATTATTGGAACAGTGATAACAATGTTCTGTTGTGTTTAACTGATGTACTCCGCTTTCCCCAGCGAGCATTTTTAAACACTACTGGGCATTTCTGTAGCCTCTGGGCAATATTCAATAATATTACTCCTTACAATATCATGCTGTGAAAATCTAAGTTGACATTTATGCATCTCGTGAAATAGGCAACGCGGGGAATGAACAGTAAAAGAAAATCAGAATGCATTTTAGAAACATAAATAGAAGGCTAAAATGAATAATAGTAAAGGAAAATAAATTTAGAAAAGTAATGTGCGGTTTAAAAAAAATAACAAGGAGAAGTTGCAAATGCTGGAACTCTGAAATAAAAATAGTAAGTTTCAGAAACATATAGCAGATCAGTCAGCCTCTGAAGGAGGAAAGATACAGTCATGTTTCTGGTCCCACCCAGTGATTAAAGTGTCTTTCTCATTCAAATCCTGACTGACCAACTGTGTATTTCCAGCATTTCCAATCTTTATATTGCAAATGTTGGACATTCTGTACAAATGATTACGTTTGTCTCTTATTCCCACACTCACAGCAGTTTGTCAGAGTGATAATATGATTAGTGGCAGAGTTCCAGTATATAATTATATTTACTATCTTGTGAAGCTTCCAAACAATAAAAGGTTACTCCAAAATATGTTACAACACGTAATTATCCACCTTCAGGGAAGAAACTAGTTACCCAAGATTTTTATTCTGACGCAGGGGATTAATAAGAACTGAAGAAATCTCCCAATGCGGAACATGTGAACAAACATTATTTATACTGTTTAACAAGAAAATTATCTCTAACTATCAATGAATCATGCAAACAACACAACAGTGGCTCCCTGAAGCCTTTTACATAAATATAAAAGAAATGACAGCATGGTACAGGCAAAATAATTACTGCATTTTTTTTGCCGTTAGCAATGGAGCATCGTGGAATTTCTTTATTGGTGGAACAGTCATTTTCCCGAGAGCTTCACCACAAATAAATCACATAAACTGTTCAGCAGAGTCAAATGCAAATGAAATGGGAGTGTGATTGAAAAAGTGGAGATAACATAGATAAACCTATATTGGCTGTCAGAAAAATGACCATAAACCATTGAAACAAGTAAATAGACAGAGAGAGGGGGCGCAGGTTGCTTTCAAACATAATTCCAAGGAATAACAGTTTGCGCAAGATGAAAAAATAAACGAGAATGAAAGGGACTAGTAGAATGGGTGGCAGACTGAAAGAGGCAAAGATAGATAAATAGAGATGAGGTACACAGTGGTAGGTAGTAAATGAATTTTGACTCCCAGATTCATTAAGAGCGAGAGGTCTTGGCTTGAGTGGAATATTAAAAGAATATCAAACAGATAGATAGAGCAGACAGACACAGAAAAAAAAGATTTGGAATATAAATTTTTTTTTAAAAGAAATATATTGACAGGTATTAAGTGATATAGACAACAAAAGAAACAAATTATTGGGAAATCAGGAAAACATCTGGGCTAGAAATTCGGTGCATTTGCGCCTCCCGTTAGTGCCCTTGGTGGGGGTGCTAACAGAACACAAATGCCTTAACGACCGGGTGCATTGCTGGCAACGACTCCCGCCATATTGAGCGGGTGTTTAGCGGTGGCGCTACAGTGTTGCAGCCCGATCTCCTGCGCCTGGAGAATGTGACGTCATCACTGTGCGCATCGCCTCGTTAGCACCCCGGCCCTGAAATAGTTTTTTGCCCCCTGCAGCTGCATGGGGCGATGACACCGACAGCTGCAGGGGACGCGTGCCGGGCAGGGGCCACTACCGCCGCAAAAATGAAAGGCGAGATGGCCGATGGCAAAGGAGAAAAAAAACGTACCTTTTCGTTGCCGCTCCAGATGTGCTTTTATTTGCAGGGTCGTGGCCGCGATCGGTCAGCCTGGCTCTCTGCTGGAACGACATCTGATCGCGCGGCACCCCCGCTGCCCAATGGTCCAAGTAGGTGCTTTTTTCTTTTGCAGAGTCGGCAGCGTGGGCCCTTCCCTTTAATTGAGGGAAGAGCCCCTCGGACAGGGCAGCGCTCAGTGTGCAGCATTGCTGAGGCGTTCCGTTAGCCCTCCAGGAAGGAAGTGGAGTGCTTGATTTAGCACTCCACTTCCTTCCGGGGGGCGGTAACCCGAATTTATCGAGAGGAGCATGACTTCCGCGCCTGGCACTAAGTTTTGTACCTCCCAGATGTTACTGCCCTCAAACGGGGCAATATCGAGTTTCACCCCCAGAGTCTTGGATAGGGAATTATTATGAACAATAACAATAGAACATATTAGTTTGTCATTTTCGAGATGTCCAGCAATGACAGCTTTAATGAAACTGATTAAGGCACGTGTCTGTGTGCATTTCTGTTCCACACCTACCTGTTAACGCTTTCCCTGGTGAAGTAAACTGTGTACGTCTGGATACTTCCATGGGTCTCGGCAGGTGGACGCCAGCTGAGTCGGACAAAACGGCTGGAAACCAGGACAGGGACCACGTCCCGAGGGGCAGAGGGAAGGACACTGGAGCGTGGTAAGGCTGAGGGTTGAGGAGGAGAGGAACTGGTCAGTGAGGCTGGTATGCACATGGTTCTCTGGGTGGGAACTGGTAGGGTAATGAGGATTTGTGAATGGGTCATTATTATGTTATAAGGAGCAAATTCATGAATAAATGTGGAGTAATAGAAAAGGAGAAAAAAAATCAGAGGATGGGAAAAAGACTGATAAGAAATTATCATTCTAAAAGCACATTAAAACAGTTCATCAGCATAGACACAATAACCCCTGAAGGACCAATATGTTAAACCATTATTAATGAAGGATGCGAATATGGCAAACACTTTCCCTCAGTGATTATAAACATTCCACAAAGTCTGATATGTATACTTCTCATGATTTAATTAATTTCTACTTATTCCTTTTTATTTTTATTTTGCCCCTTAAACTCAGCCTATATGTGCCTCAGATAATGATTGTCAGTTCACCCTATTGACATCTTGCTAACTACATCAATGCCACATTTTTGGCTCTCTCTCAAACCCAGATACTATTTTTCCCTCTGAAGTAGCTTGGTCAGGATAGGCGAACCCACTTTTCCAGAATAGCCCAGGTCTAAATACCAAAAATGAATGGGATTGCTTTTAGCCAGGAGTTTGATGCATCATATTGAAGGATATTAAGCAAAGGTGGGCAAATTGAAATGAGGTACAGATCAGCCATTTCAATATCAGCCATGATCTAATCGAATGGTGGAGTAGGCTCGAAGGGCTGAATGGCTTATTCCTGTTCCTATGCTCCTATATATGGGGTAGCCTATACAGTTTCCTTAGCGATTAGGAAGCAGTAGATTTAGCACATTACAAAATTTTGCCCGACATTATTATACACTTGAAAAAATGCCTCCCGAAAAAAGCAAGCATCTTCAAATTATCTTCAACCCTATCTTCTTGCATTTTTGTTTTGATCAAATGTATTTTACATGTTAGTTCTGATGAAGAGTTTACACCTGAAACATTAACTTTTCTTTTCTCTTGTCAAATGCTAAAGGTGCTAGACCTCTGGCTTGAAGGACCCAGGGTGTGCAGTTAGAACTAAGAGGAGCGAATCCACATCATAAAGGAAAAGAAAAACTGGGATCATAGGAGCAGAGCTCCCTGTCAACCACTGGCAGGAAACTTATTAAGATGTTAGGTGCTCTTGGAGTTACTGTATGTGACATCGCAGCCACCCACTTTATCTGGAGATCCAAAATGAGCCAGGCCTACAGAGACACTGCAGCTAATCTTAGCCTTCGGCCCGAAACATGCACGAAGTCGGTGGAGTGGCCACACCGCCCGCTGGTGCTGGCATGAGGCCCGAGCAACATGAATGGAATAGTCGGCATCAGTGGCCTCAGACAAAAGAGTGGAGGAACAGAATCAGTGAGCCTTTCCACTGCTGGTTTCTAACCAGTGACCATGCTAAAAATGCAGGCGTTTGGATGGACCAATGAGGACATAGTCGTGTTCGTCTAAAATACCTTGCACACTGCATTCTAGTCTGACATATTAAGAATGGTTGTTTTTTGCAAGGTGATGCATGGTTAACAGCACAATTGCCTTGCCCAGCATGAATGTACCTAACTTGTGGAAGGGTACATCAAATGCCCACAGGACCGGACAGGTGCAGCAGCAGGAGGGAAATGGGGAGTTAAAAGTTTATATGTCATTTTGCAACTGAGCCCTTCACAGCTAAAGTGCAGAATCCCATGAATTGTTTCCGCTCTTATGACGGGTGATACCACCAGTAAAAGATCAAAAATAATAAATTAAAATTTATTTTTCAAAATACATCAACAGAATAAGCGCATGCGCTATTAATTAGGCATTTTACTTGCTTGTAATTTTTTTCAATCAATCCATGCAGTATTCTTTATTGAAAATCAAGCCACATTACCACCATATGCAGTCAGAAGCAATTAATGGTAATCGTGCACTCTAGCCGACAAAGGGTCAGCTGCATTAAGTTTTATCTGTTTCACGTACACATCTCATACTGTGTCACATACACAGTTTTATTGATTGTTCATAGGAAGGGATCCAACAGTGCATACCAATAATAAACCAGCACTCTGTTCAAGTCAAACATGCTGGTGAAAAGATTGCGGCAGACACACAAGTACAATCAAACTTCACGCACATAGAAAAACAAATCATAAAAGGTCTATACTATTGAATACACAAAATTGTTTTCTTTAACAGATTAGAACTCTAGAATTTTTAGGAACAGGTAAAGTCCATTAGATCCAATAAGTCTGACCTTTTTTCATAAATAGTGGCTTTCAAAAGGGAATTGGATAAGTACCTGAAGGAAAAGAATTTGAAGGTTACGGGGAAAGGGGCAGGGGAGTGGGACTAGCTGAAGTACTCTTGCCGAGAGCCGGCATGGGCTCGACGGGTCGAATGGCCTTCTGTGCTGTAACCATTCTAGGATTCAAAGGATTGCATTTATATGGCGTCTTCACGGCCTGAGGATATCCCAAAACACTTTACAGCCAATTAAGTACTTTTGAAGTATAGTCACTGAGGAAATAGAGGAAAGGCGGCGGCCAATTTGTGCATAGTAAGTTCCGACAAACAATGTGATAATAAAGTTGGGAAATAAAATTATTTTCAAACCTAACCTGTTTTGTGCTGATGGTTAGTGATTTGCAAAAAGAAAATGAGTAAATATGAAATATGCAAGTAACCAATACGAAATACATATAAACATTACAACATGGAAAGAGGCTACTAGGCCCAACTGGCCTGTGTTGGCATTGATCCTCCATGTGAGCAAATAGTCACATTTGAATGCCATATTCCAGCATCGCTAAGTTTAGAATTGTGCTCTGCCTGAGTTTAAAGACAGCCTTGGATGAATCACCTGCACGTCCTGCTGTGGGCTACAATGTGAGCCACCAGCTGTACGACTCAAAGACCTTCTCTGTTACCAAGTAACAGCTAATATTAAACAATCATTGTGCCCTGCATTGTGTGTGTTGAGGTGTATTTTCCCCAACTCAACCTACACATAAACACCCCCTCCACAAAAGAAAATGATTACAGTTCATCAATGGATACACTAGGAAAGTGCTAGCCCTATTTTCAGGCAACAAAATGACAAGAATAATTGTCAGAAGATCCTACCCTTTTCTCTAATTGCAGCACTCTGTATCACCATTATGAGCTAAAATAGTCATAATAGGTCTCTCTATTCACACAGAACACAATATTTCCCGTGATTAACCCACTCCAGAATCATCTGCAGTCTCTGATCTAATGCAGCTAATCACTCCTCAAGTGATGGGCAAGTAGGCTTTCAACCTGATGTAACAATGTCACTTCTAATGCCGAACTCAATGCAGTCTAGAGGCACCAGGATAGTCATGCCAGCTGAATATAAATTTTCATTCTTCCACTTTTATATTTCTTCTTCTGAATAACATGTTGACTCAGAATCAGCTGCCCTCCAGTACCTCACCCAAGCAGTCATTCTTCATGTGTGAGGTAAGAGATCACTAGAGAAGATTAAGGAGTATGGAATTAGGGGGGAGGATAGCAAACCAGATTAAAAATTGTTTGGAAAGAAGAAAACAGTTTAGGGGCAGTTTGTCAAGCATGATGGGAAGTGGGTTGTGGTATCCCAGTGTTCAGTTCTGTGGCCACAAATGTTCAGTGTGTAGATAAATGACTTGGATGTTGGCCTGGGGAAAGACTGTTGAAATTTGCAAATGATATCAAAATAGGATGTAGAGTTAATGTTTTAGAATACCAAAGGAAACTGCACAGGGATATGGGTAAGATGAGGGAATGGGCTAAAAAGTTGCAGATGGAATTCAATGTCGGTAAGTCTGAGGTAATGCATTGTGGAAAACAAAATACCTGTAATGGAACCAAGCTTGGTGCTGTGCAGGTGCTGAGAGATTTGAGTGGATTTCTAACTAAAGGCAATACACAGGCGAGAAAGGATCAGGACATTAAAGGCCACACCTCAGGTTGAAAAGGCTGTAAAATGAAATGAACAGAATTCTAGGTTTTATCTCAAGAGCAATGCGGATTATGGGATGATACAATAAAAGTTTTTTTAAACTATAAGCGTATGGGACAGGATAGATAGAAGCAGACTGTTGAGGGGTCAAGATGAAGGATTGGATATGTGGTTTGAAGGGATATGGGAACAGGATGGATCAATGTGACTCAGACTATTGCTCATATGGAGGATAAATGCCGACATAGATTGGTTGGGCCGAATGGCCTGTTTACATCTTGTTATGTCTATCTATTTCTAAACTATAAGAAGGATCTCAAAGGTATTAATGGAAGAAACAGGGGGCATCTGTGCAAATTGTTGACTCAATACAGAGTCCAGTTGGATGCGAACTTCAGCCTGGAGTGCTTTGGGACTACAATGAGACGGTGTGGAATGACTTTGTATTTCTCACAGTTCTTCAATACTATCAAAGTCTATGTAGTTCCCTTTGAGGTTCAGAACACATAGACATGGATGGAAGTGGCTTCCTCTGGCCCTCCTGGTGGCTACAGGACCAAAGATGACTGGAGTCACTGGAAAATGAACCTAGCAACTTTCCTCACATGAAGATTACTGTCCACAACCTTTTGACCTTTTGTGTGTGCTGTGTTGACAGAGGATCGAAACACTTTCCTGCACCATGGGACATTTGCAGCCGAGCCCCCACTCAATGGCAAAGGCTCTAATGCACTTTTCATGAATGCGCAGCCTGCTGCCATACAGACCTACAAGTTCACATGGACAGCCATTGATACGAGCTTTTCCGCCATTCATTCTGCTGTTACGCAGATCAGTTGGTGTGTTGAAAGAGTTCAGTGTCGCAGGCAAGTTTGGAATGGCTATGGATGTTGTTGCTTTCTCTGAATGACAATACTTTTGCACCTTTCCATCGCACCCTTCCACCACTGCCCCACCCCCCCGCCCTGCTCCCAACCCCGCCACATTCAAAGTGCCCTGATTCTGCAACCTGGGATCTCTTTGAGTTTGGCTCACTACTCGGAGTTCTTGGCTTAACTGCAGGTTATGCCACATTGGTAACTGCAAGTGGCAGTCTGATCACTTTCCTCCAAGTGGCTAGCAGTGATTGGGGGGGGGGGGTGGGGGGGGAAGTGGTGGAAGGGTGCTAGCTATTTGACCTGAGCCCACATTTTAACCTACACATTTCCACGAAAAGATCTTGGCAGGGTAAAACCGAACATCTGTCGTAAATTAATTTGAAAATCTTTTATGTACGAATTTAATCTCTTTTAAAAAAAAAAGAAAACAACTTAATCTAGAAATTCCATCTGCACAGCTTCATCAACCAGTTGAACAGCTGTTCTAGTCAGTTATCATCCCTTTACAACACAAGGACTTCTGACCATAGATCTCCGCTGGGGTTGCAAGCTATCTGAATCTATCTGTGTGAGCTCATTACAATCACAGTGAAGATTATATTTTGTGAAGCCAGCTCACTAGTGGATATGTTCAGAAAATTAATAAAAGAAAATGCATGCAGCCAGAACTTCATAACACCATAAGCCTCTTTAAGCAAAGAGGCTCACCATGATGATCCCATTTATTCCTGCAATTTTTCTCCCCTCCCCTCCCCTCCTTCTGTTGACTCTTTGATGGGGGATGATTCCACAGGTGTTGTCCACCCTCTGGACCTGCAACCAGTCGGGTATTATTGATGTTAATGATTAGCAACAGGATATTCAACAATGGAAGGTGGCATAGCAAGCCCAATCCAGCCCTCGTCCCACATTAATTCATGGACACTTCCAGTAGCCATTGCTCAATAATGACCAGCCTTTATTCATAATGACCAGGTGATAGGAAACCCGAGCCAGTGTTCCTATTCCTAACCCAGAGTTACTGCAGCCATCTGTATTGCCACCATCACCACCTCATTTAACTCAATACTGCTGATCTCAGGTCAGCTAATTCAAGAATGACCAAGAACCGAACCTCGGACGTTCCAGGATCGCTTTTTGTAGGAGTTGTGTGTTACTGCTAGTTCTTTCTACAACAAATCTCTTTATCTAGGTCCCTTCTGAAAGAGTGAATCTCACCATCTGGATCTCCTTTTATAGAGGGAGCCTCACTATCTAGCTCAGATACCTTTGCAGCTGAGATCAGCTACCTCAGCTCAGACCGGCGATTGAACGTGAGACTGTCCCTATGGCTCAGTTCCATAGCAGATAAAATTATTCAGCCTCTTGGTGGAGCTATACATACTGGGGCAGGGGTGGGGGGCGGGGGGACTGCAAAATTGGGCTCGACAGTGCCCGTTTTTTGGGCAATATAAGACCCTCAGGGATCCATAATGGTGTTTGCGGCACATATGCACACTTCTGCCGGATGCCATATTGTTAAAGCGGTTAGTGCGCGCGCACTTAAAGTGTGCAGAGCAGGCAGATCATGACGTCACACTGATTTGACGCCAGTGCTGCCATTTTGGAGCTCCACACCCAGCCTACGTCCTTTCTTAAACCTCGCAGCTGAACACGCGTACAACGACATGAAGGAAACCACCATCAGCGCCATTTAAAGAGATCATCAACTACTTACAGGTTAGTTGCTGGTTTATTTCTTCTGGCTGTTGCTGCAATTCTACGTGCTTTGGGTGCTTCCTGCAGCAAACCCTTTTCTGTAAGATCGCACATGATATCACTGTCAGTCTCAACCAACCCCATTTTCTAAGCGACATCCCAACTCAAATCCCACAAATTCTCATCTCCACAGACACAGTTGCACACTTCCTCTTCAGGCAAGCTAAGAGTTTGCCTACCCAATCTGTCTTGCTACCATGACAACAGGCCTTTCTCACAAACGCAACGTACTGCACGTTTCCTTATGTAGATATTGTAATATAGTTCTAACTAGTGGACTACTGCTCCACCTAGTGGACTACTGTGGTGATGCAGCCATTGCTGTTTTCACAATAAAGGCATCAGGTGACAGGTCACCTGACAAGTTCCTGTGTAATTAGGCATCTTGGAATCTGTGTGTTTGTGAGATCGTAAAGAATATATTACATATATATTAAATTGTAACTTAAACTTTAGCAGCAATTAATTAATGTTTTCTCTCACACTCAAGTTTATTCTCAATAACATTTAATTAATTTAAAGAATACTGCCGGTTGGAGAGTTTAGATTAGAGAAGTCTGTGACAATTCTCAATGAGGCAGTGCCTCGCTTGGCTCACCAGGCCAGCCACCCTTGGTCAGTGGGCTTAATCATCCATTTACACATTGCAGTAAATGAAAGCACATGGCCATTGATGGATCGATTAGCAGGGCACTCACATCAACAGAAAGCAAGTGAGTCTATTTCTTCTTGCATTGATGCTGGAATTGGTACAGAACTGTCCCCACTTTTCCATTCAATTGTGGAATGTATACGGAGCAGTGAGTTTGCTCACTGTAGGCCACTTCCTGGATTTCCCAAGGCTTGCCCCAATTCCCAATTCATAGTGAGCTCCCGGTCCATATCAGCTCTGGCATTGGGAGCTTGCCAGGGTGCGAATGTGAGAAGTTGCACGCACCAACAGCCCTACAGGGGTTGCAGCCAAAATGTAAAGGGAAACAATCACTTAAAGGTAAGTGGCCACATTTTCCAGCTTTTTCAAACGCTGCAAATATTTTAAATATATTTTCCAGTCTTTCCAACGGCTGTGTGCCTAGCAAAGCTTGAGGGAAGAAAAACTAAATGTGAGGCAAGAAACTGATGGACCGAAATTGCGTTGCGGCCCATCCGGGGATGATAACCTTCCGGGCCCGGGTCAGTTATCACTCGGACGGGAAATCCTGCCCCCGGCGTGGAATTTCCTTTCGCGTCCCACAAACGATACGGAGCGCTGTTCAGGCACTCCACCTCATTGGCGGGGAGCTCCCGAGGTGTCAGCTGACGCACCACAATGCCCTCCCCTTCAGTTAAAGCGGACGGCCACTGCGGACTGTGCAGGACCTTTGGCGGCCACCACTGAGCCACCAGGGACAATCTCGACCGGCCCACAGAGCAGTACCAGGCTGCATAATGGTGGCCCAGTTGAAACGAGGGCCGCCACTGTCGGGTCGTTGGAAAAGACATCCGACAAAAAAAAATGGCGGCCCGGGGCGCACACGGCCTCCCCTTTAAGGGGCGCCCCAAGTGGATGTCTGCACCCCGCGAAGTGAGCACGAACATCGGCCCGCACCAGTCTCGAGTCCTGTGGGGCAATTTTCCCTGCAGGGCACAAAGGGGTCGGCGCACACGGCGATGACATCATCAGCCAGTGCACGCTGGCCCGGGATGAAAATCGCGGGGTGCAGCGCTACCGTCAAATAGTCCCCGTAATCTCAGGGGCAATTTCACCCCAGGCGCAGCTGCTGCCTGTTCTGGGCAAAAAGGCAATTGCATCCCGTTAACACCACCCGGTGGCGCTAATAGGGTGCAAAAAGGGGCAATTTCACCCCCTGAATGTGTGGCACAGTAATTAAGTGGCTCTATACTGAACACTATATTTGATATCTGGCAAGATGAGGGGTGCTGCTCTTTGGCACTCCAGGGCACACTGCAGAGGAAAGCAGGGCAGCATGCCTGGCATTAGTTTTTTTTCATTCTTGGGATGTGGGCGTTGCTTGTAAGGCCAGCTTTTATTGTCCATCCCCAATTTGTTTTTTATTTGTTCACGGGATGTGGGCATCGCTGGCAAGTCCAGCATTTATTGCCCATCCCTAATTGCCCTCGAGGAGATGGTGGTGAGCCGCCTTCTTGAACCGCTGCAGTCCGTGTGGTGAAGGTATTCCCACAATACTGTTAGGGAGGGAGTTCCAGGATTTTGATCCAACGACGACGAAGGAACAGTGATATGCTTCCAAATCAGGATGGTGTGTGACTTAGAGGGGAACGTGGAGGTGGTGGTGTTCCCATGTGCCTGCTGTCCTTGTATTTCTCGGTGGTAAAGGTCGTGGGTTTGGGAGGTGCTGTCAAAGAAGCCTTGGTGAGTTGCTGCAGTGCATCCTGTAGGTGGCACACACTGCAGCCATGGTGCGCTGGCGATGGAGGGATTGAATGTTTAAGGTGGTGGATGAGTGCCAATCAAGTGGGCTGCTTTGTCCTGGATGGTGTTGAGCTTCTTGAGTGTTGTTGGAGTTGCATTCATCCAGGCAAGTGGAGAGTATTCCATCACACTCCTGACTTGTACCTTTTAGATGGTGGAAAGGCTTTGGGGAGTCAGGAGGTGAGACACTCACCACAGAATACCCAGCCTCTGACCCGCTCTAGTTGCCACAGTATTTATGTGGCTGGTCCAGTTAAGTTTCTGGTCAATAGTGACCCCCAGAATGTTGATGGTAGGGGATTCGGTGATGGTAATGCCACTGAATGTTAAGGACGCTGATTAGACTCTCGCTTGTGGAGATATTCATTGACTGGCACTTGCGTGATCCTTCAGAAGATGGTGGTGAGAGGCCTTCTTGAACTGCTGCAGCCATTGTGGTGAAGGTACTCCCACAGAGCTGTTAGGGAGGGCGTTCCAGGATCTTGACCCAGTAGCGATGAAGGAACAGCAATTTATTTCCAAATCAGGATGGTGTGTAACTTGGAGGGAAACTTGCAGCTGATGGTGTTCCCATGCACCTGCTGCCCTTGTCCTTCTAGGTGGTAGAGGTCGCGGCTTTGGGAGGTGCTGCTGAATAAGCCTTGGCGAGTTGCTGCAGTGCATCTTGTAGATGGTACACACTGCAGCCATGGAAAGTTCGTGTTGCAGGGAGTGACTGTTTAAGGTGGTGGCTGGGGTGCCAATGAAGTACGTTGCTTTGTCCTGGAAGGTGCAAGCTTCTTAAGTGTTGTTGGAGCTGCACTCATCCAGGCAAGTAGAGAGTATTCCATCACACTCCTGACTTGAGCCTTGTAGATCGTGGAAAGGCTTTGGGAAGTCAGGAGTTAAGACATTCGCCGCAGAATATCCTGCTCTTGTTGCCACAGTATTTATGTGGCTGGTCCAGTTAAGTTTCTGGTCAATGATGAACCCCATGATGTTGATGGTTGGGGATTTGGTGATGGTAATGTCATTGAATGTCAAGGGACGGTGTTTAGACTCTCACTTGCTGGGATAGTCATCGCCTGGCATTTGTGTGGCGTGAATGTTACTTGCCACTTATCAGCCCAAGCCTGAATGTTATCCGGGTCTTGCTGCATTCGGGCATGGACTGCCCGATCTGAGGAGTTGTGAATGGAATTGAATACTGTGCAATCAGCAGCGAACATCCCCACTTCTGACCTTAGGATGGCGGAAAGGTCATTGATGAAGCAGCTGAAGATGGTTGGGCCTAGGACACTGCCCTGAGGAATTCCTGCAGTGATGTCCTGGGGCTGAGATACATAACACTGACTGGCGATGGGCCACATACTGCTGCCATCAATTACCATTCTGCTTTGAGAAATAAAGCAATGCAGTACACTGGGCATCAGTGCAGGGGTATTGTACTGTACGGCTATTAATATTCAATAGGATAAGAGTTGAAACTGCTGAGCAAGCCATCAGCCAGCTGTTTCGTACATATTTGGGCAGGCCGTACTGGAGTTGATCCCTACGTTAGTCTAGAAGGAGGTGGAGGCGGATAAATATTGAGATAGAAGCTGATCTTGACTGTCTTTGGCTGTGTCCTCCTGACAATGCACTTTGGCTGCTGTTCATAATGGCACATCTGTGCACTTGGCTGCCTGCTGATCTGGAGCCTGTGGAGGCAGTTGTCAACAGTCAGTGCTAGGTAGGCATGCCAGGGCCTTTAGATACAGTTGTTGGCAATGGTGCATGCAGGGAATCCAACTCTGGTGCCCGATGACTTCCAAGGCATGCCTTTTTACATGTTATTCCACCTCAACCATGAAATGCTATGTTTGAAACATTTCAAAACCAAACCAATCATTAAGTTTAACTTGGTTGGCACATTACCGCAGGAATCTTTTATTATCTCGACTTGGCACTCCCCGAGCTCTTACAAATGTTTCTTCTTCTTATTATAAACATAAGAAACAGAAGAAATAGGAGTAGGAGTAGGCCATATGGCCCCGTGAGCCTGCTCTGCCATTCAATACAATCATGGCTGATCATAGAATCATTGAGGTTTACAGCATGAAAGGCGGCCATTTCGGCCCATCGTGTCCACGCCGGCCGACAAAGAGTTATCCAGCCTAATCCTACTTTCCAGCTTTTGGTCCGTAGCCCTGTAGGTTATGGCACTTCAAGTGCACATCCAAGTATTTTATAAATGTGGGGAGGGTTTCTGCCTCTACCACCCTTTCAGGCAGTGTGTTCCAGACCCCCACCACCCTCTGGGTGAAGAAATTTCCCCTCAAATCCCCTCTAAACCTCCTACCAATTACTTTAAATCTATTATCTTTGATCTCAACCCCACTTTCCCACCTGATCCCCATATATCTTGATTCCCTTATAGTCCAAAAATCTATTGATATACATAACGGGTACAGTAGCATAGTGGCTATGTTACTGGTCTAGTAATCCGGGGCCATGGGTTCAAATTCCACCAGGTCAGCTAGGGAATTTAAATTCAATTAAATAAATCTGGAATAAAAAGCTAGTATCAGTAATGGCAACCATGAAACTGCTGGATTGTCATAAAAACCCATCTGGTTCATTAATATTCTTTAGGAAAGGAAATCTGCCGCCCTTACCTGGTCTGGCCAATATGTGACTCCAGACCCACAGCAATGTGGTTGACTCTTAATTACCATCTAAAATGGTCTATCAAGCCACTCAGTTGTATTCAAGAAGGTGGCTCACCACCACCCTTTCAAAGGCAATTAGGGATGGGCAATAAATGCTGGTCTTGCCAGCGTGTCCACATCCCATGAATACATTTTTAAAGAACAATGACTCAGCATCCACAGTCCTCCAAAGAAAATTGCAAAAATTCACCACCCTCTGATTCTCATTTTTTCAGCTCCTCCTGTTCTAGTGAAGTATTCTAAATGTTTCATGGGAATAGAAGAAACATTTTAGATTCCATATAAGCGTTACTTACTGTAAGGAGAAAAAAATTATTAAAAAATGTTTTTTAAATCATATCTAAACAAATCTTGCTAACAATGTCAACAATAATTAAAATAATAAAGACCAGTGCTACAAATGTATTGTAAACCGAAAATTAAAAATAAAAGGCTAAAAAGCCTCTGACCCTTTCAACCTCCATTATACATGGATCTTCCCCGAGGCCCATTCCAGATGGGCAAAAGGAGCTCCCAGCACAGTTTACAGTCGTATTCAGTGGTGACACAGATCTGAATAAATTAATCCGAGGTCCTACAAGCTGAGTTTAGGGAGTCGGAGTTAGAATTTAGAATTTCGATCTTCAGCAGAGGAGGACAAAGGGATTAATTCGGAGAGTGGAAATAGAGTATGAGAGTAAGCTTGCAGGGAACATAAAAACTGACTGCAAAAGCTTCAATAGATATGTGAAGAGAAAAAGATTATTGAAGACAAATGTGCGCCCCTTACAGTCAGAATCAGGCGAATTTATAAAGGGGAACAAAGAAATAGCAGACCATTTGAACAAATACTTTAGTTCTGTCTTCACTAAGGAAGACACAAATAACCTTCCGGAAATACTAGGGGAGCGAGGGTCTAGCGAGAAGGAGGAACTAAAGGAAACCTTGTTAGTCAGAAAATTGTGTTAGGAAAATTGATGGGATTGAACGCTGATAAATCCCCAGGGCCTGATAGTCTGCATCCCAGAGTATTTAAGGAAGTGGCCCTAGAAATAGTGGATGCATTGGTGGTCATTTTCCAACATTCTATAGACTCTGGATCAGTTCCTATGGACTGGAGGGTAACTAATGTAACCCCACTTTTTAAAAAATGAGGGAGTAAACAGGGAATTATAGACCGGACAGCCTGACATCGGTGGTGGGGAAAATGTTGGAATCAATTATTAAAGATGTAATAGCAGCGCATTTGGAAAGCAGTGACAGGACCGGTCCAAGTCAGCATGGATTTATGAAAGGGAAATCATACTTGACAAATCTTCTGGAATTTTTTGAGGATGTAACTGGTAGAGAGGACAAGGGGGAGCCAGTGGATATGATGTATTTAGACTTTCAAAAGGCTTTTGACAAGGTCCCACACATGAGATTAGTGTGCAAAATTAAAGCACATGGTATTGGGGGTAATGTACTGACGTGGATAGAGAAATGGTTGACAGACAGGCAGCAAAGTGTAGGAATAAACGGTTCCTTTTCAGAATGGCAGGCAGTAACTAGTGGGGTACCGCAAGGTTCAGTGCTGGGACCCCAGCTATTTACAATATACATTAATGATTTAGATTAAGGAATTGAATGTAATATCTCCAAGTTTGCAGATGACTCTAAGCTGGGTAGCAGTGTGAGCTGTGAGGAGGATGCTAAGAGGCTGCAGGGTGACTTGGACAGGTTAGGTAAGTGGGCAAATACATGGCAGATACGGTATAATGTAGATAAATGTGAGGTTATCCACTTTGGTGGTAAGAACAGGAAAGCAGATTATTATCTGAATGGTGACAGATTAGTGAAAGGGGAGGTGCAACGAGACCTGGATGTCATGGTACATCAGTCATTGAAAGTTGGTATGCAGGTGCAGCAGGCGGTGAAGGCAGCAAATGGCACGTTGGCCTTCATAGTGAGAGGATTTGAGTATAGGAGCAGGGAGGTCTTACTGCAGTTGTACAGGGCCTTGGTGAGGCCACACCTTGAATATTGTGTACAGTTTTGGTCTCCTAATCTGAGGAAGGACATTCTTGCTATTGAGGGAGTGCAGCGAAGGTTCACCAGACTGATTCTCGGGATGACAGGACTGACATATGAAGAAAGACTGGATCGACTAGGCTTATATTCAATGGAATTTAGAAAAATGAGGGGATCTCATAGAAACATATAAAATTCTGATGGGATTAGACAGGTTAAATGCAGGAAGAATGTTCCCGATGTTGGGGAAGTCCAGAACCAGGGGTCACAGTCTAAGGATAAGGGGTAAGCCATTTAGGACCGAGATGAGGAAAAACTTTTTCACCCAGAGAATTGTGAACCTATGGAATTCTCTACCACAGAAAGTTGTTGAGTTCAGTTCATTGGATATATTCAAAAGGGAGTTAGATGTGGCCCTTACAGCTAAAGGGATCAGTGGGTATGGAGAGAAGGCAGGAGTGGGGTACTGAAGTTGCATGATCAGCCATGATCATATTGAATGGTGGTGCAGGCTCAAAGAACCGAATGGCCTACTCCTGCAACTATTTTCTATATTTCTATGAGACAGATCTTCTACTCCTCAGAACCTGATCTGCTCCTGCACCACAAGGCATAGTGACCGGAAAATATACATTTCTTGGCAAAGACATTATGAATTTATGAGGTTTTAAATGGAACGGTCTCCAATTAACACCAGTGTGCTGATTATGATTATCGATGATTTAATTATCAGTAATAAGCACTTTCACTGTGAATTATCATTTAAAGTAATTGTTCCCATTTTGGTCATTTTTTGAATTGAAAGTAATTTTTATGTAAATTACACAAATTTCCAAATTGCAACTTATTTTAATATGATTGCAGATTGTAATGCAATCAGTGTAATCTTTACAGAATATTTCAACTCAATCACACAATGGAAATCGTTTAGCGGATGCTAACTGCAGAGGGCAGCAACAGAATTGATTGTGTGCTGCTGAGGAATGAAAGTAAATACAAATTCCTCGGCCGGGTAGTCATGAAAGTCCAAAACCAGTTCCATTTCAAGTTAGGTATTGCAATTTGGCTTGTACAGGGTGATTTTTCCAGTCACAATGCTAAAAAGCCAGGACCACAGAGCAAAGTGATCTTAATGCCAGTGAAAACACCACCAGGCTGACCTCATGGCATTTCTTGAGGTTGGCCTTCATTACCTGCGGATGGCCAGCTCCCAGCCATTTCAGTGCGGAAGTGAAGCTTCAGTTGTGAAGAGCCTTGGTCAGATCCCATCTGGAATGCTGCATTCAGTTCTAGGCACTATACATCAGGGAAGATATAATGACCCCTTGGAGGGGTTACAGTGCAGATTCACCAGAATGATTCCAGGGTTTGAAGGGTTCAATTATGAGGACAGGTTGCTTTGTATACTCTTGAATTTAGAAGGTTGAGGAGTGATCTATTTGAGGTCTTTAAAATGATAAAGGGATTCGATAGGGTCAATATAGAGAAACGATTTCCTCTGACAGGAAAATCCAGAGCAAGAGGGCGTGATTTCAAAATTAGAGCTAGGATATTTAAGAGTGAAATCAGGATGCGAAGAGATACTAAGGGTAGCAACATCTGGAATTCTCCCCCCCCCACAACCGCCCCCCACCCCCACCAAAAGATGCTGGGTCAATTGACATTTCAAGACTGAGATTGATAGCTTTTTGTTCAGTAAGGATATCAAGGGGTGTGGAGCAAAGGCGGGTAAATGGAGGTGAGGTGTAGATCAGCCGTGATTTAATTAAATAGTAGAACAGGCTCGAGGGGCTGAATGGACTACTCCTGTTCCTATGTTCTTCATGTTTGCATGGTCATCAGCCCTTAAAGCATTGCAGCTAAATTTTAAAATGATGTGACCACATCGAGGTCACACATCGGATGACAATTAGGGATGGGCAATAAATGCTGGCCTTGCCAGCGATGCCCACATCCCATGAACGAATACATTTAAAAAAAGATGGGGACAAAGTTTGTTTCAACCTTTTGAAGACTGCAAGGACTTGGCTGACAGGAAATGTTGTGCAGACTCAGAGAGTTGCTGAGATAAGACTGTCCAAGAGTACCATTATCCAGGTAGCTGGTCCAAGTGTGCATGCCACAGTGCTCTATGTCAACTTTTTCCACAATTACTCCTAGTCCATGCCAAGTTCTCACACGCCCTCATAATTCTTTCGTTATTTATCTCGTGGACATGCAAAGCACACATTCAAGCTGCGTCTTACAAGTGAATGCGTCAGCATATTGACACCTTCAAGTCATTAGAATACAACCGAGCTTCATGATTCATGGTCAATTCTTGACACCAAGGATCCACTGCAAGATGGGTGAAGGTAAGTCACTGTGTATGTGTTCCATCAACTTACAATATTTCAAGTTTGCTTGCAGGACAAGATGGCACATAAGAGTCAGAAAACAGCAAAGGAAAATTAATGGTTGAAAAATCATAAGTAGCATTCCAACAATATCCTCAGGGGCATTCCTGGTGGGAGCACGCATTTGAAAAATTGACCCTATAAGAACAAGGGAAGAGACCTGAACTGGAGAGGGGTTAGAAATTATGAACCATTGACTCCCTTCGAGAAGGCCACCGTAGACGTATATAAGAACATTGATGGAAATGAGGAAGGTGAAACCACAGGCCTTTGACAGCAGCATTCTCTCCTATGATCTACCATAGAGAAAGACAAGAGCAGCAATGTTGCGGGAGCACTGTCACCTTCAAGTCCTAACTTGGATATATGTCACTGTTCCTTCATCACTGCTGCGTCAGTATCCTGGAATTTCCTACCTAACACCACTGAGGTGGGATTCTGTGGTGGGAGTGCAACTAAATGGCTCAGAAAAAGGCCAGGACCTGGATGTGTCGGGTCCCGGTCACAGTTAGGCAACCCAGCTCAGCCTTGCCAGGGACAGAGGCGCCAGCCATTCTTACAAGGGCATTCCTGTCGGACACAGTGGGATCGGGGGCTGCCTTGGAAGGGGGAGAGAATTCACTGTGGCAGGTCTCAGGTGCCGGATATAGCAGGTAGAGCAGCCAACTGCCTTTGGGCCAGCTGAACGGGAGATATTACTCGTGTTACAAATCCATAGAGCTGGAAATTTAAATCGATCGCCTCGCCATTGATGCAACTCCCTTTGGGATACTTAAAATGTAAATTGCCTGTTCCACATGCCAGAGCAATGGTATATATGGGAACACACAGTATTTCTACTATTACACTACCCGCAGGTGATCCTGGAAATGGAAGTCGATGCCAGGGAGCTGGTGGAAGGGCTCAGCTGCCCTATTTTCCTGCCTGACTTGCTGGGACCCCACGTAACTCCAGAGGCCCGTTGTGCTTCCCTGTTGGGGCAGAGCAGAGGAAGCTTTGTTTTTTATATTACCTGTGGAAAATAATGATGTGGGACGGGTTGATGTTGATTCTGAATTTTAAAAAGGGAAAAGATGTCTCGTCCCCTCGCCTTATTAAGCACAGAAATTAAAAATAAAATTCAAGACAAAGCCTTATATCACTGTATTGTTGCTAAAATACACAGGGAAATTAAGAATGTCAATAAGTCGACTCCTAATTATCAGATACAGCAGCTTGTGCAAAGAAGGCAAGCCGAGAGGGAGTACTTTCCATACAAAGCATTTGCCTATTTTTATAATTTTAAATAACAGATGATGAATCTGTCTCCTGCCTAGTTGGAGGTACCTTTGATTTAGTCACTCACTTTCTCTCCCATGGAGCATTATCACTTTAGCTCTCCACTCACACTCAAAGCCTCTCTGAAAACAGAGATTACAGAGGCACCTCGCCTGTACCCTGGGATGGCTGTGCTCGCTTTTGTGGAAATAAATTATTCCTACCACACTGGATGCCAATCGAGAAACATAGGCAGCTGGAAAAGTTAGCACTGGATCTGTTTTTAGACTGGTTAAAGGGGCAGCCTAGCTGGAGTCATTTTTTTTCAAAGTACTACCATTGTCTGCTGAAAAAAATGTAAGTAATGTGGCAGACTCTTTTTTGGTCGAAACAAACTTAAGTAATTTATTATGTTGCATCTCAGACAATTACCCGGCTGGGGCCTAGCAGTTCCAGATTGAAGCTCAGACTGGTTTATTGGAATCAATAGAGCCACTTTGAGACACACTTAGTTCTTCCCCATCAATAATGGCCTGGTAGTAAACAGGCCCAAAATGACAGGTCTTCAATGTGATTAAAAAAATTGACGTTTTTAAAATTGTCAAGCCAAATTTTGATTTATTTTTTCTTTTGAATCCACAGGCATAAGTACCAGGATGCATCTGCCCAAGATTTCAACCACTGACCTTTCCAAAGTTTCTGGGATCAGCAAAGGTCCCTTAATAAACGTGGCAGGAGCACATCACGGGTGTTTGCCTGCTCCGGTAGGCAAGGAATTTCGGACAAACTTAGCCCCACAAAACAAAAATTATGCTGTCATCAGCCCTTTTGTAAAGGGGCTAAGCAACACTCATGAATTTTGGCAGTCTTTGGGGGGAAACCATGCTGTAATCCTAAGCCTAGACCTCAAGCTGGGGTCCATCTGCACCCTTTAGTTAGGGAGGTACTGTCGCCGAAAAAACGCTGAAATCCCGATATGCATTTATGGAATGTAGAGTATTCAGCCAGGACTGCAAACTGGTAAAACCTACACTATACTCCCACTTATAATCTCAGTTTAGAGGAAAGAACTTGTATTTCAATGAGTAGCGTTTAAATGTGCAATGACCTCTGTCAGCATGTTGGGAGAAAGCGAAACAGCAGAGAGGTAGCACTGTAATAGCTGAGTGGACATTGTGTATGTTGTGTATGGAGAAAGAGTCAGACTGAACACTGTGAGCTCAAAGTAAAGTGTGACCTTAGTCTTTTATTGCAGGTCTCCAGAGTGTCTCTCCAACCTGTGAAGCCTCTTTAAATACCTGTGCTCCCAAGGAATTATGTGGGATCCCTTGGGACTCCAGAGTAAATACAAGTCCACAAATATAACAACACTCCCCCTCAAAGTCAATAGTGTAACTATTTACAATGTGAGTCGATCTGGGGCCATTCTTGCCCTGGTTGATCGTCTTGGTGTGAAAACTGCTGTTGTTGAATCATTTGTTGGGCCCTCGCTGGGCTGCTGTGCAGCTGGCCTTGCTGGGCTGTCTGGTGTGTTGGGCCCTACAGGGCTGCTGAGTGGTCAACCGTGGTGCCGGTTGCCACTGGTGTGTATGTTGGGGGATCAAAAAAAGTAGGGTCCAAGGTGGGTTGCTCAGGATAGTCCGTGAATCTGAGTTTGATTTGGTCCAAGTGTTTTCGGTGAATGAGTCCATGTGAAAGTTTGACCCGAAACACCCAGCTCCCCTCTTTGGCCACGACAGTGCCGGGAAGCCATTTGGGACCCTGTCCATAATTTAATACAAATACAGGATCATTGATTTCAATCTCGCGTGACACATTTGCGCTATCATGGTATGCACTTTGTTGAAGCCGCCTGCTCTCTACCTGTTCATGTAGATCAGGGTGAACTAACGAGAGCCTTGTCTTAAGTGCTCTTTTCATGAGCAGTTCAGCAGGTGGGATCCCAGTGAGTGAGTGGGGTCTCGTGCGGTAGCTAAGCAGGACTCGGGATAGGCGAGTCTGCAGTGAGCCTTCAGTTACCATCTTCAAGCCTTGCTTGATGGTTTGCACTGCTCTCTCTGCCTGACTATTGGACGCTGGTTGAAACGGGGCAGATGTGACATGTTTGATCCTGTTACGGGTCATGAATTCTTTGAACTCAGCACTGGTAAAATATAGCCCGTTGTCACTCACCAGGACATCGGGTAAGCTGTGTGTGGCAAACATGGCCCGCAGGCTTTCAGTAGTGGCAGCGGACGTGCTAGCCGACGTTATCTCACATTCAATCCACTTGGATTATGCATCTACAACCACGAGGAACATTTTATCCAAGAACGGGCCTACATAGTCAACGTGTACCCCAGACCACAGTTTGGAGGGCCAAGACCATAAACTTAGCGGCACCTCCCTGAGTACATTGCTTAACTGCGAGCATGTATTACATCTGTGAATGCAGGACTCTAAGTCCGCATCGATACCGGGCCACCACACGTGGGATCTGGCTATTGCTTTCGTCATTACGATGCCTGGGTGGGTACTGTGGAGGTCATTGATGAAGGTGTCTCTGCCCTTCTTGGGGACCACTACTCGATTGGCCCACAGAAGGCAATCTGCCTGTATAGACATTTCATCATTGCGCCGCTGGAACGGATTTATCTCTTCCTGCATTTCCACTGGGACACTGGACCAGCTCCCGTGAAGCACACAGCTTTTGACTAGAGATAATAAGGGGTCCTGGCTTGTCCAGGTTTTGATCTGCCGGGCAGTGACAGGTGATTTCTCACTCTCAAATGCTTCCATAGCCATGGCTAGATCTGCGGGCTGCACCATTTCCACCTCCGTGGTGGGCAATGGCATCCTACTGAGAGCATCGGCGCAGTTTTCTGTGCCTGGCCTGTGGCGGATGGTGTAGTTGTATGCGGACAACGTGAGCATCCGTCTCTGGATGCAGGCCGATGCATTGGTATTTATCCCTTTACTCTCAGAAAACAGGGATATAAGTGACTTATGGTCAGTTTCCAACACGAATTTTAGCCCGAACAGGTATTAATGCATTTTCTTTACCCCATAGACACACGCTAACGCTTCTTTTTGAATCATGCTGTCGGCTCTCTCAGCCTTAGACAGACTCCTGGATGCATAAGCAACTGGTTGCAGTTTCCCGAAATCATTAGCTTGTTGCAATACACACCCGACGCCATATGACGACGCATCACATGCTAGTACCAAATGCTTACATGGATCATACAACACAAGCAATTTGTTTGAGCATAACAATTTTCTCGCTTTTACAAAGGCATTTTCTTGGCTTTTGCCCCAAACCCATTCGCCCCCTTTTCGTAGGAAGACATGCAGTGGTTCTAGCAGTGTGCTGAGACCCGGTAAGAAGTTACCAAAGTAGCTCAAGAGTCCCAGAAACGACCGCAGCTCCGTCATGTTCTCTGGCCTCGGTGTATTCTCGATTGCCTCCGTCTTCGCGTTGGTGGGCCTGATGCCGTCCGCCGCAATCCTCCTTCGCAAGAACTCCACTTCAGGTGCCAGGAAAACGCACTTCGAGCATTTTAACCTGAGCCCCACGCGGTTGAGTCGACTAAGAACCCCCTCCAGGTTCTGCAGGTGCTCGACTGTGTTCCGACCTGTGACCAAGATGTCGTCCTGGAAGACCACGGTGTGCGGGACCGACTTCAGTAAGCTTTCCATGTTTCTCTCGAATATCGCCGCTGCTGATCGGATTCCAAATGGGCATCTGTTACAAACAAAAAGACCTTTGTGCGTGTTGATGCAGGTGAGGGCCTTCGATGATTCCTCCAGTTCCTGCATCGTGTAGGCTGAAGTCAGATCCAGCTTCGTGAAAGTCTTTCCTCTCACCAGCATTGCAAAGAGGTCGTCGGCCTTTGGTCGTGGGTATTGGTTCTGCAGGGAGAAACGATTGATAGTTACTTTGTAATCGCCACAGATTCTGACGATGCCGTCTCCCTTGAGGACTGGGACAATAGGACTGGCCCACTCGCTGAACTCGATCGATGAAATGATGCCCTCTCTTTGCAGCCGGTCTAGCTCGCTCTCTACCCTTTCTCTCATCATGTACGGTACTGCTCTCGCCTTGTGATGGATGGGTCGCGCCCCCGGAATTAGGTGGATCAGCACTTTTGCTCCTTGGAATTTCCCGATGTCTGGTTTGAACAGTGAAGGAAATTTGTTTCAGACCTGGACACACAAAGTGTCATCAGCGGGCGATAGTGCTCGGACGTCATCCCAGTTCCAGCGTATCTTTCCCAGCCAGCTCCTGCTGAGCAATGTAGGACCATCGCCCGGTACCACCCAGAGTGGTAGATTGTGCACCGCTCCATCGTAGGAGACCTTTACGGTAACACTGCCAATTACAGGAATTAGTTCTTTTGTGTAAGTTCTTAGTTTCGTGTGAACTGGAGTTAAGACTGGCCTTGACGTCTTGTTGCACCACAAACATTCGAAAGTCTTTTTGCCCATGATGGACTGGCTCACATCCGTGTCCAGCTCCATTGACACCGGGAGTCCATTTAGTTCAACATTCAGCTTTATCGGGGGACAATTCGTGGTGAATATGTGCACCCCATTTACCTCTGTCTCCTCGATCTGAGGCTCTGGTTCATCGTGATCCTCCGTGGATCTGTCCTCCTCTGCAACATGGTGGTTTGCAGGTTTAACAAGCTTAGCAGCTCGCCTGCACACTCTTTGGAGGTGTTCCATTGTTCCACAGCCCTTGAAAATGTACTCTTTGAATCGGCATGAATGGAAACGATGATCACCCCCGCAGCGCCAACAAGGCTTGCATTCATCACCCTTGGCGGTGGACTCTGAGTTATCTGCGGATGTGCAGCTGCAGGTATGTGTGACCTGCCCTGTACGTTACGATTCAAAAACAACATTACTTTGTTCACAATACTTGTAGCAGCACTTGTGTGCTGAGAGATTTGGTTCGTATTGTCATTGCTATGGCCTTACTCAAGGTTGGGGTCTCTATCGTCAAAAGTTTGTGAAGTATGGTTTTGTGGCCAATATCAAGTACAAAAAAGTCTCTGAGCATGTGCTCCAAGTGTTCTTCAAATTCGCAATGTTCTGCAAGGCGTCTTAGCTCGGCGAGATAACTTGCCACTTCCTGGCCTTCAGACCTTTTGCAGGTGTAGAACTGGTACCTCGCCATCAGAATGCTTTCCTTTGGGTTCAAATGCTCTCGGACCAGTGTGCACAAATCGTCATATAATTTCGCCGTGGGTTTCGCTGGAGTGAGCAGATTCTTCATGAGGCCATACGTTGATGCCCCACAGACGGTGAGGAGGATCGCCCTTCATTTGGCAGCACTCTCTTCCCCCATCTAACTCATTGGCCATGAAATATTGGTCGAGTCACTCCACAAAAGTTTCCCAATCATCTCCCTCTGAAAATTTCTCCAGGATGCCCAATGTTCTCTGCATCTTTGGGTTGCTATCTGTATCTTGTCGCCAGTTGTGTGTGGAGAAAGAGTCAGACTGAACATTGTGAGCTCAAAGTAAAGTGTGACCTTAGTCTTATATTGCAGGTCTCCAGAGTGCCTCTCTAACCTGTGAAGCCTCCTTAAATACCTCTGTTCCCAATGGATTATGGGATCCCTTGGGACTCCAGGGGATGAGCCCATTGATGGCTGTACAGAGTAAATACAAGTCCACATATATAACAATGTAACTGGTATGTTTTCCCTCCTTGGTAAAAGCAAAAAGTCTATTTAATTCCCCTCACGCCAACCTTAAGCCCAATCTTTCCATTACGTGAGGTGACAACCCTTTAATGACTAAACCCTAACATGTGATAGGGTATCAACCAATCACAGATCAGAGCTTTCCACTACTGCTTAAGCTAAGGCCACCAGCTATGGGGCCAAAAAAAGAAACATGGCTAACTTGCCCTTCATTTCAACCTATCTAGTCTCAGTTTTTTGGCACTGTACATATATCTTAGATCCTGTCATCAGTAACCTTGGCCTCCCTGAAGCAATTACTTTAGATAGTGGGACTTCAAAGAAACACTCCTTCACTGCCATTTCCTAAAACCGGGACGGAATGAGCCAGTGCTTGCATCACGTGCGGTTTGGATTACTAACAATGTTGCAGCCAGCCAGCTCCATAAAATTTATGTGTGCCAGTTTTTTTCCCCTTTTTGAATGCAAACAAAAAAAAACAAAGTGTACTTTAAATGAATTGGGCTGCAAAAAATCAATCGGAAATAGAACAAGAGTGAGTGCTTTAATTTATTAATCTGAAGAACTGTTGTAATTAACCAACAGATCACTTTAGAAATCAATAAAGAAAAATATATAAACACTAGTGATTTAAGTGATGTACAATTTATTATATTTATCCCTTCAAAACAGTTGGCTGATTTCAGCCTGTGGTTCTCCAACTTCTGTGGCACTCTTCATAATGTATTAGGTAACAAGAAGACAGCAAAAATGATGAAAAGAGGATCTTTGAGCTGTAGAAAATTCTATCCATACAGATTTCCCCAGGGGAACCAAATCCCACGAAGGACAAATCCTAGGCAGTCTTTTTTATTGCCACTATGCTCAGCTCTGTACATATTAACATGTTTTAAATTTAGATCAACCTGATTTAGTTGTGTCTGCACGCGTCTAGGGCAGACGTGATTTAGAAAGAGTTTAAAGAGCCTGTCTTCCTTTCCCAATCAGTTATCATCAAAATGAATATTTCTTGTAAATACAATAGGTCCCGCCTATATATGCCAGTTGATGGCTGATAATTTAAACCTGTACTTTACCTCCCTGTGAGTTCTGAAAATGACATCCATGTAAAACTGCACAAGCTTAGTCAGAAATTGCAAATTTGTTTTTCTTGTTATTGTGCATCTTGCATGTCCAGATAGCCTTTTTTGTGCCTATTGACATCACCCCTCCCCCTCCTCACCCCGCCAGTCTTCATTACTCACAACAACTTGACCTCTGCGACCAGCTTGCCTGGACTTGACATTGCGAATGGAAATGAGCAAATAGAATGAATTTATTGGGCAAGATTGTGTCAGACTTTGCAAGATAATAGATGGGTTAGGTGTTGGATTTGCTTCAGCACTGTGGCTGTGCTACTCATGCACATAGTGCCTCAAAGCAAAACACAACCAAATATGCGTCTACAAATCATCCTGATCACTCATTACCTTTGTTAAGATAAGCTTTTTAAAGTGAGTTATATTGTTTTTTTATTTTCCTTTTCCTAGTAAGAACTGTGTCATGTACTATACCTCTCATTAGGTGAGAGGATGACCTTCTCTTCTAGGTCTCTACCAATGCCGCACTGTAACAAACATCTTGGAGGCGCACAACAGACTGGGGTGACTGACCAACTGGTTTTCCTTGTCTCCATTCACTCTTGTTTTCCACTTGCTGCTTCCCATCTAGCCATGGCTGAGAAGTGGAGTTCACTTTGTAGTGTCAGCTGTGGCTCAGTGGGTAGTGCTCTTGCCTCTGTGTCAGAAGGTTGTGGGTTCAAGTCTCACTCCAGGGACTTGAGCACAAAACAAATCTAGGCTGACACTCCAGTGCAGCGCTGAGGGAGCACTGCACTATCGGAGGTGCCGTCTTTCAGATGAGATGCCAAACCGAGGTCCTGTCTGCTCTCTCGAGTGGACGTAAAGGATCCCATGACACTATTTCGAAGAAGAGCAGGGGCATTATCCCCAGTGCCCTGGCCAATATTTATCCCTCAATCAACATAACAAAAAACCCAGATTATCTGGTCATTATCACATTGCTGTTTGTGGGAGCTTACTTGTGTGCAAATTGGCTGCTGCATTTCCCACATTACAACAGTGATGACTCTCCAAAAGTACTTCATTGGCTGTAAAGCACTTTGAGACATCCGGTGATTGTGAAAGGCGCTATATAAATCCAAGTTTTCTTCTTCTAGTGATTTATTGGAACTGCCAAGCATTGTCCCTTGATAATATAAAGGTAAACAAAATGCTCCCTGGTCCTGGACGGCATATGTTAATGTACAAATGTCACCTTTTCTCCCTATTTCATTTTTCTTGGTCTGGGTGCTGAGAGCTTAGACCCTCATGAAAGGGTGTATATATATATATATTTATATATGATCTGAGAGCACAGATAGATTCTTGGGAGTACAATATTATAGCTGTTACTGAACCTTCTCACCCTTTCAAGGTCCCAGCACTTCCTTAAAAGTTACATTTCAAATTATTGCCAATTCTGACGAAGGGTCATCGACCTGAAACATATTTCCCTCTCCACAGATGCTGCCTGACCTGCTGCGATTTCCAGAATTGTGTGTTTTTTAATTCATTAGCTTAATATCAGTGGTAGTACAGATAATGGAATCTTTATTCAAGGTGTAATAGATGAACATCTAGAAACTGAAACAGATTTCAAAAGGGAAGGTCATGCTTGACCAACCTTATTGAATTCTTTGAAGAAGTAACCAAAAGAATAAAGAAGGGCAATGCAATAGATGTAATATATTTGGATTTTCAAAAGTGCCACAGAGTAGACTCGTGATTAAGGTCAGAGCATGTACAGTCAGGGGACAGGTAGAAGAATGGATAGCGTGCGGACTACAAAACGGAAAAGAGCGAGTAAGGGTTAAGGATAGCTAGTCAAACTGGCAAAAGGTGGAAAGTGGTGTACCACAGGGATCAGTGCTGTTGTTCACAATTTATATTGATGATTTGGACTCGGGAATCAGAAGTACAATTTCAAAATTTGTGGATGACACCAAATTGGGAAGTGCAGATAAAGAGAAGAATGCGACAAAATACAGGAAGACATTAATAAGCTTGCAGAATGTGTGTGTAATTGGCAAATTAAGTTCAATATAGATGAGTGTGAGGTGGTATATTTTGGAAGGAAGAATAAGGAGGCCACATATTGCTTGGATACTAAGACTAATGGGGTAGAGGAGCAGAGGGATACAGATACACAAATCACTAAAAGTAGCGATGCAAGTTAATAAGGCCATAAAAAAGCAAACTAAGCAACTTCTAAAGGGATAGAATTGAAAAGTAGAGAAGTTACTTTAATTGAACCTTGGTTAGGTGAAACTTGGAGAACTGTGCACAGTTCTGGTCTCCATATTATAGAAAGGATATAAAGGCACTGGAGAAGGTGCAAAAAAGCATCACAGGGATGATACCAGAATAGAAAGGAAATACTTATTAAAGATTAAACAGGCTGGGACTCTTTTCTCCAGCAAAGAGAAGACTGAGGGGTGACCTAATAGAGGTCTTTAAGATAAAGAAAGGATTTGATAGGGTAGATGAAAAGAAAATGTTACCACTTGTGGGGGAGTAAAAATTAGAAATTATAAATATAAGATAGCCACTAATAAATCCAATAGGGAATTCAGGAGAAACATCTTCACCCAAAGAGTAGCAAGAATGTGGAATGTGCTACCACAAAGAGTAGTTGAGACAAATTACATAAATGCATTTAAGGGGAAGCTTGATAAGCACATGTGGGAGAAAGGAATAGAAGGGTATGCTGATAGGGCTAGATAAAATAGGGTGGGACGAGGCTCAATTCAAGGAAAATGTTGAGTATCAGCTTGGAGGACTGAGTGACCAGCACTAAAATAATGAGAAGGAGTTGTTTGTGTTGCGTAATAAAACATTATAGCTAGAAGACTGTGAGGAACAGGACTGATGGCGTAAGACTGATCCCAGCTGTGAAAAGAGCAATTGAAAGGACAGAACGACTGTGAAAATTAACAAACATGGTTATCGACAACTTTTTGGGGAAGAAATTCGTGTGGTTTGCGCCACCCGTTAGTGCCACAAGATGGCGCTAAAACACCATTGAGCTTTAACGCCATCTTATTGCCAGTTCCGGCGGCGTGCGTTATATTGGTGTTACCGGTAGCGCTGCCGCTGAACACAATCGCTGAGGACCTCGCCATCACAGAGATTGTGACGTCAGTGAGTGTGTAATCATCACTTGATGCCCGATCTCCCAACTACGTTACAGCCGATGACCTTACCGGCTGGAGAAAAGAACAACTGCTTCAGGTGGCATGCAGCAGCAGGAAGCTGGCTTCTTCGACTCAATTTAAAGGGATCATCACCAATCACTCGGACCCGACAGGTTTTTGAAGTTTGAGTGTCTTGTGCTACTTCCTGCTACTGGAAGAATTTTCTTTATGCATTTCAAGGTTCTTTGGTATCAGAGAATGTTACGGCAAGTACAAATCTCCATAATTATTTCTGGAAAGCTCCAACCTACAATATTTGCGAAAAGTCATGGGTGCTGTACTGGCAGTGGCCCTCCAGGAATGAAAACAGGGGGAGGAAAGGCAGCGAGACAATCGGCCTTACGGACGGGCTGTCCGTGACCGGGTCATCAGATTCGCACGAATGAAACTCCAGGTTCCCGTAGCTCACCACATCCCCATCACACCATCCCTGTCTCAAGGCATATCATGGTGTTCTCCTGGACGCCAAGGTGAAAATGAGAGAGACCACAAAATATTCAAAACACAATTTAATAACTTTATCTATAAACATATCGCACATATCATATGAATTCTAATAACTAATGATGTTTGTGCCTGCCATGGTTGAATAGCTGTCATTGTGTGCAAGGTGTGAGATGTGGATGTGAGTGTTGATAGGTAGAGATTGCTGGTGGGCGTGTGCTGGGGGTGTGGTGCATTGAGCTGTGTGTGAAGCGTCGGGTACAGATGGTGGAATGTAGCATTTGTTGAACCTTCGCTCATCCTGACCACCCGTGTGAGCTTGTTTAACTTCCTCCTGCACTGGGTGTGGGACCTGGGAAGCACAGTGCTGCCCGTGATGTGGTGTGCCACCTCCCTCCACATAGTGCAGCAGACTTGTGGCGAGGGTCTCCTGCCAGTTGTGGGGTACAGGACTGACCGCCTTCTCTCCACCGCTAAAACCAATGCCTCGAAAGCCTCATGGCAAAACCTCCGGGCTCTCACCCTGGGGCGGCAATCTGCCATCAGGATTTGTAAATTAGTGCTTCTCCTTCTTCTTATGGTTGTTGAGGCAGCTACACAGCCAACAATGCTGAGAATGAGATGATGCAGCATCAATAAACCTCCCACTTAAGCAGTGAATAAAGCCTATGGCAATCATTACTTGCGTTTAGACTACACCCGATATCGGTCCATCTTTTCAATGTAACGCCAATGAGCTTGGGTTTTTAGACAAGAATTATACCTGTAATCATTTTAATGAGGAGTGAGGATGAATGTTGCGTGCAGCCGAGGCGATTTTCAATTAGCCCTTTGACAAAGTATGTCAATTTTGTTTCATATATATGACCAAAATTCTGCTCCAAATACAAAAAGAAAGTTATTTAAAAAATCAACATCACCGATAAGCAGAGGTAACCAAAAGACTGAATTCTGGGCATTGAGGCGTTAAATCGTGGCTGGGCAAGAGCCGAATGTCATTAGTAATCAGCTGATTTGTAAAACTTCAAAATGTCTGTCTGTGGTTTGTTGGTCAGCAGGCTTTCAATCCGTAATGTGAAGAATCTGAAGAACACTGAGATTATTATCTTGCACCGATCTCCGCAATAAACAAATGCAGCACCAGGCTGCTCTCTGAATATTTGATGGAGCTTTAAATATAGCAGGAATGTTAAAAGCTTTTCAGCCAATAAAGGTAAATAATGGGGAAAAACAACTTTTATGTTCCACAGGGAACAGCATTATGCAGTATCCACGTGGAGCCTTTCAGTGACAGACTGGAATGTAAAGACCTCCCCCACATCCGACCCATATTCAAATGCCGCAGAGCATATCACGTTCATTCTCTTTTTACTGTACTTTGCCTGTCCCATTAGACTCCTGCAAATCTATATTGGCAAGGAAATGACTTTGTAGAAAAACACTTAAAGATAACCCATTATGATTGGCTCCAGGGGGAGTCACAGATGCGAGGTGAAAAGAGAAGCATATTTATCAAATAAACATCAAACAAAAGCTGCTGCTACTCCCACCACACAAGTATTTAGCTACTACCTGGTATAATTGCAGTCGGTGAATTGTCTTATTACCAACTAATGATTATATTTCTTTGCAGGGTGGTAAGAGGTGGAACCACAGAGCAATCCAATTGGTAATCCAATACCTGAGCTAGGCAGATCCACATACTCTGGGCAGTTAACATTTGACCAAATTTCAGATAATTGGCAAAAGAACCAGAGGAAAGATGAGATAGAAACATAGAAACATAGAAAATAGGGGCAGGAGTAGGCCATTCGGCCTTTCGAGCCTGCACCACCATTCAATAAGATCATGGCTGATCATCCACCTCAGTACCCCTTTCCTGCTTTCTCTCCATATCCCTTGATCCCTTTAGCCGTAAGGGCCATATCTAACTCCCTCTTGAATATATCCAATGAACTGGCATCAACAGCTCTCTGCGACAGGGTTAACAAGTCTCTGACTGAAGAAGTTTCTCCTCATCTCAGTCCGGAATGGCCTACCCCTTATCCTAAGACTGTGTACCCTGGTCCTGGACTTCCCCAACATTGGGAACATTCATCCCGCATCTAACCTGTCCAATCCCGTCAGAATCTTATACGTTTCTATGAGATCCCCTCTCATCCTTCTAAACTCCAGTGTATAAAGGCCCAGTTGATCCAGTCTCTCCTCATATGTCAGTCCAGCCATCCCAGGAATCACTCTGGTGAACCTTCGGTGCACTCCCTCAAAAGCAAGAATGTCCTTCCTCAGATTAGGAGACCAAAACTAACACAATATTCCAGGTGAGGTCTTACCAAGGCACTGTACAACTGCAGTAAGACCTCTCTGCTCCTAAACTCAAATCTCCTAGCTATGAAGGCCAACATACCATTTGCCTTCTTCACCGCCTGCTGTACCTGCATGCCAACTTTCAATGACTGATGAACCATGACACCCAGGTCTCGTTGCACCTCCCCTTTTCCTAATCTGCCGCCATTCAGATAATATTCTGCCTTCGTGTTTTTGCCCCCAAAGTGGATAACCTCACATTTATCCACATTATACTGCATCTGCCATACATTTGCCCACTCACCTAACCTGTCCAAGTCACCTTGCAGCCTCTTAGCGTCCTCCTCACAGCTCACACCATCACCCAGTTTAGTGTCATCTGAAAACCTGGAGATATTACACTCAATTCCTTCATCTAAATCATTAATGTATATTGTAAAGAACTGGGGTTCCAGCACTGAGCCCTGCAGCACTCCACTAGTCACTGCCTGCCATTCTGAAAAGGACCCGTTTATCCCGACTCTCTTTTTCCTGTCTGCCAACCAGTTCTCTATTCATGTCAGTACATTACCCCCAGTACCATGTGCTTTGATTTTGCACACCAATGTCTTGTGTGGGACCTTGTCAAAAGCCTTTTGAAAGTCCAAATACCCCACATCCACTGGTTCTCCCTTGTCCACTCTACTAGTTACATCCTCAAAAAATTCCAGAAGATTCATCAAGCACGATTTCCCTTTCATAAATCCATGCTGACTTGGACCAATCCTGTCACTGCTTTCCAAATGTGCTGCTATTTCATCCTTAATGATCGATTCCAACATTTTCCCCACTACTGATATCAGGTTAACTGGTCTATAGTTACCCTTTTTCTCTCTCCCTCCTTTTTTTAAAAAGTGGTGTTACATTAACTACCCCCCAGTCCATAGGAACTGATCCAAAGTCGATAGACTGTTGGAAAATGATCACCAATGCATACACTATTTCTAGGGCCACTTCCTTAAGTACTCTGGGATGCAGACTATCAGGCCCTGGGGATTTATCGGCCTTCACTCCCATCAATTTCCCTAACACAATTTCCCGCCTAATAAGGATATCCTTCAGTTCCTCCTTCTCACTAGACCCTCGGCCCCCTCGTACATCCGGAAGGTTATTTGTGTCTTCCTTCATGAAGTCAGAAACAAAGTATTTGTTCAATTGGTCTGCTATTTCTTTGTTCCCCATTATAAATTCACTTGAATCCGACTGCAATCACCCTGAATCCGTTTGTCTTCACTAATCTTTTTCTATTCACATATCTATAGAAGCTTTTTCAGTCAGTTTTTATGTTCCCGGCAAGTTCCTCTCGTACTCTATTTTCCCACTCTTAATTAAACCCTTAGTCCTCCTCTGCTGAATTCTAAATTTCTCCCAGTCCTCAGGTTTGCTGCTATTTCTGGACAATTTGTATGCCTCTTCCTTGGATTTAACACTATCCTTAATTTTCCTTGTTAGCCATGGTTGAGCCACCTCCCCGGTTTTAATTTTACTCCAGACAGGGATGTACAATTGTTGAAGTTCATCCATGTGATCTTTAAATGTTTGCCATTGCCTATTCACTGTCAACCCTTTAAGTATCATTTGCCAGTCTATTCTAGCCAATTCACACCTCATACTGTCGAAGTTACCTTTCCTTAAGTTCAGGACCCTAGTCTCTGAATTAACTGTGTCACTCTCCATCTTAATAAAGAATTCTACCATATTATGGTCACTCTTCCCCAAGGGGCCTCGCACAACAAGATTTCTAATTAGTCCCTTCTCATTACACATCACCCAGTCTAGGATGGCCAGCCCTCTAGTTGGTTCCTCGACATATTGATTTTTTTAAATGGAATGCACTATCTGAAATGGCGGCAGAAGCAGTTTCAATAGTAACTTTTAAAAGAAAATTGGATATATACTTGAAAAGGAAAAGTTTGCAGGGCTCTGGGGAAAGAGCAGGGGAGTGGACTAATGGGATAGATTTGCGGGCTGGATTTTCCAGGGGCTTCAGTGACAGATCGGGTGGAAAATTAGGGGAGTGAAATTCCCCTGTTGCGCGTCACCCGTTAGCACCTCCAAAGAGTGATAACGGGGCGCGAAAGTGTCTTTGCCCGGGGGGTGGGTTGGGGGGGGTAATTGCACACGAGTTAGCAGAGGCGTGAATCCATTAGCGCTGTGCCTCGCTTGTAGCGCCGGAGCCGTGTGCGGTGACCTCTTTCTACCGCACGGCACAAACTGTCCAGCATCCCGTGAGTCCACCGCACCAGCCTCGCAGGTTGCAAACCGGGCCGCATACCGATTGCAGAGTGAAAGTTAAAGGGGTGCTGCGCTTTGCCGGGTGCCGCCATTTCTTTTCTTCCCAACTTACCGGCTGGGCCGATGTGCCACGGTATCGTGTGGTCCGAGCCACGATCATGCAGTCCGGCACTCCATTTCGGTGCCAGGCTGCGGCCACAAATCCCTTTAGCCGTGGTAGCCCAGTGGTGGCCATCAAAGGGTCTGCAGAGCTTGCAGCGTTCCTCTCCTTTAACGAAGTGGAGGCGCATTGAAACGCGTCAGCACTACGCGGAGAGACCACGTAGCGCTCCGCAATGCACCCGCGTAGCTCCCCCAATCCCGCCCCGACAGGAAGTGAAGCGCGCGACATTGCCCTCCACTTCCTGTGAGGGCTGTTAACTGCAATTTTGCTTCCTGTGCCTGGCTCAGAATGCCCGGTTCCGGAGAGGTTACCGCCCCCAAATGCAGCGATAGCCAATTTCGACCGCTTGATTTTTTTGGAAAATGGATCGGGACCCCACTGTCAACCCGCCGCAATGCACCTTTCCCAATGTCGGGTCTGTCAGCGCTGAGCAGACCTGACAGGCAGCTGCAGGCGACCCAATTAAACTCATTAACATCGGGCTGACAGATCATTAACGGGGGGAGGATACCGTTTTGTCTCACCATTCACCGCAATTCACTAGCCCCTTCCAAAGGTGCACGCAAATTTGTCCAAGAATGGAAAGTGTTGAAAATAAAGGTTTCAATGTTTCATAGCTGATTAAAAGAAACTTTACATGAACATTGGATAAAACACCCAAATTGCTCCCCTTGTGTTGTTAGTTGGTATGATTGCACTAAGGTGAGGGTGAGTGTGGGGGTGCCTAGTGAGATGGGGATGTGATAACATAGAAAAGTCTTGGGCTCAATTTTCCCCAATGCCATTTTTTGGCATATTGCAAGAGTTATGCCTGTTTTTTGTGGCCCCGACTACTCCAAAAAAATAACTATCAAGTTTCCCCATTCTATTGTTTGAAATTAGCGCCGCACAGCCTGTCCTTTAGCTTCGGGGGGGTGGAGCCTAATGTCTGTGCCGAAAAAACGATGCCCCCCCCCCCCCCCCCCTGCACATGTGCGGGAAAACAAATGACATTTTTGACATGAATGCTTTGAGCGCGCATGCCCAGTACAGCTCCCGGTCTGCATTCGGCCATTTTTAAAGAGACAGTTGTGTGTGAGAACTTTAATTCTCAGTGCAAAAATCAGGGCTGCAATACAATATGCAACGTGGCTCATGGACCAAGAATTTCTCACAGGTTGAAGTGGAGGCACTAGTTACTATAATTGAGGCCAGATGACATGAGCTGGACACCAGCAGAGGTGTAGGGGAGGACGAAAACCCCCTCATTTTACCCAGAAGGAAAAGGGCTGTGGGATCAGTCTGTGTTGTGAATTGAAACCGATACAGTTTGACCTTGCCAGAGCAGTGATTGGACGGGGGAGGACACCGGAGGGCCAATGGTGAGACAGAGTCAGCCCGAAGCATGGGGCTTTCAAGCCAATGGGAGAGCACTTGCTCAAACTGTGGGACTGACTCACAGCCATTATCGGACTATTGTCTTCCCCATGTTTACACTATGGAAGGAAATTATGCAGATCTTCAGAAAACTAGGGAACCCAAAACAAACCAAGGGCCTACACAATGGCTACAGGAGGCCAACCCAACTAACACCTACTCAAACCTTGAGTAGGTTAGAAAAACTGAATTGAAAGAAAATTATGCAGACCTTTAGAAACCAGGGAACCCAAAACAACCCAAGGGCCTACACAATGGCTACAGGAGGCCAACGCAATCAACACCCATTCAAACCTTAAGTAGGTTAACATCAGTGGAAAAAACCCGCAATAATCTAAAACTGCTGCATTTTTCAAAATCACAAAGCCCACCAATGGGAAGAATCGATTTCAGCAGGAGAGGCAGACTGGATAATCTGGCTATAAAAAGGGGTTTCTGACGTAGTGTGGGTGGTTCCCTGCCCTCGTCATCCAACAACCAGCAAGCCTCTCGACACTGAAGGAAAACCAGTGTCCGAAGACACCGAAGATAGAAGAAACAAACCACCAGACTGCAAAAGGCACAGTAGTGAGTATAACCTCTGGTCCCCAGAACTCCCAACTCAGTTAGGCCAGGAAAGGTGGGAGGTTGGGCATTGTACTGCTAAACTTGTGTAAAGATTTTCATTGTGTCCGTTTAGTGGGATTTAGGGAGATTGTTTTGTTGGTGTATTGCTGTTTGTTGAGATACACCTTGTCAAATAAATTGGAAGCCTAAGTTCCTCTTGGAATCACTTTGTCTCAGTTCTATTGTATTACATCTCCTGATCGTGAGTCTTTGTCAGAACAGTGCAAGGGAAGCTAGGAGAGCCTCGAAAACGCTCAACTGTGTGTCACAGGCTAGGGAAGAAGGGGTTAGGAGTGTTTGACACTCACAGGTGCCTCACAGGCTAGGCATAAGCTGTGGGGACGCACGAGTCTCAAAACCCCCTTCATAAGCTGTGGACACAGTCTCTCCAGGGGTGCTCTTGCAGCACTCAGGGTACCTCACAGGCCAGGCATAAGCTGTGAGGGCAGAAGCCCAGAGAGAGAGACACCCAAGGCACAACAACACTCCCCAAGAACCCCTTACAGAGGTCACATAATAGTTTCACCAAAAGAAATGAAGAAACGCTGGAACCAACTTGCAGAATATTACTGTGCAATAGTGACCACACCGAGATCTGGAGGCCAGTGCAAAAAGAAATGGCAGGACCTTGGTCAAGTAGTTAGTGTAAGTAATATTTTCATTTATTCACTGAAATTGCAATTGTAAATGTGACCATCTGTATATGTCCCACCCAGCAGAAAGACACCCTTTCTAAAAAGTTATATTTTTATCTTTGCAGAGGAAGGTGGCACACAACAAAAGGGAAAGAACTCGAACAGGAGGAGGCCCGGCAAATCTGCACCCACTGACACTGTTGGAAAACAGGTTCACTGCTTTGATGGATCCTGCCTGAAGAAAAGCAACCACCGCTGCACAAGCTGGGCCCACACTCGAGGGAGAGGGTAAGTCCTGCAAATTCCACAGTCTGGCTTTCCTAAATGTTAAGTACTGCACAGGCTATCCATGCTTCGGTTCATGGGGATGTCTCCGTCAGCTACGCTTCAGTTGATGCAATGTGCTATCATTCATCGTGGTCCTTCAAATAAGCCTGCTGTCTGCGCTGTGTGAGCCTACTCATGCCACCCACCCTGCCCCCTCCTCTGCTGCTAACCATTTGTCTGTTCTGTTATATTTTGCAGACCTTGAGGCCAACCCTGACGAGGCTGAAGCCGATGCAGTTGAAGATTCAGACCCGGATGAGCCTGAAGAGGAGAACATCTTCCAATCCCACCTTCCAGACCAAGAGCATGGGGGTGAGGAGGAGGGGGAGGGGGAGCGGCAGCAGGAGGGGATGGATGAAGCCCTCACTGTTGTACTCAATTTGGAGGAGGTGCAGGTGCTGCACATTGAGGTGCCAGGCCCTTTCCTGAGTGGTATGAGTGTTGGGACATTCCATGGTTTCTCACAGTCCAAGGCTGGGGATCCCAGTGGGATGCAGTGAGCCACACCCAGGGTGAGGAGGGGAAGGAGAGCTTGACAGCACTCTCCTGAGGTGCTGGATCTAACAAATGTGGTTCAGATGATGGCAATGAGTGCGGAGACCATTAACCTTACATGATCACTCCTGGACACCATCAGTGAGGTATCGGGATTGTCAGGAGAAGTAACAACACTCTCACGAGAAGTGTAAATACTGTCCATGCACATGAGGGAAGGAATGTTGCAGGTAGTTGAGGCACTGTCAGGGCACATGAGGGAGGGAATGTCGGTGTTAGCTGCTGCAATAAGGGAACACGCCCAGACCCCGCGGCCATTGACAGAATCAACTGCCAATCCCACTCCAATCCCCAGACCAGCCTCTGAAGAGGTCCAAGCCGGGCCTTTCACATTATCGCCTTCCCACGCTCCCCCCCCTCCCCCCCACCCCCCATCAAGAAGTGCGCAGTACCCGAGATTTTTTCAAAAAAATAAACTTGGTACCAACCCGAGAAACGCTGCCCCACCGCCTGCGGGCAGGAGTGGAGTCAACAAGACCAAGCACAATAGGCGGTCTTAGAATAAGATGGAGGAGAGATGGGTGCAGCCTTTCTTTGCTGCAGTGTTGTTGCTTTATTATTGTTGTTACTGCTGTAACTGTTCTCAAATTAAAAGTTTTTTGTAAGGTGTGTAAATTTACAAGTTTTAAAGTTTGTAAGTGATCTTAAATTTTGTAAGTGATCTTAACTGAAAACTTTAAAGTTTGATACAAGAATATTTTTATTAAAGTTAAGTTAAGTATAAACAGTGTTACACTTTTGAATAAAATAAATTTTAAATTATAACTGAATCATTTCCATTACTTGTTCTATTATTAACACAACGTTTTGAACTAAAGAATAATAATTTCCATTATTTGTTCCATTAAAACACAACATTACGGAACAGGTCCAAGTAGTAAACATGGTCCGTTTGGAATAGTTGCCGCTGAGCCTTCAGGCAGCAAAGCGTTCATGGAAGAGCTGCTGGTGCAAGACTCAAGCGATCGTTAAAGGGGCATGACGGCCCGCCCTCCTCCGCCTCGTGCTCCGGGTTCAGGTAGTTGCATGGCTTCCTCGTCCTCCTCCTCCTCCTCGTTGTCATCTGCATCTTCCTCGTCATCAGCCACTATTACTTCAAGTGGGTCTTGTACTACCAGGTGCTGCTGCCTCATGATGGCTAAATTATGTAGCATGCAGCACCCAACAGTGAACTGACCGACAATCTCAGAGGAGTATTGCAAGTAGCTTCCGGAATGGTTCAGGCATCAAACATGCTGTTTCAAGATGCTAATGGCCCTCTCTATTATGCTGCACATTACAATGTGTGACATGATGTATTCCCGCTCAGCTTCCATCTGGGTTATGTGTCGGGGCATCTTGAGCCAAGTGGTGAGGCTGTACCCTTTGTCTCCCAGCAGCCAGCTCTACCCTTCTGGCTGCTGCTGAAACATGGCAGATATAGTGCTCTCAGGTAGGATGAACGTATCATGGGTGCTGCCAGGGTATCTTGCATTAACTGACATGATGCGATGCATGTCGTCACACACGAACTGCACATTAACGGAGTGGAAACCTTTTTCGTTCCTGTACTTCTCAGAATCCTCCAAAGGTGCTCGCAAGGTGATGTGGGTACAATCAATGCAATCAATGCAGCCCTGTACCTTTGGGAAGCCAGCAATCCTGGAGAAGCCCACAGCCCTTCTATGCATTGCCTGGGCAGTCATGAGGAATTTTATGTAGTCATTCCTCCGGGCATATGTAACCTTTACTTCAACTGACAAAGCAGTCCTCCTGATGCTTCTAGGTTGCAGGTCTGCTTTTACTAACTCACAGATCTCGGTTACAACTTATTTGCAGAAACGCAGCCTTCTTACACAGTCTGCATCACTCAGGTGCATATATGAACTCCTGTCTCAATATACCCGACATAAGTAAGGCCTCCTGCCCAACATCCTACATGCACTGAGGTTTCTTCATGCGTTGACGTCAAATCAATCATCTTCAACACAGCATCATTATGCAGAAGGCTTGCACGAGGTATGGCATTGTCAATATTGCCCCCATAACTAAATTGTACCTTTGCAAGAAGCTCAAAACAGGAGTTAAAGCTTCTCTGCTCTCTCTCTCTCTCTCCCCAAGGTCGACGCCCTAGTATGGACCATACTCTGGTCTGCATATGTGCAATAGGCTTGCTGAGAACGGGAAGCTAGGCTTCAAATGAGGACATTTCAGGGCAACGAAGTCTAATACAATTCTTTAATTTTAGATATTTTTCAAAGTACCACCCCACCATCGACCGAACATCTCTTCACCGGCCTCGAGGGTCGGCCGGCAGAACCGCTCCCTCACCCGGACACAGGGGCTCAGCAAATACCCACCCCCCTGGGCTTCTTTTGAAACCGAGCTCCGAGTCACTGTGTCCGGGCAATGGAGCGATTCTGCCGGCCAATGCTCCGACCCTCGAGCCCGGTTTGGAGAAGTTCAGTGATGGTGTGGCACTTTGAAAAAAGTCCAAAATTAAAGAATTGCATTAGACTTCCATTTTCTCCGTTGTAAGTTTGAAAACATTGAGCTTCATGATGCATATTTAACATCTTCTTGACTCCCTGCAAAACTTTGCATAAAAACAATGGCGTCTTTCTGCGCCGATTTTTTAATGTGCATTGCTTTTTCTTAAGTGCCCAGAAGTTTTGTTGGGAGTGGTCACAAACGCCGTCCGAGAAAAAATGGAAGTTGGCCAAACTTGCATAAATCTGAAAAACTGGCACAGACATCAGGTTACGCCTCTATGATGCACAAAAAAAACTAACCAAAAAAAATCGTAACTAACTGAGTTACACTGACGCAAAAACTTTGGGGAAACTTGGATATTTTAATTTACACCAAAAAAAGCATCACGCGCCAAAAAAATGGCGCAGATAAATGGGGAAAATTGAGCACAAGGAGAGGGATGGGTGGAGTGGGTTGGTGTGAGTAAGGATGTGTAGGAGTAGGGTAGGGCAGGCAGAGTGATGGGAATATGAAGAGAGGCACAGCAGGATGAAGATGAGTATGGCTTTGTACTAACATTTCGTAATCTACTGAGATCATTGAAAGATTTACGTCACTACACCCAGGTTCTCCTGATGACATTCCTGTGTCTGACCTGTGCAATGTGCAACCAGGATGCGTTGATCTCCTGTGGAGGTGTCTTCTGCCCATCGGAGGGGAAATATATGGAGGGAGTCATGGGAGAACTGGGTGCAGCCCTTCACCTCTGTGCAGTCAGTGTTTGCAGTATTTCAATGCTGTTGAACACTGACAGCACAAATGTTAAAAGAAAGTTGGCCATGGTCCCTTTAAGGAAACCAGCTGATAATGCGTCATGAATGATGCCGCCAGACCTAACTCCTCTAATTGGCCCAGGAATTGCGCTGGGCCCTATCAACGAAAAATCATTTTCTAGAGCGGGCTGGATCTAGCAGCAGGTTTGGGACCCACCACTGATGTCGCCTGCCCTGGACCCACCGAGATTGGGGAAATCTCAGGCAAAGAGTCAACACAGACACCATGGGCTGAATGGCCTCCTTCTGTGATGTATCATTCTAAGATTCTAACTTATTTGCGGAAGCTGGTATGATAGACCTCTCTTAGCAAATTGGGATTCTTCCGAATTGTTTCCAGATAACCTGCAAGCCAAAGTAAGGAGGTCCTCGTGGAGAAGCAATAAAAAGTTTACCAGTGATCTGCTCTGGTAAACTGCAGCATTAGATGGTTAAAATTCAACAGTATCATTTGGGGGTTGTATAAGCCTTGGCTCTCTGTACCTCAGATGTATTGACTTAGTTAAGTGGGATGTGTCCCTCTCGCAAACCTGTGCCCTTGGCTACTCACTTGAGGCAAGAATGGGGTGGGGTGGAAAATAACTTTTTAAATAGACTTCTTATTTTCATCTCTTTGAGCTTATTAAGGCGTCAGACCACTGCCAATGTCATTTTGTGGCTTGGCTGGTAGACTTGCACGAGCAGGTCTAATTGACTTCATAAAAATAAATATAGATGAGGGAGGTCATATGGCCAATCATTCCACAGCATGCGAATGTAAATTTCTCAATAGGCTGAATTGGAGATCCTTAAATATAATTTTTTTTTAATGTCACTTGTACCAGTCACCCATCTGACCATTTTTCCTGGCTTTGTGTCCAGATGCACTGGCTCACTTGGGCACAGCCAATATTAATTTGAAGGCGAGAACACAGCCGGATGGGTTCCTTTACAAGCATGTAAGCCAACCCACTAGATTTTACAATATTTATTGAGCTCAGGTGATCCAGTGCAACAGGTCACAGACCCAGGAAAATCTCCCCTTAATCTCTGTAAGGCGTCCTCTCATTTGCTAAAGTGATCTAAAGTTTTTCTAACCGATTCTCGTAACTCATTCTTCTGACACTAGGCACCGACATTTTATCCCTTCGCTGCACTATTTCCAGGGTTTAGATATTTCACTTGTACGTTGATGAGGAGAACTGCTTGTAACATTCAAGATGTGGCCTGACCAAACCACCATACAGCTTTAGCATAACTTCAGATGTTAATGATTTGGCAATATAGGAGTAATTCTGCAATTCCAACAGTGAAGCTGCACTCAGAGGGAGTGCAGGTTGAAGATAAGGCACCAATGATGTAATCCTGATTCTCCAAATCCACTCCCTAAGGGCACAGCTCCCCACTGGATGTGGATGGCTGTGTTATCAACTCTTGTAGAATCATTCTGTTTGCTTGGTACTTTCTACTTAGTAACGATGAGTCACGGTAAATGTTGAGTTAACTATCAATTCCAGCTTGCTTTCGGCCTCTCTCATAGCCATTTCAACATCATTCATTGAATAAGTGTGCATCCTATCTTTTCCTCCCATGTGTAACCCTTTATACTTATCTATATCAAATTATTCTGTCCACTTGTAAAGGTTGTCTAGACCCTTCTGTATCCCTTGGCTGCTTCATCAGACTTGGCCAAACAATAGCCTAGATTAATATCATCCGTGAATTGGATCAATTTGCAAGGTTGACTTTCCCTCCCTCCTTCTGAGAAAATGTCTGACACCTCCTTTGCCAAGATAAATCAGTTGAGCTCAGGAACTCACCCTGAGGATGAAATCATGGGCAAAGATCCATGTCCTATCATTCCACAGCACATTTACTACAGAAAAAAAACAGTTTGGTGGAGATGTTTAAGCATCTGTGCTGATCCAGGCAAAACGTATCGTGTCATTGTAAAGTTTTCAATGTTCTGAGCATACCCGGATAGTTTGTGGGTAAATACACCACACTGCTTGCAACTGAGCCACACAGTGCAGAAAGGTCCCAGGTTTGATCTCTGGTCTGTGCTCAGTGAGTTAATCGCACTGGATGGTGGTTGGAGTGCTACAAATGGCCTCATTGTACTGAGCAAGTGAGTTAAAAAGATCAATCAGAGTTCCTGCTCCAGATCACTATCCAGTGACCTCTGCTGAAACCGAGTGTGTATAGACAGGATCAAGTTCAGTTGTTGTGCCCTGCAGAGTACATTAGAATTGCATAGAATTTACAGCAGAGAAACAGGCCATTTGACACCAGCTGGTCTGTGCCCATGTTTATGCTCCACACAAGCCTCCCTGCCGCTACTTTATCTAACCCTATCAATATATCCTTTTATTCCTTTCTCCATCATGCAATTATCTAGCTTTCCTTTAAATGCCTCTATGTTATTTGCCTCAATTACACCATGTGGTAGCAAGATCTGCATTCCAATCACTCTCTGGGTAAAGACATTACTCCTGTATTCCTTATTGGATTTATTAATGATTATCTTAGTAAAGTAGCCTACAGACCATCACATGGGATTTTCTTTTGCTACTCTTGCCACTTCCTTCCCATTGAAGCGATCGACAAGTACGGAAGTAGAAAACCCTGGCCTCACTGACTGGGCTCACACATGAAAAGTTAGGTGAGGTACTGAGTGGTGTCTCACCCCATGGTACACCACTGAATTCAATCAGGAGAGAGGGGAGAAAAGTGTGAGAAAAAAACGAGTCGGATTTAGATCTCTGGGTTCAATAATCAGTTGCTATCCACTGCTAACTCGTGAAATCAGGAGTGAACTTATTTAAAAGGTTTGTAAGCTTATAGATTGTGAACACTATACACCCATTCCATCATTGAAGCAAGTCATTTATGTAAGCATGATAATATTGTGCACAATGATGTGGCTGATTGTACATTGAATATAATTTCAAGTCAGTATGTTTTTTTTTCTAGTGGCATTAAATAAATGAATCTGCAATTATAGAAGTTGTTATTGCTTTTCAAGGAAAATAAAATTAAATGAGATGTAACAATGACGCTAGTGACTCTGTTGTTGCTTTGTTAATATTAATAGCTAACAATACAAGGAGCATTTGTAAAATCTGAGGCATAAGGTTATAGTGACAGTAATTTGAAAAAATCCAATTGTCTGTCCTCCACTCCTGAAGGTGCTGGTTCTTTCTGCAGTATTGTTCTATGAGTGTCTGCTGCCCAAAGACTACCTCAGGCAAGCAATTTTTTAAAAAAAGGTAAAAGTGGAATTTTGGAGCTGTGTTCAATTAAGCTCTCCTGTTGAAAGTGAATTGTAAGGACCAAGCTGTCACTCTCAGCTGGAAGTGATATCTACAATTCACTCCCTGTGGGCACTCCACCCTGCTGGGAGTGTGAATCAACCCTAAAATGTACTTTTCCTTTACAGACCAATTATAAACTTTCAAGAACTGGAACTTCACAATGACTATTGGATTAGAGTGACTCCAGCAGTATTGAAAAACCAGAGATCAATAGGAGTGTAATATGCTTTGCGGTTGTTACATTTCTTGCCTAATATTTGCCTAATTCTATTGTCTTGTCTGTAGTTCACAGATATCCTGCTGCCCGTATGCTATTCCGCACTCTGTCTCGTGCACTCATCTCCCCTGTTCTCATTTACCCACATTGGCTCCTGAACCCCCAGAATCTCAAATTTAACATTCTCATCCTCTCTATCTCTGTAACCTCTTCCAGTCCTACAATTGTCTTCCTTCATCCCAAGAGCAAGAAGCAAAATCTGTGGAGCATTTTACAGACATAAGTTTAATAATAGACTTGTGAAGTGTGTTACCAGGGGAGGTTATTAAATATTAATGGATTCAAAAGATGTGTTTCTGGAGACAGAATGAGTACAAGGATATCATGAGAAGCTGAATTGATCTTTTAAAAAGGGATGGGCTTGTTGGACCAACTGGCCTTTTCCTGTACTTAACAATTCTTATATTCCTATACATCATGTACCTATAATAAAAGCATATTGAGTAATAATGCAACAAATGTACAATAGGAAGCATGATGCAATAAAAATATAGTTCTATATAAAAGAAAGCAAAAAAGAAAGACTTGCATTTATATAGCACCTTTCATGGCCATCAGGACGTCCCAAAGCACTTCAGAGCTAGTGAGGTACTTTTGGAGTGTAGTCATTCCTATATTCTCTGTCTTTTCCTCAGTTTATGAATTCAGACAGAGCTATAATCAAGCCAAGAAAGAACAAAATCTTTCCCCACAAACTGCTATGCACAGAATGATTTTAAGACAGGAGCAGTCCTGCACTGTTCACGTGATCTGCGTGTACAGCACTGAGACACCAAACATTGTTAGAATTCCTTCCCCTTTTAAACTACAAGCTGCTATGAGTATTGAGCTTCTTTTGTAGCTTAGCAACCTACTTTCCTTTGTGTGCTAGCTTTAATATGTGTCTTGTATCAAACCTTCCATTAAATGTGATGATGGATAAGTACAAAATAGATTCAATTTTGGGCTTAGCCTTTGATATCTGGAGTCACATTGTGTTAGATATTAAAGCTGCGAAGATAAGGCTGCTGAAGCCTAGTGATAATGGACCCAAATTTCCCCAACCCCTTTTTTCGGCTCACTCTCCGCTCTGGCTGCTCTGCTGTGTGTCCTGGGTCCTGGTGCGGCGTTTCTTGTGGAGTGGGGGGCTGAGCTATAGCCCTGCGCCAAAAACAGTGTCGGCAGCTGCGTGCATGCGCAGTGGAGTCTGTGCACATGCGCAGTAGCTCCTCGCCTTCCCAGCGTGTCCTGCAGGCTGTGAGCTGGACCCGATGCTCGCCGCTCCTATCCCTGGCCGAAGAGACGAATCTTCAACAGCACCTCCTGATAAAACATGGGTCAGCAGGCAGCAGTGTGGCGAGAATGTTGCATTTTGTGTGGGCACATGTCAAATCGTTATGACCCAACACTGATTAAGTTTTCCCTGGAGAGAAGTCTGGTCCCTCGGAGAGAAGCCCGGTCCCTCTTAGAAAAGTCAAGTCCCTGGGGGGGGCCGAGTTAGGAAGGTAAGGCTTAAGTTTTTATTTATTTGTTTGTTTATTTATTTATTATTTATTATTGATGGTTTTTATGCTTCTTTAATGTTGTTGTGAAGGTGTTTAGTGCTTTGCAAGGTCCTCTGTGCTTCCTTTCCCCCCCTATCTCTGGCTACCTGCGTTGATTTCTTAACTCTCCGCAAGGGTTATCTGTGCGGCCACAAGTAGCCACATATGCCAGCCTAAGTTAGTTTGGAGCAACTATTAGCTATCCAAACTGGCTTAACAGGCATAGGTGGCTGGTAACGCCCCCTTTTGAAAAAAAAACATTAAACTAAAAAAAAATCCTAACTAACTCACTTACACTGGCGCAAATTAAATGTGCAGAATGGAGATTTTTAAGATACTCCAGAAAAATCAAGTTGCTCCAAAAAAAACGGAGCAACTCCTGGTCAAATTTGGGCCCAATGTTGCTGGACTAGCAGTTCAGAGGCCTGGACTAATAATCCAGAGAATGCGAGTTTGAGAATTTAAATTCTGCTTAAAACATGTGGAAATAAAAAAGCTGGTATCAGTAAAAGTGTCCAGTCTTAACTATCCTCTGAAGTGACCTAGCAAGCCTCGGTGGAATCTCCATTTTAAGCAATAAGGGAATTAAGGGTTACGGGGAGCGGGCAGGTAAGTGGAGCTGAGTCCACGGCCAGATCAGCCATGATCTTATTGAATGGCGGAGCAGGCTCGAGGGGCTAGATGGCCTACTCCTGTTCCTAATTCTTATGTTCTTATGTAAGCCATTCAGTTGTATCAAACCATTACAAAGAAAAACAAGAATTAAACTTGTCTCCTAAATAATCAATCACTAACCTCACAGTCTTACTTAAAGAATCATGGGGGTGAAATTGCCCGTTTTTATACTCCTGTTAGCGCCTCCGAGGGGCAAGACAGTTTCTGCCTGGGGGAGGGGGGCACTACTGTCGCGGAGGGGCTGGCAAAGGCGCTGGTACCACCTACCACCCTCTCTCAGCTGATGAATCAGTATTCCTCAATGTTAAACATCACTTGGCTCCAGCACAGCTACAACACTGGCAACTACACAACAACGTGAAAAATTGTTCAGGTATATCCTGTCCACAAAAAGCAGGATAAATCCTACCCAGCCAACTGCTGCCCAAGCAGCCTACTCCCAATCATCACCAAAGTGAATGAAGGAATCATCAACAGTGCTATGAAGTGGTAGTTACTCACCAATAACCTGCTCACCGATGCTGAGTTTGGGTTCCGTCAGGACCACTTGGCTCCAGACCTCATTACAGCCTTGGTTCAAACATGGACAAATGAGCCAGGTTCCCTAGGTGAGATGAGAGTGACTACCCATGATATCAAGAAAACATTTGACTGAGTGTGTCACTAAGGAGCCCTCACAAAACTGAAGTCGATGGGAATCAGGGGAAAAACTCTCCAATAGCTGGCGTCGCACCTAGAACAAATAATTATGGATGTGGTTGTTGGAGACCAATAATCTCAGCCCAAGACATCATTACAGGAGTTCCTCAGGGCAGTGTCCTCGGCCCAATCATCTTCAGCTGCTGCATCAATGACCTTCCCTCCATCATAAGGTCATAAGTGGAGCTAATCGCTGATGATTGCAGTGTTCAGCTCCGTTCTCAATTCTTCAGATAATGAATCAGTCCATGCCTGCATTCATTAAGACCTGGATGACATCCAGGCTTAAGCTGATAAGAGGCAAGTAACATTTGTGCCACACAAGTGCCAGGCAATGACTAGGTTAAGAGACAGACTAACCACCTTCCTTTAACATTCAGTGGCATGGCAATCACCAAATCCCCCACCATCAACCTCCTGGGGGTCACCATTGACCAGAAACTAACTGGACCAGCCACATAAAGACTGTAGCTATTAGAGCAGATCAGAGACTGGGTATTCTGCGGCAAGTGGCTCACCTCCTGATTTCCCAAAGCCTTTCCACCACCTACAGTCATCACCATCATCACCATAGGCAGTCCCTTGGAATCGACGAAGACTTGCCTCCACTCTAAAAGTGAGTTCTCAGGTGACTGTACAGTCCAATACTGGAATTACAGTTGCTGTCACAGGTGGGACAGACAGTGGTTGAAGGAAAGGGTGGGTGGGTAGTCTGGTTTTCCGCACGCTCCTTCTGCTGTCTGCGTTTGGTTTTGGCGACGAGACTCAAAGTGCTCAGCGCCTTCCTGAATGTTCTTCCTCCACTTAGGGCGGTCTTGGGCCAGGGATTCCCAGGTGCCGGTGGGGATGTTGCACTTCATCACGCATCGAAGCACTGACCGCACTCGACCATCTCTGTTGTCCCCATACCTGACATGGGACTCCCAAAGCAGGCGCTCTACTCGGAACTCTTATACGACAAGCGAGCCCCAGGTGGGCAGAGGAAACGTTTCAAGGACACTCTCAAAGCCTCCTTGACCTACAGTCAGGAGTGTGATGGAATACTCTCCACTTGCCTGGATGAGTGCAGCTCCAACAACACTCAAGAAGCTCGACACCATTTAGGACAAAGCAATCTACTTAATTGCCACTTTAGCCACTAGCCTAAATATTCATTTCCTCCACCATCAGTGTACTGTGGCAGCTGTGTGTATTATCCACAGGATGCACTGCAACATCTCGGCAAGGCTCTTTTGGTAGCTCCTCCAAAAACCCAGAGTCTCCACTACCCAGAAGGAAAAGGGCAGCAGGTGCATGGGAACACAATTACCACCATGTTCCACTCCAAGTCATCCACAGATAGATTTGGACATATATCGCCTTTCCTTCATTGTCACTGGGTCAAAATCCTGGAACTCACAACCTAACCGCATTGTGGGAGGACCTTCACCAAACGGACTGCGGCGGTTCAAGGTGGCGGCTCAGCAGCATTTCTCAATGGCAACAAGGGACAAGCAATCGATGGTGGCTTTGCTGGCGAAGCCAACATGTCAAGAATGAATGAAAATAAATAAATTTCCAATCAATAATTAACTTCTTGTTTAGATCTCTAGATATAGTTGATTTTTATGTAATTTCAAACATTTTTCAGTCAATTTTGTTGGGAGTAGTCACCCCATCCCCTTCCCAGTCTGTCTCAGGCATTCACCAATTCTGATCAAGAGGACAGCTAGGAAATCTGCTCTGTGGACACATGCAAGAGCAGCCAGGAGATGGGTCTTTCATTACATTTTCTTGTCTTCAATGTTGTGTTCCCAAACACTGCACCTGTGCTACTTCGGCATGATTTTATGTGTAATTAGGATTCACAAACAGCAAAAGCAGGATGGCTCACCTTTCTTTCCCTAAAGCAGTGAAGCTAAATAAAAACTGCTCAAATTTTTAAACAAACCGCAGAGAATCCTGGACTTCTCTATTTTTGCAGTACATTATAGCTTAATTACAGTTAGCCTCTCTCAAAAGCTCATTCCCAGTGAACAATATGAAAGCCATATTGTGGCAACAGGCATATTGTACTAAGGGAGGTGGGTGAACTGAAGGCTAAAGGAGGAGCAGCAGCAGCTAGATTCTGGCTGGGATGGTGATAAAGTGAAGTGTTTAGCTGCGAGCACCAAACAGGCAAAGCTCCCAGCAGCTGTCGAAGGGAAAAAGCACTTCACAAAATGTCTTCTCTCCCCGACAAGTGCAGCTCGAAGACAGAAATAAAATGTTTAACAACAAGCAATAAACAGCTAATTAGGTTACCTCGCGTGTTCAGATGTTTATTAGTAATTACCGACAGATTCCCTGTGGCGTTGCTCGTGGTGAGTGGGAGTATGTGCGCTGTTCTGTTATGTAACATACAATACATTATCAGGACCACTGATTTACAGCGAGCGAATAAGTCACGTTGCCTTGTAATGCCTTGTAGAGCACTGTGGGAATGTTAGTGATGTTTTCCAGCTCATGTCCCATGATTATGTGTACGCTTATAGGGAAACTGTAAATTAATGGCCCTGATTATGACAACATATTTGTTTAACTAGGAATCGAATTGTATCCCTTACCTTTTTAAATGTTCCAGGTTGAAGGTAGATCAGTTGTAGGAACTGAGTGTAACAGGTTTGTGGAGTTAGTGGTGCTGTGTAGGGCGGTAGTGTTGGAACGGTGGTCTTGGGATAGGATGTGGCAGCGGGAATCCTGGGATACGATTACATTCGGGGGGGGGCGGGGGCAGGAGAGGGGGCGGAATTTAAAATTCTCTCCTCTGTGTTTAAATCCTTTCATGGCTTCACCCATGTCTATCATTTCAAACCTCTTCCATTGCTACAAGTGCCACGCCCTCCAAACTTTCCATTCCTTTGACTCTGGCCCCTCGCTTTGTTACACCAATGGCCTCTGTGCCTTTAAACACCTAGGCCCTATGTTCTGGAGTTGTCTTCCTAGACGCATCTGCCTCTCTACCTTCCTCTCCTCCTTTAAGACCTTCCTTAAAACCTAGCTCTTTGATCAAGCTTTTGGTCAACCCTCCTAATACCTCCTTCTTTGGCTCGGCATCCATTTTATTTTTTGTTAGTCCTCTGTGAAGTGCCCTGGAGGGGTTGGGGTTTACATTAAAGGCATCATATAAATGCAACTTGTTGTGACAGAAAATCATGACAGAAATATGACAGTCGAAATAGCAGCAGTATGGCAAAACCATGTGCAACATGAATGTGCCACAGGTAATAACTGTGACATTTACAGGAAGTGCACACATACACAAAACCTTTATTACACTATAGATGTAGGCAGTCCTTCATAGGCTCAGGCATTAAGTTTAGTTTAAGACTGAAATTCAGATTGTCTGAATCATAAGGTAAACTCAAATTACCACATTTTAAGACAGCCCAGCCCAGCCAAAAGATCACTACACCAGTGTGAGGTTTCTGTTCCCGGGATAACTCCCCTGCTCTTCTTCGAAATAATGCCTTGGGATCTTTTATATCCACCTGAGAGAGCAGAGAGTGTCCTGGCCAATATTGATCCCTCAACCAACATGACCAAAAAAAAACAGATTATCTGGTCATTATCACATTGCTGTTTGTGGGAGTTTGCTGTGAACAAAATCAATGCTGCGTTTCCTCTCTCAGGTTTAACGTCTCATCCAAAAGACGGCACCTCTGACAGTGCAGCACTCCCTCGCAACTGCACTGAAGTGTCAGCCTTTGATTTTGTGCTCAAGTCTCTGGAGTGGGACTTGAACCACAACCTTCTAGCTCAGAGATGAGAGTGCTACCCACTGAACCACAGCTGACCTCAACTCAGATAGCAGTAGGTACAAGTAACTTCAGTGTCTCTGGGATAGGGAGGATGACAAAATCAGCTTGTGTTGTACTAATTTACATATTGTAAAAGCATGATCTGGCTTGATTGTAATGCCCACATAATAACAACAATTAACATTTATACAGTGTCTTTAACATAGTAAAATATCCCAAGCACTTTACAAGAACATTATCAAACAAAATTTGACACTGAGCCACATAAAGAGATATTAAGACAGGTGAGCAATAGCTTGGTCAAAGAGGTAGGTTTTAAGAAGCGTCATAAATGAGGAGAGAGAGAAGTATAAAGCTGGAGGGATTTAGGGAGGGAGTTCCAGAGCTTAGGGCTTATGAGGCTGAAGGCACGGCCACCAATGGTGGAGTGATGAAAATTGGAGATGTACGAGATGCCAGAATTGGAGGAGTGCAGACATCTCCGAGGGTTATAGAGCTGGTGGAGGTAACAGAGATAGGGAGGGACGAGACCATGGAGGGATTTGAAAACAAGGATGAGAATTTTAATATTGAGGCATTGGCGGACCTGGAGCCAATGTAGGTCAGCGAGGATAGGGTGATGGGTGAGCGGGACTTGGTGCGAGTTAGGACACGGGCAGCAGTGTTTTGGATGAGCTCAAGTGTACGGAGGGTGCAAGATGGGAGGCCAGCTGGGAGAGTATTGGAATAGTTGAGTATAGAGGTACCAAAGGCATGGATGAGGGTTTCACAGTAGAATAACTTGCTAAAAGTCATCATTAGCCTTACACATGATAAATAGTTAATTGTGTGAAATAAATAAGGGTGGCTGGCGGCTGGGCAACTGTCATCATCACAGGCAGTCCCATGGAATCGAGGAAGACTTGCTTCCACTCTAAAAATGAGTCCTTAGGTGGCTGAACAGTCCAATACGAGAACCACAGTCCCTGTCACAGGGTCATTGAGGGAAAGGGTGGGTGGGACTGGTTTGCCGCACACTCTTTCCGCAACTGTACCACAGTACAAGTCCTTCAGAAAAGGAGAAAAAATTTGACGGGCTATTAGAAAAATAAATATAAAAAGAACCAAAAACGTTGCTAAAAATGAAAATGTAATGACCAATAACAGATATTTTAAGCAACAAGCTTGTTTTCGATTTGATTTTTCCACAGGCATCAGTTACCATGCAGCATTCATCTCGTTCAAGGGGCAGGTGGAACGGAGAATGATGGATTTCTCAGTGATTGCTGCCAGTGCCTCACTCTCTGATCTGATGAACAGGAGGTGTGCTTGTAAGCCATCCAATGTCAGTTATTGCCTCCATAAGATGGAGCACCCAGCCATCGTGAGGTGCACCATCTGGCAATCAGAGTGGGAAAAATGGCAGGATTCAATGGCCGGTAGCCCCGGGATTTGGACACACAACCATCTGGTTGGAAGGCAATGGAATCTACTATCTGTACTACTGGCCTCCCCAGAAAAGATAACTGTGGGCCAATTATCGGTTCTGAAGCAAAAGGGGTTGAAATTATTAGCAGGCTTCATGGCAGGGGGTGGAGTGGGGACGGGGGTTGGGGGGGGGGGGGGCACATCAAAAAGAAAGAAAAATGGAGGCAACCACGGTCATTTCAATTTCAGCCCTCAAACTGAGATTGCAGTGCTGATCATAAAGATTGTTATTTGAAGAGCATCCAGTGTAAAACTGTCTGGCAGATATGAGCAGTAGAGCAAAATGCCTGTGAGCCAGGATCAAAATTAAGCCCCAATTTCAAAAATGGCTGCACCTTATTTAAATCATTTTCCAGTCACTGCCAAAGGGGGTGTGAGAGCCAAATAGAATACAGTAACAGGCTCCTCCTAGAAACAGGCTGGAAGCATAAAGTCAACATCTGCACTTGTCCTGTTGTTTAGTATTGATGGAAATGAATGAGAGAATACCAACAAGGTCAGAGTTTTTTTCCCACTGAATACAGATCTGTCATACCTAATAGATGAAGCCCTTTAGTTTTTGAGGTACTCCGGCTGCTAGCAGCAGCCAAGGAGAAAATAGAAAGACGCTCATGCATGAATGCCAATCAGGCTGCACGGAATACAATGATGTATTTACATCTGCAAGGCTGTGCAGGAAGACAAGAGGTTTAAGCGAGCAGGTCTGGAGAAATTCCAGTCAGTCCATTGTTCCCCGCTGTTTTGTTCCAGCAGAGTGGGCATTTAACATAATTGTCAATTAATAAAAAGTGGAAGAGGTCTCATCTCAGGAATGCTAAGTGCCAATGATCCACACATTCTCAGCTAATAAGACCACTCGGAAATGATTGATTACTACAGTAACAATTCTAGGTTATTTTGTGCCACAAAATGTACAAATATCAGCTGCCTTTTTGAGCTGTTAAATATCTCCTATAGGGTATGTTACTATGCAATGGCCAGTACTGAACGTGACAACCATTACTCAACACGTGAGACTGTGTCCATGAGACAAGGTGCTCATTGCCCCTCCTTTTTCTTAACTTAGAAAACTTAAGAACCAACACAATTGTTACGGAAAATCGAAAAAAAACACAAATCCCATCAGCTACAGCTCTATGTATAACAGTCCACTGTCCAAAATGAATAGTCTTGCAGATGATTCAAGATTTACATAGGATTACATAAAATATATGACACAGAAACAGACCATTTGGCCCAACCAGTCCATGCCAACGTTTATGCTACACTCGAGCCTCCTCCCGTCTTTCCTCATGTAAATCTATCAGCATAGCTCTCTATTCCCTTCTCCCTCATATGCTTGTCTAGCTTCCCCTTAAATGCATCTATACTATTCGCTTCAACCACTCCCTGTGGCAGCGAGTTCCACATTCTCACCACTCTTTGGAGGTAAACAAGTTTCTTCTGTATTCCCTATTGGATTTCTTGGTGACTATCTTATATCGATGGCCTCTTGTTATACTCTTCCCCACAAGTGGAAACATTCTCTCTGTATCCACACTATCAAAACCTTTCATAATTTTAAAGACCTCTATTAGGTTACACCTCAGCCTTCTTTTTTCAAGTGAAAAGAGACCTAGCCTGTTCATCCTTTCCTGATATGTATACCCTCACATTTCTGGTATCATCCTTGTAAATCTTCTCTGCACCCTCTCCAGTTTCAATAACAATATCGAAATTTGTGAAAAATACAACTTCTGTGCTGAACCCATAATGTTGGAAACAGGTCACTACGAAATTCATCCTCAGTACCAAAAGCTCCACACGGCACTTTTTATTTTGTTCCTTTTTGCGGCCTATGGCTAATTTGACTGTCCATGTGCCATTAATGGATGTAAAATCCAGCTGACCGCTGCACCCAGATTGCCAATAACCACCCCCGGCAGGCTAGGAGCATAACAACAAGAACAACAACTTTTATTTATATAGCGCCTTTAACGTTGTAAAACGTCACAGGGCGCTTCACAGCAGGGTTATAAGCAAAACAGATAAATTTGAAACCGAGCCACATAAGAAGATATTACGGCAGATGAGGTCGGTTTTAAATAGCGTCTTAAAGAGAGGTAGCGAGGTGGAGAGGTTTAGGGAGGAAGTTCCAGAGCTCGGGGTCCAAGCAGCTGAAGGCACGATGGTTGAGCAGTTATAATCAGTGATGCTCAAGAGGACAGAATTTGAGAAGCGCAGACATCATAAATCCTTGAATAGGACCTGCCATTCTTTAATTTTGAGCCCTAAAACGAACAGTTACTTATTAAAGTTGAAAATTTTAATATATATATTTTTGGCTCCGCTAGTTAAACTGCTGAGAAATTCAGTTTTTTTTTTGCAGTTTGCAATCTCCTGAACATGGAGTGAAAATCATGCTGCAGTGCCAATAAAAAAAAAACAGTTCAATTGAAAATAGCACTAAAAAAAAACATCTTTGCCATCGAATGCTGGATGAGATTCAAAACAAACTCTTAAGCTCCGATTTTAACACCCGGGCGCGAGTTCAGCATTGAGATGGCTGGTCCGGTTGGAGTGAGGCCTCACCTTCATCTCGCTGGTGAGCTTCCCGCTCAACCTCAGCACGAATCAGTCCCTGGCTGGCGGGAGCAGAAGTTGGGCCGCCGCTGAGGAGCTGCGGAAAACATACCCGCGGTCAAGTAAGTGCGTTTGGGGGGGGGGGTGGGGGGGAGTATGAAGACGATTGCGGGAGAGGCCCAAGGTTTCCTTGTGGGACCCAAGAGAAGCTCTCCTGCCCCACAAAGAATCTTAAAGATCTTGCTTTGATTACTTTCTTGGCCCACTTCAGCCCAAAACGCACTTATTAAAATGGGACGGAGCACGAGTGCAGTGTGAGCACAGTGAGCACCACCATGCGGCCCCGATTTTAACCCTTCGAGCGCCTCAACAATCTTCGGGCCAGGGTTGCCAACTCTCCAGGATTGTCCTGGAATCTCCTGGAACTAAAGATTAATTTGCTGGACAATGCTGCGAGCAAACAGAGAAAAAATCGTGAGAGCATTCAAAACATTGTGTTTTTTTTCCCCTTTTAAGAACATAAGAAATAGGAGCAGGAGTAGGCCATTTGGCCCCTCGAGCCTGCTCCACTATTTAATAAGATCATGGCTAATCTGATCATGGGTTCAGCTCCACTTCCCTGCCCGCTCCCCATAACCCTTATCGCTCAAAAATCTGTCGATCTCCACCTTAAATATATTCAATGACCCAGCCTCCACAGCTTTCTGGGGCAGAGAATTCCATAGATTTACAACCCTCTGAGAGAAGAAATTTCTGCTCAGTTCTAAATGGGCGACCCCTTATTCTTAAACTATGCCCCCTAGTTCAAGTTTTCTTTGAACACCTTTGTTCATTAGTTATATAAAAATATTGGAGATGGGCCAAAAGGTTGTTCGCTTGCTGCTTGGAGGCAGCAGGTCATGTGGCGAAACCTCCAGGAATACTATGCAACTAGAGTTGGCAATCCTACTTCGGGAGCATAGGCTTGACGTGGGATTTTAAATGAAATATCTCATTTTACAGATTAAGTCAGTATCTCTCAACTTTTCAGCCCTATCATTTTTCTGTAATGAATTATTAGATTTTAGCGATGGTTTAAGGTGTCTCAGCCTTTTCTGCCACCTCTACGCAATTTGTGTAGTGGTAATTCCACTAATTACAGTAAGTAGGTTGGGGCTGCTAAATACATAATCACTCCTGCTGCCCCGAACAACCCTCTGTATTATAATGAGGTCTGAACCAAGGCCGCTTCTTGGCATGTGTGCATTTGCATCATTTCAGTCAAGCATCAGCATGAGATGGAGTCAACGTACTGTCTAGACATTTTGTCTAATGCTGTCATTAGAAGTCACAAAAACATGTGCTGGGGCAAAGGTGTATTGTACTGCAAGATATTTTATGCGACTTCTCTGTTAATGAGGGAACCAAAAACCATATGTGTTACATCAGATGTCATGCTAAATCACAGAGTGAGAGACGTACTGTAGCTGCTATTAGGTGAATGCTATTATCTGAAATATCATGAGATTTAGAATGTAAAACTGCTTTTTAAAAAAAGAAAATCTCTTCCGTCAAGTTGAAGGATATTGGTGCTGGGGAATAGAACACTTTCCATTTCAAACACCCAGGGGCACATTTTTCAATCATTTTGCTGAATAATTGGGCGTTAAGCGGCTATTACCTATTGGGAAAAAGGGCAGAGTTCTGTTATGTCGGACCTCCACCCACTTAGCACCACATCTAATTTCACAATCCGATTTTTCAGCATCGAGAAGGCAGCCGCTGGTTTGCCAGCAGATGTACATAAATGAGGCCAGGATGAAAAGATTGCATCATTTATGCGATTTCCCAGCAATCACACCGGCATAGCACAGTTTCATCTACCCACTCATACAAAATGTGCATCCGGGACTGCGGGGGACTGGGTGGTTTACGGAAGTCCATTTAAAGAGCCCTATGTGAAAATGGTAGAAGTATCTTGTGGCCGTTTCTGCACCGACTTTCTTTGATTCTATTTAAGTGCATAGGATTTTCTGTGCCAGTTGGTGTAGCCCTGTCATTTATTTTTCAACATCCATGATAGTAGCACTCTGGGTTTCCCATGAGAATCATCGAGCATTTTGGAGCATTGTTGCAGGTGCATGGCTGGATTGACTATCTGTACCATCAATGGACATAAAACCCAGCTGACAATGAAAAGATCTGGGGCAGTCTCGCCAAACTTTCAAGGATCTGTTGTTTGCTGCATAACTTTTTTCTACAAAGAGGCATCATCACGGAGACCGGGGAGGAATAATGCAGCAGAGAACTCCTTGTTGGCAGTGAAAGTCATTCAATGAGTTCTCCAAACTCATTAAGTTATGTATGTTATGTTCCTAGGACAAGAAAAGGCCATTGCGCTTATATGCACTCAGTGCATTTTTTGTGAGATTTCATCCCCATGTACCAGCCCCTCCCTGCCCCATCCACCAGGAAGGACAAAAACATTGAAGACCTCGCAGCCAATTCAGGAGTCCTCTGTGAAAACTTTTTCTGGGACCCCTCGAAGATGAGCAGGCAAGCCCCAGGAGATGCAAAACAGGAATACTTAGTCTTAGCTCCCATATGCCTGTTGTAGTTTTTCTGAAAGTTGTCTGATGCTTTCTTGAATGAAATGCATTACCAGTCCTGTCTGCACCATCCCCATGACCTCCACAAATAGTTTGCTGTACTGCAATTCCCAAATCTCCTGTGCCTGCCTACCGCCTGTTGGAACATTTCCTGTTCCCGGAGCCTGCTGGAACATTTCCTGTTCCTAATAAAAAATGCTCCAAAATCTTTGCAAGAACACACAATAGCTTCAGTTCAATCAAAGTTTCAACAATCCTGCAAGCGATGTGTGTGCACCTACTGTCCACATGATGCTTTCCCTTTGTGACAGGTTGCAATATATTTTGACTAGCGATCACTCAGGTGCTACCTCAGGTGGCAGGTGCAAGTGAGATGGATGGCTGCTTTGCGTCTACAGCATTTTGGGATTGATGCAAATTTTGTCCTCCAGGACTGAGTCCCGAGATGAATCACCTGCAGGGATAGATCATCTGTGTTGGGCAGCCTGGTCTCGTGTGTTTTCCGGCACATCGGACAGAGCTGGCAGGCGCGTCCAGATGTATTGCTGCTCTGGAATATTTCATTCCAGCCAAATACCTGCGATGGGGGTTGAGGGGTGGGGGGCATCACTGCTACAATATGGCCACTGATCAGAGTAACAACAGATATGAAGGACTCGATGGGATAGGTGAGAGTCTGATTCTCTCTAGCCAATCTACAAGTCTGTTGAAGTAGTAAAAGATAAGAACATAGAAACGGGAGTAGGCCTTTCAGCCCCTCGAGCCTGTTCTGCCATTCATTGAGATCATGGTTGATCCATATAGCTGCCTTTGGCCCATATCCCTTAATATCTTTGGTTAACAAGAAGCTAAAAATCTCAGATTTAACATTAACAAGTGATCTAGCATCAATTGCCATTTGCGGAAGAGAGTTCTAAACTTTGACCACCCTTTGTGTGTAGAAGTGTTTCCTAATTTCACTCCTGAAAGGTCTGGCTCTCATCTTTAGACTATGCCCCCGAGTCCTAGAATCCCCAACCAGCAGAAGTAGTTTCTCTTTGTCTACTGTCATGTATGTAACCTTTATGTAACAACACTGCAATACTGTATATATGTAAGAAATGCACACCTTGACCACAGGGGGTGAACTTGTGGGAGACACTCCTCACCTGGTCATCCAGGTATATAAAGGGAGGTCCCACGCAAGGTCATCATTTCTTGGTCCTGTGAATAAAGGTTCAGGTCATGGAGTGACCTTGTCCATAGAATGTGCCTCATGTGGATATGTGGCATTGTGTAAGGACTTTACATTGGCGACGCGAATCGGGAATGGGAATGGCCACCGGCAGCACAGATAAACGGTACTGTGTTGGTGAGGACTGGGACGATTTCATTGAGAGGCTCCAGCAGAGTTTTGTCACGAAGGACTGGCTGGAAGATGCAGCGGCCGACAAGCGAAGGGCTCATCTGCTGACCAGCTGTGGACGTAGGACTGAAGACCTGCTAGCACTTGAGAAGCCGGCGGACAAAACCTTTGAATAGCTCAGCAAACTAATCAGTGAGCACCTCAAACCGGCGAGCAGCGTACACATGGCCCGACACAGATTCTATACCCACCGACGTCGGGAAGGACAGAGCATACCGGATTTCGATGCGGACCTCCGGCGCTTGGCCAGCCTCTGTAAGTTCACAGATGCCTGCAGAGGGGGAGATGCTAAGGGATTTCTTTCTTGAGGGTATCAGTCATGCTGGGATTTTCAGAAAGCTAATTGAGACCAAGGACTTGACCTTGGAAGTGGTGGCATTGATGGCTCAGACTTTAATGGCGGGGGAGGAGGTAACCAAGATAATATACGCGCGCAATTCTGCCTCCAACGTGGCGATAGATCAGGGGGTCAATATCATAAATGCGACACAGAATCCCGCAGGCAGGCAAGGGCAGTTCGACACACCCCAAGCAGCAATAGACCCAAGAGTAAGTCTCCAACAGAGATAATGGCAGGCTGAACAGACATTTACACTCCCCCAGTGGACAATGCGGCCCAGGATGGGACCATTGACACCCACTAACAGGATGCTCAAGAGCAGTCAAAGGGACAATCAGCGAGGAATGCCTTGTAACAGCTCTTTTGTTCACAACAATGGGAGTCTCAGTTCATGCTGGAGGTGTGGGGGCAGACATGCTGCCAGGACTTGCAGGTTTCAACAGTTTGTCTGCAGAAATTGTAACCTCAGTGGCCATTGAGCCAGAATGTGCAGAAAGCCTGTAACCAGGCTAATATATGAGGCGGATGAACCAGATGAGGGATCTGCGAGGCAGGATGATGCTTGGGGCAAATCAATGGATGCTGAAGTTCAGCGGGTTCATGTGGAAAACATTCACAGCTCACATATTAAAACGCCACCTATGATGATGAAGGTCCTATTAAACGGCATCCCTGTATTCATGGAGCTGGACACAGGGGCCAGCCAGTCACTCATGAGTGTTCAACAATTCGAAAAGCTGTGGCCACTCAAAGCCAGCAGACCCAAACTAGAACGCATTGAGATGCAATTACGGACGTACACCAAAGAAATCATTCCAGTGCTAGGCAGTGCAATGTTGGCGGTCACACACAATGGATCGGTGAACTGGCTGCCGCTCTGGATTGTCGCGGGCAATGGTCCCGCACTGTTGGGGAGGAGCTGGTTAGCTGAGATGAACTGGAAATGGGGGGATGTGCACGCCATGTCATCAGTGGAGCGAAGTTCATGCTCACAGGTCCTACAGCAATTTGAGTCACTATTTGAACCTGGCGTCGGGACGTTCAAAGGTACCAAAGTAGTGATACGCATCACCCCGGACGCCAGACCAGTGCAACACAAAGCCAGAGCTGTGCCTTATGTGATGCGGGAGAAAATTGAGAGCGAGTTGGACCGGTTGCTGAGAGAGGCCATCATCTCGACCATTGAATTCAGCGATTGGGCAAGCCCCATCATTCCCGTCCTAAAAGCGGATGGCTCGGTCAGGATCTGTGGTGACTACAAGGCCACTATCAACCGGGTGTCCCTACAAGACTAATACCCGCTCCCAAGAGCGGAGGACCTTTTTGCCACGCTGGCAGGTGGCAAGCTGTTCACCAAGTTGGACCTCACTTCAGCCTATATGACCCAAGAACTGGCCGACGAATCTAAACTACTGACCACCATCACCACACACAAGGAACTGTTTGTTTACAACAGGTGTCCGTTTGGCATTTTTTCAGCGGCCACGATTTTTCAAAGAAACATGGAAAACCTGCTCAAATCCATTCCCAGAACGATCGTATTTCAGGACATACATCGGAGTTGCGTTCATTTCTGGGACTCTTGAACTATTTCGGGAACTTTCTGCCGAATTTAAGCACATTGTTGGAGCTGCTACACGTGCTCCTGCGTAAGGGTTGCGATTGGTTTCGGGGGGACTGTCAGGAACGGACTTTCAATCGGGCGAGGAACCTACTTTGTTCAAATAAGTTGTTGACCATGTACGACCCCTGTAAGAAATTGGTTCTGACATATGATGCATCGTCCTATGGGATTGGGTGCGTGTTGCAGCAGGGTAATGCTGAGGGCCAAATACAACCTGTGGCTTATGCCTCCAGGTCGCTCTCTCAAGCTGAACGAGGATATGGGATGTGTGAGAAGGAAGCACTCGCATGTGTCTATGGGGTGAAAAAGATGCATCAGTACCTTTTTGGCAGGAGGTTCGAATCAGAAACGGACCACAAGCATCCCTGCTGTCTGACAGCAAGGCTGTCAATGCCAATGCGTCAGCTCGCATACAGCGATGGGCTCTCACGCTGGCTGCGTATGACTACACCATACGGCACCGGCCGGCACCGAATACTGCGCTGACACGCTCAGCAGGCTTCCACTGGCCACCACTGAGGGGGCAGCGGAGCAAAGTGCTGAGATGGTCATGGCTGTCGATGCCTTTGACAGCGCAGGCTCCCCCATCACAGCCCGCTAGATCAAAATCTGGACCAACAGAGATCCCCTCCTATCCCTGATTAAGAAATGAGTCCTGACTGGGGATTGGGCGCCCGCACATGGAGCATGCCCTGAGGAGGTCAGACCATTTCACAGACGGATGGATGAACTCTCCATCCAAGCCGACTGTCTACTATGGGGCAGCCGGGTAGTCATGACCCAGAAGGGAAGGGAAGCATTCATCAGGGAACTCCACAGCGAGCACCCGGGCATCGTGCTGATGAAGGCCATTGCCCGGTCACATGTGTGGTGGCCTGGAATTGATTCAGACCTGGAACACTATGTTCACAGGTGCACAACGTGTGCCTAGCTAGGTAATGCCCCCAGGAAGGCCCCGCTCAGCCCATGGCCCTGGCCCACCAGGCCATGGTCACGTAGACTACGCGGGCCCGTTCATGGGAAAAATGTTTCTCATTGTGGTTGATGCGTACTCGAAATGGATCGAGTGCATCATTTTGAATTCGTGCATGACATCCACCATCATGGAGAGTCTGCGCGCGGTCTTTGAAACCCACGGCTTGCCGGACATCCTTGTTATCGACAATGGCCCATGTTTCACAAGCTATGAATTCCGGGAGTTCATGTCGGGTAATGGCATTAACCATGTCAGGATAGCACCGTTCAAGCCGGCCTCCAATGGCCAGGCAGAACGTGCGGTCCAAATCATAAAACAAGGCATGCTCCGGATTCAAGGACCCTCCCTTCAATGCCGCCTATCGTGCCTCCTGCTGGCCTATAGGTCCCGACCACACTCGCTCACGGGGGTCCCACCCGCGGAGCTACTCATGAAACGAACACTCAAAACTTGGCTGTCCCTCATTCATCCAGTCCTGTCCGACATTGTTGAGGGCCAGCACCAATCCCAAAACGAGTACCACGACCGAAATTCAAGGGGGAGATGTATAGAAATTGATGACCCCATATTTGTTCACGCTTTGGGGCCCAAATGGCTTGAGGGCACTGTAATAGACAAAGAGCGGAATAGGGTCATAGTGGTTAAACTTAACAATGGGAAGATATGCCGCAAACATCTGGACCAAGTAAACAAAAGGTTCAGCATGGACACTGAGGAACCTGAGGAAGATCATGAGATGGTATTCACACCACCGCCAGTGAACGAGTAACAAGAACATTCAGCAGCATGCACAGTCCCTGCGGTCAGCCCGGACAGGTCGGAATCACCACAGGTGACAGACACGCATACCAAGGCTCAATAACCAGAGCCCCAACTGCGGCGCTCCACGAGAGAGCGCAGACCACCTGAGAGACTTAACCCATGATCCCAATAAGATGTTGAGGGGGAGATGATGTCATGTATGTAACCTTTATGTAACAACACTGCAATACTGTATATATGTAAGAAATGCACACCTTGACCACAGGGGGTGAACTTGTGGGAGACACTCCTCACCTGGTCATCCAGGTATATAAAGGGAGGTCCCACGCAAGGTCATCACTTCTTGGTCCTGTGAATAAAGGTTCAGGTCATGGAGTGACTTTGTCCATAGAATGTGCCTCGTGTGGATTTGTGGTATTGTGTAAGGACTTTACATCTACCCTACCTGTTCCTCTTAATATCTGAAAAACCGGTCAAATCATCCCTTAATCTTCTAAATTCGAGGAAATACAACCCCAATTTGTGCAATCTCTCCTCGTAATTTAATCCTTGAGAGACCAGGTATCATTCTGGTAATTCTACACTGCACTCCCTCCAAGGCCAATATATAAGGCAATTGGCAGCCATTCTTTCAAATGCCTCAGCCCCACGCACTGGAATTCCCACCCGAAACCCCGCCGCCTCTTCACCACCCCCTCCTGCTTTAAGGCTTCGATCATAGATTCTTACAGTGCAGAAAGAGGTGCATTGTGCATGTGCCAGCTCTTTGAAAGAGCTATCCAATTAGTCCCAAACCTATTCTTTCCCCATAGCTCTGGAATATCCTCTTCTTTGGCTCAGCATCTATTTCTATCTGATTATATCTCTGTGAAGTACCTTGGGACCTTTGACTACATTAAAGACATTATGTAAACACAAGTTGTTATGATAGCTTTTAATGGCTGCTAATGAAAATGCTTTCTAAGGAACTGCAGTTTTTAAAGCCGGTCCATTCAATTACTGATTGTAAAATTACAACGGACTCTTTTCAAATTTCTTGAAGAAAGAGAACAATTTAGCCCCAAAGATAAATAACCGACTTATATCATCACCTATTCCTCACATTGTTTGCACTATTTTAAATCAGACCCACAATTTTACCTTCAGATTAAAACGTGTCAAATATGACAGTAGGTAAATGAAGCCTCAGTAAGAATTGTTGGGATACGTGCTCTGATGAGCCATGCATTTGGGTAAATTGTTCCACTGACAAAAGAAAATGGTATTAAGAGAACATTTCTTGGACTGAGTTCCTGAAGCAGCCAATAAGAGATTTCTCCGGAAGCAATATTGAAAGCCTTGTCAGCATCATCAGTGAATTCACAGGTCAGCAAATTACACTGTAGACTCTGAGGGGGAGAAATTGCAGAGCGCACCATTTATGGGCGGTAACAGCAGCAAGTCGGACGTTCTTGCGCCAGGCGCGGAAGTCCCGCCCCGCTCGCAATATTGCGGTTACCGCCCGCGAGAGCAAATGCAGCGCAAAATGACATGCTCCACTTGATCTGTGAGGCGCGAGCAGGGCGGAAGCAAAAGGATTGGGACGCAGAACTAAGCGCTGGGACGCATAATGCTGCCGCGTAGCAGGGGCCCACACCTTCATTAAAGGGGAGGGCCAAGCTGCTGAATCTGTAGGTCCCTAGCTGGACCACCGGAGAGCATGGTGCCATGGCATCAGCGGAGTGCCAGGCTGCAAGATTGCGGCACGGACCCCACATTCCATGATTCAATGGGCCGCGACCGGTAAGTCGTCCGATTTTTTTTGTGTGAGCGCCACCTCCCCTTTAAGTAGCGCCCTGCGAGCAGCCTGCGGACGCACCCCCGGAAGCTGTCGCTGGCATCGCCGGGCAAAAACAGGTCGCTGTGCATGGTGATGACATCACCGGTGCAGCGGAGTGAGACGCTACCGATTACCGCCGTTGCTAAACTCCCGTGGAATTTAACGGGAGTCAGTAGTGATGCCGCACCCGTCGGGGTGCTAACGGGGAGGGCGCAAATGACCCAAATTTCTCCCCCTTACAGTGTGCCTTCTTTTACAGGGATAGGTAGGTTGGCTATTTCTTTCCCCCATAATTTTCTCCCTTCTCTTCAGCTGGCTTGGCCTCCCACTAATGATCGTTAACCAGTGGCCCCAGAGAGCATCAGGTGAGGAGAGGATTGGCTTTGTCTGGGATGCCACTCCACACACCGCTCCATCCAACAGTTGAATAGCCTGCCAATATTCACCATTTAAAGCCACACAAGAAGAATGGTCACTCATGTGGTAACCAATGACTCGATTATGTAGCTGAAAAACAATAAGGTCACTGGGAATTAAAAATGTAACTCTTCAAACCGAGTACACTAGGGTAGATTTTTGTCTTTATAATTTGGGCATAAAGCAGCACCTGGGTGGAGCACAGAGAGGAAAATCAGGTGAGGAGGTTTGCAACCCTGCAATCTTCACCATACGGACTGCAGCAATTCAAGATGGCGGCTCACCACCACCTTCTCAATGGCAATTAGGGATGGGCAATAAATGCTGGCCCTGCCAACAATGCCCACATCCCATGAACGAATAATTTAAAACAATATGGCACACCGTGATTTACCTTCTATTTATTTGAACAGAAAGAAAATTAGACAGGCTCTACAACAGGTATGCAATTTTTAAGCCCAACTTCCCTCTCTGCACTCCACCCAGGTGATCATTTGTGCGCAGATGAAAAAAGAATCTGCTCCACTAGCTTACTTATACTGATATATAGACATCTATTTCTGCTGTTTATGTTTAGAATCATATATTTACCATGTTTCTACCTCTCCAGCCTGGAAATTGCTGTTGCTTGTGTTACTTTATAAACAAAATGTGCTACATCAAATTATTTTGTTTTCCGTTGATGTAAATTATTTGGACATATATACAAGAGGAATCAAAACAAGCTTTTCTGATGATTCTAAACTGAGGGGGTGGGGGCATTACAAACAGTGGATTATAGCAAGACCTAAAGTGACTAAGCAGATATACAGTTCAGTGCAGAGAAACGTGAAACAGTATATTTTGGGGAACAAAAACAGTATAAGGCTCTTAATGGAGTGGAGGAACTGATCCGGGGATGTAGATATGTACATCTTTAAAGGTAGATGTGGAGGTAAAATGTCCATATAAAGGCAAATGGAAGTCTAGGTTTTATATATAGGGGAATTGACTACGGAAGCAAGGAAGTGAAGTTGAGTTCGTATTCATTAACGGACACTGTTGGAACACTGGATACAGTTCTTGGCATTCCATTATAGGAAGTACAGTAGAAAAGGTACAATACAGACTCATTAGAATAGAAACATAGAAATATAGAAAATAGGTGCAGGAGTAGGCCATTCGGCCCTTCTAGCCTGCACCGCCATTCAATGAGTTCATGGCTGAACATTCAACTTCAGTACCCCATTCCTGCTTTCTCGCCATACCCCTTGATCCCCCTAGTAGTAAGGACCTCATCAAACTCCTTTTTGAATATATTTAGTGAATTGGCCTCAACAACTTTCTGTGGTAGAGAATTCCACAGGTTCACCACTCTCTGGGTGAAGAAGTTCCTCCGCATCTCGGTCCTAAATGGCTTACCCCTTATCCTTAGACTGTGACCTCTGGTTCTGGACTTCCCCAACATTGGGAACATTCTTCCTGCATCTAACCTGTCTAACCCCATCAGAATTTTAAATGTTTCTATGAGGTCCCCTCTCATTCTTCTGAACTCCAGTGAATACAAGCCCAGTTGATCCAGTCTTTCTTGATAGGTCAGTCCCGCCATCCCGGGAATCAGTCTGGTGAACCTTCGCTGCACTCTCTCAATAGCAAGAATGTCCTTCCTCAGGTTAGGAGACCAAAACTGTACACAATACTCCAGGTGTGGCCTCACCAATGCCCTGTACAACTGTAGCAACACCTCCCTGCCCCTGTACTCAAATCCCCTTGCTATGAAGGCCAACATGCCATTTGCTTTCTTAACCGCCTGCTGCACCTGCATGCCAACCTTCAATGACTGATGTACCATGACACCCAGGTCTCTTTGCACCTCCCCTTTTCCTAATCTGTCACCATTCAGATAATAGTCTGTCTCTCTGTTTTTACCACCAAAGTAGATAACCTCACATTTATCCACATTATACTTCATCTGCCATGCATTTGCCCACTCACCTAACCTATCCAAGTCGCTCTGCAGCCTCACAGCATCCTCCTCGCAGCTCACACTGCCACCCAACTTAGTGTCATCCGCAAATTTGGAGATACTACATTTAATCCCCTCATCTAAATCATTAATGTACAGTGTAAACAGCTGGGGCCCCAGCACAGAACCTTGCGGTACCCCACTAGTCACTGCCTGCCATTCTGAAAAGTACCCATTTACTCCTACTCTTTGCTTCCTGTCTGACAACCAGTTCTCAATCCATGTCAGTACACTACCCCCAATCCCATGTGCTCTAACTTTGCACATCAATCTCTTGTGTGGGACCTTGTCGAACGCCTTCTGAAAGTCCAAATATACCACATCAACTGGTTCTCCCTTATCCACTCTACTGGAAACATCCTCAAAAAATTCCAGAAGATTTGTCAAGCATGATTTCCCTTTCACAAATCCATGCTGACTTGGACCTATCATGCCACCTCTTTCCAAATGCACTGCTATGACATCCTTAATAATTGATTCCATCATTTTACCCACTACCGATGTCAGGCTGACCGGTCTATAATTCCCTGTTTTCTCTCTCCCTCCTTTTTTAAAAAGTGGGGTTACATTGGCTACCCTCCACTCCATAGGAACTGATCCAGAGTCAATGGAATGTTGGAAAATGACTGTCAACGCATCCACTATTTCCAAGGCCACCTCCTTAAGTACTCTGGGATGCAGTCCATCAGGCCCTGGGGATTTATCGGCCTTCAATCCCATCAATTTCCCCAACACAATTTCCCGGCTAATAAGGATTTCCCTCAGTTCCTCCTCCTTACTAGACCCCCCGACCTCTTTTATAACCGGAAGGTTGTTCGTGTCCTCCTTCGTGAATACCGAACCAAAGTACTTGTTCAATTGGTCCGCCATTTCTTTGTTCCCCGTTATGACTTCCCCTGATTCTGACTGCAGGGGACCTACGTTTGTCTTTACTAACCTTTTTCTCTTTACATATCTATAGAAACTTTTGCAATCCGTCTTAATGTTCCCTGCAAGCTTCTTCTCATACTCGATTTTCCCTGCCCTAATCAAACCCTTTGTCCTCCTCTGCTGAGTTCTAAATTTCTCCCAGTCCCCAGGTTCGCTGCTATTTCTGGCCAATTTGTATGCCACTTCCTTGGCTTTAATACTATCCCTGATTTCCCTTGATAGCCACGGTTGAGCCACCTTCCCTTTTTTATTTTTATGCCAGACAGGAATGTACAATTGTTGTAATTCATCCATGCGGTCTCTAAATGTCTGCCATTGCCCATCCACAGTCAACCCCTTAAGTATCATTCGCCAATCCATCCCAGCCAATTCACGCCTCATACCTTCAAATGGAAGGTTATAGTTCTTAAGAAAGGCTCGGAATATGGTGTCATCTTTTCACTGGAACAGAGAAAGTTAAATGGGGACCTAATGGAGGATAATTAGTAAAACAAAGTTGTTTTCACTGGTTCAAGGAGATATAGGAGTAATCAATGAAATTACACTTGGACATATTCACTCTGCCAGATTACGAGCAGGTAATGAAGATGAACAGGGTCCAGATTATCACTCGAAGATGACGGAGGAAGTTAGAAGATGTTTTTTTCCCACACTTAGCGTTATTTGAACATGGCTATATTAATACAAGTTGTTACTGTTGTTGTTTACCACAAGTGGCTATTGAGGCAGCAATTATAATATCATTTAAAAAGCAATTCGGGAAGTCTTTAAAAGAGAAGAACATAAAAATGCATGGAAAGGGCAGAGAAATGAGATTCTGTAAAATTCAACTCTCCATTGCTTCAATGGAGGCATTAATCTGAAATATTATGACCATTAGCATAGTGGAAAGAGGAAATTGATGTGAGTATGTTAAGAATGTGTATATTAATATTGCCAAGTCATTTCTGGCATTATATCTACCTGCATTAAGTCTCTTTCAATGTCTATCTATTGCTGTTCATCTTGCCCATTCATCACTGTCTACTATCTCTTTATCTAGCTTCCTCCCATTGACTATAAGCCAAATATTTCAGTTTTCTATATATTAATTTTTACATGTGCCTTCTACTGTCACGGTGAAAATTGCACATTTTTTGGCCACCCAATTTATTTAATCTCCTTAGGGAAATAAATAACTACAGGGAAAACGTCAAGATAAAGGTTTTAATTTATCAATGAACTCTAAGGGCAATGTAACAAAACTCCAGGATACTAAATTAATAATTGCATTATTTTACCCTGACTAGTTACATCGCACAAATTACATTCCCGTGGTTCTAGCAATACAAGAATGATTGCAATTCCGAGAGCATTTGCAATATTTATTCTTATAAATTCCAGTTTTGATTTCAAGCAGATAGTCATCCTGCACTTTTTTGTGAAGAGGAGTTAACATTAACTGCTTCTGCTGGTAGACGACTCCATCTTGACATTACCTTCCGGGTAAGAAACATTTTTCCTAATATCTAATTTTACTTCAGGTGTATTAATTTGTACTTGTGTCCTCTAGCTTTTAGATCACGGTTTAAATTAAATAACATAATCCATATTTCTCACTATTTTAAGGGCTGGCACCATTATCTTAATGTTGTTTTCTCCAATAAAAATTAGCCCAATTTAGTACTTTGCAACTTATGGCACAATGTCCTGGGATCATCCTGATGTCTCTTCTCTGAACTTCTTTGAAGGTAGGGTGTCTAAAATTGCAATTTTATAAAATATGATCCTACCATTCAGGTTTTCGAACAAACCGATTAATGGTGGGATTGTGCAAAATCAATATTATTAGGTTCAAATAATGTGTTTCAATTTATATTCAAATGGTCTTGAAAGCTCATTCCAGTACTTGATTAATCTTGTTTATAACAGCATCACACTGACCTTCAGTGAATGATCAATAGTCACAACCAAATCCTTTTCCTTTATTCTCACAAAGGGACACCCATTCCATTTATATACAGAATCATAGAAATTTACAGCACTGAAGAAGGCCATTTCAGCCCATCGTGTCCGCACTGGTCGACCAAGAGCTATCCAGCCTAATCCCACTTTCTAGCTCTTGGTCCGTAGTCCTGTAGGTTACGGCACTTTAAGTGCACATCTAAGTATTTTTTAAATGTGGTGAGGGTTTCTGCCTCTACCACCCTTTCAGGCAGAGAGTTCCAGACCCTAACCACCCTCTGGGTGAAGAAATTTCCCCTCATATCTCCTCTAAACCTCCCCCAATTAATTTAAATCTATACCCCCTGGTTGTTGACCCCTTTGTCAAGGGAAACAGGTCCTTCCTATCCACTCTATCCAGGCCCTTTATAATTTTATACACCTCAATCAGATTTCCCCTTAGCCTCCTGTGTTCCAAAGAAAACAGACCTAGCATCTCCAATTTTTCCTCATAGCCAAAATTATCCAATCCAGGCAAAATTCTTATAAATCTCCTCTGCATCCTTTCCAGTGCGATCACATCTTTCCTGTAATGTGGTGACCAGAACTGCATACAGTACTCCAGCTGCGGCCTAACCTGTGTTTTATACAGTTTAAGCATAACGTTTTTGCTCTTGTATTCCATGCCTCGACTAATAAAGCCAAATATTTCATTTGCCTTCTTAACCATCTTATCTACCCAGCCTGCTACTTTCAGGGATCTGTGGACCTGAGCTCCAAGGTCCCATTTAATGTGTATTCCCTTGCCTTGTTAGACCTCCCCAGATGCATTACCTCACACTTATCTGGATTGAATTCCATTTGTCACTGTTCTGCCCACCTGACCAGTACATTGATATCTTCCTGCAGTCCGCAGCTTTCTTCTTCATTATCAACCACACGGCCTATTTTAGTGTCATCTGCAAACTTCTTAATCATACCCCAAACATTTAAGTCCAAGTCATTGATATATACTTCAAAAAGCAAGGGACCCAGCACTGAGCCCTGCGGAACCCCACTGGATACAGCCTTCCAGTCACAAAAACACCCATATACAGGTATATTCATACTAATATGTAAATGGAAATTGAAGTCAATGAAAATAAAAACCGAGAGGGAAATAAAACAGGGTGGCAACTCGCTATCACCCGTTGTATGCTATCGCACAAAGTCAAGATCTACCCCTATATTGGTTCAGTAGTCTTCTACCTCACTTCAATAATAACCTATCATTGTTCAAGTATCATTGTTCACATTTAAGTTCAAGAACATGCTTACATCAATAACATGACATCTTATTTCAATCATACGTCATCTTACAGTAGTAGATCAACACTGTATTTCATTAATCCACAACCATAATCCAATGGCAATCATTGTAGTTCAACAGAAATTCAACTTCAATCAAACACCATACTTCAAAACAAAGCAATTCACTTGAATTGTACTTTTTCTAATTCAATCACATGACAACTTCTACCATTTGTACCATGACAGTTAGATATCTTACTATATAACTTCAATCTCACATTCCCTAAGTTCAGTATGACATGTGACAACAGTAATATGCCATCCACATTACATCTCACATCAATGGAATATCATATTTCAGTAGATCGTAATCCAACTTCAATTATAAATGATTATACTGCAATATATGTGACTTTTACAGTAAGATTTCAGAAACACTTCCTCTTTTCAACCATACATGATCATACTGTAACCATACATTACAACAGTGACTACACTTCAAAAGTACTTCAACAAAAACTTGCATTTATATAGTGACTTTAACATATTAAAATGTCCCAAGGCGCTTCACATGAGCGTTGTCCGAGCCACATAAGGAGATATATGGGCGATGACAAAAGCTTGGTCAAAGAGGTAGGTTTTAAAGAGTGTCTTGAAGGAGGAGAGAGAGGAATAAATGTGCAGAGATTTAGGGAGGAAATTACAGAGCTTAGGACCTAGGCAGCTGAAGGCATGGCCGCCAACGGTGGAGCAATTAAAATCGAGGATGCGCACGAGGCCATTATTAGAGGAGCGCAGAGGTCAAGGCGGGTTGCAGAGCTTGAGGCAATCACAGAAATAGGGAGGAGCGAGGCCATGGAGGGATTTGAAAACAAGGATGAGATTTTTTTAATTTAGGTTTCCGAACTGGCAGGCATTGTAGGTCAGCGAGCACAGGGGTGATGGGTGATCAGGGCTCAGCTTGGCTCAACAGTAGCACTCTAATTTCCAAGTTAAAACTCTATTAAGCTGGATTTTCTGTTGTCTATAGCCTCAGTTAACGGCCAGAGGGGGCGTTAATGCGAGCATTAGAGTTTAGCGACTGAGCGTGCAGCTTTTAGTACCCCGACGGAAAATTCATTAGAGGCTCACCGGGGACGCAAACCATTAGTGCCTGGCTGCTGATGATCACGCTGATCATGATGTATTCCTGGTGCAACGTGCACGCTTGTGCTCCGGTCGGTAAATTCGGTGCGTGCGCCTCATTGAGCGCCCGCCAATAACAACGTCTGGATAAACAGTCAGTACAGGCTTGCAGAGTCGTTAACTGGTGGCTACTCACAGGGATCAGGAAGCACTTCCCTCGGAGGTCACAGTCAGAGCAACGTTTACACACAGAGCACGGTGCGTGAGCCTCCGAGTTTGCAGCAGTAGACTGACATAACAGTACAGGTGGAAAACAAGTGATTTTAAAAACTTTAATGGGTGCATTACTATGCCGTGCTTTTAAGACTTGGCTTTTCCCGGGATCTGATTCGGAGTTTCGCGCATGCGCAATGGATCCACAAAATGCAGCAACCAAACATTTGTTATCACCCCCTCCCCCCCAGCTCTGGTGTGCAACGGCTGATTTATCGCCCCTGTCAGCTCTTCGACCCATTCTAACGACTTTCTGCCTAGCCTCTCCTTAAATGCATCTATACTATTCGCTTCAACCACTTCCTGTGGTAGCGAGTCCACATTCTCACCACTCTTTGGGTAAAGAATTTTCTTCTGAATTCCCTATTGGATTTCTTGGTGACTGTCTTATATTGATGGCCTCTAGTTATGCTCTTCCCCACAAGTGGAAACAGTCTCTCTGTATCCACTCTATCAAAACCTTTCATAATTTTAAAGACCTCTATTAGGTCACCCCTCAGCCTTCTTTTTTCAAGAGAAAATAGACCCAGCCTGTTCATCCTTTCCTGATATGTATACCCTCGCAGTTCTGGTATCATCCATGTAAATCCTCTCTGCACCCTCTCCAGTTCCTCTATATCCTTTTTATAATATGGCCACCATAACTGTATACAGTACTCTAAGTGTGGTCTAACCACGGTTCGATACAAGTTTAGCATAATCTCCCTACTTTTCAATTCTATACCTCTAGCAATAAACCCTAGTGTTTGGTTTGCTTTTTCATGGCCTTGCTAACCTGTGTCACAATTTTTAGTGATTTGTGTATTTGTACTCCAAGATCCCTTTGTTCCTCTACCCCACCAAGACTCGCACCCTTCAAGTAATAAGTGACCTTCCTATTCTTACTACCAAAATGCAATACCTCGCATTTATCTTTGTTCAACTTCATTTGCCAATTATATACTCATTCTGCGAGTTTATTAATGTCCTCCTGTAATTTGTTGCAATCCTCCTCAGTATTGACTATCGCCCCCAATTTGGAGTCATCCACAAATTTTGAAATTGTGTTTTTGATTCCAAAGTCTAAATCGTTAATATAAATTGTGAACAACAGTGGTCCCAGCTTGTGGAACACCACTACCAGCTTCTGCGGTTGTGACTAGTATTCTCTGCTTTCTGTCTTGAAGCCAGCTAGCTATCCATTCTGCTACTTATCTCCTGACTCCGCATTCTTTGACCTTGTTCATCAGTCTATTATTGAAGGCCTTTTGAAAATCTAGATAAATTATTATATTTTTGGTTTCTAGATGTACTTCTATTTTCTCCTTTAATAGGGATTCCATTATTTTTCCTACTGCCGATGGTAAGCTGACTGGTTTAACAACAATCAAAGGGTGTTTATGCAGGATTTTGCCCCAGAGAATAACTAGGTGTGGTACAGTTTATAACAGGGTACATTGCACATGTTCTGTGGCTAGAGGGAGAGGAAAGGATAAAATAGGTAAGTACAGGCCAGGTGGGAAAATTATTAGAAAACATTCTGAGGGACAGTATTAATCATCATTTAAAAAGGCAGGGATTAATCAAGGGCAGTCAGGATGGATTTGTTAAGGGAAGATCGTGTCCTAGAAACTCGATCGAAATTTTTTGAGGAGGTATCGAGGAGGGTCGATGAGGAGTAGCATGTTTGATTTAGTCTACAGAGTTTTAGCAAGGCTTTTGACAAGGTTCCACATGGCAGACTGGTCAGAAAAGTCAAATCCCAGGGAATCCAAGGTACAGTGGCAAGTTGGATCCAAAACTGATTTCGTGGCAAAAAGCAAAGGGTAATGTTTGACGGGTTTTTTTTGTGACAGGAAGGCTGATTCCAGTGGGGTTCTGCAGGGCTCAGTACAAGTTCCCTTGCTTTTTGTAGTATATATATCAATGATTTAGACCAATGTACGGGGTATGATTAAGAATTTTGCAGATGATACGATAATTGACCATGTGGTTGATAGTGAGGAAGAAAGCTGTAGACTGCAGAAGATATCAATGGACTGGTCAGGTGCGTAAATAAGTGGCAAACGGAATTCAATCCGGAGAAGTATGAGGTAATGCATTTGGGGAGGAATACCATCATCATCATAAGAAGACAAGGGAATACACAATAAAAGGTAGGATACTGAGAAGTATAGAGGAAGTTAGGGACCTTGGAGCACATATCAACAGATCCCTGAAGGTAGCAGAACATTTAGATAAGGTGGTTAAGAAGGCATACGGAATGCTATCCTTTATTAGCATAGAATATAAGAACAGGGAGGTTATGGCTGAACTGTAGAAAACTAGTTAGGCCACAGCTAATGTACTGTGTACAGTTCTGGTCACCTCATTACAGGAAGGATGTGATTGTACCAGAGAGGGTGCAGAGCAGATTTACAAGGATGTTGCCAGGATTGGAGAATTTTAGCTATGAGAAAAGATGGGATACACTGGGGTTGTTTTCTTTGAAACAGAGGAGGCTGAGGGGAGACTCAATTGAGGTGTATAAAATTATGAGGGGCCCAGATAGAGTGGATAGGAAGGACCTTTGCGGAGAGGTCAATAACCAGGAAGCATAGATTTAAAGTTATTGGTAGTAGGATTAGAGGGGAGTTGAGGAGAACATTTTTCAACTAGAGAGTGGTGGGGTCTGGAACTCACTACCTGAAAGGGTGATAGAGGAAGAAACCCTCATCACATTTAAAAAGTACTTGGATATGCACTTGAAGTGCCATAACCTACATAACTACAGACCAAGAGCTGGAAAGTGGGATTATGTTAGATAGTTCTTTTTTGGCCGCCACAGAAATGATGGGCTGAGTAGTCTCCTTCTGTGCTGTAAATTTCTATGATTCAATGATTAATGGGCTTATCCTTTGGTTTCTTGTGCTGTTATTTTACTTCAAGAGCATTTCCTCTTATTTCAATCACATAAATCATAGCAAGCGTGTGCCCAAAGTTCCAATATGCACTGTTGATTTGCAAAGCTCCCTGCTGGCAGTGCAGATTAACAAAATTACCCCTCAACTATTAGCATCAAACACTCACAGGTCAGGTGTATCATAATTAGATGCAGAATATAATTCCTTTGATATGTTGCTATAACGTTCAGCTCCAACCTCAGAAGAACACCATCGACTGCACTAGTAAGCCGTTCTGTGATCTCTCTGGCCTAGATATACTGGCCCTTCATAATCAATTACCAGAACTTGCCAATTAATGCACCATGTTTAATAGTGATCATGACATTACCATTGTTTGGTAACAATACGAGCACAATGCTTCTTTGAACTTTTCAGAAACATAATTATTATGAAAATTATGCCGAACTCCATTATGTTGAAATTCCATTCACTGCAGCATAACTTAATATGAATATAAATCAAATTATCTTTTCTAAAAATTTTAATTGAATTCTTAGTCCATAATTTAAGGTTGGAGAGTTTCCAAAAGATCATCTGCACAATACACCTTTAAGGGGAGTCTACTGCTTGCTGTAAAATCAAGGTTGACATATTTGTGGTAATAGGAGTTGTCTAGGAGCAAAATAAAAATAAAAGATTGCTAGGCCTTAAATAACATTCAGCTGTAGTTTTAAGTAATCAATTAAAATTATTAACAGTTCATGCCTTTGCATTTTCTGCTCTTTTCCATCTTCGGCTGATAATTAAACAATGCAAACCTAAGATAATAAAAACTTGACAATATTACGGTCTGTCTATATTTATTTGATTTTGTTCACTTTTATGTACTCAGCGGGTCTCACACAAAAAACATCATCACATGCACAGCAATCGTATTTTATTCTGTATTTCCACAGTAAGCATAAAAATGTATTGCAGACTGTAAATGCAAACACGCCCAATCCCCTTGCTAGCTTTGCGGCATCCAGTTTTAGTTTAATCAATTTCTTACCTCCAATAAATAAATAATAATTGCTCGAAGTGTCCCCGAGGGCAGTTAAGCCTCCTGTGCTGACTTGAACAGCTTTGCTTGATATATTAAATCCCACAGATGGTTGAATACACAAATAAAACATGGTTGACTGCCATCTGCATTAGAGGTCCATTGGGCAATGCCCAAGCATCTGTGACAACTGTGTCCGTCTTAACTCTCAGGATACGGCAATGAATAGAATTACAGCAAAGTCCAAGGGCTCGTGGCATCCTGCAGGGGAGATGTATCTTTCGGGGGCGGGGGGGGGGGGGGGGGTGGTGGTGGGGTGGGGGGAGGGGGGTAATTCAAATCTATGCTGGACACAGTGCTGGACAGTTGCTTTATTGAATAGTGCAACAGGTACACAGCTTAAACATGCCACACTTGCTGTAATACAAACTTAATAAATGGACTTTTCATACATTTATCTTAAGTGCTTCAGTGCCTACAGTACAATAAATAATGCAAAACGTTACTTTCACATCTTCACATCATCTATTTGCATATTATGCCCTTTCTGTGCATAAAGATTGTAAAGTGTCTTGCATGACATATTACTGTGATGACACTGCTCCCTTTACATTTTAATTGCATTAAATTATAGCGTTTTTATGGTTGGGATGCAGTATATGGAACACAGTCATTATTCAGATTTATAATTTGACTTTATTTATAGTATGGTCCCTGGTGTTTATAGCGGGCATGTTGGTGTTAATGTTTGGTGTTGGTGTTTATAGTGGGCATGTTGATGTTGACATTTGGTGTTGGTATTTATAGCGGGCATGTTGGTGTTAATGTTTGGTGTTGGTGTTTATAGTGGGCATGTTGGTGTTATCGTTTGGTGTTGGTGTTTATAGCAGGCATGTTGGTGTTATCGTTTGGTGTTGGTGTTTATAGCGGGCATGTTGGTGTTGACGTTTGGTGTTGGTGTTTATAGCGGGCATATCGATGTTAATGTTTGGTGTTGGTGTTTATAGCGGGCATGTTGGTGTTAACGTTTGGTGTTGGTGTTTATAGCAGGCATGTCGATGTTAATGTTTGGTGTTGGTGTTTATAGCGGGCATGTTGGTGTTAACGTTTGGTGTTGGTGTTTATAGCAGGCATGTCGATGTTAATGTTTGGTGTTGGTGTTTATAGCGGGCATGTTGGTGTTAACGTTTGGTGTTGGTGTTTATAGTGGGCATGTCGGTGTTAACGTTTGGTGTTGGTGTTTATAGCGGGCATGTTGGTGTTAACGTTTGGTGTTGGTGTTTATAGCGGGCATGTCGATGTTAATGTTTGGTGTTGGTGTTTATAGCGGGCATGTCGGTGTTAACGTTTGGTGTTGGTGTTTATAGCAGGCATGTCGATGTTAATGTTTGGTGTTGGTGTTTATAGCGGGCATGTCGGTGTTAACGTTTGGTGTTGGTGTTTATAGCGGGCATGTTGGTGTTAACGTTTGGTGTTGGTGTTTATAGCGGGCATGTTGGTGTTAACGTTTGGTGTTGGTGTTTATAGCGGGCATGTTGGTGTTAACGTTTGGTGTTGGTGTTTATAGCGGGCATGTTGGTGTTATCGCGATTTGCTTGCTGCACATGATGGACGGTAAAACCAAAAACTGATATAACAAACCTATTCTTTAAAAAAAGGAAATCTCACTTAGCAACTGCCTCTCCTAATTGTTAACAATTCAATCCAGAATCTCGTCACTAAGGTAATCGCACATTAATGATGTGTGAACAGCTGATTTAAACTGCTTGAAGACCATCTTTGCTTGAAATCAGCCCAGACTTTTAAATCGAAAGGTCACAGACCTGAAACGTCAACTCTGTTTCCCTCTCCACAGAGACTGCCTGACCTGCTGAATATTTCCAGCATTTTCTCTTTATATTTCAGAATTCCAGCATCCGCAGTGTTTTGCCTTTGTATCAGCCTTTTAAACCGTTAATTATAGGGTAATTACTTATTGAACTGACGAAATACTCAGTGCGCTTAATGCATTCTAAGTAGCACCCTTGTAATTGACTCCTATGGTAACGGCAAATGGTTAACGCCATTTGCCTGATATACGTAGCTACCTGTACCAAGCATGGACAGTGCAAGTGGTGGGGATTGTATTTACTTTCAGCAAGCTGTTGGATGTTGACGCTTAGCAATGTAATAAATGTCCACTTTCGGCAGTGCAATGTCAACGCTGAACACTCCCAGGTTACCACCTGGTGTGAGAGTTTCCATTTCGCCAAATAACTTTACAACCTCTCTGAGTGGGATTGTCGGTATGGGCTTTTTTTATGTGACGGAGGTAAGACTGGCCTGTAGGGTGGGCCATGATCCCAAATCATGCTTCCTCATTGTATTATTGTATGTATCTTGGGTGTTGGATCCACAGTGTTGGCAGAATGCTATGCTTCCTCCTCCTTCAAACTGCCTGAATTGTTTTTTTCCTCATCTGCCACCTCCCCAGATACTTTAATGAGTTCTTCATTGAAATATGAAGGTCGTCGCAGGAGACTTTAAACTCTATTTGCTTTGCCTTCAGTAATTGAAACACATCAGCATTAATTTCTGCTCAGATATCGAAATGTTTAAGATGATTAAAGGAGTTGATCGGTTAGATACAGAGAAACTGGTTCCTCTGTTTGGGGAGTCGGGGGGGGGTGGGAGGGGGGAAGGGAGTCCAGAACAAGGGGGCATAACCTTAAAATTAGAGCGAGGCTGTTCAGGTGTGATGTCATAAAGCACTTCTTCACATAAAGGTAGTGGAAATCTGGAACTCTCTTCCCCAAAAGGCTGTTGAGCCTAGGCCAATTGAAAATTTCAAAACTGAGTCAGCCCTTCATCCCTTTTGTCTCTCTAATCTCTCCTGTCTTCCACCCTACCACAGACCTTCCCTTTTGTTCTTTCTTCCCCTCCCCCTTTCAGTGCCCCTAAAGAATCTGTTCATTTCAAACATTCGCCAGTTCTGACGAAGGGTCATCGACCTGAAATGTTAACTTTGTTTCTTTCTCCACAGATGCTGCCTGACCCGCTGAGATTTCCAGCATTTTCTGCTTTTATTTCACATTCCAGCACCCGCAATATTTTGCTTTTGTGTTGATAGATTTTTGTTAGGTAAGGGTATTAAGGGATATGGAACCAAGGCGGGTAAATGGAGTTTAGATGCAGATCAGCCATGATCAAATTGAATGGTGGAACGTGCTCGAGGGACTGAATGGCCTACTGTTCCTATGTACTACTTGACCAGGTCTACCAGAAGAGAGTGAAACTCTTTGACATCCAAGAGAACCTGCCACAAGCACTGTGCATTTGAGAGGAGTTACAATGCACATAAATGTAGAGTGTTAAGTCACAGAGGATTTGGAATCAAGAATAGAAAAAACTTAATCTGACTAACACAACCAAGATAAAAGTGGCATCTGTCAGCAACATTCTTGCCTCTGAATCTGAATGGAATGGGTTAATTCCACAATCCAGTATTTGAGAACATAATGTGGGCTGACAACACTGCAGCACTGAGGGACTGTGGCATTGTTAGAGGTACATTCCTTTGGATGAGAAGTTAAACCGAGTCCCTCTCTGCCTGTTCAGATAAATGTAAAAAATCTAATGATTCTACTTGAAGTAGAGCAGAACCTGCTTATATCCTAGCAAATTTTTCTCCCTCAAACATCATCACCAAAAACAGATTATGTATTTATTTATTTGCTATTTTTATGATCTTACTGTGTACATATTGGCTACAATGTTTGCCTGAACAAGCGATTCCCCTTCAAAAATAATTAATTAGCTATGACGCGCTTTAAGGTGTCCTAAGTGCTGCTATATAAATGTAAATTTTATCTTTCTCATTCCTTTACCTTACAGTAGGTAAGGAGTCAAAAATCTTAGCTCATCTGGCACGCTCCTATCAGTGGGATTACTCTGGAAGAACCAGAAATTAGGCCAGGACCGAGATACACTGGGGCCGAAATTGCCACTTCTGATAAGGCCTCTGACCGCCTCAAAGCGGCGGCTACGGGGCGGCGCGGAATGGCCGTTAACTCGCCATGGAGTGGCCGCCATTTTGTAAATTGCCATTTTTCAGGAGCGGAGCGGTGTCCGGGATCGCTCCATCCGTTTTCCTGCTGCAGAGTACACGCGCCTACCCCTTACAGTCTGGCGGGGACCCCCTCACCACACTGTCCGACCGAAATTGCCCCTTACCTGAAATTGCCTCGCTGGAGCAACACCGCCACAGGCACTTCCCTGTGAAATGGTGGCCCCTTAAAGGAGAAGTGGCACAGCCATCGAAATGTTTTTCTTTTTGTTGGCTGACTGCCAGGTCGGTCCGACAATTATCGTCGCGGTTCGGCCGAGCCGCCAACAGGCAGCCTGGCACCCCCGCGGGCCTGGCCAAAACGCTCCATGGTGCCCCAGTGGACCTAACTAAAATGAATTCAGAGCTCGCAGTGGCTTTCCCCTTTAACTGAAGGAGAGCGATGTTGTGATGAGCCAGTGCGATGATGTCATCAGCAGGACGCGGATGACTAACAGCGGCGAACAGTCTGTCTTGTCCTCACTTCCGCCCCACTAGTGCTGGCCACTCTGCTCTGTGACGATTTCCGCCCCCGTGATAAGGCCACTTCCGCCGCACTGAAAAAAAAACCCTGAAGAGCTGAATTTTGACGGATAGGTTGCCGCATCCACTGTGGCAGCCAGAACACTTCAAAAATGGGAGGTGCACCCCGTTTCGGGCAGAGGTGAATTTCTACCCCACTGGGTTCTGAGCTTATGCCTTGAAGGGATGAAACCTCCACCCGCCCCTTACAAAGTCAATGGTGCAGGAAGAATGAGGGATACCAGCAATTTCAGCAACCCTGGCTCTGAAAGCTCCCAATGGCCCCATCAGCTGGCCACATTTCAATTGCAATCTATGGTCTCTCAGATGGACTAGTGACTGAGATGGGCTCGAGTGTCACGGGCGCCTGTCATTGCCAATCAAATTAAGGGAACTCCCCCAAATACTTCAAACTTTGATTAGCTCAGTGATCAAGAAAGCAGGCGGGCACATCCTGACTTCACACAGAATGCACACCACCAAATGCCCCCAGCAGGCTTTCGGCCCCGAAGTATCCAAAGAATGATTGCCGCATAATGTTTCCTCCTCTCACAATATCTTACAGTTCTTTGAAGGATTACTATTCTTGGCCATTATGTAGCAGGGTACATTTGGCATTTGTAAGCCAGGCAATACAATAAGACAAATCCTGACCTATCACGACAATCTAAAGCACTGCTTCAAGGGATCTTATTTTGTGTTCAATAATCATTTCTGGTGGCTGCATGCATCTCATTTTATTCCATGCTGAACATTTGTTCACAGGTGCCACAAACATGCCATGACCCAAGGCTCAAGAGGGTATCCTTGGTTTTCTCGGAGCCACCCTTGAATTCTTCAGGTGAGCAGAATGGGTCTACACTCTCTGGAGTTTAGAAGAATGAGAGATGATCTTATCGAAACATATAAAATTCTGAGGAGGATTGACAGAATAGATGCTGAGAGGTTGTTTACCCTGGTTGGAGAATTTAGAACTAGGGAGCACAGACTCAAGATAAGGGAATGGCCTTTTAAGGGATGAGGAGGAATTTCTTTACTTAGAGGGTTGTGAATCTTTGGAATTCTCTACCCCAAAGTGTGGTAGATGCTCAGTCATTGAGTATATTCAAGGCTGAGATAGGTCAATTTTTGGACTCCAGAGGAATCAAGGGATATGGGGATAGGGCGGGAAAGTGGAGTTGATGTCGAAGATCAGCCATGATCTTATTGAATGGCAGAGCAGGCTCGAGGGGTCTATTCCTGTTCCTACTTCTTATGTTCTTATGTTCTCTGTGAATTGAATAAGATGAGCACAGATGATTGTTTTAAAATCTACAGTCTTATAAATTCCAAGTTTTGCATTACCAACCTTTACCTTCTGAGTTATCTTGCCTCCTCCTTTATATTTATGGACTTTGTAGAATTATGCACAATGGGCTTTGACCCTGCCTTGACAGCAAGCATTGAGCTACAGATGAGCTGAATGCTGATGGAGTGGTAACCTTTGCAGTTCGTGAAGACGTAGCTGTTTTGTGCACAATCTCCTAAGTCCGTATGGGTGCCATTAGTGATGCCCTGCATGTTATTATTTGGAATCTTGCTATTTAGGAAAAATATAGTTCTCTTTCCTCCTATTGCCAGTTTTCCATGAAAAAGTGTTAGAATTGCTTGTTTTGGCAAACCAGGTATCAATCAACCGCTTGATACATCTATGCACTACAAACCGACTGATGTTCCCTATGGCCTGTTGGAATGAGTTGTAAGGTTGGGGGAGTCACAGAGATAGGGAGGGGCGAGGCCATGGAGAGATTTGAACACAAGGATGAGAATTTTAAAATTGAGGCGTTGCCATACCGAGAGCCAATGTAGGTCAGCGAGCACAGGGATGGGTAAACGGGGCTTGATGAGAGTTAAAATGTTATTGCCATATTTGCCATAAACGGCTTGGAAAAAAAAATGGATGAAATAAATAGCTGAAGAATAATGAGCCACAATATTTCTCTTCTGAAAAAATGTTTCTGCTGTGACTGCTGGAAATGTGTGCATCCACTCAACTTAAATAAATGATCAGGTAAATGTTCTGGGTGAGAAATTCCTGGCCCGAAGTCCCAACAGACCAGAAGTTGTTCTGATGAGCTGAATGAGCAGGGTTTCAAAAGTAAAAAGAAAGACTTGCATTTATATATAGCGCCTTTCACGACCATCGGACATCTCAAAGCGCTTTATAGCCAATTAAGTACTTTTGGAGTGTAGTCACTGTTGTAATGTGGAAACAATCGCCATCCATAATCCCAACCCACTCCCCGCACCCTCTGTCCCCCTGCTGGGTTTATGTCACCACTGATGGCACAGCAAAATAAAAAATTCACCTTGTATACTATAATATGCTGTAGAGAGTTATAAAAGCTATATTACATGATTTGATGTAACTTACCAGACTGAGAGAAGGCAGTGGATGTGGTCTTCACATCCCTAATAGTGCCATTTTTGCTGCGCAGAAGTTTCTTTTTCAGTTGGATAATACATTCCACAACCTTAAAAGTGCAGAACTTCTTGCCTCCCTCGGTCTTCCCCGTTCCTATAATCTACAGGTTTATAAAATTCAAATGTTGCATTACCTAACTTTTACTTTCTGTGTTATCTTGTCTCTTCCTTTACTCTTTTGATCTTTATGGAATTCTGGACAATGGGCCTTGGCCCATCTCAACAAAAGTAAAAGGTTCCTTTTCAAACGTTTATTATCGATCTTTGTACAATTTAACTGGGCCACCTCTGCTCTTTTTACAATATAGTTTTGCCTGGGTCGGCATTCAATAGTAAAATCACTCAGAACAGGTAGATGGCAATGTACATATAAGCACCATATCATCATTATCATAGGCAGTCCCTCAAATCGAGGATGACTTGCTTCCACGTCAAAAAGTTCACAGGTGTTTCAATGTAGGACCTAAAATTCCAGGTCCCGAACTAAATCTTGAAGGGTGGAAGATGCCTGTGCATGGATTTTTTTAACGCGTGATGGCCGTTGCACACCAGCCACCACACGGGCTTGACAGAGCTAAGCCTGTATCCAGTGGCAAGGATTAACCAAGACTACTGGAGGCCAGCTCTGCTGCACGGACCTAGTGTGCACACATATCGCAGTGTGGGCTGGCCTATGCTGCCCCTGCATATAGCATCCACATGAATCACTGGAACAAGCAAATGGGGCCTTGGTTTAACATTACATCTGAAAGATGGCACTTACTATATACTGCACTCCCCAGTACTGCACTGGAGTGTCACTCTATATTAACTGCTGGGACTTGAGTGTTTTCAACGGGTCTACCTGAGACCCAGTTCCCTTTTATCCAGATGAAAAATGGGCTTGGAAAAAAAGTGATAATGTCAATGCGTTATTCATGTACAATGCTAGGATTGCCGAACCTCCAAAATTATCCTGGCATCTCCCATAATTAAAGATTAATTTCCTAGAGAACAAGCTAAGAGAATAACCCTTCCAAAATTTGGGTCCTCTGCCACCCTGTAAACTGTCGCAATGTGTGTTCGGAAAGGAAGCGCTTGCATAGAGTGGCTATGGGTCAAGGTCCATTGAGACAAATTAGCCAATATGCGTGCATGACATAATTATGTTATAATGTCATCAACCAGTGATATCATGAAACACAAACCATATACAAGACGGAGGTGTACACGTGAAGATAGCATGACATGATTTCATCACGGTCTATTCACAGCAGAAATGTGCACATTTATTGGGTATATTTAGATTGGTGGCAGGTTATAGGACTCAGGAATAAAGATAGACTTTCCTGCCACCAGTCATAATAGATCCAACAACAATATGTATTTATATAGCGCCTTTAACATAGTAAAAAGTCCCAAGACGCTTCACAGGAGTGTTATCAGACAAAAATTTGACACTGAGCCATATAAAGAGAAATTAGGGCAGCTGACCAAGAGCTTAGTCAAAGAGGTAGGTTTTAAGGCGTGTCTTAAAGCCAAGTGGAAAGAAAGATAGAGAGATGGAGAGGTTTAGACGGGGAATTCCAGAGTTTGAGGCGTAGGCAATAGAAGACACAGTCATTTTGACCTTCATCTGACCACTGGCTGAGGGAGGTCCAAGCTCCATGAACCAGCAGCCAAAGGACAATAGAAAAACAGCTTGAGGTTATGAGTGAGATTGAGAGAAAGGGTCAGGGCTGGGATAGAGGAATTGTGTATCATGAGGGGGTGTTTTTAACCTAACCTGCGAGCAAGAAACGGGCAGGTTTGGATTTTACATCCCACTCCAATAGAGGGTTAAAGTGTGACGGGGTTAAAATAGGGAATTCGGAAGAAACTTCTTTGACCAGAGAATGGTGAGAATTTGGAACTCACTACCACAGGAGTGGTTGAGGCGAATAGTATAGATGCACTTACGGAGTCTAGATAAGCATATGAGAAAGAAAGGAATAGCGGGTTATGCTGATAGGTTTAGATGAAGACAGGAGGAGGCTCGAGTAGCGCATAAACGACAGCGTGGACTGGTTGGGCCGAATGGCCTCTCTCTGTGCCATATATCCTATGTAAAAATGGGCGACTGACCCAAACCTGCCCATTTTACGCCCAGCGGGTGAGGTTAAAATTGCCCCCCATAGTGCCTGGCTTGTATCTAGTTTGCCTTGTTTTAAGAAGCTTAGCCTAGGTAAACTTGAAAAAGAAAGGGAAATTATATATTTAGAAGTAAATAAATATTATGAATATCGAACAGATTTCTAACATACATTAGTCCCAGGATCCAGATGCCAAAAAGAAAATAATCAGAACTGCAGTTTAGTTTGATCACCCTCGGTGGGTGGGCGGGCGGGGAGGGGATGTGATGGCAATGAGATGAGATGGAAAGGCTCAGAAGATGATGGCAGGCTGCCAGTTTCATCACGAGCTTCAGGAGAATTTCATTAAAGGATTATCTCCGTATCGCACCTCTAAATAATTAATGTTTAAATAAAGCAAATTCGATTGCAAATTTCACAAAAGATATTTCCGTGGAGACAACCCATTCTATTCTGTCAAACAGCGATAAGACATTTGCACTGTGGGAGAAGTGTACACATCTTCCCCGGAGACCACTGGATCCTCTTATACATTTTTAGTTTTCTCTTGTAATGTATAAATAGGCTTTCCTCTCGAATATAAAATTCAACAATTGTTCAAAAAAACTGTCAATGTTTGAGCACATGGGTTTTGATCTTATTAAAGAATCTTGCTCGTAAATTGCCAGCATTATGGAATCAATTTAAGTGGTTATCAGTTGAAAGCTTCTTACTGATCTTTAATATGTGAAAGAAAATTGTAGGTTTGAATGTAATTGTTGTCAATTTTAGCCAGACAAGAAGGCAAAGCTCTTCACTTTACTCTTTTAAGACAGACCTTACTTTCAGGCTATTTGATATCCCATTTATATTGCAGTAATGTTATGATGTAATGAGGCGGAATACATGCGTCTGGAGGCAGGGGCCACCTCCTACATTTGCTGTTGGCACCATCACTGTATTGAGGCAGCCATTTATTGGCCTGTGTATCAACCAGGCCAACATCCCCAACATTGAAGCACTGACCACACTTGATCAGCTCCGCTGGGCAGGCCACATTGTCCGCATGTCAAACACGAGACTCCCAAAGCAAGCGCTCTACGCGGAACTCCTTCACGGCAAATGAGCCAAAGATGGGCAGAGGAAATGTTACAAGGACACTGTCAAAGCCTCCCTGATAAAGTGCAACATCCCGACTGACACCTGGGAGTCCCTGGCCAAAGTGGTGGAAGTGCATCCGGGGGGGCGCTGAGCACCTCGAGTCTCATCACCGAGAGCATGCAGAAATCAAGCGCAGGCAGCAGAAAGAGCATGCGGCAAACCTGTCCCATCCACCCTTTCCCTCAACAACTATCTGTCCCACCTTTGACAGGGACTGTGGTTCTCGTATTAGACTGTTCAGCCACCTAAGGACTCATTTTAAGAATGGAAGCAAGTCTTCCTCGATTCCGAGGGACTGCCTGTGATTGAGGCAGCCGATTGACTAAGCTCTTGGTCCACCCGTACAGGTTTTGCAATTGCTGGTCTGTGTATAAACCTTCCGCTGACAGTGTACAATATCTGGAACCAGAATGTTAATGTCGCAAACACAAATTTGCAGTTGCTACACATGAGTGAATCTTTGTATAAGCAGGGCAAATTCAGCATGAAGGGACCCATCACACATACAGAACATTTTGATTAGAATCAGTACAGTAATATGGGACATAAAATTCCATTTTCAGGCAGAAATATCTGAGAATAATTTTTCTTCGCAGCAGACTGTCAGAGATGTTGAAAAGCTAACACAGCTCATAAACTTGAGGAATAGATTTAACGCAATCCATCACTGGTACTGTGAATACAGGAATTCTTTTCCCATTCCAATAAGGAAGGGGCGGGATTTTGTTAGCGCACTGTTAAAGCCTGGCAAAGCACAGAGGATTACTCTGATGGCAAAAGGATGTGCTTGAGCGGCATGTAATCTTAATGCTTTTCCTCCTGTTGGCTGTATCACTTGGAAATGAAGAAATGTGTTGCTTGTGAACCGTATCTGTCCAACAATTTACGTTTTTCATCGCCTTGATTTTCTAAGGGGATGGTGATTTTTAAAAAATCTATCTATGTAAAGCCACAGCAAATCAGTAAAAAGAAAATGGTGCAAATCCTACACAGTAGACTAACTATCAATTACAAGTTAACTGGCTGCCACTTAGCATCCCTTTTTTATTCCTTCAAGGGATGTGGGCATCGCTGGCAAGGCCAGCATTTATTGTTAATTCCTAATTGCCTTTGAGAAGGTGCTGGTGAGTCACCTTCTTGAATCGCTGTGGTCCATCTGGTGAAGGTACTCCCAAAGTGCTGTTAGGTAGGGAGTTCCAGGACTTTTGACCCTGCGATGATGAAGGAACAGCGATATATGTCCAAGTCAGGATGGTGTGTAACTTGGAGGGGAACTGTTGAATCAGTTTGAGTGGAGATAAGGAATAATAAGGGGGAAAAGTCGCTGGTGGGCATAGTTTATAGACCCGCCCCCCCTAGCAGTAGCTACACTGTTAGATGGAGTATAAATCAAGAAATAATGGAGCTTGTAAAAAAGCAACGGCATATCCATGGACGATTTTATCCTTCATATTGATTGGACAAAGCAAATTTGCCAGGGTAGCCTTGAGGAAGAGTTCATAGAGTTTTTTCTTGAACAGTCCGTTGCGGAACCAATCAGGGAGCAGGTTATCTTAGATCTGGTACTGTGTAATGAGACAGGATTAATAAACGATCTCCTAGTAAAGGATCCTCTAAGAATGTGTGACCATAGCCTGGTTGAATTTCAAATTCAGTTGGAGGGTGAGAAAGTTGGATCTCAAACCAGAGACCTAAGTTTAAATAAAGGAGACTATAAAGGTATGAGGGCAGAGTTGGCTAAAGTGGACTGGGAAAATAGATTAAAGTGTTGGACGGTTGATGAGCAGTGGTAAACATTTAAGGAGATATTTCATAACTCTCAACAAAAATATATTCCAATGAGAAGGAAAGACTGTAAGAGAAGGGATAACCATCCGTGGCTAACTAAGGAAATAAAGGATGGTATCAAATTGAAAACAGGGTATACCAAGTGGCCAAAACTGGTGGGAGGCCAAAGGATTGGGAAACATTTAAAAGCCAGCAAAGATTGACTAAAAAAATAAAAAGGAGGGAAAGATAGATTATGAAAGTAAACTAGCACGAAATATAAAAACTGATAGTAAGAGTTTCTACAGGTACATAAAAAGGAAGAGTGGCTAAAATAAATATTGGTCCCTTTGAGGATGAGCCTGGGGAATTAATAATGGGGAAAAGGGAAATGGCAAAGACTTTGAACAAATATTTTGTATCAGACTTCACGGTAGAAGACACTGAAAACATTCCAATAGTGGATAATCAAGGGGCTATCGGGAGGGAGGAACATAATACAATCACTATCACTACAGAAGCAGTACTCTGTAATATAATGGGACAAAAAGATAAGAACATAAGAAATAGGAGCAGGAGTAGGCCATATGGCCCCTCAAGCCTGCTCCGCCATTTAATACGATCATAGCTGATCTGATCATGGACTCAGCTCCACTTCCATGCCCGCTCCCCATAACTCTTTACTCCTTTATTGCTCAAAAATCTGTCGATCTCCGCCTTAAATATATTCAATGACTCAGCCGCCACAGGTCTCTGGGGCAGACAATTCCACAGATTTACCAGGCACAGAGAAGAATGTCTTCCTTATCTCAGTTTTTAAATGGGCAGCCCCTTATTTTGAAATTAAAGGTGGACAAATCCCCTAGACCTGATGGCTTGCATCCGAGGGTCTTAAAAGAAGAGGCTGCAGAGATAGTGGATGCATTGGTTGTGATTTACCAAAATTCCCTGGATTCTGGGGAGGTCCCAATGGATTGGAAAACTGTAAATGTAACACCCCTACTTAATAAAGGAGGCAGACAGAAAGCATGAAACTATAGACCAGTTAGCCTATCATCTGTCATTGATAAAAATGCTGGAGTCCATTATTAAGGAAGCAGTACATTTGGAAAAGCATAATTCAATCAAACAGAGTCAGCATGGTTTTATGAAAGGGAAATCATGTTTGACAAATTTGCTGGAGTTCTTTGAGGATGTAACGAGCAGGGTGGATGAAGGGGAACCAGTATATGTCATGCATTTAGTGTAATGTAGCCAAGTTTGCTGATGATACAAAGATAGGCTGGAAAGCAAATTGTGAGGAGGACACAAAAAAATCTGCAAAGCGATATAGGCAGGCTAAGTGAGTGGGCAAAAATTTGGCACATGCAGTATAATGTGAGAAAATGTGAGGTTATCCACTTTGGCAGAAAAAAATAGAAAAGCAAATAATAATTTAAATGGAGAAAAATTGCAAAGTGCTGCAGTACAGAGGGACCTGGGGGTCCTTGTGCATGAAACACAAAAAGTTAGTATGCAGGTACAGCAAATAATTGTCATGTATGTAACCTTCATGTAACAACACTGCAATACTGTATATACGTAAGAAATGCACACCTTGACCACAGGGGGTGAACTTGTGGGAGACACTCCTCACCTGGTCATCCAGGTGTATAAAGGGAGGTCCCATGCAGGGTCATCACTTCTTGGTTCTGTGAATAAAGGTTCAGGTCATGGAGTGACCTTGTCCATAGAATGTGCCTCATGTGGATTTGTGGTATTGTGTAAGGACTTTACATTGGCGATGAGAAACAGGAATCAACGACCCACGAGAATGGCCACCGGCAGCACAGATGAACGGTACTGTGTTGGTGAGGACTGGGACAATTTCATTGAGAGGCTCCAGCAGAGTTTTGTCACGAAGGACTGGCTGGGAGACGCAGCGGCCAACAAGCGAAGGGCTCATCTGCTGACCAGCTGTGGACCTAAAACTTACGCGCACATGAAAGACCTGCTAGCACCCGGGAAGATGACGGACAGATCCTTTGAAGAGCTCAGCAAACTAATCAGTGAGCACCTCAAACCGGTGAGCAACATACACATGGCCTGACACAGATTCTATACACATCGACGTCGGGAAGGACAGAGCATACCGGATTTTGTTGCGGACCTTCGGCGCTTGACCAGCCTCTGTAAGTTCACAGATGCCTGCAGGGGGGGGAGATGCTAAGGGATTTCTTTATTGAGGGCATCGGTCATGCTGGGATTTTCAGAAAGCTAATTGAGACCAAGGACTTGACCTTGGAAGTGGCGGCGTTGATGGCTCAGACTTTTATGGTGGGGGAGGAGGAAACCAAGATGATATATGCGCGCAATTCTAGATCAGGGAGTCAATATCATAAACGCGACACAGAGCCCCGCAGGCAGGCAAGGGCAGTTTGAGACACCCCAGGCAGCAATAGACCCAAGAGTAAGTCTCCAACAGAGACAATGGCAGGCTGAACGGACATTTACAACCCTCCAGTGGACAATGCGGCCCGGGATGGGGCTATTGACACCCACTAACAGGGTGCTCAAGAGCAGTCAAAGGGACAATCAGCGAGGAATGCCTTGCAACAGCTCTTTTGTTCACAACAATGGGAATCTCAGTTCATGCTGGAGGTGTGGGGGCAGACATGCTGCCAGGACTTGCAGGTTTCAACAGTTCGTCTGCAGAAATTGTAACCTCAGTGGCCATTTAGCCAGAATGTGCAGAAAGCCTGTAACCAGGCCAATATACGAGGTGGATGAACCAGATGAGGGGTCTGCGAGGCAGAATGACGCTTGGGGCAAATCAACGGACGCTGAAGTTCAGCGGGTTCATGTAGCAAATATTCACAGCTCATATACCAAAACACCACCTATGATGATGAAAGTCCTATTAAACGGCATCCCTGTACACATGGAGCTGGACACGGGGGCCAGCCAGTCACTCATGAGTGTTCAACAATTCGAAAAGCTGTGGCCACTCAAAGCCAGCAGACCAAAACTAGAACGCATTGAGATGCAATTACGGACGTACACCAAAGAAATCATTCCAGTGCTAGGCAGTGCAATGTTGGCGGTCACACACAAAATGGATCGGTGAGCTGGCTGCCACTCTGGATTGTCCCGGACAATGTTGGGGAGGAGCTGGTTAGCTGAGATGAACTGGAAATGGGGGGATGTGCACGCCATGTCATCTGTGGAGCAAAGTTCATGCTCACAGGTCCTACAACAATTTGAGTCACTATTTCAACCAGGCGTCGGGACATTCAAAGGTACCAAAGTAGTGATATGCATCACCCCGGACGCCAGACCAGTGCACCACAAAGCCAGAGCTGTGCCGTATGTGATGCGGGAGAAAATTGAGAGCGAGTTGGACCAGTTGCTGAGAGAGGCCATCATCTCGCCCGTTGAATTCACCGACTGGGCAAGCCCCATCGTTTCCGTCCGAAAAGCGGACGGCTCAGTCAGGATCTGTGGCGACTACAAGGCCACTATCAAGCGGGTGTCCCTATAAGACCAATACCCGCTCCCGAGTGCAGAAGACCTTTTTGCCACGCTGGCAGGCGGCAAGCTGTTCACCAAATTGGACCTCACTTCAGCCTGCATGACCCAAGAACTGGCCGACGAATCTAAACTACTGACCACCATCATCTCGCTCCAGGGATTGTTTGTTTACAACAGGTGTCCATTTGGCATTCGATCAGCGGCTGTGATTTTTCAAAGAAACCTGCTCAAATCCATTCCGGGAACAATAGTATTTCAGGACGACATCCTCATCACGGGTTGTGACACCGAGGAACACCTCCACAACCTGGAGGAGGGGCTACGCCGACTGGACCGGGTAGGCCTGCCACTTAAGAAGTCTAAGTGTGTGTTTTTGGCTCCCGACGTCGAGTTTCTGGGCAGGAGGGTTGTTGCAGATGGGATTCGGCCTACAGAATCCAAAACGGAGGCGATTCAACGAGCGCCCAGGCCCTGCAACACATCGGAGTTGCGTTCATTTCTGGGACTTTCTCCCGAACTTAAGCATATTGTTGGAGCCACTACTCATGCTCCTGCGTAAGGCTGGTGATTGGTTTTGGGGGGACTGTTAGGAACGGGCTTTCAATCGGGCGCGGAACCTCCTTTGTTCAAATAAGTTGTTGATCCTGTACGACCCCTATAAGAAATTGGTTCTGACATGTGATGCATCGTCCTATGGGGTTGGGTGCATGTTGCAGCAGGGTAACGCTGAGGGCCAACTACAACCTGTGGCTTATGCCTCCAGGTCGCTCTCTCAAGCTGAACGGGGATATCGGATGGTTAAGAAGGAAGCACTCGCATGTGTCTATGGGGTGAAAAAGATGCACCAGTACCTTTTTGGCAGGAGGTTCGAATTAGAAACGGACCACAACCACGGACAGCAAGGCCATCAATGCCAATGCATCAGCTCCCATACAGCGATGGGCTCTCACGCTCGCTGCGTATGACTACACTATCCGGCACCGGCATGGCACCAAAAATTGCACTGACACACTCAGCAGGCTTCCACTGGCCACCACCGAGGGGGCAGCGGAGCAAAGCGCTGAGATGGTCATGGCTGTCAATGCCTTTGATAGCGCGGGCTCCCCCATCACAGCCCGCCAGATCAAAATCTGGACCAACAGAGATCCCTTCCTATCCTTGATTAGGGAATGTGTCCTGACTGGGGATTGGGCGCCCGCACATGGAGCATGCCCTGAGGAGGTCAGACCATTTCACAGACGGATGGATGAGCTCTCTATCCAAGCCGACTGCCTACTATGAGACAGCTGGGTAGTCATGCCCCAGAGGGGCAGGGAAGCATTCATCAGGGAACTCCACAGCAAGCACCCAGGCATCGTGCTGATGAAGGTCATTGCCTGGTCACATGTGTGGTGGCCGGGAATTGATTCAGACCTGGAACACTGTATTCGCAGGTGCACGACGTGTGCCCAGCTAGGTAATGCCACCAGGGAGGCCCTGCTCAGCCCATGGCCCTGGCCCACCAGGCCATGGTCACGTATTCATGTAGACTACGTGGACCCATTCATGGGAAAAATGTTTCTCATTGTGGTTGATGCGTACTCGAAATGGATCGAGTGCATCATTTTGAATTTGTGCACGACATCCACCACCATATAAAGTCTGCGCGCAGTTTTTGCGACCCACGGCTTGCCGGACATCCTTGTTAGCGATTATGGCCCATGTTTCACAAGCTACGAATTCCGGGAATTCATGTCGGGTAATGGCATTAACCATGTAAGGACAGCACCGTTCAAGCCGGCCTCCAATGGCCAGGCGGAACGTGTGGTAAAAAATCATAAAACAAGGCATGCTCCGGATTCAAGGACCCTCCCTTCAATGCCGCCTATCGTGCCTCCTGCTGGCCTATAGGTCCCGACCGCACTTGCTCACGGGGGTCCCGCCCATGGAGCTACTCATGAAACGAACACTCAAAACTCTGCTGTCCCTCATTCATCCAGTCCTGTCCGACATTGTTGAGGGCAAGCGCCAGTCCCAAAACGAGTATCATGACCGAAATACAAGAGGGAGGTGTATAGAAATTGATGACCCCGTATTTATTCTCAATCATGCTTTGGGGCCCAAATTGCTTGAGGGCACTGTAATAGACAAAGAGGGGAATAGGTCATAGTGGTTAAACTTAACAATGGGCAGATATGCCACAAGTATCTGGACCAAGTAAAAAAAAGGTTCAGCATGGACACTGAGGAACCTGAGGAAGATCATGAGATGGTATTCACACCACCGCCAGTGAACGAGCAACAAGAACATTCAGCAGCATGCACAGTCCCTGTGGTCAGCTGCCAGCGATGTTCCGACACACAATGGCAGCAGCAAGACTCTTGCCACCAGCACGTATTTTAAGTCTCCACCCCCACCCCCACCCCCCAATATCTCGAGCCTCGTTCCCACCATCCTGCTCCTATCTTGATCATGTATTGTTTTGGGCTTGGTAGTGAATTTAGCATAACACTGTCCTCTGTTAGAAAGCTGTTAGAAGTATTGTACAAGATTCTTTCAATTCAGTTACCGGTTTAGGAAGTTGCACTTGGAAGTGAACAAAATCAAGATTATGAATGTTCATCCGAGCAGGCACTCGAAAAGATACAAGCCTGTTTGGGCCTAAAGGATTTTTTGCCTTGTCTAAAATTCCTTATGTTCTTATTCTTGAACTGCAATCAAAGCCTCTGTATTATCAGCAGTCATGGACTTCACTCATGTATAACATAAATTACTGCTGGAAAAACCTCGAACCAGGAAGGTCCTCACAGCTGTTTCAGTAACTGTGAGGACAACAGTGAGTGGCAGGAGAGTAAACTGGCAGTTAAATGATTTGCCAGATAGGGTTCAACAAACAAATTGAAAACTATTGTAAAGGGCCTGGCATAAATTTGTTTTGTTTATTGCTTAAGGTTTGAGGCAAGGCTATTATTTTAGAAGGCAGGCTGAGAACTCAGTTAATTTTGAGGAAACATAGAAACATAGAAAATAGGTGCAGGAGTAGGCCATTCGGCCCTTCTAGCCTGCAGCGCCATTCAATGAGTTCATGGCTGAACTTGCAACTTCAGTACCCCATTCCTGCTTTCTCAATAGTAACATATTCCTGCTTTCTCAATAGAAAAGGAGATGGAATTGGCAAATCCAAGATCCAGGAACAGACTGGAGCTCAGGCAAGTCTCCAGACCATAAACTTCCATTACAACACAAAAGCAACAAACTGCAGATGCTGGAAATCTGAAATATAAACACAAAATGTTGGAAATATTCAGCAGGTCAGGAAGCATCTGTGGAGAGAGAAACATTGTTACCGTTTCAGGTCAATGACCGCTCGTCAGAGCTTTCGTCCATTCTGACAAAAGGTCGGCGACCTGAAACGTTGGGCAAAATTTCCCGGGGATCAGCGGGTGCGATTGGTGGCGGGTCGGGTAGGAAAATGTTTTTTTTGACCGTGGGTCGAGAACCTGCTGTCAACCAGCCACCACGTGCCTTTCCCAAATGTCGGGCTTGCCAGCACTGAGCAGACCCGACACACAGCGGCAGAGCTGCAATTGAAATCATTAAAGGCTTGTTTACAGCCACTTAACTATGTTTTTTCCCCAGATTTTTGATTTTGACAGGTCGCCCACCGGTTTCCCGCTGTGCCTGGACCGTGTCAGTGAAGCTGAGGTGGGAGGTCAATAGCCATTGTTTCAGCTGATGAGTTGACAGCTTCAAATATCAATTCAACTGCTCAGCTGATTGAGAAATGCTCCCTTAGGAATGAACTTCTCTAAACTGCATTTCCACTCCAGATTTAGAATGCTGCAAGTCTTTACACAAGTCTCCATCCAGTCTGACCTCAGTACCTCTGCCACCATTGACAGAACGCTTCTGTCATCTCTTCATTTCTCCTGCCATCTATTCCATCAGCATCAGTGCCCTTGAAAAACTCTCACCTTGGTCTTTAGAATCCCACCACGATCTGCCCCAACACCAGCATCACCAAGCACACCAGCAGCACCAACAACATCAACCTTCTCTGCAATCAGCTGATGCTGCACAGGACACAGGGCATCAGCACTCGACCACATTGCTGCCCGGGAGGCCAGGGATGACCTCACCATGGCCAGATTTACTTCACTTGATGTTGCACAGCCTGAATGCCACACGATGTACCAAGTTCGCACCACACCACACCAGCATCATAAAGCATCCCTACAATGCCTAAGCCATTCCTTTCATACTCATCACCATTACAGGGGGTACCATTACGTGTCAACATTCACTACAACTCACTAAGCCACTTCCAAAGGAGCTCACATTAACATAAAATTCACATAAACATTGGCTAAAAGACCCATGCCTATCTTTGTGTGCTGTTATTTGGTATGATTGGACAATGATGAGGAAGAGTGTGAGGGGTGGCTAGTGAGATGGGGAAGTAATAATGTACATAGAGAGGGATGGGTGGAGGTGAAAAGTAAGTTGGTGTGAGTAAGGATGTGCAGGAGTAGGGTAGGGAAGGCAGAGTGATGGGGATGTGCTGAGTGGCAGAGTAGGATGTGGTTGTGTGGCTTTGCAGTAACGTTTCATGAACTACTGAGATAATTGAAAGGTTTGCGCCACTGCAGCTTGGTCCTCCTGGCGACATCCCTGCTTTTGTTCCCCTGTGCAATGTGCAACCAGGCTGTGTGGTCTCCTGGGGATTGTGCTCTGATTCCCTCCATAAGTATATGGAGGGAGACATGGGAGAGCCTGGGTGCAGCCCTGCACCTCTGTGCAGTGCTTGTCATTGTTTGCAGGATCTCAGTGTTGTAGAACACTAACAGCACAAATGTCAAAAGAAAGTTGGCCATGGTCCCTTTAAGGAAACTGGCTGATGACGCGTTATCAAAGGACGTCATCAGGCCCGGTTCCTTTAATTGGCCGGCAAACACGCTGGTCAGTCTTAACAAGCACAATCGGGGAAAATCAAAATACACAGCGGGGTGGAGCCTGCAGCGAGGCTCGGACCCACCACCGATGTCGCCCACCACGGACGGTAAAATCCAGCCTGTTTACTCGGTTTCTCTCTCCATAGAAACTTCCATTAATGGCTGAGGGTGTCTGACAAAAGAATTACATGAATTACAGAGATGAGAATAAGCAGTTATCATGGGCAACTTTAATCTACATATAGATTGGGCTAACCAAACTGGTAGCAATGAGGTGGAGGAGGATTTCCTGGAGTGTAATAGGGATGGTTTTCTAGACCAATATGTCGAGGAACCAACTAGAGGGCTGGCCATCCTAGATGGATGATGTGTAATGAGAAAGGACTAATTAGCAATCTTGTTGTGCGAGGCCCCTTGGGGAAGAGTGACCATAATATGGTAGAATTCTTTATTAAAATGGAAAGTGACACAGTTAATTCAGAGACTCGGGTCCTGAACTTAAGGAAGTCCAGAACCAGGGGTCACAGTCTAAGGATAAGGGGTAAGCCATTTAGGACCGAGATGAGGAGAAACTTCTTCACCCAGAGAGTGGTGAACCTGTGGAATTCTCTACCACAGAAAGTTGTTGAGGCCAATTCACTAAATAGATTCAAAAAGGAGTTAGATGTAGTCCTTACTTTTAGGGATATCAAGGGGTATGGCGAGAAAGCAGGAATGGGGTACTGAAGTTGCATGTTTAGCCATGAACTCATTGAATGGCAGTGCAGGCTCGAAGGGCCGAATGGCCGACTCCTGCACCTATTTTCTATGTTTCGATGAAAGGTAAATTCGATGGTATGAGATGTGAATTGGCTAGAATAGACTGGCGAATGATCCTTAAAGGGTTGACAGTGGATAGGCAATGGCAGATATTTAAAGATCACATAGATGAACTTCAACAATTGTACATCCCTGTCTGGAGTAAAAATAAAATGGGGAAAGTGGCTCAACCGTGGCTAACAAGGGAAATTAAGGATAGTGTTAAATCCAAGGAAAAGGCATATAAATTGGCCAAAAAAGGCAGCAAACCTGAGGACTGGGAGAAATGTAGAATTCAGCAGAGGAGGACAAAGGGTTTAATTAGGAGGGGGAAAATAGAGTATGAGAGGAAGCTTGCTTGGAACATAAAAACTGACTGTAAAAGCTTCTATAGATATGTGAAGAGAATAAGATTAGTGAAGACAAACGTAGGTCGCTTGTAGTCAGATTCAGGTGAATTTATAACGGGGAACGAAGAAATGGCAGGGCAGTTGAACAAATACTTTGGATCTGTCTTCACGAAGGAAGACACAATTAACCTTCTGGAAATACGAGGGGACTGAGGGTCTAGTGAGAAGGAGGAACTGAAGGAAATCCTTATTAGGCGGGAATTTGTGTTCAGGAAATTGATGGGATTGAAGGCTGTTAAATTCCCGGGGCCTGATAGTCTGCATCCCAGAGTACTTAAAGAAGTGGTTCTAGAAATAGTGGTTACATTGTTGATCATTTTCCAACAGTCTATTGACTCTGGGTCAGTTCCCATGGACTGGAGGGGAGATAATGCGACACCATTTTTTAAGAAACGAGGTAAAGAGGAGAAAACGTATAATTATAGACTGGTTAGCCTGACATCAGTAGTGGGGAAAATGTTGGAATCAATTATTAAAGATGATATAGCAGCGCATTTGGAAAGGAGTGATGGGATCGGTCCAAGTCAGCATGGATTTATGAAAGGTAAATCATGCTTGACAAATCTTCTGGAATTTTTTGAGGATATAACTCGCCTGCCACTGCCGTCGAGACACTGACGCCACACCCCTGCCTCAAGCACTGCAGCTCAGTTCCAAGGCTGCTTGCTGCCTGCCGCTGTCGCTGCCGTCGAGACACTGACGCCACACCGCTGCCTGAAAGGCCTGCCTGAAGCACTTTCACACAGGTAGGAACATGGTTTATTTAATCTTTTCTTTGCTTATAAATTTTTATTCAGGTTGGATTTATTTGTATAATATTTGTATAAGTATAACTAAGGATTGATTGTAGAATTTAATGACTTCCCTTCCCTCCCCCTCCTCCCCTCCACCTCGTTCCCTACACCTAATTTGTAACCTACGACTGATTTTTTAATGTGTAGACAAGGTTTTTTCAAGCGTACAAAAATCTTCACTTACTCCATTCTAAGTTAGTTTGGAGTAAGTTTTCACTGTGGAAACTTTCAAATCAGGCGTCAGTGGCTGGACACGCCCCCTTTTGAAAAAAAAATTCTGTTCAAAAGTGAAACTGTTCTACCTGACTAGAACTGCAGAAAACTAAAATGTGGAGAATTCCGATTTCTGAGATACTCCGTTCTCCACCAGTTGCTCCTAAAAATCAGGAGCAAATCATGTGGAAACTTGGGGCCAATGTTTCAGGTCGATGACCTTTTTTCAGAACTGGAAAAGGTTAGCGATGTAACAGGTTTTAAGCAAGTACAGAGACAAAAGAGGGATGGCAGGAAAGAACATACGGGAACATCTGTGATAGGGTGGAGGGCAGGAGAGATTAAATAATAAAAAGGATGATGGTACAAGGCAAAAGGGGATGCTAATGGTACAAATAAAGAAACAATGTAAAGATCTCTTTTGTTCTTTCCTCCCTCCGTCCTCCCCTTCCCTGCCTCTGTACTTGCTTAAAATCTGTGCCACGCCACAAAAGATGGACAAGTGGGTCAAGAAATATTTCAATATATGAAGCTGACTGCAGATGAAGGACTATATTTGCAATCACATGGTTAGGCATGGAATAAACTTGCAACAGTTTTTCAACTGAAGAAAAATTAAAGACCTTGAATAAGATTTTGCTCTTGCAACTCAAGATGAAGTTGCTTGGCAAAATAATTTTTGTTTTTCTTTTTTTCCTCTCTGTATTACTGAAAACACCGACTCATACTGAGATACGATCCCACGCAGCCATCCTCTACTTTACATTAATATTCAAAAAGGAAGATAATAGTAATATGCTATCTAGTTGATGTAGTATCCTGGAGGATTTTAAAGTTAGTATGGCAGAAATGCTTAATGACTTAAGGAGATTTAATACTGCCTGAGCTAGATAATCCTAGCGTACCGAATGAGACAAGGGTGGAAATTTTGTGGGTCACCAGTTAGTCGCACGGGAAAATTGCCAAACACTTGCGAGATCCTGTCGGACTGAAATCAGGCAAATGTAATACCTCATTGTAAAAAGAGTGACTTAGATACCTATTAGCCTGGCATTCATACTAAGTATAATGGTGGAATCACTTCCAAGAAGCTGGCTGAAGGTAGACAATAACGATAAGGGGCAGCCAACTTTGATTTAGAAAGGGAAAAACCTTCCTGACAAACCTCCTTGAGTGCTTTGTGGATGTTACAGGCAAGTAGGTAGTAGAACTCATTATTTAACTTTTCAGAATTTATTTTAGCAAATGAAAGACTTACAATTAAGCTAAAAAAAGTAAGAATTCAGTAGAACAAGGTAAAAAAAATTGGCTTAAAAATAGATAACAATGTGAGAGGAGTAAGTTGACCTGGGGAAAAGTTTTAAGTGCAGTCCTACAAGAGTCAGGGGCTGTTACCACCGCAAATCAGCGGCCACGCTGCAGAGAGGAGTGGCCGCCAATTTTTCGTGGAATGACCATTGATAGCTCAATTGCCCTCCTGAGTTTTCCCGGCAGTGCCCCGATCCCCCGCTTACCGTGCCGCTGCTGCCGATCTGTGGTATGCACGTCATTACCGTGCGTACCGCTGATCTGACCCCCCGATGGCGACATTCCTCTCCGAAAATCTTCAGCCCACCCGGTGGTGCCAAAACAAGCTTTCACCCGGTGGTCCAGTGAGGCTGTGGCCTTCTACACAGCGGTGCAGCTTCCCTTAAACGGGAGGGCTTACTGCCGCTATCGCCATGTTTTCTTTCTTGTCGGCCGACTGCTAGGTCGGCCCAACAAATATGCCCCCGCATCCGACCGGACCGCCAACAAGCAGCATGACACCCCCTCTTGGGTGCCAGGCCGCTGGCCCAGCCGAAACCCTCCCTGGTGGCCCAGTGACCCGAAGTTTTAAAAGCGCGGAGGCTCTCCCCTTTAAGTGAAGGAGAGAGCCGTGGTGACGCGACGTCGTGATTTTGTCATCGCGGCGGTGATCCCGCACCACACCCAGCTTCCGCCCCCTCAGGTGTAGTCTCCGCCCCCTCAGGTGTAGTCACCGCCCCTCACTATGACCAACTTCCGGATCAAAACAATAAATAACAAAGAGCGCAATTTCCCGAAAGAGTCAACCTTAACCGCAGCTGCGGTAAAAACCATCGAAACGGGGTGGGAGTGGCCTGTTTCGGGCAGTGGGCAATTTGTACCCCTCAGTGTTTGGACCAATATTAAGTCTAATTTATACAATTACCCTCGAGATCAGCTGTAAACAGGTGAAATTTGCTGGTGATACAAATGTAGAGAAAACAGTACAGAAAGAGGATGCAGCAAAGGCCTACAAAGTGATTTAGATCAGTTATACAATCGGACAGACAAATGGCAAATTAAACTTTTCACCGAGAAATGTTAAATATTACACACAAGTTAGCATGAATGTACATATATAATGAACTATAACTGAATTAACATTGGAAGGCTGAGAGAAAATGGTCTGGAAGTAATAGCAAACACATTGGTCCCAAGTTTCCACATGATTTGCTCCTGATTTTTAGGAGCAACTGGTGTAGAACGGAGTATCTTAGAAATCGGAATTCTCCACATTTAGTTTTCTGCAGTTCTAGTCAGGTAGAACAGGTTCACTTTGGAACAGAATTTTTTTTTCAAAAGGGGGCGTGTCCGGCCACTGACACCTGATTTCAAAGTTTCCACAGTGAAAACGTACTCCAAACTAACTTAGAGTGGAGTAAGTGAAGATTTTTGTACGCTTGAAAAAACCTTGTCTACACTCTAAAAAATCAAGCGCAGGTTACAAATTAGGCGTCGGGAATGAGGTGGAGGGGGGAGGGGGGGAAGGGAAGTCATTAAATTCTACAATCAATCCTTAGTTATGCTTATACAAATATTATACAAATAAATCCAACCTGAATAAAAATTTATAAGCAAAGAAAAGATTAAATAAACCATGTTCCTACCTGTGTGAAAGTGCTTCAGGCAGGCCTTTCAGGCAGCGGTGTGGCGTCAGTGTCTCAACGGCAGGCAGCAAGCAGCCTTCGAGCTGAGCTGCGGTGCTTGAGGCAGGCCTTCACTCCACGCGAAGATGCAGCACCCGGACGGACTTGAGGCCATTCGGCCATGGGATTGCAGCAGCGCCAGTGGCTGGTCGGGAGCCGAAGAAAGAACAGCAGCAGCCTTCGAGCTGTGAGGGGGACTGAGGCTATTTGGACAGGGAGAGGCAGCCACATCGACATCTTTATATTTAAATTTGCAGAATGGGTGCACTACATATTATGCAATGGTTTTCTTCCTCATGCAAGAAATTCTTTGTTCTTGGTGGAAGTTGATCCATTGCAAAGTTGAATTGGCACTTTTATTTCTCCAAACACACAGTCCTTAATTTGCAGGCACCGGTTCTGCAGTTTAGCAGTGAAAAGCTGAACTCACTGATTTCAGCAGGTGATTTATTCAGCAGTGCTGCTAAAAGCACTCCCTCACAAACAGAAATATCAAGAAAATTAAAATACAAGCCTTTGCAGGGGTCCAAGAAACAAATCTTCACTTTTTCTGCAGTACTTTTAAAAATGGCCGAGTGCCAATGTTTACTTCAGACTGCGCGTGTGCGAATGCTCCAATGCGCATGCGCAGGGTTGCCGGCACCAAGAAGCCTCATTTCAATTGTACCCACTCCCTCCTACTTACAAAATCGGCGCAAGTGGTAGGTTCCGCCCCCTGTGCGCCGCGCCAAGCAGACATCGAGCTCCTTGAATACCGCACTTTTTTTCCGGCGCCGTTTTCGGCGCGAAAAACAGGCGCCCAGCTCTGAGGTGTGCCTTTTTCGCCGCGTGTGGAAACTTGGGGCCATTATGTCCAATGTTTAAATAATGTGATGCAGTAATTTAAAGAGCTGACAGAAAGCTGGGTGTACTGTATATAATGACTCGAAAGACTTGTTACTGTAAACTCACTCAGGTGCAAACCTGGTTCAAATTTATTCGTGCCCAAAGTGCGCACATGACATGGTACTCGCTCTTATATACCAGGACCCGCGTACACACGCGTACAGCCCAATGACCTCCGACAGTGGCACCCTCTGGTGTCTAGTGACCCCAAGCATCAATACACAACACTGGGATATCTATCCAAAACAGTGAAGTACAAGTTTACAGATGTTATACTGAGGCTTTACAATTCACAAAGATCAACAAGGCTGATCCCAAGTGTAAAAGTGTGAAGAGCTATGAGGAAACATTAGAGAGGCTGAACCCGCACAGGCGAGAAAGGTGGTATTTAAGGGAGGACCTCGGAAAAGTAAGAAAAATATTAAATGTTAAGGTAAAAAAAAAATCCAGATTATGGCTGGGATTTTCTGGGTTGGTGAAATCCTGGTGCACCTTGGTCAGTTCCCCTACCTCACTGGCTTACCCTGACCCAGGATGATTGGCTAGGTTCAGGCGTTTTGCATTTTGTAGGTGGGCTCCACAGCTCCTGCCCAGAAGCATGGCTGGGGGTGGCTAGAGAATTAGTGTGGCACGCTTCAGGCATCTGTCGCAGTGTCAAGTGATTAACAGACTCAGAGCTGCCCCAAAGGCAAACAATGCCTTAGCTTATGCAATTGATCAGCCAGCTGGAGTACGTGACACATTGGCTGATTTGCGTAACATTATAACATAAGAAATAGGAGCAGGAGTAGGCCATTTGGCCCCTCACACCTGCTCCGCCATTCAATAAGATCATGACTGTTCTGATCTTGGCCTCAACTCCACTTTCTTGCCCGCTCCCCATAACCCTTGACTCCACTATGGATAACACATCTATCCATATCCTGCCCATATTTAGGCAGACATATTGTATTATCCTGTCAGTTCGAGTGAAAAATCCTGGAAGTGGCAAAAGATATGGGACAGGGGGAGTGGAGCCAGCCACCGTATAGGTTTCTGAACAACATTCCACTTTCCCATTGGAGTTATATCAGGAATTCTGGCCCTTCATTTCAAAGTACATCAAGAAAGTAGATCCAAACAACATAAAGAGGAATCAGTTTAAAAAAAATTAGATTTGTTAAGAAAAATGAGTGATAGTTGAATAATCGGCCAAAGGAGGCAATAACATTTGAGCTATTCAAAATACAATTAGATGCCATGAAAGCAAAGTTAATGTACTAGAGAGATGAGCTTCAGTGGATTGAATGACCCTTTCTCAGGCCTGACTTCATTTCTGTTCATTTTTTAAAATTCATTCAAGGGATATGGGCGTTGCTGACAAGGCCAGCATTTATTGCCCATCCCTAATTGCCCTTGAGAAGTTCTTATGTTCTTATTATGACAATGATTAGTTGTATCTGAGTGACTTTACTGCAGTTTATTTCATCTAAGTGTGTACCTCATAAGTATTTTACATTTCCCCCTAAGTGTGTAATTATCATGAATCGTTTCTGTCTGTGTATTAAAGCCACTGACTATCATATATTTCAACCTCATAAACTTATACTTCTGATGTTATAATTGGTCAACCTTAACACAAATGCATTGTAGTTGGAGATTCAAAAAGTTCATATGTCACTGAAAACTTCAAACTGATTAAATAAAGAGTTGAGTTGGTTTGTTTCTTAGGGTCAATTGGAGTTCCTCATGCATTTTAAAACGAATCGTCGGGATATTTCAGATTTAAATCTAAGAATTTAACAGTTCTGATTGTGACCTGCACTTCCTCCATCAAGCTTTGGCATTAACCTAATGGTCTTTGTGGAGCTGATGAGCCAGCTAAGAGACAAGTTAGAACCACTTGGCCCATGGTCTCCACATTGACTGTTTGTTAGAGCAATGCAAAACTAATCCCACTGCCCTGCTCACTCCCCATAGCCTTGGATCTCCCTCTGACCTCTGCAGTCATTTCAATTCAAATTCCATAACTGGGGCCCTGAAATTTTTGGGTCCAGGAGAGCGGTTTCCAGCAGCCTGGCAACAGTGGCGCGGAAAGTTAATCTGTGCTGTCTACATCAAAATCATCAGTCTGTTTATAAGAACTGGTTTATGTTGTTGCTATACATGACATGAATAAGAAATCTTCCCCAGGTGACTATTAACTTTGAAACAAACAGATAACTCAACAGAGCAGTTTTTAAAAAAACAAGTAGTTTAATCAGAGCAGGGACATGCTAGAACAACAACTCGGCATAATGTCACAAATGGCTCTCCCCCTGCCCCACACCTTCCCTCAAAGCTGCTAAGCTTCTGTTTCTGGCAGTTTACTACAGTACAACCTGAAATTCCTTCAGCAATGGAGATTTCCAAAATAAGGTCGGACTACTGAAACTACTTATTTGTGTTGCAGCAGCAAAGTGACATTCTGACGGGCATAAAAATGGCCATCTCCTAACTAAGCTTCAAATAGGTGGAAGATCTCACATTGCTCAATATGATTGTTAAAGCCCACTGCAAATACTGAGCATCCAAGTCACACTCTGGCCCCAAGTCACAGAGACAGGAGCCAGCGCAGAGGAAAGTTTGACAGGGATTTCGAAGATACAATAGGCAAGTTTATGGCTAAGTTTTATTGGGGAGTTTTTTTTGTGTTTTCAATGTTATCCTTTTAATATTAAGACCTGTGCAGTTGGTGGCTCAAAAAGCAAAATGACCACCGAATGATGTTGGAATTAAATTGCTATTTTCCCTGTAATAAAAACAATGATTAATCGCAAGTTTAAGCTGCTTTGAAACGGCTCTGATGATTAATTTGCTGTTTCTAAAATAGTCACACTGGTAGCAGCACTTTGATGTTAATGAGGCAGCACTGGTGCTGTTTGTGCTGTGCTGTGAAATCTGCAATGTAAATGGAGAAAATTCCAGGAAAATCTGGCAGCCAAGGCAACCGAGGCTTTTATTTGAAGCTGCTCAGTGTAACATAGATGAAGTGCTAAACTTCGCTCCATTTAGCCTCATCAGAAAGCAGGTAACAGTCAGTGACAATGAATTACACTGTACATCTGTATTACAATAATTATTGAACAGCAAAGTACTTCTGACTTGTGGATCACATCCAAAAAAAGAGAATATATTTTTTGATAGTTGCAACCGTCTTCTAAACAAAAGTATTTTTCTGGTAAGCAAGAATTTAACTTTCTCACCCACAGCCTGTCCGATGTGAGAAAGTTCACTTTTTAATTGTATGAGGTGTAAATTACTACGGTTGCCATAGAGAATCCCTGGCCTTAGGCAAACGGATAGCCATAGCCTGAACAGCTGTGCAATGCGGAGTACATGCTGTGCTTAGAATGGATGGCTACCATTTATGCAAAGAGCTCAGACAGCAGGAGCCATGTTCCTCCCACTACGGTCAACAGCTTCTGCTAATACTTCTTTATGGCCAACTTCACCACCATCTGTCAATGTTCTTTCATATAAACTGCCAGGGAGCTTGAATAGATTGTGGTTTACTTGCTTTGAAAAACTGTTTCATGAAGAAGTCATCAGGAACTTTCTTTCTCTCTTTCATTCTGCTTACTTCTAATTTTTATGATGTGAGGCATTGTTTTAAGGTTTAAATGAATTTCAGCTTGAGCATCAACGACTTATGATTTGAGGAGCACAACCAATGGTCCCAACTCCACCCCACCACTATTTGACATTTCATCTGGTTTTTGATTTGACAAATGTTAGCACCCCCCAATATTACTTTTGGTAGATTTGAAGACCATGAGGGGAATTTTAACCACCAAAAACAGGTAAGTTGGGGTCGGGTCTGATGTTAAAATGTTAAAAATCTGAATCACAACTCCAAGTCATCTCCAACCCACCCACTTCCGGATATAACAGAGGTGGGATGGGGGGGCAGGGAACCAACCCCCTCCCAGGAGGCAGGTTGGCAATTTAAATATTATAATGAGGCTGCGTGCCTCATATTTAACCACCTTTTAAATTTAACCCTGGGCGAGTTTTCCGAGCCTTGGGAAACTCGGCGGCGAAAGGAAGGCGAGGACTGCAGGATTCAGGAGTTAAGTGCCTCTCCACTTACCTGCTGCTTCACCACCCCGCCCCTTGATCGGACACCCCTCCAGACCCTTCCGATCTCCCACCCGACTCTTCTGATATCCTCCGCGGAGCTCCCAAACTCCCCCCGCCCCCCCAACTCTTCTGATCTTCCCCCGATTCTTGCCTCCAATCTTGCCTCTGCCCTCCGATCTCCCCTCTGCTCTGGCCTCCGAACTGCCTTCTCATCTCTGATCTACCCCCTGCTCTAGCCTCCAATCCCCCTCTCCCTCTTCTCCACTCCCTGGCTATGGCCTGATTCCAAAGGCCTACCCGCTCGACAGCCAACCAGCCTCTCAATCTGGCTGGCTGCAACTGGGAAACGGAGATGAAAATTGCTAATCAGGTCCTGTTGTTAAATTCGGCAGGACCTCGAGAAACCCGATCTTCTGGGATTCCTGACATCAAAGCAGCCCCCCAACATCCCGCCTATGAGTTAATATCCAGCCCCAAGTGTGGGATTCTTATTTGGTTGGTTTTGGACCAGGCAGTCTAAGTAGGATGTCTGAAAATTCCCCCAAGAATCTTAACCTGAAAATTCTGTGGATCATATGCCGAATTCCCAGTGTATGTTGGCTGGGCGTGAAATGCAGGAGATGGGAAATTGGACAGGACCCGAAACATTAGATCCAAGCCCAGGCTACTCGTTTCCAGAAGGGCCTGTTGGAGGCAAACCCACCAGCTGATCCAAATATGGCCCATGACATTGAAAGGGGGGGGTGGGGGGTAAATTCTAGGGAAGGAATTTCCTTGGCCCAGGCCACTTTAACATTGAGCCCTCTCGATAAACTCAGTATGCTGGTCCACTTAGGAGTAGATGAGGGATTCGGGGAGGGGGGGTTCCCAGGCAGGACCCTCAGTCAAATTGTTTTAATAGCGATGAAAAAAAACTTACCGTAATGGAAAGAGTTTTTAATATAAAAATTAGTGACAATATTTAACTTATCTATTTTTTTAAATTCTTACGCTGGTTGGGCAAATAGCCCAAATCTCTGCACGCGAATGTTCTTCTCCTGGGGATACGTGCGATCTGTCAAAAGACATTTTGACAGTTCGCAAATGATGGTTCTCGGCGCATGCTCATTACGCTGCGAGAATCGGCACTTGCGGGGCCTCTTTGGGCGGGTGTTCACATCGTACGCACCATGAGAGGCCGTAATTTATGGCCCGTTAACTCTGTTTCTCTCTCCACGGATGCTGTCTGACCTGCTGAATATTTCCAGCATTTTCTGTATTTACTTCCTATCGAGTGGAGGGTAGCCAATGTAACCCCACTTTTTAAAAAAGGAGGGAGAGAGAAAACAGGGAATTATAGACCGGTCAGCCTGACATCAGTAGTGGGTAAAATGATGGAATCAATTATTAAGGATGCCATAGCAGCGCATTTGGAAAGAGGTAACATGATAGGTCCAAGTCAGCATGGATTTGTGAAAGGGAAATCATGCTTGACAAATCTTCTGGAATTTTTTGAGGATGTTTCCAGTAGAGTGGACAAGGGAGAACCAGTTGATGTGGTGTATTTGGACTTTCAGAAGGCTTTCGACAAGATCCCACACAAGAGATTGATGTGCAAAGTTAAAGCACATGGGATTGGGGGTAGTGTACTGACGTGGATTGAGAACTGGTTGGTAGACAGAAAGCAAAGAGTAGGAGTAAATGGGTACTTTTCAGAATGGCAGGCAGTGACTAGTGGGGTACCGCAAGGTTCTGTGCTGGGGCCCCAGCTGTTTACATTGTACATTAATGATTTAGATGAGGGGATTAAATGTAGTATCTCCAAATTTGCGGATGACACGAAGTTGGGTGGCAGTGTGAGCTGCGAGGAGGATGCTATGAGGCTGCAGAGTGACTTGGATAGGTTAGGTGAGTGGGCAAATACATGGCAGATGAAGTTTAGGCCCCAAGTTTCCACATGCGGCGAAAAAGGCACACCTCAGAGCTGGGCGCCTGTCTTTTGCGCCGAAAACGGCGCCGGAAAAAAAGTGCGGTATTCTCTGCTTGGTGCGGCGCACAGGGGGCGGACCCTACCACTCGCGCCGATTTTGTAAGTAGGAGGGGGCGGGTACAATTTAAATTAGGCTTCTTGGTGCCGGCAACCCTGCGCGTGCGCGTTGGAGCATTCGCACACGCGCAGTCTGAAGTAAACATTGGCACTCGGCCATTTTTAAAAGTACTGCAGAAAAAGTGAAGATTTGTTTCTTGGACCCCTGCAAAGGCTTGTATTTTAATTTTCTTCATATTTCTGTGGGTGAGGGAGTGCTTTTAGCAGCACTGCTGAATAAATCACCTGCTGATCTTATAGTGTAAATGCTCTCACATTTTTTTGTAACTGATTTAATTTTGCACCTAAAAAGTGATCTTGAAGTTTAAGTGTTCTTCAGAGTGTAAGATTTTTCACAATGAAACTGTTTTGTAAGTGGTGTTGACAATGCAGCACCCATTCTTCAAATTTAAATACAAAACTGTCTATGTGGCTGCCTCTCCGTGTCCAAATGGCCTCAGTCCCCCTCACAGCTCGAAGGCTGCTGCTGATTCTTTGGCTGCCGGCCAGCCATTGACGCCGCCCCTAAAGCATGCCCAAATGGCCTCAAGAACCATAATGAGCTGCGTGTGTCCTGTGTTCATTCTTCGGCTCCCGGCCAGCCACTGACGCCGCTGCAATCCCATGGCCGAATGGCCTCAAGTCCGTCCGGGTGCTGCATCTTCGCGGGGAATGAAGGCCTGCCTCAAGCACTGCAGCTCAGCTCGAAGGCTGCTTGCTGCCTGCCCCTGCCGTCGAAACACTGACGCCACACCGCTGCCTGAAAGGCCTGCCTGAAGCACTTTCACACAGGTAGGAACATGGTTTATTTAATCTTTTCTTTGCTTATAAATTTTTATTCAGGTTGGGTTTATTTGTATAATATTTGTATAAGTATAACTGAGGATTGATTGTAGAATTTAATGACTTCCCTTCCCCCCCTCCCCGCCCCCCCACCTCGTTCCCTATGCCTAATTTGTAACCTGCGCCTGATTTTTTAAAGTGTAGACAAGGTTTTTTCAAGCGTACAAAAATCTTCACTTGCTCCATTCTAAGTTAGTTTGGAGTACGTTTTCACTGTGGAAACTTTCAAATCAGGCGTCAGTGGCAGGACATGCCCCCTTTTGAAAAAAAAATTCTGTTCCAAAGTGAAACTGTTCTACCTGACTAGAACTGCAGAAAACTAAATGGGGAGAATTCCGATTTCTAAGATACTCCGTTCTACACCAGTTGCTCCTAAAAATCAGGAGCAAATCATGTGGAAACTTGGGGCCTTAATGTGGATAAATGTGAGGTTATCCACTTTGGTGGTAAAAACAGAGAGACAGACTATTATCTGAATGGTGACAGATTAGGAAAAGGGGAGGTGCAACGAGACCTGGGTGTCATGGTACATCAGTCATTGAAGGTTGGCATGCAGGTACAGCAGGCGGTTAAGAAAGCAAATGGCATGTTGGCCTTCATAGCGAGAGGATTTGAGTACAGGGGCAGGGAGGTGTTACTACAGTTGTATAGGGCCTTGGTGAGGCCTCACCTGGAGTATTGTGTACAGTTTTGATCTCCTAACTTGAGGAAGGACATTCTTGCTATTGAGGGAGTGCAGCGAAGGTTCACCAGACTGATTCCCGGGATGGTGGGACTGACATATCAAGAAAGACTGGATCAACTGGGCTTGTATTCACTGGAGTTCAGAAGAATGAGAGGGGATCTGATAGAAATGTTTAAAATTCTGACGGGTTTAGACAGGTTAGATTCAGGAAGAATGTTCCCAATGTTGGGGAAGTCCAGAACCAGAGGTCACAGTCTAAGGATAAGGGGTAAGCCATTTAGGACCGAGATGAGGAGAAACTTCTTCACCCAGAGAGTGGTGAACCTGTGGAATTCTCTACCACAGAAGATGGTTGTGGCCAATTCACTAAATATATTCAAAAAGGAGTTAGATGTAGTCCTTACTACTAGGGGGATCAAGGGGTATGGCGAGAAAGCAGGAATGGGGTACTGAAGTTGCATGTTCAGCCAGGAACTCATTGAATGGCGGTGCAGGCTCGAAGGGCCGAATGGCCTACTCCTGCACCTATTTTCTATGTTTCTATGTTTCTACTCAGTACACTGCATATCTTAATTGTGTGATGTGTGATATCTTTCATGCAAAAAGGTTGTAAGCTCATCACCGCAAGCTTATCAAATGATAAGTCACTTCGATGAATGAAAAACAACAGTATCAGTATATGCATTACTAGCTGGTGTGATTCTTCCCTGCATTATTTACTTGCACAAAACCAAATTTCATCTTTGGTCAAAAGAACCAATCAAATCCAAATGTATAGTATTACTGCCAGTCAAAACTGATGTTCTAATATCGCTATCAATTAAATCAGGCAGTACAGTATCACAGCCAGTTAAATCAGGTGTTTCATTATTATTGACAGTCGGATGATTATAATGGCATTGCCAGTTAAATAAAGCAGTGCGGAATCACTGCCAGTCAAATCAGTCAGCATAGTGTCACTACCAGTCAAGTCGATGGGTAGAAGTGTCTGCATGCAAAACATTTGTTTTCTCCACAGTTGCTGTTGTGTATTTCCAGCATTTTGTTTTTGTTTCAGATATTTAGTATCGGTAATATTTTACTTTTTCCTAGTATTGCTGAATTCAATGCCACTTCATTTTCAGGTATGCCAGCTTTGAAGAAGTTCAGTCCCTCTCTGATCTAATTTCTATGTGTCTCTTTCCCTTTGTACATTTTCATGATCACATATTTGCTAAGATCTATTTTTACTTAAGAACATAAGAATTAGGAACAGGAGTAGGCCATCTAGTCCCTCGAGCCTGCTCCGCCATTCAATAAGATCATGGCTGATCTGGCCGTGGATTCAGCTCCACTTACCCGCCCCTCTCCCCGTAACCCTTAATTCCCTTATTGGTTAAAAATCTATCTATCTGTGACTTAAATACATTCAATGAGCTAGCCTCAACTGCTTCCTTGGGCAGAGAATTCCACAGATTCACAACCCTCTGGGAGAAGAAATTCCTTCTCAACTCGGTTTTAAATTGGCTCCCCTGTATTTTGAGGCTGTGCCCCCTAGTTCTAGCCTCCCCTACCAGAGGAAACAACCTCTCTGCCTCTATCTTGTCTATCCCTTTCATTATTTTAAATGTTTCTATAAGATCACCTCTCATCCTTCTGAACTCCAACGAGTAAAGACCCAGTCTACTCAATCTATCATCATAAGGTAAACCCCTCATCTCCGGAATCAGCCTAGTGAATCATCTCTGTACCCACTCCAAAGCCAGTATATCCTTCCTTAAGTAAGGTGACCAAAACTGCACGCAGTACTCCAGGTGCGGCCTCACCAATACCCTGTATAGTTGCAGCAGGACCTCCCTGCTTTTGTACTCCATCCCTCGCGCAATGAAGGCCAACATTCCATTCGCCTTCCTGATTACCTGCTGCACCTGCAAACTAACTTTTTGGGATTCATGCACAAGGACCCCCAGGTCCCTCTGCATCTCAGCATGTTGTAATTTCTCCCCATTCAAATAATATTCCCTTTTACTGTTTTTTTTCCCAAGGTGGATGACCTCACACTTTCCGACATTGTATTCCATCTGCCAAACCTTAGCCCATTCGCTTAACCTATCCAAATCTCTTTGCAGCCTCTCTGTGTCCTCTACACAACCCGGTTTCCCACTAATCTTAGTGTCATCTGCAAATTTTGTTACACTACACTCTGTCCCCTCTTCCAGGTCATCTATGTATATTGTAAACAGTTGTGGTCCCAGCACCGATCCCTGTGGCACACCACTAACCACCAATTTCCAACCCAAAAAGAACCCATTTATCCCGACTCTCTGCTTTCTGTTCGCCAGCCAATTCTCTATCCATGCTAATACATTTCCTCTGACTCCACGTACCTCTATCTTCTGCAGTAACCTTTTGTGTGGCACCTTATCAAATGCCTTTTGGAAATCTAAATACACCACATCCATCGGTACACCTCTATCCACCATGCTCGTTATATCCTCAAAGAATTCTAGTAAATTAGTTAAACATGATTTCCCCTTCATGAATCCATGCCGCGTCTGCTTGATTGCACTATTCCTATCTGGATGTCCCGCTATTTCTTCCTTAATGATAGTTTCAAGCATTTTCCCCACTACAGATGTTAAACTAACCGGCCTATAGTTACCTGCCTTTTGTCTGCCCCCTTTTTTAAACAGAGGCTTTCCAATCCGCTGGTACCTCCCCAGAGTCCAGAGAATTTTGGTAGATTATAACGAATGCATCTGCTATAACTTCCGCCATCTCTTTTAATACCCTGGGATGCATTTCATCAGGATCAGGGGACTTGTCGACCTTGAGTCCCATTAGCCTGTCCAGCACTACCCCCCTAGTGATAGTGATTGTCTCAAGGTCCTCCCTTCCCACATTCCCGTGACCAGCAATTTTTGGCATGGTTTTTGTGTCTTCCACTGTGAAGACCGAAGCAAAATAATTGTTTAAGGTCTCAGCCATTTCCACATTTCCCATTATTAAATCCCCCTTCTCATCTTCTAAGGGACCAACATTTACTTTAGTCACTCTTTTCCGTTTTATATATCTGTAAAAGCTTTTACTATCTGTTTTTATGTTTTGCGCAAGTTTACCTTCAAGATCTATCTTTCCTTTCTTTAATGCTTTTTTAGTCATTCTTTGCTGTTGTTTAAAATTTTCCCAATCCTCTAGTTTTCCACTAACCTTGGCCACCTTATACGCATTGGTCTTTGATTTGATACTTTCCTTTATTTCCTTGGTTATCCATGGCTGGTTATCCCTTCTCTTACCGCCCTTCTTTTTCACTGGAATATATTTTTGTTGCGCACTATGAAAGAGCTCCTTAAATGTCCTCCACTGTTCCCCAATTGTGCCACCGTTTAGTCTGTGTTTCCAGTCTACTTTAGCCAACTCTGCCCTCATCTCACTGTAGTCCCCTTTGTTTAAGCATAGATCGCTCGTTTCTGACACAACTTCCTCACCCTCAATCTGTATTACAAATTCAACCATACTGTGATCACTCATTCCGAGAGGATCTTTTACTAGGAGATCGTTTATTTTTCCTGTCTCATTACACAGGACCAGATCTAAGATAGCTTGCTCCCTTGTAGGTTCTGTTACATACTGTTCTAAGAAACAATCCCGTATGCATTCTATGAATTCCTCCTCCAGGCTACCCCATGCGATTTGAGTTGACCAATCAATATGTAGGTTAAAATCCCCCATGCTTACTGCCGTTCCTTTTTCACATGCCTCCATTATTCCCTTGATTATTGCCCGCCCCACCATGAAGTTATTATTTGGGGGCCTATAAACTACGCCCACCAGTGACTTTTTCCCCTTACTATCTCTAATCTCCACCCACAATGATTCAACATTTTGTTCATTAGAGCCAATATCATCTCTCACAACTGCCCTGATATCATCCTTTATTAACAGAGCTACCCCACCTCCTTTCCCTTCTTGTCTATCTTTCTGAATCGTCAGATACCCCTGTATGTTTAATTCCCAGTCTTGGCCACCCTGCAACCATGTTTTTACGGCCACATCTTTTTTTTCTCAGCGTCTGTCTCCAGCTCTGACTCATTCCATATCAATCCCAGTTCAAATTTCATTTCCACCCAAGATCACAGATATCTCTGTCATATTCACGCTCCTCTAACCACCGCTCTCATTGTTTGGTTTCACCCACCCTCTCTGCTGTGTGCCGCCACGTACATGGTCTCAACCTTTCTCTTTATCAGCACTGACTCAACAACAACATCTGACAAAAACTCATTAACCTGAAACGTTAACTCTGCTTCTCTCTCCACAGATGCTGCCTGTGCTGCTGAGTATTTCCAGCATTTTCTGCTTTTATTTCAGATTTTCAGCATCTGCAGTATGTTGCTTTTGCATTTATATAGCACCTGTAATGTAGTAAAATGTCCCAATGTCACAAGAGTGTTATCAAACAAATTTGACACCGAGCCATGTAAGGAGATATTAGGGCAGATGACCAAAAGCTTGGTCAAAGAAACAGATTTTAAGAAGTACCTTACAGGAAGAGAGAGTGGCAGAGGGACAAAGAGATTTAGGGAAGGAATTCCAGAACTTAGGGCATCGGCAGCTGAAGGCACAGCTGCCAATGATGGAGTGATTAAAATCAGGGCAGTCCTGGTCCCCATCTTATCTGGCATTTTAACAAAAAACCTTTTCTTCCTTTCAGGCAACAAAGACCATAAATTAAAACAACCCTTGGATGCCAGCCTACCTCCCGATCCCTCTCACCGTTTATCTCCTTCTCTCCCTCTCCTTTTCACTTCATCCCTTTTTCACTTTTCCCTCACTCACCCCAAACAATCTGTCCTCGGCAACAGCCTCAACTTCATTTCCCTAAGCCTCATTTTTTAAATAGGGGCGTTACATTTGCAGTTTTCCAATCTGTTGGGACATCCCCAGAATCCAGAGAATTTTAGTACATTACAACTAATGCTTCCACTATCCCTGCTGCTACTTTTCTTAATACCCTTGGATGTCTTCTGTCGCCTTCATCTCCGTGCTTGCTTTTGAGGCCAAAAAGGCCTTCGCTTATGTGTCTGAGCCTTTCTCCGGTCTCCAGTCTTCACAACTTTTTAAAAACTCACAATGTCAGCTTGTTTGTCCTCTCTGCAGATGCCAACTAACCTGCTGAGTGATTCCAACATTTTCTGATTTTGGTACCGTATCAATGTCAGTAAAATCTACCAGTACAGTATCATTGCCAGTTTAATCAGGTGATACAGTGTCAATGTCAGTCACCCTGATGGTACAGTATAAGAACATAAGAAATAGGAGCAGGAGTAGGCCACCTGGCCCCTCGAGCCTGCTCCGCCATTCAATATGATCATCGCTGATCTGATCATGGACTCAGCTCCACTTCCATGTCCGCTCCCCATAACCCTTTATGCCCTTATCGCTCAAAAATCTGTCTATCTCCGCTTTAAATATATTCAATGACCCAGCTTCCACAGCTCTCTGGGGCAGACAATTCCATAGATTTACAACCTCAGAGAAGAAATTCCTCCTCATCTCAGTTTTAAATGGGCGGCCCCTTATTCTGAGACTATGTCCCCCAGTTTTAGTTTCCGCTATAAGTGGAAATATCCTCTCTACATCCACCTTGTCGAGCCTCTTCATTATCTTATATGTTTCAATAAGATCACCTCTCATACTTCTGACCTCCAATGAGTACAGGCCCAACCTACTCAACCTATCTTCATAAGTCAACCCCCTCATCTCCGGAATCAACCGAGTGAATCTTCTCTGAATTGCCTCCAATGCAAGTATATCCTTCCTTAAATACGGAGACCAAAACTGTATGCAGTACTCCAGGTGTGGCCTCACCAATACCCTGTACAGTTGTAGCAGGACTTCTCTGCTTTTATACTCTAACCCCCTTGCAATAAAGGCCAACATTCCATTTGACTTCCTGATTACTTGCTGCACCAGCATACTAACTTTTTGTATTTCATGCACAAGGACCCCCAAATCCCTCTGTACTGCAGCACTTTGCAGTTTTTCTCCATTTAAATTATAATTTGCTTTTCTATTTTTTCTGCCAAAGTGGATAATCTCACATTTCCCCACATTATATTCCATCTGCCAAATTTTTGCTCACGCATTTAGCCTGTCTATATCCCTTTGCAGATTTTTTGTGTCCTCCTCACAATTTGCTTTCCCATCCATTTTTGTATCATCAGCAAACTTGGCTACATTACACTCGGTCCCTTCATCTAAGTCATTATTGTAGATTTTAAATAGTTGAGGCCCCAGCACCGATCCTTGCGGCACCCCACTAGTTACTGTTTGCCAACTGGAAAATGATCCATTTATCCTGACCCTCTGTTTTCTGTTAGTTAATCCTTTATCCATGCTAATATATTACCCCCAACCCTGTGAACTTTTATCTTGTGCAGTTACCTTTTATGTGGCACCTTATCGAATGCCTTTTGGAAATCCAAATACACCACATCCACTGGTTCCCCCTTATCCACCCTACTCATTACATCCTCAAAGAGCACCAGAAAATTTGTCAAACATGATTTCCCCTTCATAATACCATGCTGACTCTGCTTAATTCAATTATGCTTTTCCAAATGTCCCACTACTGCTTCCTTAATAATGGACTCCAACATTTTCACAACGACAGATGTTAGGCTAACTGGCCTATAGTTGCCTGCTTTTTGTCTGCCTCCTTTTTTAAATAGGGGCGTTATATTTGCGGTTTTCCAATCCGCCAGGACCACCCCAGAATCCAGGGAATTTTGGTAAGTCACAACCAATGCATCCACTATCTCCGCAGCCACTTCTTTTAAGACCCTAGGATGCAAGCCAGCAGGTCTAGGGGACTTGTCTGCCTTTAGTCCTATTATTTTACTGAGTACTACTTCTTTAGTGATAGTGATTGTATTAAGTTCCTCCCCCCCTATATTATCCACTATTGGGATGTTTTCAGTGTCTTCTACCGTGAAGACCGATTCAAAATATGTGTTCAACGTCTCTGCCATTTCCTTGTTCTCCATTAATAATTCCCCAGTCTCATCTTCTAGGGGACCAACATTTACTTTAGCCACTCTTTTCCTTTTTATGTACCTGTAGAAATTCTTGCTATCTATTTTTATATTTTGTGCTAGTTAGTATCAACGTCAGTCTAATGGTACAGTATCACGTCCAGTTAAATCAGAAGCAGTAAAATATTACTGCCATTCAAATCATAATTGTACAGTATCACTAGTAATCAAACCAGATGACTAGAGATGCTGGGATTGTTCTCCTTCCAGCAGAGATGGTTAAGTGGAGATTTAATAGAGGTGTCCAGAATCATGAAGGGTATTGGCAGTGTAAATAAGAAGCTGTTTCCATTGGCAGAAGGATTGGTAACCAGAGGATACAGATTTAGGGTAATTGTCAAAAGAGGTGAAATGAGGAGAATTTATTTTACGCAGTGAGTTATTATGATCTGGAATTCACTGCCTAAATTTCAAAAGTTAATTGGAGAAATAATTGAAGGGGAGAAAATTGCAGGACCATTGGGAAAGAGCAGAGGAGTGGAACTAATTGGATAGCTCTTTTCAAGAGCCGGCATAAGCACGAGGGGCCAAAGGGCCTCCTTCCATGCTGTAAGATTTTATGGGGCCGAAATTCAGCTCCCCAATAAGGCCTGTTACTGCCCGTTTGCAGCGGCCATGCAGCGGCCGATTTCTGGTCGAATGGCTGCCACAAGCCAAATTTAGCTCGGATGTTTTCTGGAGGTCCCACCACTGCCGACCGGCTGTGCGTGCGTCATCAGTGCGCACACCGCCAGGACTCCCCACCTCCTGCGACATTTAGCGAGCAAAATCTTATTGCCGGCGAGCGGTGCCCCCGATTGCTTTTTCTGTCTGTGCGCCTTGTCTGCTCTCTCTCTGCCCTGGTGGTGTGGTGGCCATTAAAGGCGAGGGCCTAATGCCGCGACCAGCATTTTATTTTTTTTGCCGGCTGACTTCCATGTCGGCCAGACTATTGTGCCCCCCTGGTTTGGCCGGGGCGGCCTGGTACCCCTTCTTGGATGCCAGGCCACCAACCCGGCTGAAACCCTCCCTGGTGGGCCAGTGCCTGATGGCCGATTCTCTCTCCTTTAATGGAGGCGAGATACGTGGTGATGCAGACGCGCAATGACGTCACCACCACTCCGCTGCTGAGTGACAGCGGCGGAGAATCCGTCCCGCCTCTACTTCCGCCCCTCACCAGCACTTACCGCCATAATTCCGCCCCCATTATGATGGACTTCCAGCCGATTGAAAAAAAAAGACAAAGAGCTGAATTTCGCGAAAAAGGGGACCTCTTCTGAAACGGTAGTAAAAAAAACTTTTAAAATGGTAGGTGCACCAGCTTTCAGGCAGGGCTGAATTTCAGACCCTACGTTTTTATGCAATGAGCCTGAACATTCCTGTGTGAAGCATTATAAACATGAATATTTAACACTATTTTAATGAAGGTATTAACCAGTTCACTTTCAAGGGATTACCATCTCTGTTAAAAGTGCAGAGGGAGGAAATTGACACAAATACACTCATATAATAACATAGATTAAAGTAATTCCCAGGCTTTGGTTTGTGTATAGGATCCTGCCATGACATCCTCGATAATAAATACAGTGCAGACTATAGATTATCCTATTTGCAAACCACCTCAACCCTTCACTCCATTATTAACTTGGAATACACTACAAACTATACAATCGTGCACAGACAGAATTCAGAAAACATTTTAAAGTCATACATTTTGTCCTTATTTTTGTACTAAACTTTGATGTTATACGATTATTTAAAGTTAAGTGACAAAATTTATGACCGTTTGGGAGCAGGGACGCAGGGTTGGTTGTAAGTAGGACTTTTCTGTCGTGCAGAATGAAGAGCTGGGAGATGCAAATCTGAAGCGTTAGAGTGCTGTCACTGGTGAGAAGGTGTAATTACAGTGTGACAGTCTATATAGGCAGCTTACATTATAAATGTGGGCATGGGAATTTATAATGGAAAAGCTGACAGAAAAGTGCAGCAATATATGACAATAGGAAGTATAGTTTGTACACGATTAGTGTGCACAGACATGAGATTTTTTAAATAGTTTATATAGATAGATAGATATATCTTTTGCTGATAAAGGCGCTGTGATTTGAGGGGATTTGGGGTTCTGGAACTCACTACTTGAAAGGGTGCTAGAGGCAGAAACCCTCACCACATTTAAAAAATATTTTAATGTGCACTTGAAGTGCTGTAACCTACAGAGCTATGGACTAAGAGCTGGAAAGTGGGATTAGGCTGGATAGCTCTTTATTGACCGGCGCAGTCACGATGGGCCGAAATGACCTCCTTCCGTGCTGTAAACTTCTATGATTCTATGATTTAACTGTAAGAAAGTACTAAACAGTACACATATATTCCAGTCCATGTCTATCACCAGTGCCAGCTTAGCTACACATATTTTAATTAAATATCAAAAGGTAAATTAAATATTCAAAAATTATTCAGAATAACATGGAGAGTGTTTCAAGGCATAAACTCATCTCTGGGTTAAGCTTCAATCTCACCATTAATGAATTGACATCACTTGGAACCCTGAGAATCACCTGATTTGTACATTCTATAACCCATATGTGACAAATCAGACTTTCCTTGTGCTACCTGAGCTCAATTTCTTTTTTTAAACTTTGTATATTTTTACAACTGTCTGAGACTGAACCAGATCGTTCGCAACCTTGATGTCGTATTTGACCACTTATCCGTCCATCACCAAGACCACTTACTTTCACCTACGTAACATCGCCTGACTCTGTCCCTAACTCAGCTCATCTGCTGCTGAAAACTTCATCCATATCTTTGTTACTTCTAGACTTGACTATTCCAATGCTCTCCTGGCCAGCATCCCATCTTCCAGCCTACATCATCATCATCATCATAGGCAGTCCCTTGAAATCGAGGAAGACGTGCTTCCACTCTAAAAGTGAGTTTTTAGATGACTGAACAGTCCAATACGAGAATTACAGTCTCTGTCACAGGTGGGACAGACAGTCGTTGAGGGAAGGGGTGGGTGGGACTGGTTCGCCGCACGCTCCTTTCGCTGTCTGCGCTTGATTTCTGCATGCTCTCGGCGATGAGACTCGAGGTGCTCAGCGTCCTCCCGGATGCTCTTCCTCCACTTAGGGCGGTCTTTGGCCAGGGACTCCCAGGTGTTGGTGGGGATGTTGCATTTTATCAAGGAGGCTTTGAGGCTGTCCTTAAAGCATTTCCTCTGCCCACCTGGAGCTCGCTTGCCATGTAGGAGTTCTGAGTAGAGTGCTTGCTTTGGGAGTCTTATGTCAGGCATGCGAACGATGTGGCCCGCCCAACCGAGCTGGTCGAGTGTGGTCAGTGCTTCTATGCTGGGGATGTTGGCCTGATCGAGGACGCTAACGTTGGTGCGTCTGCCCTCCCAGGGGATTTGCAGGATCTTGCGGAGACATCGTTGGTGGTATTTCTCCAGCGATTTGAGGTGTCTACTATATATGATCCAAAACTCTACCGCCCATATCTTAATTTGCACCAAGTCCTGTTCACCCATTACCCCTGTGTTTGCTGACCTACATTGGCTTCCAGACCGGCAACACCTCAAATTTAAAATTCTCATCCGTGCTTTCAAATCTCTCCATCGCTTCACCCCTCTCTATCTCTGTAACCTTCTCTAACCATACAAATCTCCAAGATCGCTGCACTCCTCCAATTCTGGCGTCTTACGCAGCCCTGACTTTAATCGCTCTACCTCTGGAATACTGTCCCTAAGTCTCTCTGCTTCTCTACCTCACTCTCCTCCTTTAAGATACTCCTTAAAACCTACCTCTCTGTCCGAATATAGCCTTATGTGGCTTGGCATCAAATTTTGTTTGATAACGCTCCTGTGAAACGCCTTGGGACGTTTTACTATGTTAAATGTGCTATATAAATGCAAGTTGTTGTTGTAATGCTGAATTCATCATGTAAGGGGTTAAGTCCCAAAGCTGCATGGAACATTTTTTCTCAGCAGTGAGCTGCAGTCTGAAATCAGGCTGGTTATAATGGTGATTTGAAGTGCTAATTAGACATTCAAGGGGAGGGTTATTATGTGCAATCTCTAACATTTCAGGCTATTGTGAGAAGGCGGCTTTTTGTGACACCTGAAGGTCCAGATGTCGGTCTGTTCCATTTGCACAGTGGAGGGCTTAGCTCAGGCAACACATGGGACTGACATATTGAGTGTCCCATCTTACAAAATTAATGGGGACAGTTCCCAGCTCGCTCTCTCTCTCTCTCTCGCTCTCTCTCTTTCTCTCTCTCCTTGATACAAAAGAGTAGTTTATAATAGCGCAGCAGTAAGAGCTGGATTTGTCTTTTTTAAAGTCTGAACTAGTTTAGTTTCGAAAGCTAACAATGAAGCAGGTGAGCTTATATTGAGAGAGATTGTAATTATATCTTTAATGCTTTTTCATAACTGAGGAATGTAGAGATATTGATTCTTCTCACTGTGAGAAATGTATCCTGTCCCTTAACTTAGCTTTTCAATCTACCGTCTGCAAACAGTAGAGAATGTATTTGCCAGCACGTCTGATATTTAAGAAGCTAGGGTACAAAATAAGGGCTCTCGTCTTTGATTCCTGGATCAACCAATTAAGGGGCAGGAAAGGGTACAATCCAGTTTCTAAGAGCCATGAAGTCCACTGCAATATCGACCAGTGATGCTGAACCTGAGAGAAACTCTTGCGTAAAAAGCTGAAAATTGTGACACTCTGGGCTATATTCTGGTGGAGCTGGACTTCTGCTTGCCACCAATGTTCTCCTCCCCCACCCCTCCAGAAAGTTACTCTTGAATCTGCTTCCATCACCATCACAGGCAATGCATTCCAAATCAAAACTCGCTGCGTAAAAAAAAATCTCCTCATCTCTTCTCTGATTTTTCTGCCAATTACCTTAAATCTGTGTCTTTTAGTTACCAACTCTTCTGCCAGTGGAACCAGTTTCTGCCTACTTACTTTATCAAAACCACTCATAATTTATTAAATCTCCCCTTAAGTTTCTCTGCTCTAAGGAGAACAATCACAGCTTCTCTAGTCTCTGCATAACGGAAGCTCCTCATCCCTGGTACCATTTTATTTTTAAGGTGCTACATAAAAGGTTACTGCACAAGATAAGAGCTCACAGTCTTTGCGGTAATATATTAGCATGGATCGAGGATTGGCTAACTAACAGAAAACAGAGAGTCGGGATAAATGGGTCATTTTCAGGTTGGCAAACTGTAACTAGTGGGATGCTGCAGAGATCAGTGCTGGGGCCTCAACTATTTACAATCTATATTAATGACTTTGATGAAGGGACCAAGTGTAATGTAGCCAAGTTTGCTGATGATACAAAGATGGGTGGGAAAGCAAGTTGTGAAGAGGATACAAAGAATCTGCAAAGGGATATAGACAGGCTAAGTGAGTGGGCAAAAATTTGGCAGATGGAGTTTAATGTGGGAAAATGTGAGGTTATCCACCTTGGTGGGAAGAATAAAAAAGCAAATTATTATTTAAACGGAGAGAAACTAAAAAGTGCTGAGGTACTGGGGATCCTGGTACATGAAACACAAAAAGTTAGCATTCAGGTACAGCAAGTAATTAGGAAGGCAAATGGAATGTTGGCCTTTACTGCAAGGGGGTGGGAGTATAAAAGTAGAGAAGTCCTGCTACAACTGTACAGGGCATTGGTGAGACCACACCCAGAGTACTGCGTACAGTTTTGATCTCCTTATTTAAGGAGGAAGGAAGGATATACTTGCTTGGGAGGCTGTTCAGAGAAGGTTCACTAGGTTGATTCCTGAGATGAAGGGGTTGTTTTATGAAGAAGGATTGAGCAGTTTGGGCCTGTACTCATTGGAGTTTAGAAGAATGAGAGGTGATCTTATTGAAATATATAAGATTTTGAGGGGGCTCGACAAGGTAGATGCAGAGAGGATGTTTCCCCTCATGGGGGAATCTAGAACTAGGGGCCATTTAAAACAGAGGTGAGGAGGAATTTCTTCTCCCAGAGGGTCGTGAATCTTTGGAATTCTCTGCCACAGAGAGCTGTGGAGGCTGGGTCATTGAATATATTTAAGGTGGAGATAGACAGATTTTTGAACGATAGAGGAGTCAAGGGTTATAGGGAATGGGCAGGAACGTGAATTTGAGGCCAAGATCAGATCAGCCATGATCTTATTGAATGGCGGAGCAGACTCGAGAGGCCAAATGGCCTACTCCTGCTCCTATTTCTTATTATAGTAATTCTCCTCTGCACCCTATCCAAGGCCTTGACATCCTTCCTAAAGTGCGGTGCCCAGAATTGAACACAATACTCCAGCTGAGACCAAATCAGTGATTTATAAAGGTTTAGCATAACTTTGTTGCTTTTGTACTCTGCCTCTATTAATGAAGCCAAGGATCCCATATGCTTTTTAAACAACCTTCTCAACTTGTCCTGCCACCTTCAAAGAGTTCTGTAGGTAAACCTCCAGGTCTGTGTTCCTGCACCCCCTTTAAAATTATATCATTTTGTTGCCTCTCCTTATTCTTCCTTCCAAAATGACTAATTTCTCTGCATTAAATGTCATCTACCTTGTGTCTGCTCCTTTTACCAGTTTGTCTGTGTCCTCCTGAAGTCTGTTACTATCTTCCTCTTTGTTTGCTACATTTCCGAGTTTTGTGTCATCTGCAAATTTTGAAATGATGCTCTGTATACCCAAGTCCATGTCACTCTCCTGCAGAGAGTGCAGATGGAGAAATCCTAGATGCACAGGCCTGATTTCCATCAAATGAATTCAAGACTATTCACAGTCTCCTACTTTAACCCATTCTTTTCCAGGATGTCAAAAGCAGAGTCTTCAGTCCTGATGAAGAGTATTCACACACAATTTCACCTGCCTTTTTACTTTACCTGCTGTGTATTTCCAACATTTTCTGTTTCTATCTCAAAACTGTGGAATTCTACTTGTTTCCCTCAGTCTTCCCTCCATTTATAATCTGCAGACTATTAAAACCTAACTTATTAATGTTAACTACCCACTCATTCTTAATATACCTCCTTATTGCCTATTCTTTCCAACATTGATGGTCTGTTACTCTGTAACCCGTGGCTCTACACTAGGTTTCTTAATATCATAGAAACATAGGAACAGGAGGAGGCCATTCAGTGGCTCAAGTCTGTTCCGCCATGGCTGATCTGCGACCTAACTCCATATCCCTTTGCCCAATCCCTTAATGCTTTTGTTAACAAAAAGCTATCAATCTCAGATTTAAAATTAACAATTTATCTCGCATCAATTGCCATTTGCGGAAGAGAGCTCCACCCTTTGTGTGTAGAAGTGTGTCCTAATCTCACTCCTGAAAGGTCTGGCTGTAATTTTTAGACTATGCCCCCTTGTCCATAATGCTCAACCAGCAGAAATAGTTTATTTCTATCTATGCTATCTGTTCCCCTTAATATCCAGAAAACTTCGATCAGATCACCCCTTAACCTTCTAAATTCTATGGAATACAACCGTAATTTGTGTAATCTTTCCTTGTAACTTAGCCCTTGAAATCCGGGTATCATTCATAAATAAAAGCTTTGTCCATATGAAATGCAAAGTATGGACAATCATAAAGTGGTTCTTCATTAGTTTTGATATTTTCTGAACTGCAATGGCAATTATCTTCTTTGTCCCTAAAAACGCACCCTTACATTTTGCACTGCGAACTATCTCCCCCATCCAGTGGGACTATTTACATTTCCTTTTTAGATAATGTACACCATTCTCAGATCCCCAGGGTATTTTGCTCCAAGCTTCTCGCGGCTAAAAGCTGACATTTTATGAACATATTTATCAGTTGGGATCTGACGGTGTCACACGGAGGTCCTCGCACATTACCCAGATTCTGCCCCTAGAGGCTTCCTATGAGTTATTAAGGGAATATTAATCCTCCCTCTAGTGGTGGAATACAGATACTGCAGTGTTATAACGTATCACTGATATTCCACAGGCCCCGCAAATTCAATGGCGAGGAATCTCTTTAGAGTTGCTCCCGCTTCGTTGCTGTAACATTGCCGGATGTGCAGTGGAAACCCCGGTTACGAACATCAACAGGGTTTCTGCAGCATCTCCACCAAAGTTACGCGGCGGAGCAGGACTAGCTCCAAGAAAATTCAACCCCAGTGTTTGCATCTATAGGCCCCTCAAAAATAACCCCGAGGGCCAGGCAGGTGGTTTAAAATAGCCTATCCTGGTGCTGTGCGTTCCTATGTTCCTACATTTAGGCAGAGGGAAGTGGAGGGGAGACGGGGGCGGGGGATGTAGGGGAGAGTGGTGGAGGTGGGGGGCAGATAAACCCAGGGCGGGGGACAGGAGGGGCCACATTGCAGCAGAGGTCTTGGGGGGCAAAGTGTGTTGGAGGGGCGGGCCTGGGGGCTGTGTGCCTCGGTGCGGGGAGTGTTCAGAGTGGGGTGGACAGGTTGACTGCGCAGATGGTGATTGGTGGATGTGGTGTGGTTGGCGTTGCGGGGGCGTGGCTCCGGGGTGGCTGGGGCTGGGGGCTCGACATCTGGGAGTGTTCGGCATTTGGGACGGGACGGGGCGGGTTGGGTGCAGGGGGAGTGTTCCCGGTGTTGGGTGTGTCTGGAGCCGGGGGGGGGTGGTGGGGGGGGGGGCACGCTCTTGGGATGGGGGGGTAGGCTGTTTGGGGCTGGGATTGGGGGAGACTTCTTCACTCGGGGAGTTGTTGGCCTGTGGGGTTCCCTGCCGCGGAGAGTTGTTGATGCCAGTTCATTGGATGTGTTCGGGAGGGAGTTGGATGTGGTCCTTGCGGCTGGGGGGGTCGGGGGTGTGGAGGGAAGGTGCTGGGGTGGGTGATCAGCCATGATCTTGTTGAATGGCGGTGCAGGCTCGAAGGGCCGAATGGCCTACTTCTGCACCTATTTTCTATGTTTCTATTTAACAGCTCCACACTCCCATTCTTAGGAGTTACTTTGGCAAAACGCAGCATGAGTTACAGAATTTCATGTTGGTCTCAGGATTAAAAAACAAAGAAGATTAACCGTTGGAAAATGAAAGGACAATCTAACAAAGCATCTGTAAAATGGGAGGATGTAACATTTTCTTCACCTTTTATTAATTCCTATCTGTCTCCTTCTGTGCATTTTAAAGTTGAGAAACCTAATTAGAGGCACCAAGGCCCATAGTGCAGGACACGACCAAAAGGGTAGGTGAGAAAAGAAAATAGATCAAGAAATAGTGATCGAGGGGGATACATTTTGGGAATTAGTGCTCCAACGCAGAGCTTCGTGGCAATGGGAAAGTATATCGGCAATTCACACAGGGCGGTCGGCACAGCGTACTTCGTGACACGCAGAATCTTCCAGCCATTAATTAATAACACGAGCTTAAGTTATTCTGTAAATTCTAGTCAGAAGGGAAAACTGAAAGATTTATGAATAGCCTGGAAAAGAGTGAGTTAGAACAGGAGACAGCGAGTTTCAAATACAGGGAGGATGCAGGGAGGAAGATTGTGTAGGTAAGCATATTCAAAATTTAGGAAGAACAAAAGGGGAAAGTTCAGGAGTGTGTTGTTCACAGTAGTAGTGTTAAAATAGGGAGAGATGGGAAAACTGGTGATCGAGAGAGAGATTAGAGCAAGATTGCCTAATGAGATGACAAGCTGTTTCTTATACAAAAGCAAAATACTGCGGACGCCGTATCTGCATCCTCCCTGTATTCTCCCTGTATTTAAAACTCGCGTCTCCTGTTCTAACTCACTCTTTTCCAGGCTATTCATAAATCTTTCAGTCTTCCCTTCTGACTAGAATCTACAGAATAACTTAAGTTCGTGTTATTAATTAATGGCTGGAAGATCTGAAATCGACCTGAACCATTAGCTCTGTTTCTCTCTCCACAGATGCTGCCTGACCTGCTGAGTATTTCCAGCATTTTCTGTTTTCATTTCAAGCTGTTTCTTGTATCCTGTCCAGAAGTCTGCCAGACAAGTATCTTATGCCGCTTGCCACGCATTTTGTCCCAGTTTCAGGGAGGTACTGTTTCAGTTAGATGCGGAATGGCCACCAAACAGCAGGCTGGATGAAGGGCCTTGCTTCAGTGCCTCCTCTTCCTAAGGCACTGCACCATTCACTTGTAAATCCCAAGGCAGACAGATTTCAAACCTGCCAGGCTGTGAGTGGGTAATTTGTTGCAGGAAGCTGCACAACCAGCTGCTGTTAGCAACCCTTGAAAATTTCTGCAGTAACAATCAGGACTGGATTCTTCCCAGATATTACTTTGCTGCACAAAGTACAGAATCTTACTTTCTTTGACAAACGAATAAAACATTATCCTTTCGATTCTCTATGTACAGGATGCTGATCATCATCACAATTACCAGAAAGCATGGATCCAGAATCTCAGTGCTGAAATCTCGTCACTGATGGTGAGAGTTCAGTGATTTCAGTGACTTTCTGCGATGTATTTACAGGGGTCAGCAGCCCTTTGAACAAATAATATCACAGACTAAAACGTTTTTTAAAAAAAACAAGTTCCTGAACCGAGCTGTAAGGATTATGGGGTCATCAGATGACCCATGGTACCATCAGATGGCCGACTCACTTTAAATGTTAGTGTAGTTCAGTCGTGGCTTTCTTGCCTCTGAACTAATTGTGGGATCAAATCCCACTGCAGGGGCTTTAAAAGGTTGGCTGACACTTAAAGTGCGGCACTGAGGGAGTGTGGCATTGTGGGAGGTGCCTTCTTTTGGATGAGATGTTAAACCAAGGCCCCATGGATGCAGGTAAAAGATCCTGTAGCACTTTTTGGAAGAAGAACAGGAAAGCTCTCCCAGTGTTCTAGCCAACATTTATCTCTCAACCAACATCACTAAACAGATTTATTATTCATTTATTGTATTTTTGTTTGTGGGGCCTTGCTGTATGCAAATTGACTGATTTGTTTCCTTAAATAGAAAAGTTACTTAAAAAAAAAATCATTCTTGAATGTAGGCATCGCTGGCAAGGCTCGCATTTATTGTCCATCTCTAATTGCCTTGAGAAGGTGGTAATGAGCCTTGTTCTTGAACTGCAAATGGTTTGATACAACATGCTCGGCCACATCAGAGAGAAGTTAAGAAGCAGCCACATTGATGTAGTACTGAGGTCATATATAGGCCAGACCGGGTTGGGACTACATTTCAAAATAATTCGTTTGCTGCAAAGCGCAATCAGGACATGAAAAGCACAATATAAATGCAAGTTCCTTATTTTTACTGTCAAGTAGACTACTGCCTGCCCCAAACCTTACCCACAGCAAGTACACTGGTAGCTCCTGACCCAATATCCCTGTTCAACCTGAAGCCCCTTTTCCAAGTGAAGACCTGCTAACCCTCAATACACAATGCAGCCAAACTGCTCAGGACTCTAAATATACGATCATGTCATGTAAGTTGTAAACTGCCACAACTAAGCTGAATTCAGTAAAGAAAATTAAAGATTTAAATACAAAGCACTTCCTGAAATCGTACACTTTTCAAAAATAACTTGTGTAATATTGTGTTGAATGAATGTAACAGTAGTAGCTGCCTTTTGTTTTAAAATTATAAATAGAAAAAGGATGAAAATTACAGGCAGACGACATAGGTGTCTATGATTATGTTGTCTTACCAGGTTCTGGAATGATTAGCTGTCCGCTGGTTTGCACATTTCCAGCATCGTTCTCTGCCACACACTGGTAAAAACCCTGGTCTGACTTCACCAGGCCCAGTATCCGCAGGTTGCTGCCACTCTACAACACACAGCAAAAGAATGCAATGTGAATTGATCAAACAGTTACAGCAAAGTCTTTGCAATCCAGAATTAAAGCTAATGTAGATTCATTTTGTGCTTTACTGATGAGTCAATATTTACTTAGATAGATTGCAGATAGGTAAGTAAATGGATAAGTAAACTCTGGAGATATAGACAAATGGGCACATGGGGGTAAATACTGGTATTGTCACGCCCATTTTTTGAGCATACTAATTTAGTAGTGGGTCAGCCTATGCCCGTTCTGCGCAGGCGTTGGGCCCACTACGAAATTCATAGGGCCCAATTTTTAGATGTACTGGGCAGCTGCCTAAAACAGGCATTAGGCCCCTGGAATATATGTTAATTAGGGCCTAACGCCTGCTGATGGGCAGGCAAGGCTTTTCATTTTCCTGTGGAGCTAGGATTAGCAGAAATGCTCTCCACCGACTCCACGATCCTGATGATCCATTCTCGCCCTCATTGTCCACTCCAACCGCCCACCTTCTGGAATTTACCTGAGGGCCGCTGTTGGCGAGACAGGCGGCTCGGAAATTATTTTTCTCGTGTGGCGAGCCGCCCGCGGACCGGTGTCAGCAGCTCACCCCAAAACATAGATGAGGCCCAAGGATCAATTCCAGGCAATCCTCGGGCCTCCTGGTTTAGGAAAACGGACCCAGGCTAATGTCTATCCCATAAACTGTAAGATGCTGAAAGACATATATAAACCTAGATAGACTCAGAATATAAATAGAAAATTAGAGGTCAGACAGTTTTGAAAGACAATAGAAATTTAGCTTAATATTCATGAAGGCAGTCAGACTGGAATTTCTCACCTGAGCCGAACCCTGACTAGGGCTTTTGTTTGGCAACCATGACCAACACGAACACGATGGGCCGAATGGCCTCCTTCTGTGTCATAATTTTCTATGATTCTAGGCATCCCCTTTGACTCTGAGCTGAGGGATGTTTTTCTATATTGAGGGTGTTATGTAAATGAAAGTTATTCTTGTCGTTGTCTTAAAGAGAGGTTCAGTTGGGGCGAGGGCAGTGGAGAGCTGGAAGGGTTTAGGGAAGGAATTCAAGACTGAGGGTCCTGGTGGCTGAAGGCATGTCTGTCAATGGTGGGAGTATGGGAGTGGGGGATATATAAGAGGCCATAATTAGAGGAATGAAGAATTCAGGGGAGGTGGCTGTAGAGAGGGAGGAGGCCACAGAGATAGGGAGGGGCAAGGCAATGCAGGGATTTAAACGCAAGGTTGAGAGTCACAAATTTGAGGTGTTCGTGGACAGGGTGTCTAGTATCTCACTCAAGAGGCCATTTTTAATTCTTGAACTCAGATATGTTTCTATTTGACATGCAACATATCATAGCCATCCTGTTCTTACCTGATACACACACACACTCACCACCTTGCAGTAGGATTCAATAGATAGGGATTAGGAGTGAGAATGCTAGCTGATATATGGCTTCCCAGACCATGAACGCAGAGCCCAATTTTAGTGTGCCAGCTGAAATTGGTTAAATCACTAGGGACTGGGGATCACACTTGGGACCTGCTGCTCTGTATGGTTTAGTATCCTGGCTGAGCCATCAGGACAGCCATCTGTTATATTTGAAAGGCCATAGTGTCTGCTCCTTCCTCTGGCCATGTTCCAATGCATCAATTCTCTTATGTGAATATAGGAATGTAGCAGTTATGGTACTGCACCAGCAACCCAAAGGTAATGAATTCAAATCCCACCGTGGCAATTTATAAAGTTGAATTCAGCAAATCTGCTTCATGTACTGGCTCTCCGCTGAAAGAAATGGCCATGAAAAGCTGTTGTTTTGTGGTAAATCCTGATGGGCTAATGCCATTCAGGCCAGGGAGCCTGCCCCTCTCTTCTGGCCCAGCCGTGATACTAGTCCCATACTACGTGGTTGACTCTTAAGGCTCTCTGCAGTGTAAGAACCATTCAACTGTAAAAACAATGGCTGGAATTTTCACAGGAAAGAACAGGTGGGTTGCAGGCGTGGAGGGGTGGAGTGAAAGTTGTAATATTGTAAAACCCGACCCCAACCCGCTGACTTTCACCTTTCACTGCCAGGAGGCGGGTTGGCAATTTAAATATTATAATGAGGCTTGAAGCCTCTACTTAACTGCAGGTTTTACTCCCCATGCTCCCCATCAGCAGCACACACCACCTCGGGTCGGGTATCGGACACCCTCCCCCCACCGCCCCCCCCACCCCGGGATTGACACTCAGCCCTGGGGTCTGTGATTGTACTCCTCCGCCCACGCTGGGCTTGGGGCATCCCCCTGCCCACCCCGCCACCCCCGGGTCGGGTATCGGACACCCTCCCGCCCCCACCCCGGGATTGGCACTCAGCCCTGGGGTCTGTGATTGTTCTCCTCCCCCCGCCCTGGGCTTGGGACATCCCCCTGCGCCCACCCCTCCGGGATTGACACTCAGCTCTGGGGTCTGTGATCGTACATGGTTCCCACTCGACTGGAAGCCCATCAATCAGGCTGGCCTCCGGGCAGACAACCCGCCCCTTACGCTGCGGAAAACTCCACAGCGTGCCTGGAAATTTGAATTTCTGGGTTTCCCACTGTCTCCCAGGTGCCCCCCACCCGCACTTGCGCGTGGGAAATGGGAAAATCCAGCCCACAGTCTTCAAGATAATTAGAAATGGGCAATTAGTGTATCCATATCAACGCCACCCACTTCCTGGGAATAAAAATAATGTTGACTATCGTTTACCTGTAATTTTATTGTTTTACTCTCATCTGTGCCTTTGTCATAATGGGACATAAAACTCTGAATAAAATAAAAATGCTATGCAGCAGAGCATTCTGGGAGAAATCAACCATCACCATCAATCCTGTTTTACAGCCAATCGTGAGCTCCTGTCGGCCTTTTTGCTGGAAATTAACTCTTGGATTTTTTTTAATTAAAGAAATGTCAATTTGATAAAGATTAATTCAAACTACACACATGAAAGTGCTAAACAAGGAAGCACAGTTAAGGAAAGTGAAATAGGATGCCATCGAATGCCCTTTACAGCTGAGCAAACAGTTTATCAAATGGCAATCAAACTTGGATCACAGCCAAGCCACTAACGGCACTGTTGCTTTCTCCAGCTCATTGTTAAAAATGAAATCTTGGTTTGGCGCCAGTGTTTCTATTGTCCATTACAAAATAAACCAGAGCACGGCTAAGCCCAAGCTAGCCTTTGTGTTTCTGCCCAGGTCCTCAGGATTGCTGACTGTTGTCTCTAGCTATACTCTCGTATGAAGATCCCAGCAAGCTGCCATGTTAAAGATTGAGTGCCACAATCAAGACTTCAAAATCGTCTCCCCCTCCTCTGTTGAAGGCCCTGGCGATGAGATGCAGTTTTATGGACCAGGAACCCTCCAGTACCTCATTAAGTGGTCATTCTTCATGTGTGAGTGCAACTTCACCTTCATCACATGGACTCCAGCGGCAGAAAGGCGGCAACTCACCATCACTTTCTCGAGGGCAGCATCGAAGCATTGACCATACTCGATCAGCTCCATTGGACAGGCCACAGCGTCTGCATACCCGATACTAGACTCCCAAAACAAGCACTCTACTCAGAGCTTCGACGTGGCAAGCAAGTCACAGGTGGGCAGAGCAAACGCTTCAAGGACACCTTCAAAGCCTCCTTGAAAAAGTGCAACATCCCCACCAACACCTGGAAATCCCTGGCCCCAAGACCGCTCAATGAGGAGGAGAAGTATCTGGGAAGGCGCTGAGCACCTCGAGTCTCTTCGCCGGGAGCACGCGGAAGCCAACGAAAGGAGCGTACGACAATCCAAGCACCCCACTCACCCGTCCCTCCAACCATCATCTGCCCCACCTGTGACAGAGACTGTAGATCCCACATTGGTCTCATCAGTCACCTGAGAACTCATTTTAGTGTGGAAGCAAGTCATCCTCAACTCCGGGGGACTGCCTAAGAGAAAGATAGAGTTATGCAGAGATAAACAAAAATACTGATTTGTACTCATCAGTGCTAGGGAATGGAACAATTTCCTATTTCAGGCACTTGTACCAGCATCAAGCATTTCCAGTTCAGGGTATGACATGTCTACCTCTGCCCCAACAATGTGTTTCAGTCGGGAACCTGAAATTGCAACAATGTGACCATTTTCCTCTCCTTACACTGGCCATCTCTTTGGTCTCTGTCTGTAATTACAAGTTTAGAGGGACACTGCCCACCTAAATCATAATGCATCTGATTATAAAGAATAATTTTATTATACATTGCAAACAGAGGAAATAATCCCACTTAGTGTGTTAAAGGGGGTGGTTGTATTGTGGGCCAACACTCACCAGGAACTGAGTTGAGAGTGCTCAATTTTATACAAGACTCATACAATTGGTAGAGAGAGAGAGGACTTTCATTTCCATCAGTCTGTGTTGGATTCAATCTCAGGGCTAGAGGTAATAGGAGAGTTTATTAACCCACTGCCAATGGAGCAAACCAAATTGAGGTTCATTAGTGCTGGTTTCTTCAGAAAATCAGAACGATGTCACTGAAATATACTGCTTACCACTATCTGAAAGTAATCGCTGGGAATGACCACTTCTCCATTCTTTATCCACCTCACAGTGGGGACCGGCTTCCCATGGACTGCACATTCAAACTCAATGTCCATACTCTCGTAAGCATACAGGTTGGAAGGACGCTTTAGGAAGCATGGAGGAACTGTAATAAAGAGAGATAGGGGGCAATTAATTTAAAACAAGCAACAACAGAGTAATTGGTAGAAGGTTTAGAGGGGATTTGAGGGGAAATGTTTTCATCCAGAGGGTGGTGTGGATCTTGAACTCACTGCCTGAAAGGATGGTAGATGCACAAACCCGCATAGCATTTAAAAAGTACTTGGATATGTACTTGAAGTGTCGCAACCTACAGGGCTATGGACCAAAAGCTGGAAACTGGGATTAGGCTGAATAGCTCTTTTTCGGCCGGCATGGACATGATGGGCCGAATGGCCTCCTTCCATGCTGTAAAGTTATATGATTCTATGAACAGCAACAATTTGCCTTTATATAGCCGCTTAAAGCAGTAAAGCATCCCTAGGCGCTTCACAGGAGCGTAATCAGACAACATTTAATACCAAGCCACTTAAGGAGATATGAGGACAGGTGACTCAAAGCTTGGTCAAAAAGGTAGATTTTAAAGAGCGTCTTAAAGGAGGATAGAGAGGTAGAGAGGCAGAGAGATTTAGGGAGGGAGTTCCAGAACTTAGGGCTTTAAAAGACAGCAAATAACTACCATAAATTACAGTGTGCTGGTCACATCAGTGTAAAAATTGTATCATGCCCCCCCAAGATTTGCAGATTTACAAAGTTGTATTTAATTTCCAGTTCCAGATCATGCAGAGTAGCAGCAATCTGCACTTGATGGAAAAGACAACAATGTTTTCAATCATTACCTGTAAGAACATTTTTGCACAATGTGTGTCAGTGGTTTTTTAATAAACATACCCTTCTCTTTACATGGTTGAAGGTGTTGTGCAGCATTGGAATACACTTGCCAAGTTCGCATAGTTGAGCTGTTTATAGGTTGCTGCTACAACCTAGCCACCAAATCAGCACTCTCTCTTTCCCCTCCAGTCCCATACACACAAGGGGGTCGATTTTGACTTTTGGATGGCCATCCGAGCAAGTTGGTAATGTAGTCAGTCCTTGTTTTCTTTGTGCTGATGTGACAGCCACTATAAATTCCTTGTTTGTGTGGTGGGGAAGGATAGGAAATCACACGGATTGGGAAGCTTTGATTCCTGGCCTGTGCTGAGTTAGTTGGTCTCAGCTCTAATGTTAGCAAAGCCACAACAATTAGTTTCAGCATCTCTTGCCTCGAGAGGAAAGCGATTTGTCAGAGTTCAGCTCAAGATCTGTATTTAGCCACTCCTGTAGGGAATACCCATTTGTGTATAAGCCTGTGAAGCCAGGAATTGGTCTTGTTTGTGATGGTCCTCAGGACAAAACCTACCCACACTCACGGTCTGCACAGTGGGAAGAATGAGGCAATGGAAGCAGTCCAGACTGAGACAGCCATATCTTAGAATAAGCAACCAACCTTCAGGCTAGGATAGTGGGGGAGAGTTGTTACAGATAGAAAATCAAAATGAAAATTGAAGTCTAAATAAATAGAGAGATGTGAAAGGCCAGCAGGAATATCTGGGACAAATTTCCTTGCTCCATCAACTCACTGAGATAAAAATTGACCCTGAAACATTCACAGAATGTTTTATTAATGAATTGTCCACTGAGCCTTCATTGAAGTGTAATAGAAAACAGTAACTTATTTCTGAATATGGTCACTGTTAGTCAGTGGTGGCCAACTTGTTTCCCGTCATCATTTTATAACATTCGAGGAAGCACATCTTGTAATTAGATAAGTCAAAGCAGCTATTTTAGAGGTTGACTCCACAACCATGGATCAGACCTGCAGCAAAGTTTGTACACATGTATAGAATCAAAGATATACAGCACAGAAGGAAGCCATTCAGCCTATCTTGCCCATTACAGCTCTTTGGAAGAGTTATCCAATTAGACCCACTCCCCCACTCTTTTCCCATAGCCCTGCAAATGTTTCTTTTTCAAGTATATATTCAATTCCCAAACTTATGTGTTACCAAACTTCCCCACAAACTTTTAACATGAAATGACATTTTGCTATATCGACCTTTAAAAATTGGAGACATGAATACATACTAAGAGAAAATAAATTACTGGTCATCCTTGGTATTTCAGAAAATAAATATAAACTCTCAAACGATAAATCCCTATGTTATACATTCTAGGCTGCTGGGCATCAGTGATTGAGCCATCAATGCTACAGTGTATTACTGTGACTAGTTTTATGACTTCTCCACATTCCTTTAAGAAAGCAGATAAACAAAAGTTTAACCATGCTGAACCTGAAGGGATGTGAGCTTACATGGTGGTGCAGGAACAGGCAGTTTTATTTTGAGGCAAGTAAATAATAGAAAAAAATCATTGTTAATTGTACATTATTGTAATATTCTTCTTAAAACAGAATAAAAATGTCACTCCAAATAGACAACACTAATCTTTCAATTAGAGATCGCAAATCTCCCATTCGTAAAGTCACAGTGATAATGGCATGTCAACTTGAAAGGTAGCCTCTCAGTTGCAGTATGTCATCACACAATGCATTAAATGAGGAAATTAACAGGTCAGCAGCTTTTCTTTTTCTCACAAGTAAAAAACTAATTGTATTGAAACATCACTGGAAACCCTGTCATTCTTATCACAACATTACTTTTGACATCCAAATTTTACATGTTTATATTTGTCAACACTTGTCTAAGCAGAGTTATCTATGATTATCATACCAGAACTTCTCTGGACAGATAATCTAATCTGAGTGCCCCTTGTCTGTGGAGGAAACTAATCCAATGCAGAGAGAACACAACAATGAGGGAGGAGGAGTGTGAAATACTAGACGAGATAAACAGAGAGAGGAAGTATTAAGAGGCTTAGCAGCTTTGAAAGCGGATAAATCCCCAGGCCTGGATGAAATGTATCCCAGGCTGTTAAGAGATGCAAAAGAGGAAATAGCAGGGGCTCTGGCCATCATTTTCCAGTCCTCTCTGACTACAGGTGTGCTGCCAGTGGACTGGAGGACTTCAAATGTTGTACCTTTGTTTAAAAAGGGAGAAAGGGATAGACCGAGTAATTATAGGCCAGTCAGCAGAATGTCAGTGGTGGGAAAATTATTGGAAAAACTCCTGAGGGACAGGATAAATTTTCATTTGGAAAGATATGGATTAATCAAGGACAGTCGGTATGGATTTTATAGGGAAGGTCGTGTCTCACTAACTTGATTGAATTTTTCGAGGAGGTAACCAGGAGGGTCGATAAGGGCAGTGCGTATACTGTAGTGTATATGGATTTTAGCAAAGCTTTTGATAAGGTCCCACATGGCAGACTGGTCATGAAAGTAATAGCCCATGGGATCCAGGGCAAAGTGGCAAGTTGGATCCAAAATTGGCTCAGAGGCAGGAAGCAACGGGTAATGGTTGATGGGTATTTTTGTGACTGGAAGGCTGTATCCAGTGGGGTTCCACAGGGCTCAGTGCTGGGTCCCTTGCTTTTTGAGGTATATATATCAATGATTTGGACTTAAATGTTGGGGATATGATTAAGAAGTTTGCAGATGACACTAAAATAGGCTGTGTGATTGATTATGAAGATGAAAGCTGCGGACTGCAGGAAGATATCAATGTACTGCTCAGAACAGTGGCAAATGGAATTCAATCAGGATAAGTATGAGGTAATGCATTTGGGAGGTCTAACAAGGCAAGGGAATACACATTAAATGGTACGACATTGAAAAGTGTAGAGGAACAAAGGGACCTTGGAGTGCAGATCCACAGATCCCTGAAGGTAGCAGGCCAGGTAGATAAGGTGGTTAAGAAGGCATATGGAATATTTGCCTTTATTAATCGAGGCATGGAATACAAGAGCAAGGAGGTTATGCTTGAACTGTATAAAATACTGGTTAGGCCGCAGCTGAAGTAGTGTGTGCAGTTCTGGTCACCATATTACAGGAAAGATTTGATTGCACTGGAAAGGGATTTACAAGAATTTTGCCTGGACTGGAGAATTTTGGCTACAAGGAAAGATTGGAGATACTGGTCTGTTTCCTTTGGAACAGAGGAAGCTAAGGGGAGAACCGATTGAGGTGTATAAAACTATGAGGGGCCTGGATAGAGCGGATAGGAAGCACTAGTTTCCCTTGGCAGAGGGGTCAACAACCAGCGGGCATAGATTTAAAATAATTGGGTAGAGGTTTAGAGATGACATCAAGGGAAATTTCTTCACCCAGAGAGTGGTGGGGGTGTGGAACTCATTGCCTGAAAGGGTGGTAGAGGCAGAAACCCTCGCCACATTTCAAAAATACTTGGAAGTGCACTTAAAGGGCTCAATTTTCCCCAAAGCATTTTTTTGGTGTACTTGAAGAGTTACGCCTGATTTTTGGGGGCCTAAGTATGCCAAAAAAATTAATTCTAAGTTTCCCCATTGGATTTCTTCATTTTGGCAGGAGTAACCCGACCTTTAGTTTTGGGGGTGGAGCCTTGATCTGTGCCAAAAAGGTAGGGCTGCCATGGTAACCAGGGACACAATGCGAGCTGAGGCTGTAAAGTGAAGCATACAGCCAGCTCTCAACACATTAAAAGAATTAAAAACACATAGCAGCAACTTACCTCCAACCCCGCCCAAAGGGCTTGACGATCCGGTCCCATTCTCGGTCCCCATTCTCCCTCTCCCTCTGTGTGTGTGTGTGAGTGAACCGGGGACCGAGAATGGGACTGGACTGGGAAAATGAGAACCGAGAATGAGACTGGACTGGCAAGCCCTTCGGGCGGGGTTGGAGGTAAGTTGCTGCTATGTATTTTTCAATTCTTTTAGTGTGTCTGGGCATCTGCCGTGTCGATTTCCTTAACTCTCTGGAAGATTTTTTCTGGAGAGGCCACATATGCTGGCAAAAGCAGAACTGGAGTAACTCTCAGCTGGCCAAAGTTTCCTAAATGGCCAGAATTGGCATAGATGGCTGGTTACGCCCCTTTTGGCTGAAAAAAAACTGACCTAAAAAAATCGTAACTAACTGAGTTACGCTGGTGCAAATTGATTGGAGAAACTGTGGTTTTTCAACTTAGGCCAAAAAGAGCAGCCTGCTCCAAAAAAACGCTGCAAATCATTGGGGAAAATTGAGCCCACAGTAACCGACAGGGCTACAGACCAAGAGCTGGAAAGTGGGAATAGGCTGGATAGCTCTTGGTCGGCTGGCACAGACACGATGGGCCAAAATGGCCTCCTTCTGTGCTGTAAACTTCTGTGATTCTATGAACATCAAGAAATCAAACAGGGAACTGAGAAGAAACCTCTTTACCCAGAGTGGTGAGAATGTGGAACTCACTACCACAGGAAGTTGAAGCAAATAGTATAGATGCATTTAAGGAGAGGCTAGATAAGCATATAAGGGAGAAGGGAATAGAGGGTTATGCTGATAGATTTAGATGAGGAAAGATGGGAGGAGGCTCAAGTAAAGCATAAACGCCGGCATGGACTGGTTGGACTGAATGGCCTGTTTCTGTGCTATATATCCAATGTAATCCTATGCAACACAGTTGGCCTCTCCCAGTACAAGTTGACTCATATGAGTAAATGATACTGAGCCACGCAGACATGCACCTAGAAATATGGCTGTATAGGTCCCCTACGCTCCTTCACCATCAGACCCCTCCCAATAAACCCTCCCGACCCGGGATCAGAAGCCCCCCCCCAAATCGGTCGGGGATCAGACTCCCCAACCGACTGGTAGCCAAGCCTGTCAAACAGACTGACTTCCAGGCAGGGAACTTGTCGATGACAAAAGACACATGCTATGGAGTTTCGAACTTCTGGATTTCCCATGCACTACTATGCGATGGAATATAATGTGGGAAAATGTGAGGTTATCCACTTTAGCAGAAATAATAGAAAAGCAAATTATAATTGAAATGGAGAAAAATTGCAAAGTGCTTCAGTACAGAGGGACCTGGGGGTCCTTGTGCATGAAACACAAAAAGTTAGTATGCAGGTACAGCAAATAATCAGGAAGGCAAAGGAATGTTGGCCTTTATTGCAAGGGGGATAGAGTATAAAAGCAGAGAAGTCCTGCTACAACTGTAGAGGGTACTGGTGAGGCCACACCTGGAGTACTGCGTACAGTTTTGGTCTCCGTATTTAAGGAAGGATATACTTGCATTGGAGGCAATACAAAGAAGATTCACTCGGTTGATTCCGGAGATGAGGGGGTTGACTTATAAGGAAAGGTTGAGTAGGTTGGGACTATACATTGGAGTTCAGAAGAATGAGAGGTGATCTTATTTGAAACATATAAGATAATGAGGGTGCTCGACAAGGTGGGTGCAGAGAGGATATTCCCACTCATAGGGGAAACTAAAACTAGGGGACATAATCTCAGAATAAGGGACCACCCATTTAAAACTGAGATGTGGAGGAATTTCTTCTCTTCGAGGGTTGTAAATCTATGGAATTCTCTGCCCTCGAGAGCTGTGGAGGCTGGGCTTTGAACATATTTAAGGCGGAGATAGACAGATCTTTGAGCGATAAGGGAGTAAAGGTTTATGGGGAGCGGGCGGGTAAGTGGACCCAAGTCCATGATCAGATCAGCCATGATCTTATTGAATGGCGGAGCAGGCTCGAGGGGCCAAATGTCCTACTCCTGCTCCTATTTCTCATGTACTTATGTTTCTTTAATGGATTAATAAAGGGACACTGAGGATAGAGATTGCAACTGGTAAAGTTCATTTCTGAATACTTAATGCCCTCATTGCTATTTTAACACCGGTTTAAATCCATTAAATAATGTACATATGAAGTGTGCATAGGAATATAGTACGTGCCTAAAAGATTCATAGACAAACTTTGTCTGTTGCGATTTCTTATTCTCGGAGCTTGCTATTTAGTTCGCTGGCTCTCATTTCCCCATGGATCACTATCTTTTCTTACTTCTTTCATGTATCAGTAAAGATTTCTGGAGCAGTGTTTTCTTTTTCACAGTTTTCACTTCTGTATGATAAGCATGAAGGAAATCCAGAGGAACAAAGAAGACAAGACAGGCCTTCACTTGATGTGGAGAAATTGTCCAAAACTATTCGCCAGGACTCACTTTGCTTGAATCCAGATTGTGCATGTATAGGGATTTCTTTACACTGCAGATAACAACAGCCAATTGTCAACATTTTTCCACCACAACCCAATTAATAATGAATTCTCTATTTCAATCTAAAGAAAAACAGCTCAATACACTTGGAAAAAAAACCCCAATATTTTATACAAAATTGATTACATTTCTATAACACAGCACTATCTCTGGGTAACAATTGACAGTGGATTAATGCTTAAAACGCTGAGCCTTAACAAATGGATAATTGGGTAATAGTTTATGCTTGGATCAGGGATTCTGTGCTGTCCTTGGACAGGTAGATGTTTACTTAGAATCATCTGTACTATTAACTGGGCAGATTTATTTAAAGGAGCTACCCTCGTCATGAAAACGTGTTTAGCACACAATTTGTTTTCCGAGGGAATTGAACGAAAAATTGTACATCACGGCGAAGTTGCGGGCAGAAGTGATGCAATGATCTAGGTTCTGGCAATTCACCTGCGAGTGAGCAACAGAAAGGTTTGCAAAACATTTGTTGCTAATTATCTTTTGTCACTATAATGGCTGGCCGGGCCTGCTATAACTAACTGTGCAAGGTTTCTTTGTGAGCGAGTCATTTGCAGGATGTGCCAAGGTCATCTGCAAGATTGACCTATTTGGTTTGCCCGCCTTTTTTATATGGTATTTCCTACGCCCGAGTGAATTCCATTACCTCTACCAATGTGCTTATCTGTCTGGGAAGACAGATCCTATATTGCATACTAACCTTGCTGCTGGCAGTACTGGTTCCATGTGGTCGTCTGATGCTAAATAGGTGATGCTGAAATTGCACAGGTGCCCCTTAGAGGTGATAATGTCATGAAGCTGAGGGCCAAGGACATAATAACATTGGGCAAAGCTCAGTTTTAAGAAGGTGCCTCGCTAAACAACTGCCATTGTTTCATTTTTGTTTCCCTCCAGGTTTTACCATAATCTAGAACAAATTTCTCTGTGGCCATTTCTCAGCTAAAGCCCTGTTGATTGCAGTTATTTATGTTTGTCTAACTAAGAAGAAAAGGAAAGAAAGACTTGCATTTATATAGTCACAACCACTGGATGTCCTGAAGTGCTTTGCAGTCAATGAAGTACTTTTCAAAGTCTACTCACTGTAGTAATGTAGGAAACACAGCTGCCAATTTGCACACAGCAAGCTCTCACAAACAGCAATGTGAGAATGACCAGATAATCTATTTTAGTGATGTTGATTTGGGTATAAATATTGGCAGGAAACTGGAGAAAACTGCTCTGCTCTTCTTCGAAATAGTGCCATAAGATCTTTTACATCCCCCTGAGAGAGAGCAATTTAACATCTGATCTGAAAGATGGCATCTTCGACACTACATAATTCCCTCAGTACTGCACTGGAGTGTCAGCCTAGACTTTGGTGCTCAAGTCTCTGGAGTGAGACTTGAACTCAAAACCTTCTGACTCAGAGGTGAGGGTGCTACCAACTGAGGCACTAGCTAACACTAAGAAAACTAAGGCAACTAAGAAAAATTAATAAAGATTCTGCCCACAGTAAATCACTAAAATACTTTGAGACTCCATGAGGATTGTTAAATTGTGTTCAAGCTGGGTGGATGAGCTAAATGGGCTGAATCTATAATGTACTTATCTATAATGTGCCAAAAAGAGGCATGTTGGCTTCTTTCTTTCTGTCATGTTACATCTGAGGCTAAAAGCCTGATTCACTCACAGAAAAATAGTACAGTTTATTTTGAATTGCAAGCCCCGAATACATACGATTATGTCCAGTTAGATATCCGAGACAAATCATTAAAAATATCTTATGGGATTTATTTGCATATAAGATTGATTGGCACTTTGTTTTGAGTTTAAGAGAAACATTGCTTTGTCCAAGTCAAACTTTAATCCATCTGAAACCGTCAGAGAGAGATTCTATGAACAGCCAGCAACAACCAACCATGTAAAGGTTGATATGCAGGAACCTCATTTAAATGGTAGTTTAACACAGCAGGTGTGGCTGTTTGTTGTTTTCTACCTCCCAAAGAGCGAAAATAAAGCCTGCAACTTGTATAACTCGATAGTGTTGTTGATTGTCTCATCCATTCATTGCTTAATAAATTTGTTTAACAATCTATAGTCTAAGCCACAATCTACTGGATTGTTTATTTTAAGGTGTCAGCCGTGGCTCAGTGGGTAGCACTCTCGCCTCTGAGTTACAAGGTTGTGGGTTCAAGCCCCACTCCAGAGACTTGAACACATAATCTAGGCTGACACTACAGTGCAGTACTGAGGAAGTGCTGCACTGTTGGAGATGCCTTCTTTCGGATGAGATGTTAAACTAAGGTCCTGTCTGCTCTCTCAGATGGATGTAAAAAATCCCATGGTATTTTTCAAAGAAGAGGAAGGGAGTTCTCTTGGTATAGCGACCAATATTTATCGCTCATGAAAACAGTGTAATCTCATTGCTGTTTGGGGGACTATGCTGTGTGTAAATTTGCTGCTCTTCCAAAGTATTTCATTTGCTGTAAAGCGCTTTAGGGAAATCCTAAGGTTTGCTAGATAAATACCGGTTCTTTCATTTTTTTATACTTACTGACTTCCAAAGTCAAGGAAGATCACATGAGGACACTCGATATAGCAGTAAGTCATACTATACTGATTTCTATTTGATGCCTGGACCAAACTCAGAGTAAAGTTCCCTCTACTCAGCCATAGCAATATTCCTCAGTCCCAACCTTCAAGGAGAACTCATTCTTGCATCAGTATCAATCTTTACATTTCCCATATCAGTTATCCTTAAGGTCTATCTGTGTGAATACAGTAATAAAATATGACAAATTGGAGATAGTTTTCTTCTACGGGCCCTGACCATTAAGAGCTGGGTTTAGATACCCCACCTTAATTCCCATAGAATCCAGACTGCTGGTAAAGAGAGGAATCCTTCATCAAATCATAGAAATTTACAGCACGGAAAGAGGCCATTTTTGCCCATCGTTACGTGCCGGCTGACAAAGGGCTATCCAGCCTAATCCCACTTTCCAGCTCTTGGTCCATAGCCCTGTAGGTTACGGCACTTCAAGTGCACATCCAAATACATTTTAAATGTGGTGAGGGTTTCTGCCTCTACCACCCTTTCAGGCAGTGAGCTCCAGACTCCCCACTGCCTTCTGGGTGAAAACATTTCCCCTCAAATCCCCTCTAAACCTTCTACCAATTACTGTGAATCTATGCACCCTGGTTGTTGACCCCTCTGCTAAGGGAAATAGGTCCTTCCTATCCACTCTATCTAGACCCCTCATAATTTTATATACCTCAAAAAGGTCTCTCCTCAGTCTCCTCTGTTCCAAAGAAAACAACCCCAGCTTATCCAATCTTTCCTCATAGCTAAAATTCTCCAGTCCAGGCAACATCCTCGTAAATCTCCTCTGTACCCTGTCTAGTGCAATCACATTTTTCCTGTAATGTGGTGACCAGAACTGCACGCAGAACTCTAGCTGTGGCCTAACCAGTGTTTTATACAAGCACGACACTCCTGCTCTTGTATTCTTTGCCTCGGCTAATAAAGGCAAGTATTCCATATGCCTTCATAACCACCTTATCTACCTGGCCTGCTATCTTCAGGGATCTGTGGACATGCACTCCAAGGTCCCTTTGTTCCTCTACACTTTTCAATGTCATACCATTTAATGTGTATTCCATTGCCTTGTTAGCCCTCTCTAAATGCATTACCACACACTTCTCTGGATTGAATTCCATTTGCCACTGTTCTGCCCACCTGACCAGTTCATTGATATCTTCCTGAAGTCTACAGCTTTCTTCTTCATTATCAACCACACAGTCAATTTTTGTATCACCGGCAAACTTCATAATCATACTCCCTACATTCAAGTCTAAATCACTGATGTATACCACAAAAAGCAAGGGATCTATTACTGAGACCTGTGGATCCCCACTGGAAACAGCCTTCCAGTCACAAAAACACCCATCGACCATTACCCTTTGCTTCCTGCCTCTGAGCCAATTTTGGATCCAACTTGCCACTTTGCCCTGGATCCCATGGGCTTTTACTTTCAATCCGTCTTGGTTTAGTATGACCACAAGTACTTCGGCAAAGGGCACCATACTGTGCGGGCCCACCAGTTACACTTTTTGTCAAGATTCTTTAATGGCTAGAAATTTGCCAGCCTGTCGATATTTGAATTTTAATGTCACTTTTGTTAAAAAATAAGAATAAATATTTCGCCATTTTTTAACAAGGTAAATTTGGCCAAAAAATATGCCTGTCGATAAAAATCGGCATTGCTGGAGGAATCGTGTTGGAAACCAGCATTCTCGCCAACTTTACTGCAAGGCCGATATCGCCAAAAATACAGGGGAGAAAACACAAAAAGAAAATTCCAAAAAAAAAAATCAGAAAACAGTAACAATACCCTTAAGTAATCAATCGCTGAAAAATAATATTTTTAAAACTTAAACTTACCTTTTTTGTAGGTCTTCCTACTTACCGACGTTTCTGATGCTGCAACGCTTGCTTTTCTCATATGTTGCTTTTTCATCCGAGTACCGGTTCACCAAATGGCTAAATTTAGGCAGTCCTATTTTTTTTACATATGGCGATCCGCTTTTTGGCAATATTTCAAAACCACCATTCTTAACCTTTGGGGAATTATGTGATATTTCTTTCAACAACAAAAAAGCACTTTTAATGCAAAAAAATTGCATTAAAATGTGCGTTCGGCTGGCTAATTTCTAGCTCAAGGTACCCCTCCCCCAATTACCCAACTGGCAAATGGTATGATAAATGTTGTGAATGTGGATTGGTATATGGTTGTCCTGAACCCAAAATGAACTGCAGATGAATCAAGGAAAGGAGAGGGAAAGAATAGCTGGAGTATTGATTTTAATATCTGATCCCGGATCCAAGGTCCTGCAGACATCCAAGGGACTTTCATATTCAAATATGCTGTGTTTCATAAACAGTCCATATTGCATATGCTGTCAATTGTAGACTATAACTCAACAGAAAATGGATGCACTTCAATTTCCAAACAACTCTATAAGCAACAAAGACACTTGTATTTATATAGTACCTTTAACATAGCAAAAAGTCTCAAGGTGCTTCACAAGAGCATTATTGGAGAAAATTTGACACTTTTCCACATAAAGGAGGATAGAGAGAGAGGCAGAGAAGTTTAGAGCTGGAATTTTGGAGCTTAATGCCTTGGGAGCTAAATCAAGGATGCGCCAGAGACCAGAATTGGAGGCTCAAGGAGATTGCAAAGATAGGGAAGGTGGAAGCCATGGAGGGATTTGAAAACAAGGATAAAAATTTTTAAAATTGACGCATTGCGGGAGCCAGTTTTGTCAGAGAGCACAGGGAAGATGGGCAAGCGGGAGGTAGTGCGAATTAGGACACAGGCAGCAGAGATTTGGAAGATCTCAAGTTTACGGAAGGTAGAACGTGGAAAGCCAGCCTGGAGTGCGTGGCAATAGTCAAGTCTAAAGGTAATAAAGGCATGGTGATGGTTTCAGCAGCAGGTGAGCTGAGGCAGAGAAGGAGTTGGGCGATGTTACACAGGTGGAAATAGGCATATTAGTGATGGTGAGGATACGAGGTCGGAAGTTCATCACAGGGTCAAATATGACACCAAGATTGTCAAAAGTCTGGTTCAGCCGCATACAGTTGCCAGGGAAAGGGATGGAGTTGGTGACTAGGGAACGGAGTTTGTGGCGGAGAATGAAGGCAATAGCCCTGAAAATACAACCCCTCCATGTGCATACAATGTGTGCACACGCCCGAAGAGGCCCCGCAAGTTCCGCACGCGAAGCACATGCGCCTAAACCCAACACTTGCGATCTGTCAAAATGTCTTGACAGATCACACGCCTACCCGGGAGAAGGGTCTTCACGGGCAGAGATTTGGGCTATTTGTCCAACTCTTGCCCGGTGAATGTCCTTTAAACTCTTATGCCTGGTAAGACCTGCTTTTACCAGTGTAAGAGTTTTAATAGATAGAAACAATAAATGTTGTTACTTATTTTTATATTAAAAACTCTGTCTATGAAGGTAAGTTTATTTTTAACACGATTAAGACATTTTTTTTAAATGCAAAAAAAATTTTTTTTTCTCTAAAACATTTAATTTAATGCAATTTCTATTTATTTTTAAAAAGTGAAGTGTTTTTTTTTAAGTTATGTTTGTGTCTTATTTGATTTTACTGTGAATGAGAATACTACATTGTGATTGGTGGTCCAGGACCACGTGATCCCAGGATGTGTGTACGCTCCTGGAATACGTGGGCTTCTGCGTTGGGCTGCACAGCTCGGCCTCGGAACGCAAGTGTTCGTTCCTCCTGGACTACCAGGTACTTTCGTTAAAAAGAAATTTGGTTGGAGGCATCTGCCTGCGGGCAGACTCCGACCGCAATTTTTGGTCCAATGGTTTTGGTCTTCCCAATATTTAGTTGGAGGTAATTTCTGCTCATCCAGTACTGAATATTGGACAAGCAGTCTGACAATTTAGAGACAGTGGAGGGATAAAGAGAGGTGGTAGGTGTCGTCAGCATACATGTGGAAACTGAAGCTGTGTTTTCGGATGATGTCGCCGAGGAGCAGCATGTAGATGAGAAACAGGACACTCATTTGCAGTAATTTACGCTGCTTCAAATAGGTTAAGGCTGATATAACAGACAATATCGCTGAAAGAAAATTAAAAGACAATGTTAATAGGCCCGGGATTTGTGGTCCGGATGACGACGAACTGGCAGTGTTAAACTGACGGCAACTTCGGGAGTTAGCACAGGCGCATGCGGACATCCTGAAGTTGTGGTCTGTCATTCACTGCTCAGACACAGGCTGTGCTGTGCCCACCCACAGAGCCGCTAATCTCTCACATCAGGCAAACTGACGAAAACTGCGGCTCTTCTGCAGTTATTACGCTGTGAACTTCCCCACTAAAAGTCAGACCCAAAGGGTTTTAACAGTGTATTGACTGCTAAACAAAGCTTAAGGGCCTGAAAAACTCACTTTAATTTTGTCCAGTGTGAAATTTGTCCATTTTAATTAAAAATTTTAAGAAACTTTTAAAAAATAATATATTTTTTTATTAGTTTGCTCATCTTTATTTCAGGTTTGCCTTTTCCCCATGTGAGAGCTCCAATCTTTGTTTCACTGTGTCTAACATTTTTTTTAAAGTTAGAATTGTAAGAGCTTACCCATTTCCTTGTTCGGTGTCTGTGAGAATTCTGCATTTTGATTGGCAGTTTAGACAGCTTGTTGCTGTCACAGCAGCTCACACTAAGGGATTCCCACTAAACGCCGTTGAATTGAACTGAACGTCGGAAAACCCGAACTTCTCGACACAGAGATCACGAGATCTTTGTGCGAAGCTTATTTCAGGGCCAGTGGTAAATACCTTTGCTTCACCACTGACCGCAAATTCCGGGCCAATATTTCCGTGCATCACAGTGTTCGAGAACTACAAAACAAAACATCTTAAATCAAAAGGTAGGTTACAGAGCTGGCAATTCCTTTTAAGTAGTTCTCTATTAGTGAGGGAGACAAAGAATGGTATGATGAATCAAAGGCCATTATAGCGAGGATTGACTGTCTTGCTTGACAACACTGGCTGCCTTGAAAATGTCATCATACTTCGACTCTTCATAAAAATGTTAAATTGCTCTTTTGTATTATTCCTTTCCGGACGTGTGATAAAAGATGGTAACCATCAGCCTTGGCAGTTATATTTATTTCATTTGTCTTGTGTGATTTATTATGCATGAATTAAAAAAGAGAAATGGACTTTTGCACAAATACATTATGATGTTAACAATGCAGAGTCTTTCCACTTGTCAAGTCAAGCTGCTTTTTTCAACTTAAAACTGCTGTTTCTTTCAATGTTGTCTTTTGATCAGTTTCGGAGGCTTGACCGATTCTTTAACTAGCAGCTATCCGGTGGCATTGCTCACAGCTAGTCGGCTGTTATGCTGTTTAACAGCAGCTTATATTTATATAACGCCTTTAATGTAATAAAATGTCCCAAGACACTTCACACAGGAGCGTTATCAAACAAAATTTGATATTGAGCCACATAAGGAGATATTAGGGCAACTTAGTCAAAGCGGTAGGTTTTAAGGAGCGCCTTAAAACAGGAGAAAGAGGGCGAGATGCAGTGAAGTTTATGAAGGGAATTCCAGAGCTTAGAACCTGGGCAGCCAAAGGCATGGCTGCCAATGGTGGGGTAATTAAAATCAGAGATGTGCAAGAGGCAGGCGCATAGAGCGGGGAGGGAGTGGTGGTTGTAAGGGTGGAGGAGGTTTAAGAAATAGGGAGGTGCAGGCTATGGAGGGATTTGAAAGCATGGATGTAAATTTTTAAATCAAGGGATTGCTGGATGTGAAACCAATGTAGGTCAGCAATCACAGGAGTAATGGGTGAACAGGACTTGATGAAAGTTAGGATACAGGCAGCAGAGTTTTGGATGAGCTCAAGTTTATGGAAGGTGCAAGGTGAGATTCCGTTCAGGAGAGCAGCAGAATAGTTGAGTCTAGAGGTAGCAGAAGAGCTGAGGCTGGGGCAGTGGCGGATGATGTTACGGAGATGGATGCAGACTGTCTTGGTGATGGTGCGGAAATAGGGGTCAGAATCTCAGCTCAGGGTCAAATAGGGCCAAGGTTGTGAACTTGTCTGTTTCAGCCTCAGAAAGGGATGGAGTCAGTGGCTAGGGAACGGACTTTGTGGTGGGGACCGAAGTCAATGGCTTTGTTCTTCCCAATATTTGTTGGGAGGAAATATCTGCTCATCTAATATTGGATGTCGGACAAGCAGCATGACAACAATAACAACTTCTTGTACTTATATAGCTCCTTTAACGTAGTGAAACATCCCAAGGTGCTTCACAGGAGTATTGTGCAACAAAAATTTGACACCGAGCGCACAAGTAGAAATTAGCGCTGGTGACCAAAGGCTTGGTCAAAGAGGAAGGTTTTAAGGAGCGTCTTGAAAAGAGGTAGAGAGACGGAGAGGTTTAGGCAGGGAGTTCCAGAGCTTGGGGCCCAGGCAGCAGAAGGCACGGCCACCAATGGTTGAGCGATTATAATCAGAGATGCTCAGGAGGGCAGTATTAGAGGAGCGCAGACATCTCGGGGTGAGTTGTGGGGCTGGAGGAGATTACAGAGATAGGGAGCAGCGAAGCCATGGAGGGATTTGAAAATAAGGATGAGAATTTTGAAATCAAGGCGTTGCTTAGCCGGAAGCCAATGTAGGGAGCACAGGGGTGATGGGTGAGCGGGACTTGGTGCAAGTTAGGACACGGGCAGCCGAGTTTTGGATCAGAGACAGTGGAGGGGTTGAGAGCACTGGTGATGAGGTAGAGCTGGGCCGTCAATGTACATGTGGAACCTGACGTTATGTTTTCAGATGATGTCGCCGAGGGGCAGCATGTAGATAAGAAATACGAGGGGGCTAAAGGTCCTTGGAGAACTTTGCCTTGTAACATACAATCGGTTCATTTTGACGTCGGGTGATAATGTAAAATGAGTGATATCGGCTTTGCTGCCGGTTAAACAATTTTCCTAATTTTTTTAAAATTCAGCGGAAACAAAAATCAGGAGAGGTGTTTAACGGGCAGCCGAGCCGATATCATGGCTCAGATTTTGCAGTCAGCAGCAAAGTGACAGCGCTCGCCGCTGACCTCAAAGAAATCTGCCCACAATGATCTAGCGATCTATATGGCGTCAATTCCACCTTTTCCAATGTTAATTTGATTCTGGCGCCAAGGCTAGGGGATCTCCAAGGACCAGCAATGTGATGTCCTCAAGCAGGCTAAGCAGCCAATCGCATTGAAGAATTCTCACAGACAGCAAACCTGGAAGTAAAATACACTGATTATCCTTCACTTTGAATAAATTTCATAGAGCAAAATAAAATTTGGAGCATACGTGGGATTTAGGTAGAAAATGAAATATTATAAATAAACTTACATTATTTTTATTATATTAAAAACAAATGGAATTTATATCATAATGGAAACATTTGAGATTCCACAAATATATAATTTGTTTTTCAGGACCAGAGAGGTTGTTCAGCAGTAATCATGACTTAGCAGACCATAAAAAACCCCAGTTACACCCCACTGAACAAGGATGAACTTTTTCAAGGGTTTTTAACAGCAATATTAGGGCGTCAAAGCTGAAGTTCAGTGATTTCAAAAAGATTGCCTTCTGTGGGATCTTCAACATATCCTGTGGATAAGCAGGGAATCACTGACAGCATCTTCTGGATGTCTGCATTTAACTGTGCATGTGCGGACGCCAGAAGTTGCTTTGCCAGTGAACGCTAACAGTTTCATCGTCATTACAACCGCAAAATTGGGGCCCATGTGTTTTACATTATCACCCAATGATCCCCAAAGTGCAAAGGTAAAGCTGTGATCAATGTGGCCTGCCACTTTACTTTAAGGTCACAAAGTATAATTGATGTAAATTCTGACAGAAATTAGAGGTTAATTGTTATTGCTGAAGATCAAGATTTGCAAATTGAGAGATTGTCCACAAATCCAATTACACTGCCTTCCAAGGTGCAATAGAGAAAGTTTCCTGACTACGCATTGCTAGTGACACTCGCATGTTTACATTAGGTGTTACTTTGAGTCTTTATTTTTTAAAGAGATGTTTTTGACTGGGTACATTTTTTTAGATGCAACACCTATTATTTTCAAAATGATCATTTCAGTGAGGTGTCCTCATTTTCTGTTATTTGGAGAATGAAGAGTGTGAACGAAGTGATCGATGACTCAACTCAACTTCAATTTGGTTCCAGCTAGCAACTGGAAAACCACCTCTAATCACGAGCCAGGAGAGAAAGAGACAATTGAAGTGCAAAAATCAATAAATGAATTAATTACTGGCTCAGAATTCACCATTTGGCCACACAGACTGATAGAAATACAGCTGTAGAATCATCCCAGAGAGCATCGCAATATCCCTGATCATCCCTGGCCACGTGTAGTGTTTAATGTGCTCTTTTAAGGTGCTACAGAAATATCAGGAAACATTTGTTTTGTTCAGCACAGAGCTATACTGGTCCTGGGGGGTGAAAAGGGAGAGCATAATGCAGATGTAAAATAGGGCTTTTGATACATTTCAAGTTTAACTTAATTAATATATGACATAAGGAATCAAATAAGGCAATGCTTCTTTATTGCACTTAGAAGAAGTTGCGCAATCATTTGGCTTAAACCAAACGTAATTGGAAAACATCAAACAGATGTCAAAGCTTTAACACATGGCATTTGACAACAAACTGCTTCTGGGTGTCAGCCAATTCTCGCACCAGGGCTACAATGTGGCCTGTATCACAGAGTCAATTCATAAATGAGGGAGTTAAACATTCTTTGCATGTGCAGCCTGTCCTCGCCGCACAGCACTGCCCCCCAGTGATCAAGATTCACGGCGCGGCCCTGGACAAAGTGGACCATTTCCCATAGCTCGGGAGCCTCTTATCAACAAAAGCAGACATTGATGTGGAGATTCAACATTGTCTCCAGTGTGCCAGTGCAGCCTTCGGCCGCCTGAGGAAAAGAGTGTTCAAAGACCAGGCTCTCAAATCTACCACCAAGCTCATGGTCTACAGGGCTGTAGTAATACCCACCCTCCTGTATGGATCAGAGGCATGGACGATGTACAGAAGACACCTCAAGTCGCTGGAGATATATCACCAATGATGTCTCCGCAAGATCCTGCAAATCCGCTGGGAGGGCAGATGCACTAACATCAGTGTCCTCGTCCAGGCTAACATCCCCAGCATTGAAGCACTGACCACACTCAATCAGCTTTGCTGGGCAGGCCACATAGTTCGCATGCCAGACACAAGACTCCCAGCAATTGCTCTATGCGGATCTCCTTCACGGCAAACGAGCCAAAGGTGAGCAGTGGAAACGTTACAAGGACACGCTCAAAGCCTCCCTGATAAAGTGCAACATCACCACTGACACCTGGGAGTCCCTGGCCAAAGACCGCCCTAGGTGGAAAAAGTGCATCCGGGAGGGCGTTGAGTTCTTCGAATCTCAACGCTGAGAGCGTGAAGAGGTCAAACGCAGGCAGCGGAAGGACCATGTGGCAAACCAGTCCCACCCATCCCTTCCCTCGACGAATGTCTGTCTCACCTGTGACAGAGTCTGTGGCTCTCGTATTGGACTGTACAGCCACCAAAGAACTCACTTCAGGAGTGGAAGCAAGTCTTCCTTGATTCCGAGGGACTGCCTATGATGATGATGATGGGATGTGTGCTATTGTAAACCCACACTACATCCTCATTAGCATATGTTAGTCCTGCTGTGCAGTACACCTGTTTGGAACAAAATTAAAGTAGCGAAATATAAACAGTGTTTGTTTCAAAAAACATGCACATCTCATTAATGGCTTAATGAGGGCATTGTCATTTGTTCAGTTTTCTTGCCTCCTCTCCTGAAAGTGCTGCCTCATGCTGGGATATAGTTCTAGGGTCAACAACAGCTTACCAGAGCAGTATTTTGACCAAGGGTGACTGCAGACTATGTCGGCACAACATTCAATCATAGGGGACCGGCACATTCAAACCAGATCCTCCTCAGCCAGCATCCAAAGATTGGGGTCACTGGCTAACACGCAGTAGTGGAATGTGGCTGACTTGCTCCTCTTTGCCCAAGGGCAGTAAGGACAATTCTAATGCCACAACTGCTGCCCTGACTAAATGCCTGTTTAATCTCACATCCTACATTGTATATCCCTAATGGACAGTAATCTTTGGCATGGTATTTCCAAGATCCAATCAACTCAGGAACCATCATTCAATCAACTCTACCTGTACTTACCCTTCCAACTTTAAACCTCTATGCAATCATCTATCTATCTATCCGGCTTTTTGCTGGTTGATGTTTGGCTGTCTTCAAAACTATATCTGTCCATTGTATTTCTGGAATTAATTTGTCTGAAAAACCTCCAATCAGCCCCTACATTTCAAGTATACTTAAGTGGAAAATGTAAGCCATAAAAGGAGACGGTATCTCAGTGCTTAAGTAATCTCAATGCTACGTATTTATCCATAAACTACCTCTGCAATCTTTTAACTTTCAAAACTATCCTTATTTTAGACCAAGTCTACTTTGCCCCCAAAATGTAACAACTCCACCCTCAGACAAGTACCTTGTACACTGCACTGGTAAGACATCCTCATTTCTCATGACAATTGTTGATGAGATTGGCAATTCGGTGGCAATTTATGGATGTTTTTGTGTTGCGGTCCAGACTGTTTCGAAACTTGCCGGAGACAACCCCCCAATCCCCCAATCACCCCACCATGACCCTGCTTCTCTTCAAGGCAGTCTGTGGCTCTTAAAGCTGAACTGCCTTCTACACATAAAAAAAATGCTAAAAATGCTTCAGCACTAACACAAATGGCTCAACAGGCCAGGGAAAGGGCACCCAGGGTCTCCTACACAGCACACCAATTTTATGCAAGGGGTTAATACTGGAAGAGCAGTCCTCTACCAACAAGGGGCCAGGAGATTTTCCAGAAATAAGGATGTAGGACCAGATAGCCGAGATGGTCACTGCCAACAGTGTGGCTCTCACCACCTGGCTCCAGTGCCGAAAGAAGTTTCATGACCTCAGACCAGTGGTCAAGGTCAGTGAATGCATCTTCAAAAGCTGTCTCTTACCAACTGTATCACTAGCCTCATACATTGCTCAATGCAAACCGCCCCCCCCCCACCCCCGCGCCCCCCCCACCCACTATCACTCACCTACCAACAAACTCTACCAAACACGAGGTACACCTCATATTCCTAGCTTCACTTCATCCTTTTGGAGGAGACGGCGCTTGCCATTTTTGGGAGGGGCATGACTGAGCGTTTGTTCAGTGGTGGGACTGAAAGAATATAAGATGCCGGTGTCCTCATACATTATCCTCCGTCTTACATCCAAGAAGAGGGAGAGGCGAGTGAAGAAGAGGCAGAAGGAACACCGTCACTCGATTTCACACTCCCAGCCACCAGCTCCTTGAGGTCATCCTGCAAGGTCATTTGCAGTGTTCCCTATTAAAAGTCAGCAGCCTTCCACCAGCCATTCTGCAGCCTAGTGATGTGTAACGTCACTAGGATAGGCAAAGGCACACGCAAGACAGTCACTAAGGGAATGCACAAGGACGATTAGTTGATTTTTTGATGTAATATTTGATGCATATATGGATTAAGTTTGATTGGAATATATGCTGTATGATGGCTTTTATTTCAGAATTGTGGCCAAGAAGACGCTGTGATGGTCAGTAACAGAGGGAAGGCAAGGTGTGGGACAAATATGGAAAGGGAAATTAGGGTTGTGGTCACTGGGACTGCAGGCGGATGATTCCATCCCGGATATCCTGGCAAGAAAGGGTCTGTCTGGGATGCTTTCTGCCCTCTGCTTCCTCCTCTTCCGCTTCCTCCGCCTTCTGTGAGCAGCTTGTCCGCTTTGCTGCCTCTGCTCCATCTCCATGTGATGTTGCAGCCCAAGGGCAACTAGAGCCCCCAGTACTGTAAGCAAGTGGTCTTCTCAGAGGCCTTCCTTTAAGTGCCAAAGCCTTGAAAACGCCCAGCAGCACTCCCTGCACTCCATCACGCATTAACAACTTTTAGATATATTGCATCGCCACTACTCCAATAAAATGTTAAAAAAAGTTGAAAAGCAAAAATCTAAACTTACCCGAATGTTTTGTGTGTCTCTTTACGAAGCGCTGGTAGCCTCTCTGTTGTACTGCTGCACGCACATTCTTCCGTGCATGATTTAGAGAGGGTGGTATTAAGAGCGACAATGTCGAAAATCACAGGTTGTGTGTCAATTCAGGTGTTTCACACCGATTGTCACAATCTGCATCACTTAAATATGTGCGGCGACACAGGAAACGGCAGCCTGCCGACCTGCCCAAAATGGCACTGGAAGCGGGCAGAAGACGACCGCCATTTTTTGCAAAGCCGGCTCAAAGGTCCCAGTTTCGCGGCCATAGGGCTAGAAATTGACCAGCCTTGCACCCGTTTTTTCGGCGCTATTTCGTCTTTTTTGATGGTATAAGGCACACACCTAAATTGGCAAAAGTTGTGCGCCGGCGGTTTTGAAATACCGCTGAAAAGCGGAACACCATTGTGTAACACCAAAAAAAATACAAATGCAAAAAATTCAAAACGTGCACACCCGTAGTTTGGAAGAAAAACACACCCAAGAAAACCCTGCTTTGCAGCCCCAGAAACAATAATAAGTATGGAGACCTGCAAAAAAAATAAGTTCAAGTTTTTATTTTTTGATTCTTTTTCAGCGATTCGCGTGTCTTGTGAATATTTTGTGATTTTTTATTTTTTGCAAATTTTTTTTTGGTGTGTTTTAGCGGCAATCGGTCTTGGACTAAAATTGGCGAGGACTGTGGTTTCCACTGCAAATCCTCGTGCAACACCGATTTTTATTGTCGGGCGCATTTTTTTGCCAAATTTATGCCTTTAAAAAATAGTGGTATTTTTAACGGTGTTTTTGGCGGAAAATGCCGATATCACCAAAAGTTCAATTTCTAGCCCATAGAATTTACAGCACACAACAGGCCATTTGGCCCAACTAGTCTGTGCTGCTGTTTATGCTCGACACAAGCCGCTTTCACAGCCTACTTCATCTAACCCTCTCTGGATATCCTTCTAGAATTGGAGATTGGAAGGGGAAGAAGAAATATAGGTGTTATAATTTTACTTTCAAGAGAACCTATTCTGAAGGAACTTGTTCCGTGTTGTCTATAAGTGCAGAGATTTTCCAAACTGCTAACACTAAACCCACGACTTTTCTTCCTTGTCGAGGGTAACCTGCCATGCATAAGAAACAGGTTCACTCTCACATTCTGCCTCTTATCCCTTTTTAATCAATTTACGATGTCTGGCTGAGGGGAGCGAAATAAAAGCTTTGACAAGTGATAGCACCTGCAGCATAGTGAAAGGATCAGCTGAGCAGAAACAGCAGCCTAATGCTGATAACAATTTATTTCCTTTTAAGAGAGGCACAGGCCTACAATATATGTCAATAATAGAAGTCGCTTCACGTGACTTAACCTTAGTAGAAGCAATATGAGCACAACCAAAGGGGCAGTTAGGTCAATACATGGCGATCTGTACAAAAAGGAACCCCACAGTGGCTTTTAAGTAAAAAAAAAAGAGATTTTCCCTTGCTTTTATTTTATTTAAGCCTCTCAAGGCTTTTAACCAGTACAAGATTGCAAAGGGAACAATTTTTGTCATGTAACGTTTATGCTCATCACAATGACCTTATTGTGTTAGTGCTAAGAATGGAACAATTTTCATTTCAGTCACACACCAGTCAACAGCATGGCTAGATGCAGGTTAAAAATTTATTTAATCTGCCCAACAATGCTCCTCTGCCATTATTTGTGGGGGTACATTCCCTCCCCACATCAATGTGGCATGTTAATAAATTAGACTGATAGATGTCATTAAATGCAAAAAGAAAATGTGAGGTAATACATGTTGTGAGGCTGAATAAGGAAAAATACTAATTGGTTAAGCTTTTAAAAAAAGAGAGATTTAAGAGTTACGGTATAGAAATCTTTACAAAAGCTGTATTAAAAAAGCATATGGGATCCTAGGTTTTATAAATAGGTATATTGAGTAGAAAAGCAAAGAAGTACCATCTACAAGATGCACTGCAGCAACTCGCCACAGCTTCTTCGGCAGCACCTCCCAAACCCCGTGACCTCGATCACCTAGAAGGACAAGGGCAGCAGGCGCATGGGAACTTATCACTTGCAAGTTCCCCTCGAAGTCACACACCATGCTGACTTGGAAATATATCACTGTTCCTTCATTGTCGCTGGGTCAAAATCCTGGAACTCCCTCCCTAATAGCACTATGGGAGTACCTTCATCACACAGACTGCAGCAGTTCAAGAAGGCTGCTCACCACCACCTTCTCAAGGACAATTAGGGATGGGCAATAAATGCTGGCCTTGCCAGCGATGCTGACATCCCATGAACAATTTTTTAAAAGAAGTAATGGTAAACCCATACATATTACTTGTTAGGTCATTGTTAGAATACTGTATCTAGTTTTGGGCACTCTACGTAAGGTGAAGAGTATGGAGGGGATAGAGAAGAGTTTCACTAAGATGATAGCCGGGATGAGAAGGTCCAGTTATGAGGCGAGAATAGAGAAACTAGGGTTCTTTTCATTAAGTTCAGAGAAGATCTGACAGAGGTGTCCAAAATAATGAAGGCTTTTGATTAGCTAAATAGAGAAAAGACTAATTCTACTGGTCGGTGAGTCGGGAATTTGAGAGCATAAGTTCAAGACCATCAACAAGAGAGAGCTTGGGATATTATTTTTTACACAGGGGGTTGTTAGGAAATGGCATGTTCTACCAGAAACAGTGCTACAAGTAGAATTCATCATAGCTTTAAAAATGGAAGTGCATCATTATTTAAAGGAGAAAAATGTAATAGATACAAAGAAAGGTCAGGGGAATAAGTGCATAGTTCTTTCAGGGAGCTGGCACAGGCACAATGGTTCAAATGGCATCCTTCGATGCATTCAAATTCTATAGTTTTACCATTTCCTACACTAGGGGGATGAAATTGGTCTTTGGCAGTGGTGTGAAACGGGCGATAACAAATTAACAGTCTGTTATGTATCTCACATTACTATATATAACTGTATCTTACCACGCTATACATGACTGTAACTGGATATGACCTGTAACAATAAGCATACCTTACCACCAGGGGTGCACTTGCAGGAGACACTCCATACCTGTCCCACTGTGGTATATAAAGGGAGGTCTCAGGCAAGTGCAGCACTGGAGAGCTGGAATTAAAGGTGCAGGTCCTGAGTGACCCTGACTTCAGCATGTGTCTCGTGTAAGTCAGTACATTAGAGTCAAGACTTAACACAGTCCATTTTACACCACGGCCAATTTCCATTGCCACTGAAGCATTGAAGTCAATGGGAAAGAAAATCAGGTGCAGTGCAAACTGGCTGTCGACTTGCTATTGGCTGGTTCGCACATTGGCAAAGACCAAATCCGCTGCCCCCTCTCTCGCCCCCCCCACCCCACCCAGGTGACCTGTGACCTTTCTAATTGTGATTTCCAATTTGCTGTCCAGCTGTGCCAGTCTGTCGGTGTAGGCCCAAGCCCAGTAGGAAATGAGCCCATTTATATCGAAACTTACAACCAATAAATAGGTAAGATTTTCAACCCATCAACTAGATTTGAACACAAATTCGCAGAGGTTGGAGAGAGGTGCTTAATCCACTGCTCTATTAAACCTTCCACCAAAACATATTTATTTAATATATATTGTAGAGGTACTCAATTATTTTTGGTCAGGGCACCATAATTCCAAACCCATCTCCCTGAATCCTGGTTCCAATATTGCCTCAAAGGGTATAAATGAAGGTCAAGAAGCAAAAGTGAGGGGCAAGATGGGCCATAAGTGGGCCCAAGTAGTATTCAAAGTATCATTGGTAATTATGCATTGACTGTTTTCTCTTTTGGCAATCAGATGCAGATTAAAATGTGATACACTTCTTATGACTGAATCATAATCAGTAATCTTTGGATGAGGGTGACAATAACTGAATACAGTGTTCGACTCAATGATGTCCACTATGACAGCTGTTACCAGAAAAAAAATAACTGAAGGCAAACTGCTTCACCAACGCCACTGTGCATTTTACAAAATATGGCACACAGCCAGCAGCTAATATGCAGACAATAGTATAGCTGAGAGGTTCAGAATTACATAGAGTCCGTAGGTTCTTTGGCCTATCTGCTCTATTCCGATGTGCATACGCACACGGGACTCCTTCCACTCCATTTACCGCTTTCCATCCTGCCTCCCTTGTATACCTCTATTACTATCTCCCTCATATAATGCATCACGCCTCCCCATAAATGCAGCAATGTTATCTGCTTCAACCACTCCATGTGGCAGCAAGTTCCACATTCCCATCACTCTGTGTAAAGAAATGCCCCCTAAATTCTTTATTTGATCTTGCTGGTGGCTATTTTATATTTATCTGGTCTTTCAAATATGAGCCATATTTCCAAACTCTGATTGTTATCCTTTGATTCCGCTGGAAAGAGCTCATGCGCGGATCACAGATGAGGCCAGAATCAGGCTTAGCTGTGATGCCTTCGAAAATTAAAATAGCTTGTTTCCACGCATTGGGGCCAAAATTTGCCTTCGCCCAAAACAGGTTGCACCTTCCGCTCCTGTCAGTCAGCGGCGGAGCGGAGCTGATGTCATGACGCGTGTGCGTCACCACGCTCTCCCCTTCACTTAAAGGGGAGAGCCTTCGGCACTTTGACACCTCGGTGCACTGGGCCACCAGGGAGGGTTTCGGCCGGGCCAGCAGTCTGGCACCCAAGAGGGGGTGCCAGCCTGGCTGTTGGCGCCCCAGCCAAACCCGGGGGCATAACTGTCGGGCTGACCTGGCAGTCGACCGACAAAAAAAAAACGAGCTGGCCGCGGGAGTGCACCCTCCGCGCTGCCATGGCTCACAGAGTGAAAGCAAGGTGCACTAACAGAAAAAGCTGTCGGGGGCACCGCATGACAGATGAAAGATTTTTGCAGGTAAATTTCGCAGGAGGTGCGATGGAGGTGTGGGAGATCGGTGGTGTGCCCTTTGATGATGCACTTAGGATGGTCAGCAACGGGGCGGAAGTGGAGACCGCCAGAAAATTCCCTGAGCTGAATTTCGTTGCCGGTGGCCACTGGACCGGAAGTCAGCGACCGCTCCAATCCATCGCTTTCTGAAGGTAAGAGGCCTTTTTTGGGAGCTGAATTTCGGCCTCATTGTCTAGGTTCACATGTGATGAAGTAAGGCACACGTGGAATGGTATGCCAGCATGAGTTTGTAATGTCAGAAGAGAGAGAAAGGAAATGCATTTAGGGAAGAAGATACTCCATAAGTGCAGGTGTTGTACTTGAGCAGGAGGGTTGGAAATGTTATTCTAATGTTCAAACAAGAGTAAGTCATTAACCTGAAAATTATAGGCCAGTTAGTCCAGCACTTGAAGTGTGGAAAATGCTTGACACCATCATATGGGATATCATCAATGTTCACTTCTTGATCACAGAAGCCATAGGTAATATACAACACGAAGTAGAAAATAATGGGGGAGAAATTGTGTTCGGGACAATAACTTTTGCAGTAGCGCAAAAGTATCACCGTCGCTACGTGAGGGACTCTGACATGAACTTTAAGTTTCACGCTCCAGGAAGGAAGTGGAGCACTAAATCCCCTTGGAGTGTTAAAGCCGGCAAGTGGGGCGGTCGTGGTGTAGCTCTGCACAATGTCAAGGGCAGCGCTGCTGGGAACGGAGGCTCCTTTCCACTCTTAAAAGGAAAGTCCATCGCTGCAGGCTCTGCATGAAAATGAGGTCTTGTCAGAGGTAGCAGTGCGATCCACGACAATCAGCCCCAAGCGCTCTAGCTGAGTGCAGGGCTGATCGATCACAGCCGAAAAAAATGCTGAAAAATTGAAGTAAGGGATTCAGAAACATGTTTCACTTACTGAACCATCATCACCTTTAAATACAACTCCCCAGGTGGCCAGCCTCCCGAACAATCTTTCCTGCAGCTGTCGGTGTTGTCGCCCAGCGATGCTGCAGGGGGCTAACCGAAGGTCGGGCCCAGGGTGTTACCCGGGCGATGCGCAGCACAATGACATCACAATCTCCGGGCACAGGAGATCGTGGCGCTAGGGATCACCCCCGCCGCAAACCTCGACGGGAATTTCGTGGGCGTTGGTACTCTCGTCGTGCCCAGTCGCAAAGCCAATAGTGACCAGTTATCCCCCCCGAGGCGCTAATGGAGGCGCAAAGGAAGTGAATTTCTAGCCCAATGTTACATGCCTCATAAATCTGCTGTAATTCTCTGATTATGTAACTAAATTACAACAACAATGTTAAAGTTTAACTATAAATGTAAGTTGTTGTAACAAAATTAGTGGACAAAGCAAATGGATATCATAGAAATTTACAGCACAGAAGTAGGCTATCATCTCCATGGACGCTCAAATGTTTTGTTAAAATTTCACTTATCAAGTTTAAGATTAAGCAATATGGAATTATGATAAATTTGGTTAGCTGGATTAAAAATTCACTTCGCTGTGACATGGCAGATGATGGTACTGAGTAGAGTCATGCAGGCCTTTCATTAGCCAGCTGTACTACTATTACTACCATCGCTAATATAACAAAAACATACAGTTAGATTGTGCCTTTAACATAGAAAAACTCTCCAAAGTGCTTCACGGAGGCATAAGGAAAACCACAGTACATCAAAGAAGGAGATATTAGGAGGGGTGACAACAGCTTGGCCAAAGAAATGGTTTTAAGGTGGGTCTTAAAGAAAGAGGGGGTGATGGAGAGGTGGAGAGGCTTAGAGAGGGATAACAGAGTATGGGTCCTAGATGGCTGAACGCATGTCTGCTAATGGTGGGGTGAACAAGGGGGGTACGTACAGGAGGCTAGAGACAGAGAAATGGATAGATTGGGGGGAAGAGGTTGGTAGTGCTGGAGGATAGGGAGGAGTGAGGCCATGAAGGAATTTAAACACAAGGATGAGAATTTTAAAATATGTGAGGGATCTGGAGTAGTTCATTAAGTACCAGGAAGGATGGGTGAGCAGGACTTGGTGCAGGATAGGACATAGGCAAAAGTGTTTTGCAAGAGCTGTAGATTATGGAGGGTTGAGACTGGGATTCTGGCCAAGAGAGCACTGGAATACTCCAACCAGGAGCTGACAAGACCTAAATGTGCCCCCATATACTCTCCATCACAAAGATAATCTATAGCTCCCCCTGTAACATCACCCCCATCTGCACCAGCCTCAGCCCCATCTGCCACTACAACCTTCATCCATGTCTTTCAAAGTACTGTTCCAATCCTTTCCTGGCCAGCCTCCCCTCCTTCAACCCTCTGTAAAGTTCAGCTCATCCAAATCTCTGCTCCCTGGATCCTATCCCACACTAGGGCCATGCTTTTGCTGAGGTGGGGGGAGAGGTGGCCAATGTTACGCAGGCAAAAGTAGCCCATCTCTCGCCCAAAACCAATCTAAACAGCACTTCAATTTTAATTTTCGTTTTTTACAGTACTGATGTACATTCACTAATTTATGATTGCATTTTTGCCGCCTATTTCCACCTCCATAACATCGCCCATCTCCACCCCTGCCTCAGCTCATCTGCTGCTGAAACCCTCCTCCATGCCTTTGTTATCTCTAGACTTGACTACACCAATGCACTCCTGGCTGGCCTCTCACATTCTACCCTACATAAACTTGAGGTCATCCAAAACTCGGCAGCCCGTGTCCTAACTCGCATCAGGTCCCATTCACCCATCACCCCTGTGCTCGCTGGCCTACATTGCTTCCCGGTTAAACAATGCCTCAATTTCAAAATTCTCATCCTTGTTTACAAATCCCTCCATGGTCTCGCCCCTTCCTACCTCTGTAATCGCTTTCAGCCTCACAACCCCCTGAGATGTCTGCGCTCTACAAATTCTGCCCTCTTGAGTATTCCTGATTATAACTGCTCAACCATCGCCGGCCGTGCCTTCAGCCGCCTGGGGCCTAAGCTCTGGAATTCCCTCCCTAAACCTCTCCACCTCTCTTACTTCTCTTTCCTCTTTTAAGACCCTCCTTAAAATCTACCTCTTTAACCAAGCTTTTGGTCATCTGCTGTAATTTCTTCTTATGTGGCTCGGTGTCAAATTTATCTGTTTTGTCTTGTTAACGCTGCTGTGAAGCACCCTGGGACATTTTACTACATTAAAGGTGCTATATAAATAATTGTTGTTGTTGTTGGTCAGGAAACCTGGTATCAGATCCCTATGTATGCACTTCAACAACACATAATCACTCAAACTTTTGGTTCAAAACCAGACAAGGACATGAAAGGGGTAGGATCAGGATAGAGTTTATGGTTGATAAAATCATACATTGTCAAAAGAAACTGATTGCATTTCTGGAGAGCAAAAGAACTGAGAGATGTTATGAGAAGGAGGATCATTGGGTTTAACAGTGAGGGATTAAGTTGTTGGGCCTAATGGTCTTTTTACTTGTTCCATGAATTCTTATGTTTTTCTTGTAAACTTGTAAATTGCTTTTGAGGATATAGATGTGTGAATCTTGTCCTGCACACACTGCTGCATTGGCCATAAAACAGCAGGTTCTGATCCCTACCCCCCAATCATGATCATTTGAACAGTGTGATGTTACAGTCTAAATCTTCCACTACCACATATTAGATAATCACACAAGCTTTGTCCGTCAATCTCCGATGTGGTCAGATGGCAAATGAGATTCCCTCGCCGCCAGTTTATACTCAAAGAAATTACCCCCAATATGAATTAACTTGTGGCTGGCATGTTTTATTTACATTAAGCATATTTAAAAAAATTCATAACCCACATTTCCAAGCTCCCCATGTTAAGATGCAGCAGTCTTGTCAGTTATTAAATCATTTTGATGTGTGAAGTGGTAGTGTTGTTGGATTAGGTTGGTCCTGTCAGCACAATCGGGTCATCCAGGGTATGTCAGGATGGGTCTACCTGTACAACTGAGGAGAATACAGTGGCATTCGCCATACACCTGATAAATCCATCTCTGGTTTCTGTTCCCCCTGTGCAAGGCTACAGTCTTATTACAGCTAGTCTTTAACTAAGCCTCTACAATCCAAGTAAGTACTTAACAAGCATTAAATAAAAGCATTAGTTATCTTTCAGTCTTTTTACAATGGGATCAAGACACAGATTAGCACTAGGAATTAATGCTTTGGCCCATTTCTGTTTAATACCATTATTTCTCACCTGCATACTTGTTATCTACTTTTTTTGTTATAAATTATACCCAAAGGAAAACAAACCTCAAGGTGTCATTTCAGCACGTCAGTTTCAGTACATTCCTTCGACCGCTGTATTAAAGAACAGTCTTTCTGAAAATGTCCTGTCAAATCATTTTTCTATTTGGTTGCAAATACATGCACAATGACAGAAATCAAGTTGAAGTATATAATTACTGGACATTATTGTGACAATAAACCACAACTCCTCATCCTAGCTAAAAAGTCATGTTTTTTTTAATGAAGACAGCACCCCTATAATTACATTGAAAACAAACGGCTTGATTACCTGAACGATCCAATAGAATAGACACTGAAGAGCGTCAAATTATTAAGGTTCCTTCCCTTGATTTTTCTGTTTTGTAAAGCACAATACTCCTGGCATAGTCTTAAAGGGAGACTTCATTTCTCTAAATTGTCATACAATCTTGCTGTGTAAAATGGATGACTGTTGCCAGTAAGTGCACAACGGATGACTGTTGCCAGTAAGTGCAGAGACTTACTGTATAATCTGTATAAATGTTCTCCAATTGAATATTCAGCAGACCAAAACCATTGTTTTCGGTCCCCGCCACAAACTCCGTTCCCAGCCACTGACTCCATTCCTCTCCCCAACTTCTGTCTGAGGCTGAATCAGACTGTTCGCAACCTTGGTGTCATATTTGACCGTGAAATGAGCTTTCGACCCCATATCCGCAGCATAACTATTTCCACCTCCGTAACATCGCCCGTCTTGGTCCTTGCCTCAGCTCATCTATTGCTGAAGCCCTCATCCATGCCTTTATTATCTCTAGTCTTGACTATTCCAAGGCATTCCTGGCTGGCCTCCCACATTTTACCCTACATAAACTAGAAGTGATCCAAAACTCGGCTGCCCGTGTCTCCTAACTCGCAACAAGTCCCACTCACGCATCACCGCTGTGCTAGCCAACCTGCATTGGCTTCCGGTTAAGCAACACCTCGATTTCAAAATTCTCATCCTTATTTTCAAATCCCTCTACACCCCTCCCTATCTCTGTAATCTCCTCCAGCCCCACAACTGCCCCCCACCCCGCCGCCGCCGGAGATGTCTGCGCTCCTTAACTTCTGCCCTCTTGAGCATCCCAGATTATAATCGCTCAACCATTGGTGGCCAAGCCTTCTGTTGCCTAGGCCCCAAGCTCTGGAATTCCCTTCCTAAACCTCTCCGCCTCTCTACCTCTCTTTCCTCCTTCAAGATGCTCCTTAAAACATACCTCTTTGACCAAGCTTTTGGTCACCTGCACTAAATTTTACTTATGCAGCTCGTGTTAAATTTTTTATCTCATAATACTCCTGTGAACCGCCTTGGGACATTTCACTACGTTAATGGCGCTATATAAATGCAAGTTGTTGTTGTTGTTGTATAAAGGAGGCCAGGACGCTGTTGAAGGGAGGCCCAGTTCCCTTCCTGCTCCCCATAACCCTTTATTCCCTTATCGTTCAAAAATCTGTATCTCAGCCTTAAATATATTCAATGACCCAGCCTCCACAGTTCTCTGGGGTAGAGAATTCCATAGATTTACAAGGTGGGGTAACGTTGCTGGTTAAAGAGGAGATTAACACAATAGACAGGAGTGGCGCGGGAGGATAAAGGATGGTGGCAGCGAGTGGCAGCAGCGGCAGTCGGGAGGAGGCCAGCTGGTGCGGAGGCCGAAGAAATGAAAAGAAATCGAAGTGCGACATCACAGCCAAGCGGGTGCATGATTGGTTGGTGGATTGGTGAGTATTTAATCTTTTTCTTTTTCTTTTTATTTCCTTATCATTAGGCATTGTTGCCAAATTAAGTTAATTTAAGGGCTAAGTCATGGCAGGAGAGTCCAGATCCATGTCATGCTCCTCCTGTGCTATGTGGGAAGTCAGGGACGCTTCCAGTGTCCCTGACTACTATGTGTGCAAGAAGTGTGTCCAGCTGCAGCTTCTGACAGATTGCATTGCGGCACCGGAGCTGTGCATGGACTCACTCTGGAGCATCCGCTGAGGATGTCATGGATAGCATGTTGAGTGAGTTGGTCACACCGCAGGTGAAGGGTGCTCAGGCAGATAGGGAATGGGTGACCATCAGGCAGAGCAGTGGAAGGAAGGTAGTGCAGGGGTCCCCTGCAGTCATCTCCCTCCAAAACAGATATACCGTTTTGGATATTGTTGGGGGAGATGACTCATCAGAGGAAGGCAGCAGCAGCCCAGTTCATGGCACCATGGGTGGCTCTGCTGCACAGGAGGGCAGGAAAAAGAGTGGGAGAGCTATAGAGTTAGGGGATTCTATTGTAAGGGGAACAGAAAGGAGATTCTGCAGCGGCAATCGAGACTCCAGGATGGTATGTTGCCTCCCTGGTGCAAGGGTCAAGGATGTTTCGGAGCAGCTGCAGGGCATTTTGGAGGGAGCGGGTGAACAGCCAGTTGTTGTGGTGCATAAAGGTACTTATGATATAGGTAAAAAATGGGATGAGGTCCTACAAGCTGAATTTAGGGAGCTGAGAGTTAAATTAAAAAGTAGAACCTCAAAGGTAGTAATCTCAGGATTGCTACCAGTGCCACGTGCTAGTCAGAGTAGAAATAGCAGGATAGTTAAGATGAATATGTGGCTTGAGGAATGGTGCAAGAGGTAGGGATTCAAATTCCTGGGACATTGGAACCAGTTCTGGGGGAGGTGGGACCAGTACAAACTGGACGGTCTGCACCTGGGCAGGACTGGAAACAATGTCCTAGGAGGAGTGTTTGCTAGTGCTATTGGGGAGGGTTTAAATTAATATGGAAGGGGGGTGGGAGTCTATACAGGGAGACAGAGGGAAGTAAAATGCAGACAGAAGCAAAAGATAGAAAGGAGATAAGAAAAGGCGGAGGGCAGAGAAATCAAAGGCAAAAATCAAAAAGTGCCACAGTACAACATAATTCTAAAAGGACAAAGAATGTTAAAAAAACAAGCCTGAAGGTTCTGTGTCTCAATGCGAGGAGCATTCGTAATAAGGTGGATGAATTAACTGCGCAGATAGCTGTTAACGGATATGATGTAATTGGGATTACGGAGACATGGCTCCAGGGTGACCAAGGCTGGGAACTCAACATCCAGGGGTATTCAACATTCAGGAAAGATAGGCAGAGAGGAAAAGGAGATGGGGTAGCGTTGCTGGTTAAAGAGGAGATTAACACAATAATAAGGAAGAACATTAGCTTGGATGATGTGGAATCTGTATGGGTAGAGCTGCGGAACACCAAAGGGCAGAAAACGCTAGTGGGAGTTGTGTACAGACCACCAAACAGTGGGAGTGAGGTTGGGGATGGCATCATACAAGAAATTAGGGATGCATGCAATAAAGGTACAGCAGTTATCATGGGTGACTTTAATCTATATATAAATTGGGATAAACAAATTGGTAGCAATACGGTGGAGGAGGATTTCTTGAATTGTATTAGGGATGGTTTTCTACACCAATATGTCGAGGAACCAACTAGAGTGCTGGCCATCCTAGACTGGGTGTTGTGTAATGAGAGAGGATTAATTAGCAATCTTGTTTTGCAAGGCCCCTTGAGGAAGAGTGACTATAATATGGTAGAATTCTTCACTAAGATGGAGAGTGACACAGTTAATTCAGAGTCTAGGGTCCTGAACTTAAAGAAAGGTAACTTCGATGGTATGAGACGTGAATTGGCTAGGATAGACTGGTGAATGATACTTAAAGGGTTGACGGTGGATAGGCAATGGCAAACATTTAAAGATCACATGGAAGAACTTCAACAATTTTATATCCTTGTCTGGCATAAAAATAAAACGGGCAAGGTGGTTCAACCGTGGCTAACAAGGGAAATTAGGGATAGTGTTAAATCCAAGGAAGAGGCATATAAATTGGCCAGAAAAAGCAGCAAACCTGAGGACTGGGAGAAATTTAGAATTCAGCAGAGGAGGACAAAGGGTTTAATTAGGAGGGGGAAAATAGAGTATGAGAGTAAGCTTGTAGGGAACATAAAAACTGACTGCAAAAGCTTTTATAGATATGTGAAGAGAAAACGATTAGTGAAGACAAATGTAAGTATCTTGCCGTCAGAATCAGGTGAATTTATAATGGGGAACAAAGAAATGGCAGACCAATTGAACAAATACTTTGGTTCTGTCTTCACTAAGGAAGACACAAATAAGCTTCCCGAAATACTAGGGGACCGAGGGTCTAGTGAGAAGGAGGAACTGAAGGAAATCTTTATTAGTCAGCAAACCGTGTTAGGGAAATTGATGGGATTGAAGGCCGATAAATTCCCAGGGCCTGATAGTCTGCATCCCAGAATACTTAAGGAAGTGGCCCTAGAAATAGTGGACCCATTGGTGGTCATTTTCCAACATTCTATAGATTCTGGATCAGTTCCTATGGATTGGAGGGTAGTTAATGTAACCCCACTTTTTAAAAAAGGAGGGAGAGAGAAAACAGGGAATTAGCCTGACATCAGTAGTGGGGAAAATGTTGGAATCAATTATTAGACGTAATAGCAGCGCATTTGGAATGCAGTGATAGGATCGGTCCAAGTCAGCATGGAGTTATGAAAGGGAAATCATGCTTGACAAATCTTCTAGAATTTTTTGAGGATGTAACTAGTAGAGTGGACAAGGGAGAACCAGTGGATGTGGTGTATTTGGACTTTCAAAAGGCTTTTGACAAGGTCCCACACAAGAGATTAGTGTGCAAAATTAAAGCACATGGTATTGGGGGTAATGTATTGACGTGGATAGAGAACTGGTTGGCAGACAGGAAGCAGAGAGTCGGGATAAACGGGTCCTTTTCGGAATGGCAGGCAGTGACTAGTGGGGTGCCACAGGGTTCAGTGCTGGGCCCCCAGCTATTTACAATATATATTAATGATTTGGACGAAGGAATTAAATGTAATATCTCCAAGTTTGCAGATGACACTAAGCTGGGTGGAAGTGTAAGCTGTGAGGAGGATACTAAGAGGCTGCAGGGTGATTTGGACAGGTTAGGTGAGTGGCCAAATACATGGCAGATTCAGTATAATGTGGATAAATGTGAGGTTATCCACTTTGGTGGCAAAAACAGGGAGGCAGAATATTATCTGAATGGTGATAGAGTAGGAAAAGGGGAGGTGCAACGAGACCTGGGTGTCATGGTACATCAGTCATTGAAAGTTGGCATGCAGGTACTGCAGGCAGTGAAGAAGGCAAATGGCATGCTGGCCTTCATAGCGAGAGGATTTGCGTATAGGAGCAGGGAAGTCTTACTGCAGTTGTACAGGGCATTGGTGAGGCCACACCTTGAATATTGTGTGTAGTTTTAGTCACCTAATCTGAGGAAGGACATTCTTTCTATTGAGGGAGTGCAGTGAAGGTTCACCAAACTGATTCCTGGGATGGCAGGACTGACATAAGAAGGAGGATTGGATCAACTAGGCTTATATTCACTGGAATTTAGAAGAATGAGAGGGAATCTCAAAGAAACATATAAAATTCTGACAGGACTGGACAGGTTAGATGCAGGAAGAATGTTCACGATGTTGGTGAAGTCCAGAACCAGGGGTCACAGTCTAAGGATAAGGGGTAAGCCATTTAGGACCAAGATGATGAGAAACTTCTTCACTCAGAGAATTGTGAACCTGTGGAATTCTCTACCGCAAAAAGTTGTTGAGGCCAGTTCGTTAGATATATTCAAAAGGGAGTTAGATGTGGCCCTTACGGCTAAAGGGATCAAGGGGTATCGAGACAAAGCAGGAATGGGGTACTGATGTTGCATGATCAGCCATGATCATATTGAATGGTGATGCAGGCTCGAAGAGCCGAATGGCCTACTCCTGCACCTATTTTCTATGTTTCTCTGAGAGAAGAAATTCCTCCACATCTCAGTTTTAAATGGGCAGCCCCTCATTTTGAGACAGTGCCCCCTAGTTCTAGTTTCCCCTATGAGTGGAAATATCCTCACTGCATCCACCTTGTTGAGCCCTCTCATTATCTTATATGTTTTGATAAGATCACCTCTCATCCTTCTGAACTCCAATGAGTTCAGGCCCAACCTACTCAACTTATCTTCATAAGTCAACCCTCTCATCTCCAGAATCAACCTAGTGAACCTTCTCTGAACTGCCTCCAATGCAAGTATATCCTTCCTTAAATACGGAGACCAAAACTAACCCCAGTACTCTAGGTGTGGCCTCACCAATACCCTGTACATTTGTAGCAGGACTTCTCTGATTTTATACTCTATTCCCCTTGCAATAAAGGCTAACATTCCATTTGCCTTCCTGATTACTTGCTGTACCTGCATACTAACTTTGTGTTTCATGCACAATGATCCCCAGGTCTCTCTGTACTGCAGCACTTTGCAATTTTTCTCCAATTAAATTATAATTTGCTTTTCGATTTTTTTTCTGCCAAAGAGTATAACCTCACAGTTACCCACATTAGACTCCATCTGCCAAATTTTTCCCCACTCACTTAGCCTGTCTATATCCCTTTGCAGAATTTTTGTGTCCTCCTCACAATTTGCTTTCCCGCCATCTTTATATAATCTACAAACTTAGCTACATTAACACTCGGTCCCTTCATCAAAGTCATTAACATAGATTGTAAATAGTTGAAGCCCAAGCACTGATCCCTGCGGCACCCCACTAGTTACTAATTGCAAACCGGAAAATGACCCATTTATCCTGACTCACTGTTTTCTGTTAGTTAGCCAATCCTCTATCCATATATTGCCCCCAACCCCGTGAACTTTTATCTTGTGCAGCAACCTTTTATGAGGCACCTTATCAAATGCCTTCTGGAAATCTAAATACACCACATCCACTGGTTCTCCCTTATCCGCCCTGCTCATTATATCCTCAAAGAACGGCAGCAAATTTATCAAACATGATTTCCCTTTCATAAAACCATGCTGACTCTGCTCGACTGAATTATGCTTTTGTGAATGTCCTGCTACTGTTTCCTTAATAATGGATCTCCAGCATTTTACCATCGACAGATGTTAGGCCAACTAGTCTATAGTTTCCTGTCTCCCTCCTTTTTTAAATAGGGACGTTATTGATACACTCACAATAAAGGGGGAAATTGGGTACTGCGTGTAATGAGCAACTGTGACCTTAGCTCCTTTAATAAGATTCCAGAGTGCGGGTACCTCGTGGGTGGCCTGCTTATATACTATGTTCCCAAGGGATGCTGGGATCCCTTGGGACTCCAACAGGTGGGCCCTCTGGTGGTCAGGTGTCATGCAGGTTATAAAGGGTTGAATACATAACAGTTATATTTGTGGTTTTCCAATCTGCTGGGACCTACCCAGAATTCAGGAAATGTTGGTACATTACAACCAATGCACCTCTATCTCTGCAGCCACTTCTTGGAAGACACTAGGATGCAAGCCATCAGATCCATAAGAACATGAGAACATAAGAAATAGGAGCAGGAGTAGGCCATATGGCCCCTCGAGCCTGCTCCGCCATTTAATACGATCATGCCTGATGCGATCATGGACTCAGGTCCACTTCGCTGCCCGCTCCCCATAACCCCTTAATCCCTTATCGGTTAAGAAACTGTCTATTTCTGTCTTAAATTTATTCAATGTCCCAGCTTCCACAGCTCTCTGAGGCAATGAATTCCACAGATTCAAAACCCTCTGAGAGAAGAAATTCCTCCTCATCTTAGTTTTAAATGGATGGCCCCTTATTCTAAGATCATGCCCTCTAGTTCTAGTCTCCCCTATCAGTAGAAACATCCTCTCTGCCATCCACCTTGTCAAGCCCCCTCATAATCTTATACCTTTCGATAAGATCACCTCTCATTCTTCTGAATTCCAATGAGTAGAGGCCCAACCTCCTCAACCTTTCCTCATAAGTCAACCCTCTCATCTCCAGAATCGACCTCGTGAACCTTCTCTGTTCTGTCTCCAAAGCAAATATATCTTTCTGTAAATATGGAAACTAAAACTGCCACAGTATTCCAGGTGTGGCCTCACCAATATCTTATACAGCTGATGTAAGACAAGGTCCAGGGGATTTGTCCGCCTTAGTCCCAATATTTCACCGTGTACTACTTCTTTCGTGATAGTGATTGTTTTTATTTCCTCCCTCCCTGTAGCCCCTTTATTATCCACTATTTATGGATGTTTATAGTGTCTTCTACTGTGAAGACCGATACAAAATATATGTTCAACTTCTCTGCCATTTCTCTGTTCCTCATCCTCTAAGGGACCAACATTTATTTTAGCCACTGTTTTCCTATTTATATACCTGTAGAAACTCTTACTATCTGTTTTTATATTTTGTGCTAGTTTACTTTCATAATCAATCTTCATCCTCTTTAGTTTTTTTAGTCATTCTTTGCTGGCTTTTAAAAGTTTCCCAATCCTCTGGCCTCCCACTAGTCTTGGCCACATTGTATGCCCTTGTTTTCAATTTATTTCCCTAATTAGCCTCTTACAGTCTTTCCTTCTCATTGGAATATAGTTTTGTGGCGAGTTATGAAATATCTCCTTAAATATTTGCCACCGCTCATCAACCGTCCCACACTTTAATCTATTTTCCCAGTCCACTTTAGCCAACTCTGCCTTCATACCTTTGTAGTTTCCTTTATTTAAGCTGATATGAGATCCAACTTTCTTACCCTCCAACTGAATTTGAAATTCAACCATGTTATGGTCACTCATTCCTGGAGAATCCGTTACTTGGCAATTGTTTATTAATCCTGTCTCTTTGGTGCATCACCAGATCTAAGATCGCCTGCTCCCTGGTTGGTTCCACAATGTACTGTGCAAGGAAACTATCCCGGATACACTCTATGAACTCTTCCTCATGAGCGGTGGCATATATTTAAGGAGTCATTTCACAACCTAGCCTGGCCAATTAGCTTTGTCCAATCAATATGAAGGTTAAAATCGCCCATGATTATTGCCATTCCTTTTTTACAAGCCTTCATTATTTCTTGTTTTATATTCCGTCCAACAGTGTAGCTATTGTTAGGGAGCCTTACCTTGCTTTTCGCAAATTGTCAACCACGTTTCCTCATTACAACAGTGATTCCACTTCAGAAAGTAATTAATTGGCTGTAAAGAGCTTTGAGACATCCTGAGGTCATTAAAGGTACTATATAAATGCAAGTCTTTCTTTTTAGATGCCAAACCAAAGTTATCAATCATTTAAAGGACAATACCAGCTAGGAACTGTGTCCATGGTCTCAAGGTCTTCATTCAGCACCATCTCTCCTCAGCAACCAAAAAAGTTCAGTACAAAGGCAGGAAGTTTGGAGAGATGGCGACATTATAAAGCAAAATGACATTTGTATTCATTCTGTCTGTCATTTATCAAAAGGATCGAAAGGTGGTTATTCTGTGAAGTTCAAAATTTCACAAGAATGAAAAACATTTGATCCCAATCTGTGAAGAAGCGTAATATTGTGGGAGAAATATCAGGCAATAAGCCAAGACAGAAACACAATTTCCAACAATGCTCACGCTTTTTCCTCCACCTGGAAAGATTTTTCAATGTCAATACATTTTTGAGTAATGAAGGGAAGTTAGCAGTAAATCAAGCAGACCTTGTTTTCAGTTATATTTAACTGTTTCCACCACAGGCAAGTCTGTATAAAATAAAACTTGCATTTTTATAGTGCCTTTCACAACTTGAGATAGATAGATTTTTGGAGTCTAGGGGAATCAAGGGTTATGGAAATCGGGCGGAAAAGTGGAGTTGAGGTCAATGATCAGCCATAATCTTATTGAATGGTGGAGCAGACTCGATGGGCCATAGGGCCTAATCCTACTCCTATTCCTTATGTTCTTATGTCACTTGCACCTGCTAGTTGCTGAGGGGTCAGATTTAGAGAGCGGAAAATGAGATCATCATCAGCTATCCATCTAAAAAAGCAGACATGAGTCCAAAAAAAGCTTCCAGGAAGTCTAATAGAGGGAGGTCCAGAGCTCCCTGGTTTACTGAGGAGGAGCTGGAGACCTCACCCGGGATGGACATGGCAAGCCTGCACCAACCCAATATAGATGTAAATGGCGGGAAATTGGGGAGGCTGTGTCCACAGTGGGCAACATTGTGCGGGATGGGGAGATCAGTGCAGGAAACGATGGAACGATATTGTTGTGTCAGCAAGAGTAAGTAAACATGTATAGTACTCTCGTACTACTCCAAAAGGTTCTGTGTCCGTTGTGTCTGTGTCTGTGTGTATGTGTGTGTGATGTATGAGTAAAACGGGTAAAGGCTGCAACTTTTATTTCTGCAGAAGAAAAGAGCATCCAACGCACAAAAGAAGAGTGGCATGGGAGGGGGCCCACCAGATGTCATCGAGGTGGCTAGCCTAGAGGACCGTGCCTTGACTTTGGTGGCTGGCCATCCCGGTGCCACCACACAGGGTGGTGCAGATCCTGTGCTAGAGCATGGTAAACGTGTCCAAATCTCCAGTCTGTTTCATGCTCATGTCATGCAAGGCCATGTAATGTTATGTGAAATGCTTTTTGCTGCACTGTATATCGCCCATTGATGGTGTGCTCATGTAGCAATGGAAGTCCTTGAAGTAAGACTGTAAAATGTGACGGTACACATGTCAGCATGACCAACCCCACCCCCCCGCTATACACTTAAATGTTGTCCTCTGCTTCCAGATCTTGATTTGGACAGCACCGATCAGTGTACCCATCCACCTCTGACACACAAAGGCCTCAAACACCAACGCCTTCCATCTCGACACCGTCAGCAGCCCAACATACCAGCTCTTTCCTCCACCGCGCCCCCCCCCTCCCCCAGATCACCCATATCCACCACATCGACCTTCGCCACCCAGAGTCACGAGCACCAGGAGGAAGAGGAGGGAGAATACCCGGTGTTTGTATCACTTGAGGTCGAGGAGTTGCAAGAGGAAGACTTCAGCCTCCTGACATGTGTGCCACCTGTTCGGCCAACATCGGTTTCGGGGTCTGACTTTTTGGGCTTCGAATTGGGCGAGGTGGGAACAAGTGTTGGGAGGCGCAGAAGCCGGGCTGGAAAAGCCACCAAGTCGCAACCACCCATGATGGTGCAACAAGCCAATGAGGATGCAGGACGGGTGGCAGCAATCCAGGAAATGGTCCCGTTGTCGAGGATGAGTGTCGAGATAGGTCGAGATCTGCTGCAGGCCATGACTGGAATGGCTGCCAGCATCGCCACCTTTGCGGAGGAGCATTCTGCCAGTATGTTGCGGTTCATTGGTGCGGTGGAGCGAAACACCAATTCTGTAGAGGCCATGCGCCAATCAATGCTTTCGGGCCACTTCATGCAACCCCCCAATGCCACACCAGCGTGGCCGACAGATCCCGAGGAGCCGGAGTTGCCAGCGAATTCCATCTCACCCCTACATTCTCTCCAAGACAAACACGGCAGCAGCGCTCTGGCTGCCCTGCTGCACAACGTCATGGAACAGAGGGGTGAGGGGCAGGGGTGCGGGTTGCCGTGGTGATGGCGGAGCCATGAAGAGGACAATCGAGGGGAGTAAAGACGAGGTGGTGGTAGTGGGTGGGGTGTTGGGTGTTAGTGCTGGTGATGTTGTTGAGCGTTCATGAAGTTTTCATGAAGTTGTTGCTGTTGCTTCACATGGTTCGTTTGGATTGTCACTTGACTGGTTTTGGAAATAATGTACACTTTTTGGATTCACTTGCTTTCTTGTTCTGTCACTTGCCATGCTGCGCTATTCAATACAGACACATTGTTCACCAACTCTTGGTCAGTGCTTAACTTTTATAACATCTGGGATACGTACTGAGAAACAGACAAATCTCCTTCAGCTGTACTGGTCTCTGAGCAATATCTTGGCGTCCACATATGATGCGACTCTTTAATGGGTCCTGCCATCAGGCTATCTCGCAACGATAAGTAAGGGTGACCAATGTAGGAAGGCTGCCATTGAATGAGAGATAGTTGTACAACTTGGAGGCCACACATTAACGCTTGCACTTCAGTCCACATTTTCTTAAGTGCTATATCGCCGAGCCCTACCCCTGATATGACATGTTTTTCAGTGACATTACAGTCCATTATATATATTTTCCCGTATTCTATACTTGAGCTCATGTTGTTCCCAGGTTCACATCCTCTAACCTGACAGAACCTTACATGATTTCATTATTGCCTATATACTTTGACATCAGCTCATACCATCTGAACACTCACATTGCCTCAACAAATCTGTTGTGCCTGCAATGTTGTGAAAACCCTTGCAGCACATCTCCATCGAGCCTTTACTGTATCTCGTAGCTCAGTTCCGCTTCCTATACCACACCAGCCCTTCAACCGAGTACTTTTCATTTACATCTGTGAAGTTCTTCTGAGCAGTTTAATTTCCATCGATAAACTCATTCTGAGGGTGTGCAAATAGTGCAGCGTATGTATGTTACCCGGGAGGTGCAGCTCTGGACCACTCTGCGCGATTCTTCCTGTCGCCCCATTTATAGGTAGCTCAGACCATCGTTTTCCCAGCGGTCCTTCTGTCGGGCGGGAGCAGCATCTCAGAGAATCTTAGACCACCAAAATCATTTTGGAGCCTCCGGCATGGCCGGGCGGTAGGAAGTTGCACCCGAAGAAAATCCCGCCATCCGGGACCTGGGCGGCAGATGCATGAGGAATCTCGGCAAAAACATTTTGGGGGGGGGGGGGGCGCTACCTCGGCGGCAGCTCATTGGCCAAGTTTGGGCCCCATGATTCTATGGGGCCGAAATTGGTGGACTTACCGTCTGCTGCCGCCGAGTTTTCTGGGCGGTCTCCCCTCCGAGCGAATTTGGTGGAGGCCTCCCGCTGGTGGGGTGGGACGACCGCTGGGGACCATCCGCTGGCGCGCAACTCGTGTAAGAGTCCTCCCGCCCGCCGAGCTGCCAGTTTGATCCGGGCGGTCCTCCGCTCCAGCAGGGGAAAGGACCATCATGGAGACAGGTCTAACCTCAACGGTACGTATGAAGATCTGAAAAAAAAGCTTAGTCCACTATTTTTTTTGCAGGGATTTAGGTGGATGAAGTGCTCTGAAGGATTTCAAGTGTTTTGGGGGAAAATTTTTAGTTTCATCAGTTTCCGCCCGTCCCACCGCACCCCCCCCGCCCCCCACCCCGCTCCCTGGGCCCGACTCAATCCTCAGCGGTACTTTGCCAAGGATTGCATTTGCCGCCGAGAATGGGAGCTACCGCCCGCTGCTGCCCAGGTTCAGAGCGCAAGTCCCATTTTTGACACCGGGCGGTCTTTCCAAGATTTTTCCATGAAACCTCTGCCCAAAGTACCGTCAGGATCTCAGTGGTCCTTTGGGTGGTACATGGGTGGAACTTAGCTTTCACCAATTTCGGGTCCAATGATTCTATGATTCCTTTTCCCACAAAGTAGTGGATATGGGGAACAAACCCACAGAAAAAGCAATTGTTACTGTGCTAATTAGCTCCACCAGGATGAATGTCTGGTTAGGAACATGACTGAAATTGAGATGATAGTTATGGACTGACACAATCACATTCTCCATGGGGCATGATAATTCCTGGGCCAGGGAGGCCAATGTCGGTCAGTATAGGACAGCCATCTAGAGTTGAATAGAAGGTATGGATAAATATCCTGGAATTTTATTTGATTAACTTAGGGAAACAGGACTATTTATCGATAACATTCCCTCAGGACATTAAATAGCCAAAATTAGCAGATGTTTCTTTGGAAATAGTGGACATTTATGGCTGATTGGGCTTTTCTCTGTCTGTGCATTTTTAAAATATTCTACTCGGGTGAACTCTAGGTCATGGAAGGGTGATCTGACAGAACAGAATTTTTCGAAATGTACTGGCTGAAATTTCCCCCTCCCCGTTTCAACAGCAATGGGGGAAAGATCTACCCTATGAGGAAGGAATTGGTCTTCGGCAGTAGCACAAAAGATGCTCATATCAAATCGTTAGTCCGATTTACACTGGCCCAATTTACACTACTCCCATTACCTTCAATGGAAAGAAAATTGAGTGATATGTAAAAGGGGCCATCGATTCACTATGAGCATTTTAGACCCGGTCTATTTTTGGAAGGCTTTGTTTTGTTTCTCTGGAGTAGATCATGCTGGCGGCAAAGGGAAGAATCTATTGAACCCTGCAGAGCCATGTTGTTGTTAAACCATTTCATTTTTCTATAGTTTCAGAGAGGAGTGCACCCAACTGAATAATAGTATTGGTGGTGACAGCAAGCAGTCATCATCAGTGAGGCTGCACAGATTGTATTCTGTGGGGAATGTCACAGGCCTGGACACCCTGATCTTCATTAATATCTAACACTGGGCTATTGGAGTTGACCCTTAATGTCCTCAAGGCAACTATTATCATCATCATAGGCAGTCCCTCGAAGCGAGGATGACTTGCTTCCACGCCAAAAAAGGCTGAGTTCACAGGTGTTTCAATGAAGGACCTAATATTCCAGGTCCTGAACTGCATCCTGAAGTGTGGAAGATGCCTGTGCGTGGATTTTATTAATGTGGGGTGGCCGTTGCACACCAGTCACCGCACGGGCTTGATAGATGTCACAGGCCTAGATGTCACTGGTCCAGTGTCAAGGATTATCCAAGCCGACTGGAGACCTGCTCTGCTGCATGGACCTAGTGCACAAACATATCGCAGTGTGGGCTGGCCCGTGCTGCCCCTGGGCCCCTGGCCCCGAACTCATGCCTCTCCTGGGCCCCGATCACGTTCCTCTACAGTCTCTCGCGCTCCTTCGCCCCGAGGCAACTATGGATGGGCAACAAATGCCAAACATATGATAAAATAAATAAATATGTGCCAAAATAACTATGACCAAGTAGATTTACAAAATAGCATTTCTGGCACATAGCCGGAAAGTGCACATCAGGTTTTGGGACACTGGGGACAGCGGTCACTGCACGGGTTTTAACCAGTAAATTAATAGATTGGAAAACTGTGCAAGACACACTGACTTCAACTGTCAGATTCCTGGTAAACTCTTCGTGGGAAGCACCGAGTCATAAAATTTACTCTCATTTGCCATAAAATGAGTGGCCTTAAGTTGCAGCCTCATATCCAACTGGAAAATTTGGTGTTCCGATTTATACAGTGATCGATTTGTTTTCAAGACTGTGATGGATCAAAATAGGAAACGGTTTTACAGGCAAAATTCAAGAAACCAGTCAAACGACAGAATAGAGACAAGTTGTGTGGTGTGTTGGCAAAGAGGAGTAGGATCCTATGTTCCTTCCAAAGAGCATGGGTGCACGGCCGCACACAGATGTGTAAGCTCCTGCACACTTCAATTTACAGGACAGCTGGAGCGGAAGAGGAGGGGCCCAATACTGAACTAGCGGGAAAAAGTCATAACGCTCTGAGAATGGCTCAGGAAGCTCACGGAGCCAATCCAAATTGGAACATTGTTTGGCAAGAGCCCTGGGACCTGGTGAGCGTCGTCGCGGACTGTAGGCCCCACAATTAGAGTAAAGATATCTTACTGAAATTATAAAGTGTCCTGTTGAGACCGCACCTAGAGTATCGTGTACAGTTTTAGTCTCATTACCTAAAGAAGGAAGTATACTTGCTATTGAGGGAGTGCAACGAAGGTTCACCAGACTGATTCCTGGGAGGGATTGTCCTATGAGGAGAGACTGAGTAGACAGTAGACTAGGCCTATATTCTCTAGAGTTTAGAAGAATGAGAGGCGATCTCATTAAAACATACACAATTCTTACAGGGCTTGACAGGGTAGGTGCAGGGAGGATGTTTCCTCTGGCTGAGGAGTCGAGATCCAGGAGTCACAGTCTGAGAATAAGGGGTAGGCCATTTAAGACTGAGATGAGGAGAAACTTCTTCACTCGGAGGGTGGTGAAGCTTTGGAATTCTCTACCTCAGAGGGCTGTGGAGGTTCAGCCGTTGAGTATATTCACGACAGAGATCGATGGATTTTTGGATATTAAGGGAATCAAGGGATGTGGGGATAGTGAAGGCAAGTGGAGTTCAGGTAGAAAATCAGCCATGATCTTACTGAATGGCGGAGCAGGCTCAAGAGATCGAATGGCCTACTCCTGCTCCTAATTCTTATGTTCTGATGTTATGTTCTTATGTAATTGTCTGCACCCCAGAACTGCTCTATCTACCCCGCTGAGAGTGCGCATGCTCCCTAGGGCCGCGGTGCCTTCAAACAGAGGGAAATAATCGAACTCAGTGGAAACGGGTGAAGAAACCAGGAGCCGCTGGAGCTGCGATTCAATGGCGCTGGGCCGGGCGGCTCTGATTTGGGGTCTGGGATGCGCACTCAGTGACTTGTCGCGAAGGCCTGCGCTCACCCCCGTTCAGTTTCCAGGACCTGCTTCTCGCATGCTCCGCACAGGAAAGCAGTCTCAGCCACACTTTGAATCAACAAACCGCAGGAGTCTGACCGACAACAACAACATAAGTCACCAGTTCTTTGGGTATGCAAGTTGTGTGCTGAATTATTTTGCTGAATGCTCTTTTTAGGCTTATCAAAGTGTTGCTGAAGATTGTATTCATGTTCCTGATAAGGGTCTCGGCTAGCTTCATGGCTTGGCCTCCGAAGAAAGAAGAAACTTACATTTATATAAAACCTTATTACACCCCTAGAACATCTCAATACACCCAAATGGATTACTTTGAAGTCCAATGCAGCCAAAGTATTATGGGCTGGGCATTTTGTTGGAGCTGCTCCAGTTCCATCACAGTAGCTTTGCTTACGCACGATAATGCCTTTTCTGGAGCCGAGGTTAATAACTTACGTCTTAACATCAATAAATCAGAGTGACTACTCTTGGCATTAAGGCAGCGTTCAATTTAGTGAGGCAACAAGGAGCCCTAGTAAATGGGGATTGAGAGAAATCACCCCATTGACTGGAGACATACCTTGAACAAAGCTTGTTAGAGACCAATTATTTCAGCCCCAGGATATCACTGCAGGAGTTCCTCAGGGAAATGTTCTCGGCCCAACTATCTTCAGCTACTTCATCACCTGAGAGAGAAAACGGGGCCTCAGTTTAACGTCTCATCCGAAAGTTGGGGCCCTGAAAGAGCAGCATTCGTTCCTATCTAATCCACTCAATCAGACCCAATCCACATCCGGACCAGGGTCAAACAGGACTGCGTCATCGCCCCAACCCTCTTCTCAATCTTTCTCGCCGCCATGCTCCACCTCACAGCCAACAAGCTCCCCGCTAGAGTGGAACTAAACTACAGAACCAGAGGGAACCTGTTCAACCTGCACTGTCTACAAGCCAGGTCCAAGAACACCCTAAACTCTGTCGTCGAGCTACAGTATGCGGACAATGCCTGCGTCTGCGCACATACAGAGGCTGAACTCCAGGACATAGTCGACGTATTTACTGAGGCGTACGAAACCATGATCCTTACGCTAAACATCCGTAAGACAAAGTCCTCCACCAGCCTGTCCTCACTGCACAGCACTCTCCCCCCAGTCATCAAAATCTACGGCGTGGCCCCGGACACCGTGGACCACTTCCCATATCTCGGGAGCCTCCTGTCAACAAAGGCAGATATTGATGACGAGATCCAACACCACCTCCAGTGTACCAGTGCAGTTATCGGCCACCTAAGCAAAAGAGTGTTAAAACTGCCACCAAGCTCATGGTCTACAGGGCTGTAGTAATACCTGCCCTCCTGTATGGCTCAGAAACATGGACCATCTACAGCAGACACCTCAATTTGCTGGAGAAATATCACCAACGATGTCTCCGCAAGATCCTACAAATCCCCTGGGAGGACAGGCGCATCACTATCAGCATCCTCATCCAGGCTAACATCCCCAGCATTGAAGCACTGACCACACTCGATCAGCTCCGCTGGGCAGGCCACATAGTTCGCATGCCAGACACGAGACTCCCAAAGCAAATGCTCTACTCGGAGCTCTTTCACGGCAAACGAGCCAAAGCTGGGCAGCGGAAATATTACAAGGACACCCTCAAAGCCTCCCTGATAAAGTGCGACATCCCCATTGACACCTGGGAGTCCCTGGCCCAAGACCGCCCTAAGTGGAGGAAGTGCATCCGGGAGGGCGCTGAGCACCTCGAGTCTCATCACCGAGAGCACGCAGAAATCAAGTGCAGGCAGCGGAAAGAGCGTGTGGCAAACCAGTCCCACCCACCCCTTCCCTGAGTCCCACCTGTGACAGAGTCTGTGGCTCTCGTATTGGACTGTTCAGCCACCAAAGAACTCACTTCAGGAGTGGCAGCAAGCCTTCCTTGATTCTGAGGAACTGCCTGTGATGTCTCACTCCGACTGCACTGAGGGGATCAGCCTAGATTATGTAATTGAATCCGCAACTTTTTGACTCAGAGATAGTGCTACCACTGAGCCAAGGCTGACAACCGAAGCAGAAAATAGAGCTTATGCTTCTGAGATTACTTTAAAAGAGTTAGGGAGTGGGCCGAAATTTTAATTTGGAGGTAGGTGACTGGAATGCGGTCAGGAAACCGGGGAGAATGGATTTCCCTCAGGCTGTGCTGAACTTAATGGCAGGGCCCGATTAACATTTTGATTCTCTGTTTCCTGCCCGCAACCAGCCAGATGGAGAGGCTGGCTGGCGGGCAGGTAGGCCTGCAACACCAGGCCACAGAGAAGAGGGGAGGGAGGGATCGGCGGATCTGGGGGGCGGGGGGCTGGAGCAGGCATGCTCCTATGGACTATCTCTGCCAACTGCTGGCAGCACAGCTAGGGTAAAAGTATGCACCCTATCACTTGTGCTACAGGCTGGACAGATCAACAAATGAAAGAAGGTGGGATGATTATGCAGAAAAGGGAAAACTCAACCCAAATGATGCTGCAAAAGATAGTTAAGAAAATGCTTTGGATTAAAAGTTAACATGAAAATGGATCTTGGTTGACGGCATAAATAATCCAGGATCCAGCAGCCTGCTCAGTCTTTGTAAATATGCAACGCTTACTGTCCAGGAGTGCTGGGATAACAAATAAATGAATTTCCGATCGTTTGTGGATGGAACCACAATATAATTCTCAAAATGTTTATTTAACTATGTGAGAGACATTTAGTTTATTCCTGTCAGACAGCATTCATTGAGCAGCCGAGATATCAGCTAATGAAGTTTTCAAACGCACAATAATAAAGGAACGTGTGTTTATAAAATGAGAATAAGTATGGCATGAGTCTTCCACTAAATAATGAGTCCAAATGAAACAAAATGGATTATCATCAGAAATGTTCACAAACACAGACATCACCTATCTTTAAGATTAATTACATTACCATAACAAATAAAATAGAAAATCTATATGGGGTAATATAATAGAGACCTGCCTAATCAGTTTTCTGATTACTAAAATGTGAATGCTCGCTGTATTTGATTTGAATAAAATCTGTCAGTGTATTTAAAAGTACATCTCCATGGTGTTAATTATGGCTCCCTTCAGAAAATGTCCCCAAGGCCCGGCAGTGATAACACTGATGGAGACATTGACATTTCTTATTGTTTGTTCCCACCAAATATTTTCCTCTCCTGTCCTGAAGGCACTGACTGAGCTACAGTTTCACAAGGACCAGTGGCTGTCCTGTGCTTTGCCCCGGGGCTTTTTTTCATTCTTCACGGCCAAGTTCGATCTGGTTTTCCCCAGACATGCACACACCTGCTCAGTATCCAGCAGCTACCCCTGGAGAGCAACTGAGAGCGGTGGAGCCTGGCTGATGTTTGGTCCCCATCCCTAGCCATGAGCTCTGAGGACAGTTGTAGTTGCCCCCGGCAGAGATTGGCTAACTAAGCACAGGCCGAGGATTGAACAACTCCAAGTTCTGTATAAGCTTGCAATGACAAGCCATTTTGAAACATTGCGAGTTGCAAAAAAAAAACAATCCACCCAGCTGTTATTATTGATTTGTGTTTTCTTTCCATTTTATTTATTTATTTCCGGGTTTCGCTTCCAGCAGTGGTTTAAATTGTTTGAGTCTAAAACTGCCTGCAGGGATGTTTTTACAGAAAATTGCCCGCGGCATTTGAATGGGAAACAGGAATATTTTAGCGAGCACTGGGAAAGTCAGTTTGTCGATCAGTGGTATTCTGAGAACACAGAGCAGTCCAGTCATCAAAGGACTTGACTTCACATGAAACATTCTCATCAGCAAAGCTTTGAAGATGCCCCATGCCACGGATCCAAATGTCCAATGAACAGCAGCCTACTGGAAACATTCAGAGTCTCTTCTGGCCTACATCCGCAGCTCTTCCAATGCCATCTGCCACTTTAACCGTTTCTAGTTTCCGGGCCCTAACTGTCTCCTTTTTACATTGGATGCCCAGTCCCTCTACACCTCCATCACCCCCCTGCAGGATGGCCTGAGGGCTCTCTGCTTCTTCCTTGAACAGAGGCCGAACCAGATGCTATCCACCACCACCTCCACTCTCCTCTGCCTGACTTAACTTGTTCTTACATTGAACAACTTCTCCTTTGACTGCATTCACTGCCTCCAAATAAAAGGTGTTGCTATGGAAACCTGCATGGGTCCAAGTCATGCCTGCCCTTTCGTGGGATATGTGGAACATTCTTTGTTCCAGTCCTGCTTGGGTCACCTCCCTCACCTCTTTTTCTGGTATGTTGATGACTGTCTCAGAGCTGTTTCCTGCTGTCGCCCCAAACTGGAAAATGTCAACGACTTTGATTCAAATTTCCACCCCTCCCTCACCTTCACATGGTCCATCTCCCAATTCTTCACTTCCCTCCCTCGACTTCTCTATCTTCATTTCTGGGAATAGGCTGTCAATCACTATCAACTATAAGCCCTCCGACTCCCACAGCTACTTTGATTACACTTCCTCCCACCCAGCTTCCTCTAAGGACGCAATTGAGACTCCAGGATGGTATATTGCCTCCCTAGTGCAAAGGTCAAGGATGTCTCGGAGAGGCTGCAGGGCATTCTGGAGGGGGAGGGCGAACAGCCAGTTGTCATGTTGCATATAGATACCAACGATATAGGTAAAAAATGGGATGAGGTCCTACAAGCTGAATTTAGGGAGCTAGGAGTTAAATTAAAAAGTAGGACCTCAAAAGTAGCAATCTCAGGATTGCTACCAGTGCCACATGCTAGTCAGAGTAGAAATAGCAGGATTGTTAAGATGAATACGTGGCTTGAGGAATGGTGCAAGAGGGAGGGATTCAAATTCCTGGGACATTGGAACCGGTTCTGGGGGAGGTGGGACCAGTACAAACCAGACGGTCTGCACAAGGGCAGGACCGGAACCGATGTCCTAGGGGGAGTATTTGCTAGTGCTGTTGGGGAGGGTTTTAACTAATATGGCAGGGGGATGGGAATTTATGCAGGGAGACAGAGAGAAGTAAAATGGGGACAGAGGCAAAAGGTAGAACGGAGATAAGGAAAAGTGGAGGGCAGAGAAATCAAAGGCAAAAATCAAAAAGGGCCACAGTAAAACATAATTCTAAAAGGACAAAGAGTGTTAAAAAAACAAGCTTGAAGGCTCTGTGTCTCAATGCGAGGAGCATTCGTAATAAGGTGAATGAATTAACTGAGCAGATAGCTGTTAACGGATATAATGCAATTGGGATTACGGAGACATGGCTCCAGGGTGACCAAGGCTGGGAACTCAACATCCAGAGGTATTCAATATTCAGGAAGGAAAAGGAGCTGTGGTAGTGTTGCTGGTTAAAGAGGAGATTAACGCAATAGTAAGGAAGGACATTAGCTTGGATGATGTGGAATCTGTATGGGTAGAGCTGCGGAACAAAAAAGGGCAGAAAACGCGAGTGGGAGTTGTGTACAGACCACCAAACAGTAGGAGTGAGGTTGGGGATGGCAACAAACAGGAAATTAAGGATGCGTGCAATAAAGGTACAACAGCTATCATGGGTGACTTTAATCTACATATAGATTGAGCTAACAAAACTGGCAGCAATACGGTGGAGGAGGATTTCCTGGAGTGAATAAGGGATAGTTTTCCAGACCAATATGTCGAGGAACCAACTAGAGAGCTGGCCATCCTAGACTGGGTGTTGTGTAATGAGAGAGGATTAATTAGCAATCTTGTTGTGCAAGGCCCCTTGGGGAAGAGTGACCATAATATGGTAGAATTCTTCATTAAGATGGAGAGTGACACAGTTATTTCAGAGACTAAGGTCCTGAACTTAAAGAAAGGTAATTTTGATGGTATGATACGTGAATTACCTAGGATAGACTGGCGAATGATACTTAAAGGGTTGACAGTGGATAGGCAATGGCAGACATTTAAAGATCACATGGATGAACTTCAACAATGGTACATCCCTGTCTGGCATAAAAATAAAATGGGGAAACCGTGGCTATCAAGGGAAATTAGGGATAGTGTTAAAACCAAGGAAGAGGCATATAAATTGGCCAGACAAAGCAGCAAACCTGAGGACTGGGAGAAATTTAGAATTCAGCAGAGGATGACAAAGAGTTTAATTAGGAGGGGGAAAATAGAATACGAGAGTAAGCTTGCAGGGAACATAAAAACTGTCTGCAAAAGCTCCTATAGATATGTGAAGGAAAAAAGATCAGTGAAAACAAATGTTGGTCCCTTGCAATCAGAATCGGGTGAATTTATAATGGAGAACAAAGAAATGGCAGATCAATTGAACAAATACTTTGGTTCTGTCTTCACTAAGGAAGACACAAATAACCTTCCGGAAATACTAGGGGACTGAGGGTCTAGCGTGAAGGAGGAACTAAAGGAAATCCTTATTAGTCAGGAAATTGTGCTAGGGAAATTGATGGGATTGAAGGCCGATAAATCCCCAGGGCCTGATAGTCTGCATCCCAGAGTACTTAAGGAAGTGGCCCTAGAAATAGTGGATGCATTGGTGATCATTTTCCAACATTCTATAGACTCTGGATCAGTTCCTATGGATTGGACGGTAGCTAATGTAACCCCACTTTTTAAAAAAGGAGGGAGAGAGAAAACGGAATTAAACACCAGTTAGCCTGACATCAGTAGTGGGGAAAATGTTGGAATCAATTATGAAAGATGTAATAGCAGCACATTTGAAAAGCAGTGACAGGATCGGTCCAAGTCAGCATGGATTTATGAAAGGGAAATCATGCTTGGCAAATCATCTAGAATTTTTTGAGGATGTAACTAATAGAGTGGACAAAGGAGAACCAGTGAATGTGGTGTATTTGGACTTTCAAAAGGCTTTTGACAAGGTTCCACACAAGAGATTGGTGTGCAAAATTAAAGCACATCGTATTGGGGGCTAATGTATTGACGTGGATAGAGAACTGGTTGGCAGAAAGGAAGCAAAGAGTAGGAATAAACGGGTCCTTTTCAGAAGGGTAGGCAGTGACTAGTGGGGTACCGCAAGGTTCAGTGCTGGGCCCCCAGCTATTTACAATATACATTAATGATTGAGATGAAGGAATTGAACGTAAAATCTCCAAGTTTGCAGATGACACTAAACTGGGTGGTGGTGTGAGCTGTGAGGAGGATGCTAAGAGGTTGCAGGGTGACTTGGACAGATTAGGTGAGTGGGAAAATGCATGGCAGCTGCAGTATAATGTGGATAAATGTGAGGTTATCCACTTTGGTGGTAAAAACACAAAGGCAGAATATTATCTGAATGGTGACAGATTTGGAAAAGCGGAGGTGCAACGAGACCTGGATGTCATGGTACTTTAGTCATTGAAAGTTGGCATGCAGGTACAGCAGGCGGTGAAGAAGGCAAATGGCATGTTGTCCTTCATAGTGAGAGGATTTGAATTTAGGAGCAGGAAAGTCTTACTGCAGTTGTGCAGGGCTTTGGGGAGGCCACACCTGGAATATTGTGTACAGTTTTGGTCTCCTAATCTGAGAAAGGACATTCTTGCTATTGAGCGAGTGCAGCGAAGGTTCACCATACTGATTCCTGAGATGGCAGGACTGACATATGAAGAAAGACTGGATCGACTAGGCTTATATTCACTGGAATTTAGAAGAATGAGAGGGGACCTCATAGAAACATATAAAATTCTGATGGGATTGGACAGGTTAGATGCAGGAAGAATGTTCACGATGTTGGGGAAGTCCAGAACCAGTCTAAGGATAAGGGGTAAGCCATTTAGGACCGAGATGAGGAGAAACTTCTTCACTCAGAGAATTGTGAATCTGTGGAATTCTCTACCATAGAAAGTTGTTGAGCCCAGTTCGTTAGATATATTCAGAAGGGAGTTAGATGTGGCCCTTATGGCTAAAGGGATCAAGGGATATGGAGAGAAAGCAGGAATGGGGTACTGAAGTTGCATGATCAGCCATGATCATATTGAATGGTGGTGCAGGCTCGAAGAGCCGAATGGCTTACTCCTGCACCTATTTTCTATGTTTCTATTCCATTCACCTAGTTTCGTTGTCACCGTCGCATCTGTTCTGATGATATCACCTTCCACACCAATGCTTTTGATATGTCTTCCATTTTCCTCAACCGAGAATTACCCTCCACCATGGTTGACAGGGACCTCAACCGGATTTGCCCCATTTCCTGCACTTCTGGCTTCACTTCTTCCCCTCCCTCACAGAACCACAATAGGGTTCCTTTTTGGCCTCAGCTTCCACCCCACCAGGCTCCAAGTAGAACGCATCATCCTCAGCCACCTCCAGCACGACGCCGCCACCAAACACATCTTCCCCTCCCTTTTCAGCAACCCGAAGGGGCCATGCCCTATGCAACACCCTGCTCTACTCCTCAATCGCCCCCTCCACTTCCCACGGCATTTTCCCGTGCAAGCGCAGGATCTGCACCATTTGCCGCTTCACATTCTCCCTTCTCACCATCCAGGGCCCAAACATGCCTTTCAGGTGAAACAGTGATTGGGTGATCGCTTTGCTAACACCTCCATTAAGTCTACAAGTGTGACCCCGAGCTTTCGGTCGCTTGTCATTTTAATTCTGACCCACATCTGCTCTGATCTCTCTGTCCTTGGCTTCCTACAACGTTCCCATGAAGCTCGATGGAAGCTTGTGGAATAGCACCTCATCATTCAATTCGGCACTTTACAACCATCCGGACTCAACATTGAGTTCATCAACTTCAGATCATAACTACTGCAACCAGTTTTTCCAGACAGCAGGTGCTGGTAATGAGGTTGAGTTTTTTTTTACATACAAGTTGTTACATATGAACATAAGAACATAAGAATTAGGAACAGAAGTAGGCCATTTGGCCCCTCAAGCCTGCTTTGCCATTTACTAAGATCACAGCTGATCTGATCATGGACTCGGGTCCACTTCCCTGCCAGCTCCCCATAACCCTTTATTCCCTTATCGCTCAAAAATCTGTCGATCTTTGCCTTAAATATATTCAATTGACCCAGCCTCCACAGCTCTCTGGGGCAGAGAATTCCATAGATTTACAACTCTCTGAGAGAAGAAATTCCTCCTCATCTCAGTTTTAAATGGACGGCCCCTAATTCTGAGATTATGCCCCCTAGTTTGAGTTTCCCCTAAAAGTGGAAATATCCTCTCTGCATCCACCTTGTCGAGCCCCCTCATTATCATATGTTTCAATAAGATCACCTTTCATTCTTCTGAACTCCAATTAGTATCGGCCCAACCTACTCAACGTATCTTATAAGTCAACCCCCTCATCTCCGGAATCAACTTAGTGAACCTTCTCTGAACTGCCTCCAATACAAGTATATCCTTCCTTAAATACAGAGACCAAAACTGTATGCAGTACTTCAGGTGTGGCCTCACCAATACCCGATACAGTTGTAGCAGGACTTCTCTGCTTTTATGCTCTATCCTCCTTGCAATAAAATCCAACATCCTATTTGCCTTCCTGATTACTTGCTGTACCTGTACACTAACTTTTTGTGTTTCATGCACAAGGACCCCCAGGTCCCTCTGTACTGCAGCACTTTGCAATTTTTCTCCATTTAAATTATAATTTGCTTTTCTATTTTTTCTGCCAAAGAGTATAACCTCACATTTTTCCACATTATACTCCATCGACCAAATGTTTGCCCACTCACTTAGCCTGTATATATCCCTTTGCAGATTTGTTGTGTCCTCCTCACAACTTGCTTTCCCACCCATCTTTGTATCTTCAGCAAACATCGCTACATTACACTCGGTCCCTTCATCCAAGTCATTAAAATAGATTGTTGTGAATACACTGCCTGAAAGGGTGGTGCAAGCACAATCAATAGTAAAATTCAAAAGGGAACTGGATAAGTACTTGAAGGGACAAACTACAGAGCTGTGGAGAAGGAGCAGGTGAGTGAGGCGAATTGGATAGCTTTACCAATGAGCCGGCATTGGGACGATGGGCCAAATAGCCTCCTTTTGCGCTGTATCATTCTATTTTCTATGATTCTGAAGTAATGCTTCAGTTATTGTCATTTACAGTTCCTCTAGACCCATCTTTTGTTGCTTTACATGTCCCATTTCCACCCCTTTTACTTTGCACCATCATTCTTTATGTCATTTAACGCATCCTGCCCTCCACCTGATCGCAGACCTTCCCTCCCCTCCCCCTTTCCCTGCCTCTGCACTTGCTCAAAATTGTTAAATCTCTAACTTCTTCCTGTTCTGATCGACCTGAAATGTTAACTCTGTTTCTCTCTCCACAAATGCTGCCTGACCTGCTGAGTATTTCCAGCATTTTCTGTTTTTATTTCAGATTACTTACAGCTTGTTTTTTATTAGTCTTTCTATGTTACGACCCTGGTACCCTGCAGTTTTTGAATTCGTACAATGTAGTTTTCATGTCGTCTCAACACAGAAACTGCAGTACAACTAGGGAGTGCGTTAGCTGGTTGTAGCCAGGACAACAATGAGGCACTGCAACTGGCCTTAGTGGTCCTGGCACGGGTAAAGGAAACAAGCTAAGCTACTTGCTCCTAATTTCTATTCAGAAATTGTGCATGCGTGGAAGTCAGGTGACAACAAGTAAACGTTCGGCACACTGTGTGAAACCAGCTCAAGGAGGTAGTTTCACACTGCTTGGCTTTGCACCTGGTGTATCACCAAAACCAACCAACAGACTGCCTTTTTCATTGTTTGCAGAGAGCCAACGGCCATATTGCAGACTGCTGTGATTAAAAATTCAGCTGGAATTCAGATGCTGAAGAGAAGCCTCTGTGGCCTAGAAATTATCCGTTGTAGCGCGTTTGCTATGGCCAGTTTGTTGAAAAAACAGCAGCCGCCTCGCTTCCAGCTGCCATTTTGGTAAGGGCCATAGCGCTTCCATTGCCAGCGCTGCCTCTCAAATTTAAATTAACAGATTGCGACGTCAATCTGCGTGCAATGTCTGATTTTTCGCCACGACTGCTATTTTGGATGTTCTCACACGCCATCATATCATCATAGGCAGTCCCTCGAAGCGAGGATGACTTGCTTCCACGCCAAAAAGGGATGAGTTCACAGGTGTTTCAATGAAGGACTTAATATTCCAGATCCCGAACTACATTGTGAAGAATGGAAGATGCCTGTGCATGGATCTTTTTAACGTGTGGTGGCCGTTGCACACCAGCCACCACACGGGCTTGACAGAGGTAGGTCTTGGTCCAGTGGCAAGGATTACCCAAGACTAACTGGAGACCAGCTCTACTGCACAGACCGAGCGCGCACACATATCGCAGTGTGGGCTGGTCCGTGCTGCCCCTGGGCCCTCACCTCTTCTGGGCTCCAGATTCACACCTCTCCTGGGCCCTGGTCACTTCCCTCTATGGACTCTTGCCGCTCCTTTGCCCCTCCTGCCATGACGCCATAACGCCCTGTTATAAATACGCACAGAAAAACCTGCATGAAGCAGCCCTGCAGAGACGCTGTCAGCACTTCTTAAAGGGACATACACATCTTTCAGCTAAGTTTGGATTTCAGCTTTTGGCCTTAAAAAATTATTTTTTTGAAGTAGTGGCTTGGTGCAATACATTTAAGAAGTTGTTGAAGTGTGCAGGGAGTGCCGTTGGATGATTGCAAGGCTTTGGATGGTAGGGAATCATAGAATCATAGAAATTTACAGCACGGAAGGAGGCTATTTCGGCCCATCGTGTCCACGCCGGCCGACAAAGAGCCATCCAGCCTAATCCCACTTTCCAGCTCTTGGTCTGTAGCCTTGTAGATTACGGCACTTCAAATGCACTTGTAAGTAGTTTTCAAATGCGATGAGGGTTTCTGCCTTTACCACCCTTTCAGGAAGTGAGTTCCAGACCCCCATCCACCCTCTGGGTGAAAACATTTCCTCTCAAATCCCCTATAAACCTTCTACCAATTATTTTAATTCTATGCCACTTGGCTGTTGACCCCTCTGCTAAGGGAAACAGGTCTTTCCTATCCACTCTATCTTGGCTCCTCATAATTTTATACACTTCAATAAGGTCTCCCCTTAGCCTCCTCTATTCCAAAGAGAACAAAGCCAATCTATCCAATCTTTCTGCTTCGCTAAAATTTTTGGGGCCGAAATTCAGCCTCCCAATAAGGCCTCTGGCTGTCGGAAAGTGGCAGTGTTGAATGGCCGCTGATTTTTCGTCAAATAGCCGCCACTCGCAAAATTCTCCTCAGGGGTATTTCCGCCGGTGACCATATCTGCCCTGCTCCCTCCACTTCTGCCCCGCTGCTGCCGAAGCCTCCTAAATGCGTCATCAAAGCGCACATTGCCGATGACCTGACGCGGAAGCGAAATTCAGCTGAGAAATCTTCTGGCCGCTGTCCGGTGCCCACGACAGCTTTCTCTGTTGGTGCACAGTGTTTGAAATGGTGGTGCGGCAGCCATTAAAGGGGAGGGCGCACTGCCACGGCCAACATCTTATTTTTTTTTGTCGGCCGACTGCCACTTCGGCCTGACAATTATGCCCCCAGGTTCGGCTAGGCGGCCAACAGGAAGCCTGGCACCCCCTCTTGGGTGCCAGGCCGCTGGCCCAGCCGAAACCCTCCCTAGTGGCCCAGTGGACCTAACTTAAAAAGATGCAGAGCTCGTAGCAGCTCTCCCCTTTAACTGAAGGAAAGAGATGTTGTGCCGGGCCAACGCGATGACGTCACCAGCCCGGCGTTGATGACTGACAACGGCGGAGACTCTGTCCCGTCTCCTCTTCCGCCCTCATTATGATGGGTCACTTTGTTCCTGCCCCACTTTCACCCCCATTATGTCCGACTTCCGCCCCATTCGAAAAAAATGACAAAGAGCCAAATTTTGCAAGATGGGCCGCCGCAATGGCACTGCAAAAACAGTCGGTGCGACCTGTTTCTGGCGGGCTTGAATTTCGGCCCCCTCCAGTCCAGGCAACATCCTCATAAATCTCCTCTGTACCCTGTCTAGTGCAATCACACCTTTCCGGTAACATGGTGACCAGAATTGCATGCAGTACTCTAGCTGTGGCCTAACTAGTGTTTTATACATTTCAAGCATAACCTCCCTGCTCTTGTATTCTATACCTCGGCTAATAAAGGCAAGTATTCCGTATGCCTTCTTAACCACATTATCTACCTGGCCTACTACCTTCAGGGATCTGTGGACATGCACTCCAAGTTCCCTCTCTTCCTCTACACTTCTCAATGTCCTTCCATTTAATGTGAATTCCCCTCCCAAATGCATTACCGCATACCTCTCTGGATTGAATTCTATTTGCCACTGTTTTGTCCACCTGACCGGTCCATTGATATCTTCCTGCAGTCTACAGCTTTCTACTTCATTCTCAACCACACAGCCTATTTTAATGTCATCTGCAAATTTCTTCATCATACCCGCTACATTCAAGTTCAAGTCATTGATATATACCACAAAAAGCAAGGGACATAGTACTGAGCCATGCGGAACCACACTGGATACAGCCTTCCAGTCAAAAAAACACCCATCAACCATTACCCTTTGCTTTCTGCCTCTGAGCCAATTTTGGATCCAACTTCCCACTTTGCCCTGGATCCTATGGGCTTTTACTTTCGTGACCAGTCTGCCATGTGGGAGCTTAACTAAAGCCTTGCTAAAATCCATATACTCTACACCAAATACACTATCCTCATCGAACCTCCTTGTTACCCCCTCAAAAAATTCAATCAAGTTAGTCAAGAAAGCATGGGCTTTATGCTAAACATCCGTAAGACAAAGGTCCTCCACCAGCCTGTCCTCACCGCACAGCACTGCCCCACAGTCATCAAGATCCATGGTGCGGTCCTGGACAACGTGGAACATTTCCCATACCTCGGGAGCCTCTTATCAACAAGAGCAGACATTGATGACGAGATTCAACACCGCCTTCAGTGCGCCAGTGCAGCCTTCGGTTGCCTGAGGAAAAGAGTGTTCGAAGACCAGGCCCTCAAATCTACCACCAAGCTCATGGTCTACAGGGCTGTAGTAATATGCGCCCCCCTGTATGGCTCAGAGACATGGACCATGTACAGTAGACACCTCAAGTCGCTGGAGAAATACCACCAACGATGTCTCTGCAAGATCCTACAAATACCTTGGGAGGACAGACACATCAACATTAGCATCCTCGACCAGGCCAACATCCCGAGCATTGAAGCACTGACCACACTTGATCACCTCCGCTGGGCAGGCCACATTGTCTGCATGCCAGACACGAGACTCCCAAAGCATGTGCTCTACTCAGAACTCCTTCACGGCAAACGAGCCAAAAGTGGGCAGAAGAAACGTTACAAGGACACCCTCAAATCCTCCCTGATAAAATGCAACATCCCCACCGACACCTGGGAGTCCCTGGACAAAGGCTGCCCTAAGTGGAGGAAGTGCATCTGAGAGGGCGCTGAGCACCTCGAGTCTCGTCGCCGAGAGCATGCAGAAATTAAGCGCAGGCAGCGGAAAGAGCGTGCGGCAAATCTGTCCCATCCTCCCTTACCCTCAACGACTATCTGTCCCGCCTGTGACAGGGACTGTGGGCTCTCGTATTGGACTGTTCAGCCACCTAAGGACTCATTTTAAGAATGGAAGCAAATCTTCCTCGATTCCGAGGGACTGCCCATGATGATGATCCTCATCGACCCTCCTTGTTACCTCCTCAAAAAATTCAATCGTTAGACATGATCTTCCCTTTATTAAAATGGAGAGTGACATAGTTAATTCAGAAACTAGGGTCCTGAACTTAAGGAAAGGTAACTTCGATGGTTTGAGGCGTGAATTGGCTAGAATAGACTGGCAAAAGATACTTAAAGGGTTGACGGTGGATAGGCAATGGCAAACATTTAAAGATCACATGGATGAACTTCAGCAATTCTACATCCCTGTCTGGAGTAAAAATAAAACTGGGAAGGTGGCTCAACCATGGCTAACAAGGGAAATTAAGGATAGTGTTAAATCCAAGGAAGAGGCATAGAAATTGGCCAGAAAAAGCAACAAACCTGAGGACTGGGAGAAATTTAGAATTCAACAGAGGAGGACTAAGGGTTTAATTAAGAGGGGGAAAATAGAGTACGAGAAGAAGCTTGCCGGGAACATAAAAACTGACTGCAAAAGTTTCTATAGATATGTAAAGAGAAAAAGATTAGTGAAGACAAATATAGGTCCCTTGCAGTCGGATTCAGGTGAAGTTATAATGGGGAACAAAGAAATGGCAGACTAATTGAACAAATACTTTGGTTCTGTCTTCATGAAGGAAGACACAAATAGCCTTCCAGAAGTACTAGGGGACTGAGGGTCTAGTGAGAAGGAGGAACTGAAGGATATCCTTATTAGGCGGGAAATTGTGTTAGGGAAATTGATGGGATTGAAGGCCAATAAATCCCCGGGGACTGTTAGTCTGCATCCCAGAGTACTTAAGGAAGTGGCCCTAGAAATAGTGGATGCATTGGTGATCATTTTCCAACAGTCTATCGACTCCTATGGACTGGAGGGTTGCTAATGTAACACCACTTTTTAAGAAAGGAGGGAGAGAGAAAACGGGCAATTATAGACTGGTTAGCCTGACATCAGTAGTGGGGAAAATGTTGGAATCAATTATTAAGGATGAAATAGCAGCACATTTGGAAAGCAGTGACAGGATCGGTCCAAGTCAGCATGGATTTATGAAGGGGAAATCATGCTTGACAAATCTTCTGGAATTTTTTGAGGATGTAACTAGTAGAGTGGACAAGGGAGAACCAGTGGATGTTGTGTATTTGGACTTTCAAAAGGCTTTTGACAAGGTCCCACACAAGAGATTGGTGTGCAAAATCAAAGCACATGGTATTGGGGGAAATATGCTGACGTGGATAGAGAACTGGTTGGCAGACAGGAAGCAGAGAGTCGGGATAAACGGGTCCTTTTCAGAATGGCAGGCAATGACGAGTGGAGTGCCGCAGGGCTCAGTGCTGGGACCCCAGCACTTTACAATATACATCAATGATTTGGATGAAGGAATTGAGTGTAATATCTCCAAGTTTGCAGATGACACTAACTGGGTGGCGGTGTGAGCTGTGAAGGGGACGCTAGGAGGCTGCAGGTTGATTGGACAGGTTAGGTGAGTGGGCAAATGCATGGCAGATGCAGTATACTGTGGATACATGTGAGGTTATCCACTTTGGGGGCAAAAACACGAAGACAGATTATTATCTGAATGGCGGCAGATTAGGAAAAGGGGAGGTGCAACGAGACCTGGGTGTCATGGTTCTTCAGTCATTGAAAGTTGTCATACAGGTACAGCAGGCGGTGAAGAAGGTAAATGGTATGTTGGCCTTCATAACTAGGGGATGTGAGTATAGGAGCAGGGAGATCTTACTGCAGTTGTACAGGGCCTTGGTGAGGCCTCACCTGGAATATTGTGTTCAGTTTTGGTCTCCTAATCTGAGGAAGGACGTTCTTGCTTTTGAGGGAGTGCAGCAAAGGTTCACCAGAATGATTCCCGAGATGGCAAGACTGACATATGAGGAGAGACTGGATCAACTGGGCCTTTACACATTGGAGTTTAGAAGGCTGAGAGGGGATCTCATAGAAACATATAAGATTCTGACAGGACGGGACAGGTTAGATGCGGGTAGAATGTTCCCGATGTTGGGGAAGTTCAGAACCAGGGTACACAGTCTTTGGATAAGGGGTAGCCCATTTAGGACTGAGATGAGGAGAAACCACTTCACTCAGAGAGTTGTTAACCTGTGGAATTCCCTGCCGCAGAGACTTCTTGATATCAGTTCATTGGATATATTCAAGAGGGAGTTAGATATGGCCCTTACAGCTGGGGGGATGAAGGGGTATGGAGAGAAAGCAAGAATGTGGTACTGAGGGAATGATCAACCATGATCTTATTGAATGGTGGTGCAGGCCCGAATGGCCTACTCTTGCACCTATTTTCGATGTTTCTATTAACAATTCCATGCTGACTGTCCTTGATTAATCTGTATCTTTCTAAATGAAGATTTAACCTGTCCCTCAGAACTTTTTCCAATAATTTTCCCACCACTAAGGTTAGACTGACTGGCCTGTAATTACTCAGTCTATCCCTTTCTCCCTTTTTAAACAACAGTATAATGCTATTAATCCTCCAGTCCTCCGGCCCCACACCTGTGACCATAGAGGATTAGAAAATGATCAGAGCCTCTGCTATTTCCTCTTTTGCTTCTCTTAACAGCCTGGGATACATTTCATCCGGGCCTGGGGATTTATCCACTTTCAAAGATGCTAAACCCCTTAATACTTCCTCTCACACTATGTTTATTTCATTTACTATTTCACTTCCTATTTCACATGCCTCCTTCCTGTTTGTAATACCTTTATGGTCCCTAATAGGCCCTACTCTTTCTTTAGTTATCCTCTTGCTCTTAATGTATTCATAAAACATCTTTTGATTTTCCTTGATTTTACTTGGCAATGTTTTTTCATGCTCTCTCTTTGCTTTCCTCATTTCCTTTTTAATTTCTCTCCTGCACTTTCTATACTCCTCTAGGGTTTCTGCAGTATTGTGCCCTCGGTATCTGTCATAAGCTTCTCTTTTGTTCTTTATCCTGTATGCCCCTTGGCATCCAGGGAGTTCTAGATTTGTAAGTCCAACCCTTCTTCTTAAAGGGAACATACATGCTCTGAACTCTCACTATCTGCCCTGACACTGATTTACCTTCAAGTAGCTGTTATCAGTCCACTTTGGCGAAATTACATCTCAGCTTAGTAAAATTAGCTTTTCCCCAATTGAGAACATTTATTCCTGGTCTATCTTTGTCCTTTTCCATAACTACCTTGAATCTAACTGAATTATTATCACTGCTACCAAAATGCTCTCCCACTGATACCCTTCGACCTGCCCAGCTTAATTACCTAAAACTAAGTCCAGAACTGCGCCCTCTCTTGTTGGACTTGCTACGTACTGGCTAAAAATGTACTCCTGACTGCATTTTAAGAAGTGTGCTCCCTCTATATCTTTCATACTAATTCTATCCCAGTTAATATTAGGGTAGTTGAAATCCCCTACTATTACTGCCTTATTGTTTTTGTGGCCCATATCTTTTTTTTTCACTTTTAAATTATATTCCAGCTTTGCCTTCGGAAATTCCACACAGATTTATAGGATTAGAGTCCAAGCAGGAAATTACACATGACTATGTATATCCCATGATTCATTGCATCCAATGAAGAGAGCGTGCACATGTGCCTGCAAGCATACTGACAGCCTCCATAACACCCATAGAAATGGTAGAACAATAAAAGGCTGTTCTCTCTATCGAGCCAATTGTTTCCAATATGCTGTGCACTGTTTGGTTTAATTACGGACTCTCTTACAATGATTTACATAATATCCTGATATGTTGATGGGGTTAGATGAAGGGGGGGTGGGAGGAAGATCGTGTGGGGCATAAACTCTGGCAAGGACCTGTTGGGCCGATTGGTCTGTTTCTGTGCTGTAAGTATTTTTTAATTCTTTGTAATCCTGAGCGGGAGAACAGACAGAGTGAAAGATCTCTCAGCCACAAAGAAAGGAAACAACTCTATATAATTCCTCTCTTACATCCAATACCAATCGAGAGAAAACTCCAGCACATTAATCAACCACAATGAGAGTGTAAGAAGATAAAATGTATAAAACATGCAAATGTGGAGTGTGTTCCTCTCCTTGCAATGTCATCATTCACCTTGACGAGCTCAAAATTCACTAAACAAACAAAAATAATAACTGAATGAGGGATACGCCACAGAGAACAGTGAAATACGGTTTGAGCCTCCACACAGAAAGCAGACCTGACATTTATGACCATCTCACAAATGGGAACATAAATCCTATTTTAGTGCCCTCCACAGCAAATTATACCAAGGGTATGGGAATTAACCAGAATAAAATAGTTTCCGTACTTCATGTGTGTACGCATACTTTCCTATTAGCCCCTCTGTCCCACAAATCAGCAACTACCTCTTTCTATCCAACACTGTTAACATGCGCTTTAACAGAGCTAGTTACATTTCTCTGAACCTGTTTAAAACTTAATGGGTGAAGGTAGAGGTTAGGGCTGGATTTTCCAGTCCTTTGCGCTCTGGGTTTCGCCCCGGAGCGGCGTGAAAGGCAGCGTTCAGGTCTCCTGCACTCTTTCGCGATCCTCCGGTCCATTTTTGCGGCGCGCTCAGAGCACCGCTGGAAAGAGCTGTGCTGGGTGTGCAACGCCTCTCGTTGTGACACTGTCTGAGTTTTGACTCAAACCCGACCCGTACGCCTGGGAATCGCGCCTCGCAATGACCGCCTGGGAAATCAGTGTGGCGCAGCCATGCCGACAGTGGTGATGAAGGTAAGGTGCTGTACAAGTAAATGTGAGTGTTTGTTCTTTTAAATGTTAGCGATTTGTGTTATGGTGGCGTGGGCAATGTTTTTGTGGCTTTTTTTTTTTAAAAGGTTTCCCGCACCTCCCCCTCCAAGGCCTCTCTCAGAGCGCATACGGCCTGACACTTTAGTTTGCGAGTTTCCCATTTCTGCGCCTCGAAAAGTGTACAACGCCTCCCTTCGTGCTGCACCACCTGACGCAGGGCCCAGATGCCGAAAATTCCTTACCAAAGTGCAAAGTATTCCAGGCCAGTAACTTTCCCGCCCCGCCTCCGTTTTCACCCCCAAAACAGAGAAGCCTAAAATCCAGCCCTTAGAATGTCCCGGGTTCAATCTCTGATCTGTGTGGGGTTAACTGATCTCAGCCAAGGGAGTAGTTGGATACTATCTTCTTTCTTTCTTTTGTATGTTAATAGCAAAGCAAATCAAACGTTAGTATCCAAGTTGGATATTCAGGCCAAAGCTTCCGGTGTAACAGCGTGGATATCGTGTAGGCTGTCTGTAAATTTCCTCTGAGGGCAGTGCTCAGTGATGTGTTCCAGGGTGTGATTAGGAGCTCCACAGTCACATGATGGGGATGCTTTAATCTTCCATCTATGGAGAAGGTGGCAGCATCAACCATGACCAGTTCTGAGGTGGTTGATGATTGTCCACTGTTTGCGAGGATGATTTGATCCTGCAGGTTGTACTATGGGTTCCTCTATAAGGAATCCATTCCGTATGTCGCAGTTCTTCCAAGAATTTTGCCATTGGCCATCAAAGCTGAGGGGAGATCGCTGAAAGGCCTTCTAGATTTGAGACGGGTTGGTGGTAGGTTGTTTAAATTGGATACTATTATTAACCTCAGTGCCCCTGTGCTAGGCAGGGGAATAACCATCCAGGGTACTGCTCCTGATGGCCATCCAGTGAGGCCACATAAGAGCATTGGGTTTGGCTGTGATGTTCTCACCATGGTTGAATATCAATACACACTGTCTAGGGTACATACAGGAAGAATGCTACTTCAACATCTCCAAGCACGACTTCCGAACAACTGTCTGGAATCCACAGCACCAAGCGATCTAGAAATTATGGAACATTTTATGTACCATCTACAAGATGCGCTACAGCAAATTGCCAAGGCTTCTTCAAATCATCCCTCAAACCCGTGACCTCTACCACCTAGAATCACAAGGGCAGCAGGCGCATGGAAACACCATCATCCCCAAGTTCCCTTCCAAGGCACACACCATCCTGTCTTGGAAATATATCGCCGTTCCTTCATTGTCGCTGGGTCAAAATCCTGGGACGCTCTACCTAACAACACTGAGAGAGCACCTTCAACACGTGGACTGCAGCTGTTCAAGAAGGCGGCTCACCATCACCTTCTCAAGGACAAATTAGGGATGGGTAATAATCACTGGCCTTGCCAGCGATGCCCACATCCTGTGAATGAATAAATAAATTGAAGTAGATCTGTAATATTAGAGCATAACTGTGAGATCCTAGCAACAGCAAGAGCAACAAACCAAAACAAAAGTGCTAATAATTGAGAAATGCCATTGCAAAGGAAACAGCTCTCGGCTAAACACCAGCCACTGTATCCCTAAAAAACCAACTGAAAAGACAAAAAGAAAAGGTCATAGGCATGGCAATGAAGAGGAAGTCAAGCACTCCCCGTGGCAAAGGCAAGCCAATGACAGGCAGTAAGATCTTCAGTTGTCAGTAGAAGGATTTATTCAAAACGCACAGGATTACCGTTACACAATGGCAATCATGAAAAAGGTCCTCCCAGAGGTGGCATTTTGAAGTTTGCTACAGCTCTACTGAAGGTGCAAGACTTCATATCCTAAAATAATCTAGCTACCGTAACATCAAAGACAAGGCAAACTTCGAAGGCATATATATAGTGACTGACTTCTTTAGGGTGTTCAGAAGTACAATATAACTTCTTCATCACCTGTAGTTGATGATAATGTTACTAGTTAGATTCACAACGTCCTCAGATGAAAGAAACAGACTCTTAGAAAGAAACAGGGCTTGAAGAGAAATGTCATTGGACAAGTGACAATTCAGGAGCACATTAAACGCAACATCAAAGCTTTCAGTGACTATTTCTGCTACATCACAAGGCTGCACATGTCTAATCCAGAAAATTGGCTTTGTGTCGAGAAAGGTTATAACATTCATTCACAACTGTGTCACCCAATGATTTGCCTGATTATCAAAGCTGGATAATAATTTAATTTTTTTTTTAAGTACAGCTTTATCTTGATCTGCATTGGCTTGCAAAAATGAATTGGTGCTGCATTGCAGATCTGACTTTTACAATTCTTTTAGTTCAATTTTCAAAGAGCATCGTGTGCGTGGGAGCAGGAAGTAAGGTTGGCTGTAGAAATGAAATGAAGAAATTAAGGAAGTATTTTAATCATTTGTTTGAGAATAGAAAGGTAGAAGTGGGAATTGGAAATGTGTTGTCTGAAAGAGGCCATTCAGCCCATCGTGCCTGCGCCAGCTCTCTGAAAGAGCTATCCACTTTTGTCATAATTCACCTGACCTTTGTCCCTTTGAAATGGTTATTTTTTAACTATTTATTCACTTCCCTTATAAATAAGCTGTTATAGATTCAGTTTCTACCACTGTTTCTGTAGGGTTACTCCATGTTCTAAATACCTTCTGCATAAAAAAAAACTCTTAACCACTCCCTTCATTCTTTTGGTAAATATTACATTTATGGCCTTAGATATGAAACAACCAGTGGAAATAGTGTTCAAAATGAAGATAAATGCAGAGAATGAGTATGAATGCACAGAGTGAAGATGGGATGCACGGGCTGATGACAGATGCAGAACATTATGACATTTGAGCAAAACCCTGGACATTAAAGATCCTATGGCAATGTTTGAAGAAGAGTAGGCAGCTCTCCTGATGTCCTCGCCAGTATTCATCCCTCAACTAATACAGAAACAACAACAGACTAACTGGTCATTCAAATCACTGCAATTTGTAAGACACTGGAATAAAGCAATTTGTTGTACAGTATTTCAAACAATTTGAGCTGTTAGAGAGATAAGATAAAATGCAATATAAGTCTTACTTTCTAGCATTTCCCAGTTTTAGAATTCATTTTAGATGTCAATCATGGCTCAGTGGGTAGCACTCTCACCTCTGAGTCAGAACATAAGAACATAAGAAATAGGAGCAGGAGTAGGCCATACGGCCCCTCGAGCATATACCACCATTTAATAAGATCATGGCTGATGTGATCATGGATTCAGTTCCACTTCCCCGCCTGCTCCCCATAACCCCATAATCCCTTATCCCTTTATCGTTTAAGAAACTGGCTATTTCTGTCTTAAATTTATTCAATGTCCCAGCTTCCACAGCTCTCTGAGACAGCGAATTCCACAGATTAATAACCCTCTGAGAAAATACATTTCTCCTCATCTCTGTTTTAAATGGGCGGCTCCTTATTCTAAGATCATGCCCTCTCGTTCTAGTCTCCCCCATCAGTGGAAACATTCTCTCTGCATCCAACTTGTCAAGCGCCCTCATAATTTTCTACATTTTGATAAGATCATCTCTCATTCTTCTGAATTCCAATGAGTAGAGGCCCAACCTACTCAACCTTTCCTCATAGGTTAACCCCCTCATCCCCAGAACCAACCTAGTGAACCTTCTCTGAACTGCCTCCAAAGCAAGTATATCCTTTTGTAAATATGGAAACCAAAACTGCACGCAGTATTCCAGGTGTGGCCTCACCAATACCTTATATAGCTGTAGCAAGACTTCCCTGCTTTTATACTCCATCCCCTTTGCAATAAAGGCCAAGATACCATTGGCCTTCCTGATCACTTGCTGTATCTGCATACTATCCTTTTGTGTTTCATGCACAAGTACCCCCAGGTCCAGCTGTACGGCGGCACTTTGCAATCTTTCTCCATTTAAAACTTGCTCTTTGATTTTTTTTCTGCCAAAGTGCATGACCTCACACTTTCCAACATTATACTCTATGTGCTAAATTTTTGCCCACTCACTTAGCCTGTCTATGTCCTTTTCCAGATTTTTTGTATCCTCCTTTTTGTAACCAATAAGTGAATTAAGGGTTACGGGGAGCGGGCGGGTAAGTGGAGCTGAGTCCACGGCCAGATCAGCCATGATCTTGTTGAATGGCGGAGCAGGCTCGAGGGGCTAGATGGCCTACTCCTGTTCTGAATTCTTATGTTCTTATTATGTTCCTCACACATTGCTTTTCTTCCCATCTTTGTATCATCAGCAAACTTGGCTACGTTACACTCAGTCCCTTTTTCCAAGTCGTTAATATAGATTGTAAATAGTTGGGGTCCCAGCACTGATCCCTTCGGCATCCCACTAGTTACTGGTTGCCAACCAGAGAATTAACTATTTATCCCGACTCTCTGTTTTCTGTTATAGTTACCCAATCCTCTATCCATGCTAATATATTACCCCAACCCCATGAACTTTTATCTTGTGTAGGTTCAAGTCCCACTCCAGTGACTTGAGCACAAACATCTAGGCTGACACTCCAGTGCATTACTGAGTGAGTGCTGTATTGTCAGAGATGCCGTCTTTCAGATAAGACGTTACATCAAGGCCACATTTGCCCTCTCTGATGGACACAAAAGGTCCCATGGCACTATTCGAAGAAAAGCAGGGGCGTTCTCCCGGTGTCATGCCCAATATTTATCCCTCAACCAAAATCACTAAAACAGATTATCTAGTCATTACTTCATTGTTGTTTGTGGGACTTTGCTTTGCGCAAATTGACTGCCACGTTTCCTACATTACAACAATGTCTACACTTCATAGGCTGTAAAGCGCTTTGGGATGTCCTGGGGTCATGAAAGATGCTATATATGCAAGTTCGTTCTTTCCTTCTACATCAATTCTTCTTGAAGAATTTATTGGCTTGATCTTCATGTGTGTCAGCCATGGCTCAGTGGTAGCTCTCTCACCTCACAGTCAGAAGGGCGTGGGTTCAAGCCGCACTTGAAGAGACTTGAGCACAAAATCTCGGCTGATACTCCAGTGTAGTACTGAGGGAGTGCTGCACTGTCAGAGATGCCGTCTTTCGGATGAGATGTTAAACTGAGGCCCTGTCTGCCTTCTCGGGTTGGCATAAAAGATGCCATTGCACTATTTCGAAGAAAAGCAGGAGAATTCTCCCAGTGTTCTACCCAATACTTAACCCTCAACAAACATTAAAACAGATGGTCTGGTCATCATCAATATGTTGTAAGACCTTGCTGTGCGCTTTTTGGCTGCCGCATTTCCAACATTATAACAGTAACTATACTTCAAAAAGTATTTCATTGGCTGCAACATACTTGGGGACATCCTGAGGTCATGAAAAGTGCTGTATAAATGCAAGTCCTGTCTTTCCATTTCAATTGTTCTTTAACAATTCATTGAATCGATCTTCATAAGTATCTAAAACCCAGAAATTCCAATCTATAGAATAGACGTGCTCAGAAGAATCCTCTTTTCGCTGACATTTAATTGATCGCTCTATTTTACAACAGATTTTCACAAAACTCAGTAAAATAATGGAAGTTTGTAGCTATTGATGAAGGTTGGGACTATGTAATTGAAAAACGCATTAGAAGCTCACTAAGAAGGCTTAAGTAAACAATCAAGAAGGCATTATTTTGGATTTGTATGAAGGTAAAAGAGGTTACCAGAAATTTCATTTGAAATGTTAGCAGATAATAACCTCATTCTTTTTGTAAATTTCTGCTTCAAATTCTACCCACACCACCACTAAAGAAACAGAGTCATGCTGAGGTAAGGTTCCAAGGACACCAGCTGCCCTTCAACGACTTGATAACTTGGCCTTCTTTGTGTAAGAGTCGAAAGAGCTAAGCTCTTAACTTGGGGTGGCTGTCACATGGGGGTGGGGGGAGGGGTGGGAAGGGGGGGCAACGAGGCTGGCGACAAACTGTCCTGACCTCAGCAACGTGAGACCCGGGAGATTTTAACTCATCTGCATAGGCCCAGTCAAACTCCCGCCCATAACCAGCTGGCTGTACGTCAGTATGTCAGGCATCAGGAAGCTATCACCTGGGCCGCAGGAACGGTCTCCGGCACTCAGGAAGTGGCTGTGGGAGGGTTCACGAGGGCTTCGCAGCTGGGGGGAGGATGGAAGGAAGCCCAGGGCAGGGACTCTTACTGTAGGACCCAGGGGATCATTCCTGTTCTTGCTGGCCCCACAAAGAATATAAAAAAAAGGAAAAACACTTACCGCTAGGTTGACCCAGCAGGAAAGTCACAATGGTTTCCCCTCAGAGGCCTCGGGATAAAATAGCAGTCGGGCCCCAATAACATAATCGGAGCCTGATCTGTAAATTTAAACAAAGGGCCCCGCCAGTTTCTGGCGACTGTCCATCTTGCCTGCTCATAAGATTGCCTGTTATTAGTTTACATCAACAGTCACTTTCCAGCAGAAGGTAAGTGGATCGCTATTTGGAGCAGAAACTGTGAATGCTTTCCCAGGGCACTGAGACCACTTGTAACGTCTCAACAGTAACTGTTGAGTATGCAATAACTCAATAGGCTGAATACTGTAAACTCCAAACAGGTACAAACCTGGCTCTGCTTTATTAGGGCCCAAAGTGATTACATTACAAGATGGCTGGCCTTTTATACCTGGGCCGCACACACGTGCGCACAGCCCAATGACCTCCCATAGTGGCGCCACCTGGTGGTTAGTAAATCCAAGCATACGTACATGACATTATCCCCTGGTTAAGATCAGGTACCTCAACACAGAATAACCTTAAATCTTCCTTGGTTTGTAGTGCTCAGTGAACCATCGAGCAGTGCCTTTACCCACTGAACTCTTCAAGGAGCTGGGTAAGATGTACTTAAAAACAAATCGCATTTATCAGTTAAGAATTAATCATCATCATATCATCATAGGCAGTCCCTCAAAATTGAGGAAGACTTGCTTCCACTCTAAAAGTGAGGTCTCAGGTGACTGTACAGTCCAATATGGGAATTACAGTCTCTGTCACAGGTGGGGCAGACAGTGGTTGAACGAAAGGGTGGGTGGGGAGTCTGATTTGCCACACGCTCCTTCCGCTGTCTGCGTTTGGTTTCTGCATGCTCTCGGCGACGAGACTCAAGGCGCTCAGCATCCTCCCAGATGCTCTTGCTCCACTTTGGGCGGTCTTTGGCCAGGGATTCCCAGGTGCTGGTGGGGATGTTACACTTTATCAAGGAGGTTTTGCAGGTGTCCTTGAAATGTTTCCTCTGCCCACCTGGGGCTCGCTTAGCATGTAGGAGTTCCGAGTAGAGTGCTTGTTTAGAGAGTCTCGTGTCGGGCATGCGGACGATGTGGCCCGCCCAACAGAGCATGCAGTCGAGTGTGGTCAGTGCTTCAATGCTGAGGATGTTGGCCTGATCGAGAACACTGACGTTGGTGCGTCTATCCTCCCCGTGGATTTGCAAGATCTTGCGGAGGCAGCGCTGATGGTACTTCTCCAGCGCTTTGAGGCATCTGCTGTATACAGGCCGCATCTCTGAGCCATATAGGAGGGCAGGTACTGCCCTGTAGACCATAAGCTTGGTGCCAGATTTAAGGTTCTGGTCTTCAAACAGGTGACCAAAGACTGTGCTGGCACAGTGGAGGTGATGTTGGACCTCATCATCGATATCTGCCCTTGCTGATAGTAGGCTCCCAAGGCATGGAAAATGGTCCATGTTGTCCAGGGCTGTGCCGTGGATCTTGATGACTGGGGGGCAGTGCTGTGTGACGGGGTCAGGTTGGTGGAGCACTTTGGTCTTACGGATGTTTAGCGTAAGGCCCATGCTTTCGTACACCTCAGTGACGATGTTGACAATGACTTGGAGTTCGGCCTCTGAGTGTGCACAGACGCAAGCGTCGTCTGCGTACTGTAGTTCAATGACAGAGGATGGGTTGATCTTGAATCTAGCCTGGAGGCAGTGTAGGTTGAATAGGTTCCTATTGGTTCTATAGTTTAGTTCCACTCCTGCAGGGAGCTTGTTGATATTGAAATGGAGCATTGCAGCAAGGAAGATCGAGAATAGCGTTGGCGCGATGACGCAGCTCTGCTTGACCCCGGTCCGGACGTGGATTGGGTCTGTGGTGGATCTATTGGTCAGGATCATGGCTTGCATGTCATCGTGGAGCAGGCAGAGGATGGTGACAAACTTTTGGGGGCAGCCGAAATGGAGGAGGACGCTCCATAGTCCCTCACGGTTGACAGTGTCAATGGCCTTTGTGAGGTCAAAGGAGGCCATGTACAATGGTTCGTGCTGTTCCCTGCATTTCTCACGTAGTTGTCGCGTGGTGAAGATCATGTCCGTTGTACCCCTTAGTGGACAGAATTTGCACTGTGACTCTGGGAGGAGCTCTTCAGCCGCAGGGAGAAGACGATTGATTGGATTCTTGCGATGACTTACCCAGTGGCTGACAGCAGGGAGATTCCTCTGTAGTTGAAGTCAGACTTGTTTGCTTTTTTGAAAATGTTCACAATTACGGCATCTCTGAGATCTCCTGCAATGCTCTCCTACTTACAGATAAGAGAGATGAGGTAATGCATTCGTGCCAATAGTGCTTCTCCACCATACTTTAGTGCCTCAGTGGGGATTCCATCTGCTCCTGATGCCTTGTTGTTCTTGAGCTGATGGATGGTCTTTTCCACCTCGTGCAGGGCTGGGGCTTTGCTGAGATGGTGGCTGGTACCATGCTGTGGGATGGTGTCGAGGACTCTTGTGTCAAAGGCAGAGAATTAATACCACTACTGAGACAGATATCAGTCCTTTGGTTTAAGTTTGAGCTTGGGGATTGGCTTTGGATGCAGTCCCAGTCAGCTGGTAGTCAAACAGAAGTCAAGCTAGATATGTCACCTGATAAGGTCTTTTCTGGTCAGGTTTCCAAAGACTGCCTAACAATCTGCATTAACCCAACATTTGAATAGCATCTCCCACTGCACCAGTGTAACATTCCCATTTCCCACACCAGCTCTCTTTGTGTCCTTTGTGCCAATTTAATGGCAATTGTAAATGGCATAGTATGGTTCTAAATAGAATATAAATAACACTGACTGTGGTGTCACCCAAACATAAATTTCTTTGTGGCCATTAAACTTCCTCAGTGCAAAGGTGGAGAGAACTGACATTTTGTAGGAGACCAAATTTTTCCATTCAAACGTAGTTTATCTGGTTCAAAGCACAGCTCTGTGTGATACTGAGAAAAAAATACATTTGTGCTCGTCGTGCCCATCATCATGACCTCCTCTGACCCAAATGACTTGTGCCTGATAGATGCAATCATCCTCAAATAATTCTCATAGTAAATTAGGGAATGCTTGGGAGAATATAAAATCCCTTTGCACTTGATCCAGCTGCACCTTCTTTGATAGTGACTGGCTGCTTTCTCAGTATTGCTATCATCGCACAATGGAACTTTATAAATTGGAATTGCTGGATGACATAGGCCTTTAAGGAGAGCACTTATGTTTAGACCCAATCGTACACGGCATCTAGGGCCGAGATGCTGCCTCTGCAATTGTTGTTGCTCTTTTAGATTTGTCTCTATCAGCCCTGGTAATACCAAGCTAACAAAGGCAGGAATGGTGTAGCTATCAAGGCCTTGAAATATCCCTTTAATGAAAAGGAGCTCTTTCTCGTTCTCAGCATGAGGAGGTGTTAGAAATATGCCAGGTTAGGGCTATCTCTATTCGCTTTAAGAATCAGGATCGACTGTAAAACCAATCTGGTGGATATATTGTGTTTAATCAGAGTTTAAGACGGAATATAACACGTTAGTTATATAGCAAAAACATACAACCGTAACAGCAGTTGATACTGACAGCGATCAGACAAACTGCTGGCGCACGTAAGCAGTTCTCTTCAGCTTGCAATCTCTTTCTCTGTCTACAGCTTCTTTCGGTAAAGCATGGGATCACTCTTGAAGAGTGTTCGACCAGCTTGACTTCTGATCCGCTCTCCCCTCACACCGTCTGTGACTACAAGCTTCCAGGAGGTCACTTTTAACCTATTTTTAGGGGTGGGCCTGAACCTGAATATTGACAAGACCTATTGATCTATAGAGGTAACCCTAAAACCTTAATACCCAATAAGACCTCAAGTTCTTTGTCGCGATCCACGTTTCAAGAACCCACCTTAAACATATCCTACGATTCTGGCCATATGTCATTGTTTATACCATATCAAAGTTGCTTTTCTGTATAATTCCTTTGATATCTCTCTGTTTATACTAACCCAGGGTTTCTTCCTGTGGAAAACATTTCATTTATATTGTCCCTGTTCCCTCAATACAAAGCCTTGTCCTTTGACCAATGAGGCCCAAACCAGAGCTTTGTCACCTCAACCAGTCTTTACGACTTAGCAAAATGCCTGTGTTTAAACTCATTTCTACAAACTTCCTCTGATTCTAAGCCTTTCCTATACACATTCTCTTCAAGATACATAGACAAACTGAAGCGTAAGCTTGAAAACCACAGTTAATGGTTGTCATCGTGCAAAATACTACGGGCTGAAATTTAATGAAGGCTCCGCTCGCCCAAGTTCCGCCCAGAGGACCACCAATGGCCGCCGAGGTACCAGACAGTACTTTGGGCGGAGTTCTGATCAACAAGGTCCCTCGAAGGTCGGTGGACAGCAAATGAAGGACTTACGCCGCCAATCTTGGTGGCAAAGCCGCTTGCTGCCCAAGTGCCGCCGAGGATGGAGTTGGGCCCCCTGAGGGTCGAGGACCTGCAAATTAAAAAGCATCCAAAAAAGAAACATCGGAACACCTTCAGGGGACCCCATACAGGTAAGTCCCTGTAAAGAAAAAAAGAAAAACATATTTACTCACCTTTTTTTTCAGCTCTTCACATCTACCATTGGGGACAGACCAGCCTCTTCGCAGTGGTCCACCCCTGCTCCGGCGCCGACTTCTACCCACACCAATCTGGCATCTCAGCAGGCGGGAGTCCACTTACGCCACTCGGCCATCCGCTGATGTCAGCGGAGCGGTTCCCGGCGGCTCTCCCCTCCCACTCGCTCCAGACCAGATCAAAACTAGCCCTGGGCAGAGAGCCAGGATAAATGGGTCCTTTTCGGGTTGGAAATCGGTGGTTAGTGGTGTGCCACAGGGATCGGTGCTGGGACCACAACTGTTTACAATATACATAGATGACCTGGAAGAGGGGACAGAGTGTAGTGTAACAAAATTTGCAGATGACACAAAGATTAGTGGGAAAGCGGGTTGTGTAGAGGACACAGAAAGGCTGCAAAGAGATTTAGATAGGTTCAGCGAATGGGCTAAGGTTTGGCAGATGGAATACAATGTCGGAAAGTGTGAGGTCATCCACCTTGGGAAAAAAAACAGTAAAAGGGAATATTATTTGAATCGGGAGAAATTACAACATGCTGCAGTGCAGAGGGACCTGGGGGTCCTTGTGCATGAATCCCAAAAAGTTAGTTTGCAGGTGCAGCAGGTAATCAGGAAGGCAAATGGAATGTTGGCCTTCATTGCGAGAGGGATGGAGTACAAAAGCAGGGAGGTCCTTCTGCAACTGTATAGGGTATTGATGAGGCCGCACCTGGAGTACTGCATGCAGTTTTGGTCACCTTACTTAAGGAAGGATATACTAGCTTTGGAGGGGGTACAGAGACGATTCACGAGGCTGATTCCGGAGATGAGGGGGTTACCTTATGATGATAGTTTGAGTAGACTGGGTCTTTACTTGTTGGAGTTCAGAAGGATGAGGGGTGATCTTATAGAAACATTTAAAATAATGAAAGGGATAGACAAGATAGAGGCAGAGAGGTTGTTTCCACTGGTCGGGGAGACGAGAACTAGGGGGCACAGCCTCAAAATAAGGGGCAGCCAATTTAAATCCGAGTTGAGAAGGAATTTCTTCTCCCAGAGGGTTGTGAATCTGTGGAATTCTCTGCCCAAGGAAGCAGTTGAGGCTAGCTCATTGAATGTATTCAAATCACAGATAGATAGATTTTTAACCAATAAGGGAATTAAGGGTTATGTGGAGCGGGCGGGTAAGTGGAGCTGAGTCCACGGCCAGATCAGCCATGATCTTGTTGAATGGCGGAGCAGGCTCGAGGGGCTCGATTCTTATGTTCCTAATTCTTATGTTCCTTATGGGCAGAACCCAAGAAGGAATATCGGCGGCAGTGGGCGGTGTGTGCATCAATTTTGGACCCTGTAACATCTCAGCAGGGTACCAAGATATTAGCACTTCTGAGCATCTTCAATAGACAATTTGTCTCCAATTTAAAACAATGATTTTAAACTCAGCATTCCTCTCTGTTTTATACATTCTTAACAGTTTTATACATTTTTAGACATCCCTGATTTCTAACAGAGGGCAGCACTCGAGCAGCTTTGCGAAAGGAGTTCCTGAGTGCGTTGGAAATTGAAAGCATCAGATTAAAGGTCACAAAGCACTTCAGCCTCGTGAAAACAGTTGGATTTGATTTGCACTGCAATTCTCTCCATTTTCCTCACACATATGCCGTTCATTAATACTCGCATTATTCTGCTAAACCCCCACAACACCATGCCAGAACAAAAATTTTTGAAAGTCTCTGTTCATTTCTTTTTTAATCAACATCTTTTTCTAATCCTGTGAATGGAGAATTTTGGTTTCTGTTTGGATTTTTATACTGTATGGAGCACACATTTCTATCACTTTAACACTTGCGGCTAGACTTGCTCTCTCCACTATTTCAAAAGCCTTACAAATCACTTCACAGGCTCTCTCCCCCCACCACACAGCTACCATCTGCTCCAACTCTGGGCCCCAGCTCACACTCTCTGCTTCTCCGACTACAGGGCATCCCTCCCTCTCCCTCCGCCCCGCCGTCAGTGGCCCAGCCTTCAACTATCAAAGCCCCACTCTCTGGTACTTTCTCCCTGAGCCTCGTTGCTGTTCGACATCCCTCCTCTTGTGCTAGTGCTAAGGTACAAAAAGTAATCAAAAAAAGGCTAATGGAATGTTGGCCTTTATCTCAAGGGAGGTAGAATTCAAAAGTGAGGAAGTGAGACTTCAGTTGTTCAGTCTTGGTCAGACCCCACTGGGAATATTGCGTTCACTCTTGGGCACCACACCTCAGGAAAGATGTATTGGCCTTGGAAGGGCTACAGCACCGATTCACCGAAATGATACAGGGGCTTAAAGGGTTAAATTATTTGGACAGTTTGCATAAACTTGGTTTGTATTCTCTTGAGTTTAGAAAGTTGAGGGTGATCTAACCGAAGTGTTTAAAATGATAAAGGTATTCAATAGGCTGGATTCAGGGAAACTATTTCCTCTGATGGGCGAATCCATAATCTTAAAATTAGAGCTAGACTATTTAGGAGTGACATTCAGAAGCTTTGTTTCACACAAAGGGTAGTGAAAATCTGGCACTCACTCCTCCAACAGGCTGTGGATGCTGGGTCAGCTGAAATTTTCACGGCTGAGATTGATAGATTATTGTTAGATAAGGATATGAAAGGATATAGAGCAAAGGCAGGTGTGTAATGTATGCTCACAGGTTTGTAGAGCTATTGAAATCCCCTCTGTGCCTTTCAGTTCTGCACGGAGGGGATTCCTGTACGGGCTGCTCTTGCACACTCTCCACATTGCCATCCTCGTCTGCCATCCAGACACACCTTGGCGCACCAGCTTGCCGTCCGGAAGAGGCTCTCTACGTGGGAGTCCTCCCTCTATTTATTGGGGACTTGGCTTGGAGGGTGTTGCACGGAGCAGTCCCGTGCAATAAGTTTTTCAGTGGGTACATGGGCTCCCAGGCCGTCTGAATTTCTGCAGTCTGGTGGAGTCCCTGTTCCCCTTTTTTATTGAATGTACGAGGTTGCAGCCCCTCTTCCAATATTTGAAGGGGCTGCTCCTCAAATTCTGTTTGCACTTCAGTCCCACATCCATGATCTTTGGGCACCCTGTGCGGAGGGGGGCGGGCAGGTCGGAAGGCCTCCTCCTAGGACTGCTCCTGGGCATGGCCAAGGCGGCCATCAGCCAGTCCAGGCAGCGGGCGGTCGAGGGGGTCGTTCAGCCCGACTGCCTGCCTCTCTTCTGCAGTTATATCCAAGCCAGGGTGTCCCTGGAGATGGAGCACGCAGTGTCTATCGGTACGTTCGCGGCCTTCCGTGAGAGGTGGGCGCCAGAGGGACTGGAGTGCATCATCACCCCCGGCAACCAAATTTATTTAAATTTAATCCTTAATGTTTAAAGTTTAATTTGTCTATGTTTGTCGGTTTTAGTGCGCCCCCCCCCCCTTTTAGCCAGGGGGCACTTGTATAATTTGTGCTTTTTGTGCCCTCAAAAAAAAAATAAGGGGCACTTGTTTGAAAGTGTTTGGAGTGTGCCCCCCCCCTTTAACCAGGGGGAACTTCATTAATGTTGTCTACAAAAATAGCTGTAGAGCTATTGATTTGTGAGTGGCTTCGCCAGTCACGTAATGTTCACAAGACTCAAAAAAACCCAGCCAGTTGGCTTCAGAGGATCCACGATGAGGCAGGTGGTTCTGAGCCTGGTGGATGAACTGCTAATGATTGTGCGAGTGTGATTGTTAAACCTTTGCTAATAAGCCAAATAGTTCTTAACAACAATGTGTTGGTATGAATTCTTAAGCAAAGAACCCATGAAGCAAATACATTACAGCAGGTAATTGGAGTTGAGGTACAGACTAGCCATATCTAACTGAATGGTGGAACAGGCTCAAGGGCCTGAATGGCCTACTCCTGTTCCTATGTTCCTGTTCCTTTCAAAGGTCACTTCAAAACTGTTCTCTTCCATCACACCTTTGGTGCAGAGGCTACATCCAGAAACACTGATGGTCTGAATTGTTATTTTGCAGCATATAGAACAACAGCCTGCTGACACTCAAGTGTAGGTTCACATGTGAAGAACACCGACTTGGATTAAGTATCTAAAACACCCTTAAAACAACATCTCAGCATGGGTCAGTAGTATTCAGGAGAAGAGAGAGAAATGGGGGAAATAAAAACAACTGCAACATCTTTGTTTGTAATGAAGGCTTTGCACTCTTAGACCATCAATCACAAAAAGCCACACCATGCTTTTAATGTGCTATCTGCACGGTCCAGCATAATCACTTCTTTTGTGCTGTCTAACACCACTGACATATGAATGCGTATGAATCGAGGAATTTCACTGGTGTTCTTGAAACCCTCCCTCTCAATCTACTCTTGTCCAAAGATGGGTTATAGACACAAAAGTGAACAGATAGTGTTGAAATTAATGAGGAAGCAATGTAATTGCAAATGCTGCAGATGAGTTGAAGACATATCTATTTGAGCCCGTTAGAAATTACTGGCAGGAGCGACATTGGACAGATTGTTTTCCCTGGATTGGAAGATTCTAATTACCCAAGCATGTTTCTATTTGTGAAGTGAAAAAAAAAAATGCCTTAGGCATCAAGACTGAGAGAATACAAAATAAATTCCAGAGGCAATGATGTGAATGATATTTTAGCACAGCAGCAGAAATGGCTTTTTATTATACTGCAAGATTTAATATTAAAATTGTAATACAGTCATTTAAATGAGCCATTTTATTACCAGTCAAACATATATATAAAAACTAATTTAGAAAATTAAAATACAATAATATTGAAGGGAAACAGTTCATAGCATTTACTTTGTCTTTGTCTGCTTTCTTAATCATCTGCAATGCATCATACCCATGTGATATAATTTGAGATCGACAATTATGTACACTATAATATTGCAAAGATTGCTACTGGTGGTTAGAGAGCATGAAGTAGGAGATTACTCTGGACCACACTGAAAGCATGCCGGCACTTTTTGTGACTGACAGCTTGAGTGCACAGCCTTAATTCTCCCATTTCTCTCCTGAAGGTCGTGACTAGGATGTCAATCCACAGATGCTTATGGTATTTACCCAAGTGGGCTTTCTTCACAGGTGAATCTAAAGAGTGAGTGCTGGCAGACTGATGCTGAAGGGCATCACACACAAGCCCAGTCTTATTTTTACCCACGGTATGCAATAACTCAATAGGCTTAGTACCGTGAACTCAATCAGGTGCGACCTGACTCTACTTTATTCGCTCAAAGTGATGATTAAACATGGAGGCCTTCTTTATATACCGGCTGCACGTTTGTGTCTGTGGCCCAATGACCTCCGATGGTCGCTCCCCCTGGTGGCAGGTAAACCCAGGCATACATACATTACATCATTCCCCCACAAGATCTTGGTATCAGTCCTATTTACAAATTGAGATGGCCTGGGGCTTTCTGCTCCCTAGTTGATCGTCTCAGTTCAATTCCAGATCTGGGTGAGCTCTCCGAGTCATTCATGACTTGAGGCTGGGTAGCCGATCTAATGGGAGTGGCAGTGTCCATGTCGGGGATTGAAGATCCAGATTCATTGACAACAGCAGGGTTTTCTGATGGCTGAATATGTATCGGTTGGTTCATTGATGGTGTCTTCTTCAAGCTGTTCCGGTTCTTCCGTGTGCCACAATTTCATCTGATCAATGTGCCTCCTGCATGTTTGCCCATTAGTGAGCCTGACAATAAGCACCCTGTTACCCTCCTTGGCTGTAACAGTGCCAGTGACCCACTTGGGGCCTTAACCATAATTTACCACATACACAGGATCATTAATAGAGATGTCGCGTGACATAGCAGTGTGATCATGATACCACTGCTGATGTTGACGTCTGTTTTCGACGTGATCGTTAAGATCAGGGTGGACAAGCGAGAGCCTGGTCTTGAGACATCTCCTCATCAACAGTTCAGCAGGGGGAACCCCGGTAAACTTGTGGGGTCTCGTCGTGTATCTAAGCAGTATGCGTGACAAGCGAGTCTGCAAAGAACTGTGAGTTACGCGTTTCAGGCTCTGCTTGATGGTTTGGACGCCCGCTCTGCTTGACCATTGGACGCGGGTTTGAATGGTGCTGACCTTATGTGCTTGATACCATTGAGTCTCATAAACTCTTGAAACTCCAAACTCATGAAGCACGATCTGTTGTTTCTCACAACGATGTCGGGCAGACTATGAGTGGCGAACATGGTACGAAGGCTCTCAATGGTGGCTGTGGATGTGCTGGATGACATGATTACACATTCTATCCATTTGGAATATGCATCCACCACCACCAAAAACATTTTGCCCAGGAAAGGACTTAGCAGAGATTCCACTGGTGCATTGCTTAACTGCATGCAAGTTTGTACTGATGCACACATGACTCCAAATCAGAGTCAATGCCAGGCCAGGCCACCAAACGTGAGGCCTGGCAATGGCCTTCATCATCACAATACCGGAATGGGTACTGTGTACATCCCATACAAATCTCTCGCTGCCTTTCTTACCCCATAGCACACAAGCAGTTGAATGGATAGTTTGTCTTTGCGACAGTTGTAAGGTTTGGTCTCATCACACACTTCCCTGGGAATGGCGAACCAATCACCACTTAGGACACGACATTTTACAACTGATAAGATCGGATCCGGCTGGTCCAGGTCCTAACTTGTTGAGCAGTGACAGGCAACCCTTCACGCTCAAAGGCATCCATGACCAACAGTAGATCTGCGGGCTGTGGCGTTTCCATCTCCAGCGTGGGCAACGGTAAACGGCTCAATGTATCGGCACAATTCTCGGTGCCAGGTCTATGGCGAATGACATAATCATAGGCAAATAATGTCAGCTCCCACCTCTGGATGCAGGACGACACCTTGGTATTGATACCTCTATGCTCTGAAAACAAAGATATGAGCGGCTTGTGATTGGTTTCAAGCTCGAAACGAAGCCCAGATACTGGTGCATCTTTTTAACCCCATATACGCAGGCTAAAGCTTCTTTCTCTACCATGTCTTAGGCTCTTTCTGCTTTAGACATACTTCTCAATGCATATGCAACGGGTTGTAGTTTGTCCGACTCATTGGATTGTTGGACCACCCAACCCCATGTGATGAAGCGTCACAGGCCAATACTAAACACTTGCATGGGTCATAATGTATCAGCAATTTGTTGGAACAAAGCAGGTTTCTAGCCTTCTCGAAGGCCCTGTCTTGAGATACACCCCAAACCCAGTTGTCACCTTTTCTGAGCAGCATGTGCAGTGGCTCTAATAATGTGCTCAATTTAGATAAGGAATTACCAAAGTAATTAAGAAGACCAAGGAACGAACGCAGCTCTGTCACATTCTGGGGTCTGGGTGCATATTTGATGGCTTCTGTTTTCGAGTCCGTAGGTCTGATGCCATCTGCAGCAATCTTCCTTCCCAGGAATTCGACTTCCAGTGCCATAAAGATGCATTTTGAATGTTTCAGACTGAGCCCCACTTTGTCCAGATGACGTAGAACCTCTTCCAGGTTGTGCTGGTGTTCAGCAGTGTCATGGCCTATGACCAGAATGTCGTCTTGGAACACCATGGTTCTAGGGACTCTCCATGTTTCTCTGAAATATGGCTGCAGCCGAGCGAATTCTGAAAGGACACCTGTTGTAAATGAACAGCCCTTTATGCGTATTGGTGCATGTAAGTTTCTTCGATGATTCGACAAGCTCCTGTGTCATATAGGCCGACGTCAGATCCAATTTAGTGAACGACTTTCCCCCGGCTAGCGTTGCAAACAGGTAACAAGCACTGATCCTGTTTCGAAACTCGGTTGATTGTAACCTTGTAGTCTCCACAAATCCTAACAGTGCCATCACTCTTCAGCACAGGAATAATGGGACTAGCCCATTCGTTAAATTCGACCGGTGAAATGACCCCCTTCATGTTAGAGTCTGTCCAGTTCAATTTCGACCTTCTCCCTCATCATGTACGGGACTGCCCGGGCTTTGTGATGGACGGGTCTTGCATTCGAGTCCAGGTAGAGCTGCACTTTGGCTCCGGTGAAGTTGCCGATGCCCGGTACAAACAGCGAGGGAAATTTGCTCAGCAATTGAGCACACGAAGCGTCATCCACCGATGACAAAGCTTTAATATTGTTCCAGTTCCACTTTATTTTTTCGAGCCAACTCCTGCCGAACAACGTTGGACCATTGCCTGGAACAATCCACAGTGATAGATCATGAACCGCCCCATCGTACGACACCTTGACTGCTGCACTGCCAATCACTGGTATGAGCGCTTTGGTGTATGTACACAATTTTGTATTTACTAGATTCAGCTTGGGTTTTACGGCTTTGGTGTCCCATAGCTTTTTGAAAGTCCTCTGGCTCATAATTGTCTGACTTGCACACGTGTCTAATTCCATAGATACCGGCACGCTGTTCAATTTTACTTCAATCATTATCGGTTGGCTCTCTGACTGGACAAATGTACACTATACACTTCCTCCTCGGGTATGTCGGGTTGCATTGCCGGATCCGCTCCGGATCGGTCATCATCATCCATGTGGTGTGTCGCAGCACGCTTCCTGAGCTGCGGACACATCTGAAGAAGGTGCCCCATTTTCGCACAGCCTCTACAAATATACTACCTGAAACAGCACTGATGAGGCCGATGATTGCTCCCACAACGCCAACAAGGTGAAATTGGATTCGTGCCCAATGGCAGACTTCGAGCAGCTACAGGTTTCGCAATCACAGTCGGGTAGGCCCTGCCAGGTGCAGCTCTGCCAACCGACGACACAATCTGGTGCACAGTACTTGCCGTGGAGTTCCGACTCTGCGAGGATATCTGCTTTGTACTATCGACCGTGATCAGGCAAGCCTGGACGATCGTGTTGGCCCTGCTCAGACCCAGCGTCTCCGCAGCCAGCAGCTTCCGCAGGATCACCTCGTGGTTTATGCCGATTACAAAGACGTCGCGCAGCATGTCTTCCAATGCGGTTCCAAACTTACACGGCCCAGCGAGACATCTCAGGTCGGCAACAATTTCCACCATGTCCTGGCTCTAAGAACGAACACGCTTGTAAAAGCGATATCTCGAGATAATGATGCCTTCTTTAGGTTTGAGATGGTCCCGAATCAGAGCACACAAATTCCTCATAGGTCTTTTCCATTGGACGTGCAGGTGAGAGCAGATTCTTTATGAGGCCATCGATTTTTGGACCACAAACCGTAAGGAAAACCACCCTGCGCCTAACTGCGTCAGCGTCTTCATCCATCTTGTTGGCCACGAAGTACTGGTCGAAGTGATCTGTAAAATCTTCCCAGTCTTCTCCCTCCACAAATTGCTCCAGGATTCCAATGATTCTCATTTTCTTTTTTGTGCATGTAAGTTTGTATTGTGCCTCATCACCAAATGTTGCGTATGCAATAACTCAATGGGCTTAGTACCGTGAACTCAATCAGGTGCGACCTGACTCTACTTTATTAGCTCTCAAAGTGAGGATTAAACATGGAGGGAGGCTTTCTTTATATACCGGTTGTACATGTGTGTCTGTGGCCCAATGACCTCCGACAGTCGCTCCCCCTGGTGGCAGGTAAACCCAGGCAAACGCACATTACAGAACGCCTGGCTGAATTTCTTCCCCGGCACCTTGAGAAATAAGGGCTACTTGTAGCATCACATCTGCTCCCATTGTTAAGATCTGTTTCCCAAAATTCCACAGGCCATGATACGCTAGGATGGCGACTACTAAATTCACCAAATAAAATTTGAAAGATTCTGCACTGATTCAGTTGGGAAAAGCAGCAACTGAGCTGAAAAGATGGTAGGCTTAATTTCTGGTGTGTGCTTATCTTAGCCAGAGTGGCATTTGTGATGCTTCAACTGGCTTCACGGTTTCTGAGGCAGAAAAGTAAAGTCCTCCATGTTGGAAATTGTGGGTATGTGTGTGCTAGTTAACGAAAGAGAGACTTGCATTTATAGAGTGCTTTTGATAACCTCATGGTCTCCCAAAGTGCTTCACAGCCAATGAAGTATTTTTGAAGTGTAGTCACTGTTGTAATACAGGAAATGCGGCAGCCAATTTGCACTCAGGAAGGTCCCACAAACAACAATGACATAAATGACCAGATAATCTGTTTTAGGTGTCGGTTGAGAGATATTTGCCAGGAGAACTCTCCTGCTCTTCTTTGAAAAAGTGCCATGGGATCTTTTGCATACACATGACAGGGCCTCAGTTTAATATCACATCTGAAAGACAGCACCTCTGACGATGCAGCACTCCCTCACTACTGCATTGAAGTGTCAGCCTGGATAATGGGCTTAGCTGGAACTTAGACCCCGTTGAAAACAAGATCAAGCTTAGATGAGATGCTCCCCAATGTGCAAAAGCTCATTCACTATCTTCTTTTATGCATGAAGAATAATCACTTGAAAATGCGGAGTGTGTTCAGCGACCAAAAGGGAAGAAAGTTGCAAAAAAATGAGGTAAGGAAGAGTAATTAAGAGTGACAAGTACTGATAATTTCCTTTTAAAAATTCATTTGAGTTTTCATTGATTTAATTATAGTATAGTTGATATTGGGGGTTTAGTGTATTCACTATATACTCTTGCGGCCAGGGAGGCTATAATGGAAAATCACTGGATGGATTTTTAAAAAAAGCTACTACATTAACGAAACAAGTATCAACTTTGGTTGCGTACAGTCGATGCAGAGCCATGTAGACTTATTGTCTGGCTCTGTGGTATTTTGTAACACTTTTATATCTGCAGTGTTTGGAGCTAAGAATTTGATTGACAGCTCAATGGTATACATAGTTTGTACTACAGATCTCAGGGCTCATTCTTGTTCGACTCTCAAGGAAGGGCAGAAGAATTAGGAAGATCAGCACAAATCCACTGACTGGACTGAAGTCCGGGGACTGTGTTTCACTGGCCGGGAGCCAACTCAGCAATTTCTCCATTTGCACCTGTCATTTCAGTTTGGGAATCTAAAACTGTCTGGAACATATCTGCGCTGTGGTCACTTTACATTTGGTGGGTGGGTGAGGGCTTTTGATCGGCCCTCACTGCACTTTGTCCTTAAAGTGTCAGCTGTGGCTCAGTGGGTAGCACTCTCGCCTCTGAGTCACAAGGTTGTGGGTTCAAGTCCCACTCCAGGGACTTGAACACAAAAAAAATCTCAGCTGACATAAGAAATAGAAGCAGGAGTAGACTAAGATACAGTTTAAAAAGAGTGCAACAGCGTAGAGTGGCATTTGTGAGTTTGATAAGTGGGTGATTTCGGGCAAGCGGGGGTGGCAGGTGCTGTTTTGTCTTGTTTTTCCTACCAGTGCAGACACTGGAGCAGCTGATAAGGAGTGCGAGAGTAGGAGACGGAGGCACAGAGACCAGCCCAACCAGTTGCAGACAAAGATAGAGGAGTGAAAAATTGAGAGGTGACGTCACAGCCAAGCTGGTAAGTGATTGGCTGTTCGACTGGTAAATATAACTCTCTTTTAGACTGACTTTTAGATTGGTTTAATTGGCAGCGAACTAATAAGTAGCTGTTTGGTGTTTAAGTAAATTTTAGTAAGTAAATTAATTTAAGGGTTAAGTCATGGCAGGAGAGCTCGGACCCGTGTCATGCTCCTCCTGTGCTATGCTGGAAGTCAGGGACGCTTCCAGTGTCCCGGACTACTATGTGTGCAGGAAGTGTGTCCAGCTGCAGCTCCTGACAGACCGCATGACGGCACTGGAGCTGCGGATGGAGTCACTCTGGAGCATGTGCGATGCTGAGAATGTTGGGGATAGCACATTTAGTGAGTTGGTCACACCGCAGGTAAGGGTGAGGACAGATAGTGAATGGGTGACCAAGAGACAAGGCAAGAGCAGGAAGGTTGTGCAGGAGTCTCCTGCGGTCATCTCCCTCCAAAACAGATATACCATTTTGAATACTGTTGGGGGAGATGACTTACCAGGAAAAGGCACCAGCAGCCAGGTTCATGGCACCGTGGGTGGCTCTGCTGCACAAAAGGGTGGGAAAAAGAGTGGGAGAGCTATAGTGATGGGGGACTCTATTGTAAGGGGAATAGATAGGAGTTTCTGTGGCCGCAACCGAGACTCCAGGATGGTATGTGGCCTCCCTGGTGCAAGGGTCAAGGATGTCTCAGAGTGGCTGCAGAGCATTCTGGAGAGGGAGGGTGAACAGCCAGTTGTCGTGGTACATGTAGGTACCAACGATATAGGTAAGAAGCGGGAAGAGGTCCTACAAGCTGAATTTAGGGAGCTAGGAGTTAAATTAAAAAGTAGGACCTCAAAGGTAGTAATCTCTGGATTGCTACCAGTGCCACATGTGAATCAGAGTAGAGGAAGCAGGATAGTTAGAATAAATACGTGGCTTGAGCAGTGGTGCAAGAGGGAGGGATTCAAATTCCTGGGACATTGGAACCAGTTCTGGGGAAAGTGGGACCTGTACAAAAGGGACGGTCTGCACTTGGGCAGGACTGGAACTGATGTCCTGGGGTAACATATGCTAATGCAGTTCGGACGTATTTAAACGAATATGGCAGGGGGATGGGAACCTATGCAGCGAAATAGGGTGAAGTAATATGGAGTCAGAAAAAGATGGTAGAAAGGTAAAAAGCAATAGTGGAAGGCCGAGTAAACAAAGGCAAGAAACAAAAAGGGCCACACTACATCATAATTCTAAAAGGACAAAGGGTGTTAAAAAAACAAGCCTGAAGGCTTTGTGTCTTAATGCAAGGAGTATCCGTAATAAGGTGGATGAATTAACTGTGCAAATAGATGTTAACAGATATGATGTGATTAGGATTACAGAGACGTGGCTCCAGGATAATCAGGGCTGGGAATTCAACATCCATGGTTATTCAACATTCAGGAAGGATAGAATAAAAGGAAAAGGAGGTGGGGTAGCATTGCTGGTTAAAGAGGAGATTAATGCAATAGTTAGGAAGGACATTAGCTTGGATGATGTGGAATCTATATGGGTAGAGCTGTAGAACACCAAAGGGCAAAAAACATTAGTGGGAGTTGTGTACAGACCTCGAAACAGTAGTAATGATGTTGGGGAGGGCATCAAACAAGAAATTAGGGGTGCATGAAATAAAGGTGCAGCAGTTATCATGGGTGACTTTGATATGCATATAGATTGGACTAACCAAACTGGAAGCAATACGGTGGAGGAGGATTTCCTGAAGTGCATAAGGGATGGTTTTCTCGACCAATATGTCGAGGAACCAACTAGGGGGGAGGCCATCTTAGACTGGGTGTTGTGTAATGAGAGAGGATTAATTAGCAATCTTGTTGTGTGAGGCCCCTTGGGAAAGAGTGACCATAATATGGTGGAATTCTACATTAGGATGGAGAATGAAACAGTTAATTCAGAGACCATGGTCCAGAAATTAAAGAAGGGTAACTTTGAAGATATGAGGCGTGAATTGGCTCGGATAGATTGGCGAATGATACTCAAGGGGTTGACTGTGGATGGGCAATGGCGGTCATTTAGAGACCGCATGGATGAACTACAATTGTACATCCCTGTCTGGCGTAAAAATAAAAAGGAAGGTGGCTCAACCGTGGCTATCAAGGGAAATCAGGGATAGTATTAAAGCCAAGGAAGTGGCATACAAATTGGCCAGAAATAGCAGTGAACCTGGGGACTGGGAGAAATTTAGAACTCAGCAGAGGAGGACAAAGGGTTGATTAGGGCAGGGAAAATAGAGTACAAGAGGAAGCTTGCAGGGAACATTAAGATGGACTGCAAAAGTATCATAATCTTTGAAACTATCATTAAGGAAGAAATAGCGGGACATCTGGATAGAAAAAGTGCAATCAAGCAGACGCAGCATGGATTCATGAAGGGGAAATCATGCTTAACTAATTTACTGGAATTCTTTGAGGATATAACGAGCATGGTGGATAGAGGTGTACCGATGGATGTGGTGTATTTAGATTTTCAAAAGGCATTCGATAAGGTGCCACACAAAAGGTTACTGCAGAAGATAGAGGTACGCGGAGTCAGAGGAAATGTATTAGCATGGATAGAGAATTGGCTGGCGAACAGAAAGCAGAGAGTCGAGATAAATGGGTCCTTTTCGGGTTGGAAATCGGTGGTTAGTGGTGTGCCACAGGGATCGGTGCTGGGACCACAACTGATTACAATATACGTAGATGACCTGAAAGAGGGGACAGAGTGTAGTGTAACAAAATTTGCAGATGACACAAAGATTAGTGGGAAAGCGGGTTGTGTAGAGGACACAGAGAGGCTGCAAAGAGATTTGGATAGGTGAAGCGAGTGGGCTAAGGTTTGGCAGATGGAATACAATGTCGGAAAGTGTGAGGTCATCCACCTTGGGAAAAAAAACAGTAAAAGAGAATATTATTTGAATGGGGAGAAATTACAACATGCTGAGGTGCAGAGGGACCCGGGGGTCGTTGTGCATGAAACTCTTTTTGGAGTTTATCTGCAAAACAAAAAACATTAATCGGTGCCACCCGACCTGGATGACACACCAGACATTTACAAGGCCCTCTTTTTTTGGTTTTTTTGGGGGTTTTTTTGTGTTTTTCTTTTTTTTTTGGGTACTAAAATCACCTTTTTTCCCCAGTGCCCCCTATAAAAGGGAAGGGGACACTAAAAGCACTGGCAATTAAAACAAATTAAACTTTAAAACATAAAATCAAATTAAAATTTGGTTGCCGGGCGTGATGATGCACTCCAGTCCCTCCGGTGCCCACCTCTCGCGGAAGGCCGCGAGCGTACCGGTGGACACCGCGTGCTCCATCTCTAAGGACACCCTGGACCGGATGTAAGAGCGGAAGAGAGGCAGGCAGTCAGGTTGAACGACCCCCTCGACCGCCCGCTGCCTGGACCGGCTGATGGCACCCTTGGCCGTGCCCAGGAGCAGTCCTACGAGGAGGCCCTCGGACCTACCCGCTCCCCTCCGCACAGGGTGCCCAAAGATCAGGAGAGTGGAACTGAAGTGCAGCCAGAATTTCAGGAGCAGCCCCTTCAAATAGTGGAACAGGGGCTGCAACCTCGTGCACTCAATAAAAACATGGAACACGGACTCCTCCAGACCGCATAAATTGCAGCCGGCCTGGGAGTCCGTGAACCGGCTTAAAAATTTATTGCACGGCACTGCTCTGTGCACCACCCTCCAGGCCAAGTCCCCGATGAATAGTGGGAGGACCCCTGCGTAGAGTGCCCTCCATCGGGGACCCCCGCCTCCTCCGGACGGCAAGATGGTACGCCATGGCGTGTCCGGACGGCAGGCGAGGATGGCAAAGTTGAGAGTGTGCAGGAGCAGCCCGTACAGGAAACCCCTCCGCGCGGAACTGAAAGGCACGGAGGGGATTTCCCCGAGGCGGCTCAAGTTGTGAGGCGCCGGCCCCCGAGGGAGGTTCCGGGGTTTGGCGCCGATGAGGAATTCCGTCCGGACGGGGGTCAGTTCGGACGGGATCTCCCCACGTGCTTGAGCCTCCTCGATGCACCTAACGGAGTCGGGGCCCAGAGCTCTTTTTAGCGACTCGATGGCATCGGCCGCGTGGCGGACATTGGCAGAATTTAGGCGCCGCGCCAGCGTGTCTGGCGCCATCCAGCCCGCTCCTCCGCCATTGAGCAGGTCCCTGACCCTTGTCACCTCACCAGCCACAGCCCTCTCGTCCGACCGCCACATAAAACCTCGGTCGTGGAGGTACGGATTCCCGAGCAGCGGCTCCTGCAGGACAGCCGCCACTCCAGCCGGCGGAGAGCTGCGCTTGGTGGAGACTTTGTTCCAGACCCTGATGAGTTCCTTGTAAAAGACAGGCAGCTCCCGGAGGGCGGTCCTGACGCCCCCCACACTCACAAACAGGAGCTGCGTGTCGTAGTTGAGGCTGTGCTGCTGGCGGAAGAAATACGTCGCCAGAGCACGCCACCTAGGAGGGGGCTCGACGTATCGTTGTGCATGAATCCAAAAAAGTTAGTTTGCAGGTGCAGCAGGTAATCAGGAAGGCGAATGGAATGTTGGCCTTCATTGCGAGAGGGATGGAGTACAAAAGCAGGGAGGTCCGGCTGCAACTGTATAGGATAGTGGTAAGGCCGCACCTGGAGTACTGCGTGCAGTTTTGGTCACCTTACTTAAGGAAGGATATACTGGCTTTGGAGGGGGTACAGAGACGATTCACTAGGCTGATTCTGGAGATGAGGGGGTTACCTTATGATGATAGATTGAGTAGACTGAGTCTTTACTCGTTGGAGTTCAGAAGGATGAGGGGTGATCTTATAGAAACACTTAAAATAATGAAAGGGATAGATAAGATAGAGGCAGAGAGGTTGTTTCCACTGGTAGGGGAGACTAGAACTAGGGGGCACAGCCTCAAATTACGGAGGAGCCAATTTAAAACCGAGTTGAGAAGGAATTTCTTCTCCCAGAGGGTTGTGAATCTGGAATTCTCTGCCCAAGGAAGCAGTTGAGGCTAGCTCATTGAATGTATTCAAGTCACAGATAGATAGATTTTTAACCAATAAGGGAATTAAGGGTTATGTGGAGCGGGCGGGTAAGTGGAGCTGAGTCCACGACCAGATCAGCCATGATCTTATTGAATGGCCTACTCCTGTTCCTAATTCTTATGTTCTTATGTTCGAATGGATATGTAAAGAGAAAAAGGTTAGTAAAGACAAACGTCGGTCCCCTGCAGTCAGAATCAGGGGAAGTCATAACGGTGAACAAAGAAATGGCAGACCAATTGAACAAGTACTTTGGTTCGATATTCACTAAGGAGGACACAAACACCCTTCCGGATATGAAAGGGGTAAGAAGGTGGAACTGAGGGAAATCCTTATTAGTCAGGAAATTGTGTTGGGGAAATTGATGGAATTGAAGGCCGATAAATCTCCAGGGCCTGATGGACTGCATCCCAGAGTACTTAAGGAGGTGGCCTTGGAAATAGCGGATGCATTGACAGTAATTTTCCAACATTCCATAGACTCTGGATCAGTTCCTATGGAGTGGAGGGTAGCCAATGTAACCCCACTTTTAAAAAAAGGAGAGAGAGAGAAAACAGGGAATTATAGACCGGTCAGCCTGACATCAGTCGTGGGTAAAATGATGGAATCAATTATTAAGGATATCATAGCAGCGCATTTGGAAAGAGGTGACATGATAGGTCCAAGTCAGCATGGATTTGTGAAAGGAAAATCATGCTTGACAAATCTTGTGGAATTTTTTGAGGATGTTTCCAGTAGAGTGGACAAGGGAGAACCAGTTGATGTGGTGCATTTGGACTTTCAGAAGGCTTTCGACAAGGTCCGACACAAGAGATTAATGTGCAAAGTTAAAGCACATGGGATTGAGGGTAGTGTGCTGACGTGGATTGAGAACTGGTTGGCAGACAGGAAGCAAAGAGTCGGAGTAAATGGGTACTTTTCAGAGTGGCAGGCAATGACTTGTGGGGTACCGCAAGGTTCTGTGCTGGTGCCCAAGCTATTTAAATAGTACATTAATGATTTAGACAAGGGGATTAAATGTAGTATCTCCAAATTTGCAGATGACACTAAGTTGGGTGGTAGTGTGAGCTGCGAGGAGGATGCTATGAGGCTGCAGAGTGACTTGGATAGGTTAGGTGAGTGGGCAAATGCATGGCAGATGAAGTATAATGTGGATAAATTTGTGGTTATCCACTTTGGTGGTAAAAACAGAAAGACAGACTATTATCTGAATGGTGACAGATTAGGAAAAAGGGAGGTGCAACGAGACCTGGGTGTCATGGTACATCAGTCATTGAAGGTTGGCATGCAGGTACAGCAGGCGGTTAAGAAAGCAAATGGCATGTTGGCCTTCATAGCGAGGGGATTTGAGTACAGGGGCAGGGAGGTGTTACTACAGTTGTACAGGGCCTTGGTGAGGCCACACCTGGAGTAGTGTGTACAGTTTTGATCTCCTAACTTGAGGAAGAACATTCTTGCTCTTGAGGGAGCACAGTGAAGGTTCACCAGACTGATTCCCGGGATGGCGGGACTGACATATCAAGAAAGACTAGATCAACTGGGCTTGTAGTCACTGGAGTTCAGAAGAATGACAGGGGATCTCATAGAAATGTTTACGATTCTGATGGGTTTAGACAGGTTAGATGCAGGAAGAATGTTCCCAATGTTGGGGAAGTCCAGAACCAGGGGTCACAGTCTAAGGATAAGGGGTAAGCCATTTAGGACCGAGATGAGGAGAAACTTCTTCACCCAGAGAGTGATGAACCTGTGGAATTCTCTACCACAGAAAGTTGTTGAAGCCAATTCACTAAATATATTCAAAAAGGAGTTAGATATAGTCCTTACTACTAGGGGGATCAAGGGGTATGGCGAGAAAGCAGGAATGGGGTACTGAGGTTGCATGTTCAACCATGAACTCATTGAATGGCGGTACAGGCTTAAAGTGCCGAATGGCCTACTCCTGCACCTATTTTCTATGTTTCTATGTTTCTATACGGCCCCTCAAGCCTGCTCCATCATTTAATACAATCATAAATGATGCAATCATGGATTCAGCTCCACTTCCCTGCCAGCTCCCCATAACCCCTTATTCCCTTATCGGTTAAGAAACTGTCCATCCCTGTCTTAAATTTATTCAATGTCCCAGCTTCCACAGCTCTCTGAGGCAGCAAATTCCACAGATTTACAACCCTCTGAGAGAAGAAATTCCTTCTCATCTCTGTTTTAAATGGGCGACCCCTTATCCTAAGATTATGCCCCTAGTTCTAGTCTCCCCTATTATGGAAACATCCTCTCTGCATCCACCTTGCCAAGCCCGCTCATAATTTTAAACGTTTCGATAAGATCACCTCTCATTCTTCCGAATTCCAATGAGTAGAGACCCAACCTACTCAACCTTTCCTCATAAGTCAACCCCCTCATCTTCGGAATCAACCTAGTGAACCTTCTCTGAACTGCCTCCAAAGCAAATATATCTCATCTTAAATATGGAAACCAAAACTGCATGCAGTATTCCAGGTGTGACCTCACCAATACCCTGTATAACTGTAGCAAGACTTTCCTGCTTTTATACTCCATCCCCTTTGCAATAAAGGCCAAGATTTCATTGGTCTTCCTGATCACTTGCTGTACCTGCATACTAATCTTTTGTGTTTCATGCACCAGGACTCCCAGTTCCCACTGTACTGCAGCACTTGGCAATTTTTCTCCATTTAAATAATAACTTGTTCTTCGAATTTTTCTGCCAAAGTACATAACCTCACACTTTCCAACATTATACTCCATCTGCCAATTTTTTGCCCACTCAATTAGCCTGTCTATGTCCGTTTGCAGAATTTTTGTGTCCTCCTCACACGTTGCTTTTCCTCCCATCTTTGTATTATCAGCAAACTTGGCTACGTTACACTCAGTCCCTTCTTCCAAGTCGCTAATATTGATTGTAAATAGTTGGGGTCCCAGCACTGATCCTTGCGGCGCCCCACTAGTTACTGGTTGCCAACCAGAGAATGAATCATTTATCCCGACTCTCTGTTTTCTGTTGGTTAGCCAATCCTCTATCCATGCTAATATATTACCTCCAATTTCGTGAACCTTTATCTTATGCAATAACCTTTTATGTGGCACCTTGTCAAATGCCTTCTGGAAGTCCAAATAGACCACATTCACTGGTTCCCCTTCATCCACCCTGTTCGTTACATCCTCAAAGAATTCCAGCAAATTTGTCAAATATGACTTCCCCTTCATAAATCCATGCTGACTCTGCCTGACTGAATTTTGCTTTTCCAAATGTCCTGCTACTGCTTCTTTAATAATGGACTCCAACATTTTCCCAACCACAGATGTTAGGCTAACTGGTCTATAGTTTCCTGCTTTTTGTCTGCCTCCTTTTTTAAATAGGGGCTTTATATTTGCAGTTTTCCAATCTGCTGGGACCTTCCCAGAATCTCGGGAATTTTGGTAAATTACAACCAAAGCATCCACTATCCCTGCCGCTACTTCTCTTAAGACCCTAGGATGCAAGCCATCAGGTCCAAGGGAATTATCCGTCTTTAGTCCCATTATCTTACTGAGTACCACCTCCTTCGTGATTGCGATTGTGTTAAGTTCCTCCCCCGCTATAACCCCTTGACTATCCACTGTTGGGATAGTTTTAGTGTCCACTACCATAAAGACTGATACAAAATATTTGTTCAGAGTTTCTACCATCTCCATGTTCCCCATCACTAGTGCAGTGCTGAGCGAGCGCGGCACTGTCGGATGTGTCGAGTTTCGGATGAGACGTTAAACCGGTGGACGTCAGCTCTCTCAGGTGGACGTAAAAATTCCCATGGCACTATTTCGATGAAAAGCAGGGGAGTTATCCATGGTGTCCTGGCCAATAATTACCTCTCAATCAAGATAACAAAAAAAGATTATCTGGTCATTATTACATTGCTGTTTGTCGGAGCTTGTTTGTGCGTAAGTTGGCTGCTGCGTTTCCCACATTACAACAGCGACTAGACTCCAAAAAGTACTTCATTGGCTGTAAAGTGCTTTGAGATGTCCAGTGGTCGTGAAAGGCGCTATATAAATCCAAGTCTTTCTTTTTTTTTAAAATACATTTGGGGGACAACGTCCTCCTTTCACTGTTTATACTGAAACCAGACATGTATTTGAATAGAGACTCCCTTGTTTGCTTTCTGCAGCATAATCATAAACATGAGTATGAGGAATGAGTGTACGATTTCACTACTAATAGCAAATTGAGAAAATCGCTCCACCGCCCCTGCCACCTCCAGTTATCTTATGCTTACACCTTGGGACAAGGAGGCCACCATGTCATTCAATTTAGATTTCAATACAGCTGGGGACATTTTTTTTAATAGGGCTCATTATTTATATCTTATTTAGAAAATTAGATCTCTTGGTTGTCTGATTGGAGAAGTGCCCAGAACTTTTTTTTTTCCTGGAGGTGAGGAAGAATTTGTAATTATAATTGACAACCCGGCTGAATTGAAATATTTAGTCTTGTGTGGTACGAGACAACAGCTGCACAGATGATCATTTTTCACCTAGTACATTTACTATCTAAATTCATTGGCATTTAAATCCTCCAGCTGAAATCCAGGATAAGTTCTGTAAATTCTTCTTATTTTAATCTCCTCATTTCCTGACATCATTGTCTTAGGACCCTGACTGGCATGCTGTTCATGAGACTCCTGCTTGCCTGCCATGCTGGGGTATGGCTCTACACCCTCCAGTACATCAACCACATGACTATTCTTTAGGCGTGAGCCGAGATGGTGAGTTTCTGTCGGCTCTTTGACCACTGATCACAACTGAACTTCAACCTATCCTCACCTAAGGTCCACCATATGCACCTTCCAACAGGGGTCACTGGATGGCCTTAGGAAATGGAAACTTTACCTAATTTCTTTCCCTCCCTCGCTCAAGATTTTTAATCCCAATTGTATCACCATTTTAAGCAACCTGGCTGATATCGGTGAACTAAACACAGGTCAGGGATCAAGCCTGTGATCTTTCTGGCTCACTCACCGAGAACGGCTCGGTAGCACCTGAAGGACATAGCTGCCAGACTGGACCTGTGTCAGGTGGTGAGAGAACAAACACAAGAGAAAATCCTATTTGACCTAGTTGACAGATGCATCTATCTGTGAGAGTAATGGTAGCAGTGATGACCACGCTGTCCTTATGGAGACGAAATCCTGCCTTCACACTGAGGACAACCTCTATCGTGTTGAGTGGCACTACCACTGTGCTAAATGGGAAAGATTTAGAATAGCTCTTGCAGCTCAAACCTGGGCATCCATGAGGTGCTGTGAGACATCAGCAACAGCAGAATTGTATTCCCACACAATCTGTAACCTCATGGCCCGCCATATCCCTCAGTCTACAATTCTGGTTCAATGAGGAGTGTCGAAGACCATGCCAGGAGCAACAACAGGCATATTTAAAAATGAGGTGCCAACCTGGTGAAGCTGCAACACAGGACTACATGCATGCTAAACAGCAAAAGCAGCAGTCTGGAGACAGAGCTAAGTGATCCCACAATCATCATCATCATAGGCAGTCCCTCGGAATCGAGGAGGACTCGCTTCCACTCCCAAAGTGAGTTCTTTCATATCTGAACAGTTCGATACGAGAGCCACAGAACCTGTTACAGGTGGGACAGACATTCATCGGGGGAAGGGGTCGGTGAGGCTGGTTTGCCGCGCGCTCCTTCTGCTGCCTGTGCCTGGCCTCTTCATGCTCTTTGCGTCGAGCCTCCGGATGGACTTTCTTCACCTCGGGTGGTTTGCGGCCAGGGTCTCCCAGGTGTCAGTGGTGATGTCACATTTTACAAGGAGGCTTTGAGGGTGTCCTTATAACATTTCTGCTGTTGAAGAGCATTTCCATAGAGCAAAGGCACCTGTGGCATAATGTTAGAATTAAATATGTGTGCAATGTTAGAATTAAATATGTGTGTGTAAACTGGTGGCAGGATATGTATGAAGATGGCTGCCAGTGATTCAACAAAGCACTAAGGGAGTACAGCTAGCAGAATTGACCACATTCCGAGTTACTGATAACTGCCGTTCCTCACACAGGAATACAAAGAAAAGACGAGCTCAGCAGATGTGTTTAATCAACAGGCTTCCAGGCCCCAGACAAGATGTCCCGGTAGAAGGATAGAACAATAATACTCCTGCAACAGGATTGAGATAAGGAAACTACACAAAGACAGCAACCAAGGACAGTAAGATAAGGAGGTCCTGGACAATGTCACAAGACCATGAGTAACCCTTAGCAACACATGAGGTCTAATTGAATCTATATGTAATCTATAATCAATATGATTGGATATGTCCAGCCGAAATGGGCTGATGTAACTGTAGTAAACTGTTGTAAAACATATAAATATCCATGAAATCCTTTGTTCAGTGGAGAGAGGTGCCTGGATGAACCAGTGGCTTCATCTCCCCGCTGGCGTAATAAAATGTTTTGGTGTATGGAACCGACCCAGAGTGACGAGTGATTCTTGGAGGGAACATTCGCGCTAACACCGCTGTCCACCTTTGCCTCGTTTACCATGAAGGAGCTCTGCATAAAGCATTTGCTTAGGGAATCTCGTATCTGGCATGCGTACTATGTGTCCTGCCCAGCGAAGCTGATCGAGTGTGATCAGTGCTTCAATGCTGGGGATGTTAGCCTGGGCAAGGACACTGATGTTGGTGTGCCTGTCCGCCCAGGAAATTTGCAGGATCTTGCGGAGACATTGTTGGTGCTATATCTCCAGTGACTTAGGTGCCTTCTGTCCATCGTCCATGCCTCAGACCCATACAGGAGAGCGGGTATTACTGCAGCCCTGTAGACCACGAGTTTGGTGGTAGATTTGAGGGCCTGGTCTTCAAACAGTCTTTTCCGCTGGCGGCCGAAGACTGCGCTGGCGCACTGGAGGCGATGCTGAATCTCCGCATCAATGTCTGCCTTTGTTGATAAGAGACTCCCGAGATATGGGAAATGGTCCACGTTGTTCAGGGCCGTGCTGTAAATCTTGATGATTGGAGGGCAGTGCTGTGCGGCGATGACAGGCTGGTGGAGGACCTTTGTCTTACGGATGTTAAGCGTAAGGCCCATGCTTTCATATGCCTCAGTGAATACATTGACTATATCCTGGAGTTCAGCCTCTGAATGTGCGCAGACGCAGGCATCGTCCGCATACTGCAGCTCAACGACAGAGGTTGGGGTGATCTTGGACCTGGCCTGGAGGCGGTGTAGGTTAAGCAGCTTCCCACTATAGTTTAATTCCACAGATCTGTAGTTTAAATCAACATAGAAACATAGAAAATAGGTGCAGGAGTAGGCCATTCGGCCCTTCGAGTCTGCACCACCATTCAATGAGTTCATGGCTGAGCATACAACTTCAATACCCCATTCCTGCTTTCTCGCCAACCCCTGGATCCCCCTAGTAGTAAGGACTACATCTAACTCCTTTTTGAGTATATTTAGTGAATTGGCCTCAACAACTTTATGTGGTAGAGAATTCCACAGGTTCACCACTCTCTGGGTGAAGAAGTTTCTCCTCAACTCGGTTCTAAATGGCTTACCTCTTATCCTTAGACTGTGACCCCTGGTTTTGGACTTCCCCAACATTGGGAACATTCTTCCTGTATCTAATCTGTCTAAACCCGTCAGAATTTTAAACGTTTCTATGAGATCCCCTCTCATTCTTCAGATCAAAGCTCTGCAGTCCTGTCGCATCCAGTCGTGACTGTTGATGGGCAATTAAACAACTAATGGGAGCATCCATGAACATCTCTATCCTCTACGATGGCAGAGCCCAGCATGTCAGTGCAAAAGACAAGGCTGAAGCGTTCGTAACCATCTTCAGCCAGAAGTGCTGAGTGGATGACCAACCCCAGCCTCCCCACCATCGTAGAAGCCAGTCTTCAGCCAATTCAATTCACTCCACATGATATCAAGAAATGGCTGAAGGCACTAGATACAGCAAAGGCTATGGGTCTCGACAACATCCCGGCTGTTGTGCTGATGACGTGCTCCAGAACTAGCCGCGCCTCTAGTCAAGCTGTTCCAGTACAGTTACAACACTGACATCTAGCCGACACTGTGGAAAATTGCCCAGGTGTGTCCTGTCCACAAAAAGCAGGACAAATCCAATCTAATCAATTACTGCCCTATCAGTCTACTCTCAATCATCAGGAAAATGATGGAAGCTGTCGTCGGCAATGCTATTAAGCGACACTTACTCACCAATAACCTGCTCCAGAACCTCTAGCCAAGCTGTTCCAGTACTGTTCTTACGTCCTGACTCCCCAAAGCCTTTCCACGATATACAAGGCACACTCAGGAGTGTGATGGAATACTCTCCACTTGCCTGGATGAGTGCAGCTGTTGTGTTCATACTCAATTTTTGTTACAGGACACTAGACAGGCATTAGGACCCTGCGGGAGCTATTCACACACTATTGTGATCATTCTGGTTCATGCTGCTTTTGGGGCACCAATTGGGGAGTTACTATAAAGGACACAGTAAGTTACAGTACTCCTGTTTCAGTTAGTCTGTTTATTTACATTCGCAACAGCAGCTCCAACAGCACTCAAGAAGCTTGACACCATCCAGGACAAAGCAGCCCGCTTGATTGGCACCCCATCCACCACCTTAAACAGTCACTCCCTCCACCTCCGGCACACCGTGGCTGCAGTGTGCAAGATGCACTGCAGCAACTCACCAAGGCTTCTTCGACAGCAGCTCCCAAACTTGCGACCTCTACCATCTAGAAGGACAAGGGCAGCAGGCGCATGGGAACACCCATCACCTCCAAGTTCCCTTCCAAATTCCACACCATCCTGACTTGGAAATATATCGCCGTTCCTTTCATCGTCGCTGGGTCAAAACCCTGGAACTCCCTCCCTAACAGCACTGTGGGAGTACCTTCACCACAAGGACTGCAGCAGTTCAAGAAGGCGGCTCACCACCTCCTTCGCGAGGGCAATTGGTGATGTGCAATAAATGCTGACCTTGCCAGTAATACCCATGTCCCAGGAAAGAATAAAAAAAAACCTCGAGTAAATTTTCCTTTAACCCTCTCTGCTCCGAGGAGAATGAATCCTTTATCAAAACCTTGAAGCAGAATACACATCCAAAATGTTGTAACCTGTCTTTTTTCTTTACAGATGCTGACTGACCTGCTGTGCATTTTTTTGAAAGCATTTTCTGTATTTCAGCTCTTCTTCAAGTCTGAGCATTGTATCAGCCGGATATTTGGGGGCCGGATTTGCCCACCACTGGAAACGGGGTGCACGCACCACGTCTCTAGTGTTTTTACCGGCGCGCTGGATGAAGTGACCTGCTGAGCGAAATTCCGCTATTTGGCTTTTCTTTTCGGCAGTCCGAAAGTCGCTCATAATGTGGGCGGATGTGCGGCAGTAAGAACACTAGGGGACGGAAGTTAGGGGGTGCAGTGTCCGCCGCTGTCAGTCATCAGCGTAGCGCTGATGATGTCACCACGGCTCTTCCCTTCACTTAAAGGGGAGAGCCTTCACGATTTTTACATTTCGGTGCACTGAGCCACCACTGAGGGTTTCGTCCGGGCCAGCGGCCGGGAAAAGCTGTCGGTAGCACCGACTGACGGTGGCTCTGCTCCCGCGGGATGGAAAGGGGTCGCCGACGGGCGGTAAGGGGTCGGCGTGTGCCCGACGGGGTGAGAACACAGACGGGGCAGAAACCCATTTCCACCGCCCCCGGAACGGGGGAAATTTCATATGTCGGCCCATCTGCTTGCTCCCGGTCGGAAAAGCCTTACCGCCCCATTACCGCATCTTACAGGCGGTACTGCACCTTGAAGAGGGGGGAAATTTCGGTCCCTAACACTTTCCAGCAGGAGTCACTGGACAGCATTTGGAAGAGGAACCTTGGGTGCCTTTTTCATTTCCTAGGACAGATCCTGCTCCTGCACAGCTGAGATCAGCAATCAAAACATTCCAGAAATGGCACCTTGGACCTGCTGATTCTTTAAGGTCTATTTCCATACCAGCCAATATATTTAACAATCAAGTCATTAAGGAATCCAGATCGTAGGTCTGTTGTGCTTAACATGGATGTCAGTAAGAATTCAACACAAGGCAGGAAGCATTTAGGACAACATATATGGAGCTGGATTTAGCCAATGCATCTGCCGTTTCAGCCCAGAGAGTAGTGGATTAACCAATTTGTTGACAGAGGTAACACTTTGCCGGAACTTGTTGAAGTGTTTTCCTGCCAAGCACATTCTGGAAGGAGTAATATGAGGCTCAAATCTTACTTGTGATATTTGAAATTAACTTCAGTCTACATGTCTCTTGTGCTTATTGTAAATAATGAATAAAGCACTAAATTTGTTACAGTTTCACCTGCTGAGTGCGGTTCGAAAATGACTGAATCATCCAGCAGAGGAACAAAGACTTGGACAGATACAAGAGTGCTGACAATACAGAACAAGCTCCAGGATTTAGCCAGTTACCAAGACTGTATCGATTAATTGCAGGGTCGGAAACTGATACAAAGCAACTTCAACTGCAGGAAATTCAATTTGCAATTTCCACTATGGACGAAGTTGTTATCCTTTCTGTTTGACTGTTTTCAACCTCGCATGGCAACTCTGAAGACAAACTTAATTTAAAAATGTTTCCCTGTCTGCGCAGTTGCTTTCAGCAATTATCTTAATAGATCATTTTTTGTTAAGAAAATGGTACAGCATGTACTCCAAAATCAAAGGCTTTAGTTATAAAGTGAGTTATTTTTTTTTAGCCCACTTAATGTCCAGAGTTAATTAAGTTTGCAACTTCAAGGCTTCAGTTCTTTTGATGTTTTTTTTCAACTGAACCCATTATTAGCCCCTCAGGAGTCCCGCATTCAACCACTTTGTCATTGCAGTGGAAAGCCCATGAGTCAGCAATGATTCCTCACAGGCCCAAATATAATTGAGGTTTACAGAAGAGGTATGTAAGCTGTCAATAGCGCTTGCCATTGACTACATTGGAAATAGAAATTTTTGTTCTGTACAAAAAGATTTTTTTTTTAAAACAACCTTTGCCCAAGCCCCATGAATACAGGTGCAATTCAGGTCACCAAATCATAAGAACAATATTGTTGTCACTAAGGGTACAGAGGTGAGCAACAAAGATTACTCTCCAGGTATCATGGAAGTTAAGTTATGAGGAAAGGTTAAGGAAGTGGAGCTTGTTTTCTTGAAAACAGAGGAGACTTTGCAATGACTTTGTTGAAGTTTTCAACATTAGGCCTATATTCTCTAGCGTTTAGGTGATCTCATTCAAACATGCAAAATTCTTACAGGGCTTGACAGGGTAGATGCAGGGAGGATGTTGTCCCTGGCTGCGGAGTTTAGAACCAGGGGTCACAGTCTCAGAATAAGTGGTCAGCCATTTAGGACGGAGATGATGAGAAATTTCTTCATTCAGCGGGTGGTGAATCTTTGGAATTCTCTATCCCAGAGGTCTGTGGAGGCTCAGTCATTGAGTATATTCAAGACAGAAATTGATAGATTTTTGGATATTAAGAGAATCAAGGGATTATGGGGATAGTGCAGGCAAGTGGAGTTCAGGTAGAAAATCAGCCATGATCTTATTGAATGGCATAGCAGGCTCAAGAGATTAAATGGCCTACACCTGCTCCAGTTTCTTATGGGAAATTGATGGCCTCACCGTCCACTGGTGCCACCTGCCGCCGACATTCTTCTGGTCGAACCGCCCAGTGCCACTTTTGTCGTGGCCTGAAGCGGGCGGGAGCGGAGAGCCGCTGGGAAGCACCCGCCGACGTCAGCGGACGGCCGATTTGCGTAAGTAGACTCCTGCTCGCCGAGGTGCCATATTCACGCGGGCGTGAGTCGGTGGCAGGACGGCAGTGAACCGCTGAGTGCAGGCAGCTCTATCCTCAACGGTAAGTGTGAAGATGCTGCAAAAAAGATTAATGAAGTTTATTTAAATTATTTCTTTACAGGTACTCACCTGGATGGGGCCCCCTGAAGGTCGGTCAGATGTTTTTTTTTGTTTCTGATGGTTTTTAGTTTTTAGCTCTTCGACCGTCCGTGGGCCCGACTCCTTCCTCGGCGGCACTTGGGCAGCAAGCGCCTCTGCCGCCGAGGATGAGAGTTCCCGCCAGCTGTCGCCCAGATTGGCGGCGTACACTGCAGATTTGCCGCCCGCCAACCTTCGGGGGACCTGGGTGATGAAAACCCCGCCCAAAGAACCGTCAGGGACCTCGGCGGCCCTTTAGGTGGCACTTGGGCAGGCAGGGGTTTTCATCAAATTCAGGCCCGATGTTCTTATGAAAGGAACTGGCAAAGTTCTTCAAGGCAAATTAATCACAAAAGCAAAATAGTTCAAATGTGGTAGCTGAGCAGTACTCGGGACAGCCGGGTCTGCAGGGAGCCTTCCGTTTCAAGCTTTGCTTGATGGTCTGAACTGCCCGTTCTGTCTGGCCATTGGATATGGGCTTGAACGGGGCAGATGTGACGTGCTTGATCCCATTGCTGGTCATGAATTCCTTTAATTCAGTACTGGTGAAACACAGCCCATTGACGGTGACTAGGACATCAAGCAAGCCGTGCGTGGCAAACATGGCTCATAAGCTTTCGATGGTGGCCGTGGACGTGCTTACAGATATTATTACACATTCAATCCATTTTGAATAAACATCCACGACAACTAAGAACATTTTGCCTAGAAATGGGCCCGCATAGTCCATGTGGATCCTCGACCAGGGTTTGGAGGGCCACGACCACAAACTTAGCGGTGCCTCTCTGGGTGCATTGCTCAGTTGAGAGCAAGTGTTGCACTGGCGCATGCATGACTCTAAATCTGAGTCAATGCCGGGCCACCACACATGGGATCTGGCTATGGCTTTCATCATTACAATGCCTGGGTGGGTGCTGTGTAGGTCACAAATGAACGTTTCTCTGCCTTTCTTGGGCAAGACCATGTGATTGCCCCACAACAGACAGTCCGCCTGCGAGGATATTTCGTCTTTGCACCTGTGGAACGGCTTAATCGCCTCTTGCATCTCAGCTGGGACGCTGGACCAGCTCCCATGGAGGACACAGTTTTTTACCAAGGATAGTAAAGGATCCTGGCTGGTCCAGGTCCTGATCTGGCAAGCTGTAACGGATGACTTTTCGTTTTCGAATGTATCTATTACTATGAGCAAGTCCGCAGGCTGTGCCATTTCCACCCCAGTGGTGGGCAATGGTAGCCAACTGAGAGCATCTGCGCAGTTCTCTGTGCCTGGTCTGTGGCGGATTACATAGCTGTATGCCGACAGCGTGAGCGCCCATCTTTGGATGCGGGCAGAGGCATTGGTGTTAATCCCTTTGCTCTCAGAGAATAGCGATATGAGCAGCTTGTGATCAGTTTCAAGCTCAAACTTGAGGCCAAACAAGTACTGTTACATTTTTTTCACCCCAAAAACGCACGCCAGAGCCTCTTTTTCAATCATGCTGTCGGCCCTTTTGGCCTTGGATAGACTCCTGGACGCATAAGCGACCAGTTGCAAAATCCCCGATTCGTTAGCCTGTTGTCACACACCTGACCCCGGATGACGACGCATCGCAAGCTAACACTAATCATTTACAAGGGTTATATAAGACAAGCAGTTTGTTTGAACACAACAGATTTCTGGCTTTCTCAAAGGCAGCCTCTTGTGAATTACCCTATACCCAATCGTCTCCCTTGCGCAGTAGCACATGTAACGGTTCTAGCAAGGTGTTTAACCCAGGTAGGAAATTACCAAAATAGTTGAGGAGTCCCAGGAACGACTGCAGCTCCGTCACGTTCTCGGCATGTTCTTGATGGCCTCCGTCTTGGCATCGGTGGGTCTGATGCCGTCTGCTGCGATTCTTCTTCCCAAGAACTCGACCTCCGGCACCAGGAAAACACACTTCGAGCATTTTAATCTGAGTCCCATGCAATCCAACCGACTAAGAACCTCTTCCAGATTCTTCAAGGGGTCAATGGTGTCCCGACCTGTAACCAGTATGTCGTCCTACATGTTGACACGTATAGAACCGATACCTTGCCATCAGAATGCTTTCTTTAGGATTTAGGTGCTCTGGGACCAGCGTACACAATTCTTCATAGGATGTCGATGTTGGTTTTACCGGAGCCAGAAGATTCTTCATTAGGCCATAGGTTGTTGCCCCACAGAGAGCAAGGAGGATCGCCCTTCGTTTGGCAGCGTTCTCGTCCCCTTCCAGCTCGTTGGCCACGAAGTATTGGTCGAGTGTCTCCACGAAGGCCTCCCAATCGTCCCCTTCTGAGAACTTCTCCAGGATACCAACTGTTCTTTGCATTTTCACGCGGTTGTTCGTTATCTTGTCGCCAATTGATACACTCATAATAAAGGATGAAACTGAGTACTGTGAGCAGTGAGTAAGTGTGACCTTGCAAGCACTGAGAGATTTGTTTGGTGTTATCACTGGTGGACATAAACGCCTGTGCTATCGCAATGGCCTTACTGAGGGTCGGTGTCTCTACAGTCAAAAGTTTTCGTAGGATGGTCTCGTGGCCAATGCCCAGTACAAAAAAGTCTCTGAGCATCTGCTCCAGGTAGCCATCAAACTCACATTGTCCTGCAAGTCGCCTTAGCTCGGCGACATAGCTCGCCACTTCCTGGCCTTCAGATCGCTGGCACGTGTAGAACCGATACCTCGCCATCAGTACGCTCTCCCTTGGGTTAAGATGCTCCCAAACCAGTGTACACAGCTCCTCATACGACTTATCTGTGGGTTTCACCGGAGCCAGAAGATTCTTCATGAGGCTGTAGGTCGGTGCCCTGCAGACTGTGAGGAGGACCGCTCTCCTTTTTGCAGCGCTTCCTTCTCCGTCCAGCTCGTTGGCTACAAAGTACTGGTCTAGCTGTTCGACACAGGCTTCCCAGTCCTCACCCTCCAAGAACTTCTCCAGTTTGCTGCATCTTTGCGTTGGATTCGTAAACTCGTTGCCAGTTATTGTGTTCCGAACACAGATGAGACTGCACACAGGGAGGTTAAAGTAACAGTGACCTCAGTCTTTATTAAGACACTCCAGAGTGAGGAACAGGTCTTAGGGGCCGGCTCCCAAGGGATGCTTGGATCCCTTGGGACTTCAGGGGATGCGCTCCCTGGTGGCGGAACATGGGAGTGCATGCTTTACAGATACAGAACAGGAAGCAAGTCTTCCTCGATTTCGAGGGACTGCCTATGATGATGATGATCATTGTCAGTCAGGCTGAAGTCATGGCTCAGAAACCTAGAGAGAGAGAGAGAACACAAAGTTTCTCGGAATCTGTACATGAGGCTTTGGGAGTGGCAATACAAAGAAGGCGGGCTGCACTGTTCCTGCAGAGTGGCAGGAAGCTATCCAAGGCTACTTGCAGAAGGCTCTGGGAGGAGATAGCTAACTTCATCACAGTCACCAGTATGGTTCCAAGGACCTGGATCCAGTGCCAAAAGTAGTTTAATGACCTCACATGGCAGGTCAAAGTAAGTGAAGGCTTCAGCAAATGCCATATCCCACCATCTGTACGACAACACCTTACACATTGCTCAATGCATCACACCCCCATCACTCACCTACCAACAATCTCTACCTATCACCATTCATACCTCACAATCATGGCTTCACTTCATCGTCACAACCTTACCACTGATGCAACACTCACACCCACATCACACATACTGACAGCTATTCAACTATGGCAGGTGCATCGCCCAAACACATTGCTCTACACTTGAGGACATACTTCCCTTTCTCTTGCAGGCCAAGGTGGCACATAACCAGAGAGAGCAGCGGCAGACAGTAGGCAGACAAGCCGCTATACTGAACCTCAGCCACCTAGAGGAGTCTGTACTCGACATCATTGGAGGGGCAATGAATGAGACCATGTCAACAGGAGAAGTTGCAGCCCTTGCTGAGAATGACGGTCTGGTCATTCCTAATCCTTCTTCTCACATCCCACTTCTCCCTCATCTCACAATCACTTCTCACCTACAAGATGCATGGATATCTTGTGGCCCCGCCTCCACCCCCCACCCATCCCCTCACCACAACCCGACCCTTGCGTCTTTCTGATTTCAGATACCCAAGAACTGCAAGCAGGCCAGCCTGTCCCTCATGTTGTGGAGGAGAGCGATGCAGGAAAATAAGAAAAAACAACGACACTGCTTCTTGTCATGTATTCTACTGTCATTGTAATCCATGTATAAACTGACCTAAGTTGTACACTGTGTGAACACTGACCACTAGGTGGTGAACTTGTGGGAGACACTCCTAACCTGGACTTTCAGGTATAAAAGGGGAAGCTCCACCCACCTTCTCCACTTCAGTGCTGGCTAATAAAGGACTGGTCACAGAGTGAACTTCTCTCTAGTATGGGTCTCGTGTGCATTTGTACTGTATAGTAAGGACATAGAAACATAGAAACATAGAAAATAGGTGCAGGAGTAGGCCATTCGGCCCTTCGAGCCTGCACCGCCATTCAATGAGTTCATGGCTGAATATGCAACTTCAGTACCCCATTCCTGCTTTCTCGCCATACCCCTTGATCCCCCTAGTAGTAAGGACTACATCTAACTCCTTTTTGAATGTATTTGGTGAATTGGCCTCAACAACTTTGTGTGGTAGAGAATTCCACAGGTTCACAACTCTGGGTGAAGAAGTTTCTCCTCATCTCGGTCCTAAATGGCTTATCCCTTATCCTTAGACTATGACCCCTGGTTCTGGACTTCCCCAACATTGGGAACATTCTTCCTGCATCTAACCTGTCTAAACCCGTCAGAATTTTAAACATTTCTATGAGATCACCTCTCATTCTTCTGAACTCCAGTGAATACAAGCCCAGTTGATCCAGTCTTTCTTGATATGTCAGTCCCGCCATCCCGGGAATCAGTCTGATGAACCTTCGCTGCACTCCCTCAATCACAATAATGTCCTTCCTCATGTTAGGAGACCAAAACTGTACACAATACTCCAGGTGTGGCCTCACCAAGCCCTGTACAACTGAAGTAACACCTCCCTGCCGCTGTACTCAAATTACCTCCCTATGAAGGCCAACATGCCATTTGCTTTCTTAACCGCCTGCTGTACCTGCATGCCAACCTTCAATGACTGATGTACCATGACACCCAGGTCTCGTTGCACCTCCCCTTTTCCTAATCTGTCACCATTCAGATAATAATCTGTCTCTCTGTTTTTACCACCACATTTATACACATTTATCCACATTATACTTCATCTGCCATGCATTTGCCCACTCACCTAACCTATCCAAGTCACTCTGCAGCCTCATAACATCCTCCTCACAGCTCACACTGCCATCCAACTTAGTGTCATCCGCAAATTTGGAGATACTACATTTAATCCCGTCTAAATCATTAATGTACAATGTAAACAGCTGGGGTCCCAGCACAGAACCTTGCGGTACCCCACTAGTCACTGCCTGCCATTCTGAAAAGTACCCATTTACTCCTACTATTTGCTTCCTGTCTGCCAACCAGTTCTCAATCCACGTCAGCACACTACCACCAATTCCATGTGCTTTAACTTTGCACATTAATCTCTTGTGAGGGACCTTGTCGAAAGCCTTCTGAAAGTCCAAATACACCACATCAACTGGTTCTCCCTTGTCCACTCTACTGGAAACATCCTCAAAAAATTCCAGAAGATTTGTCAAGCATGATTTCCCTTTCACAAATCCATGCTGACTTGGACCTATCATGTCACCTCTTTCCAAATGCGCTGCTATGACATCCTTAATAATTGATTCCATCATTTTACCCACTACTGAGGTCAGGCTGACCGGTCTATAATTCCCTGTTTTCTCTCTCCCTCCTTTTTTAAACAATGGGGTTGCATTGGCTACCCTCCACTCTATAGGAACTGATCCAGAGTCTATGGAATGTTGGAAAATGACTGTCAAAGCATCCGCTATTTCCAAGGCCACCTCCTTAAGTACTCTGGGATGCAGACCATCAGGCCCTGGGGATTTATCGGCCTTCAATTCCATCAATTTCCCCAACTCAATTTCCCGACAAATAAGAATTTCCCTCAGTTCCTCCTTCTTACTAGACCCTCTGACCCCTTTTATATCCGGAAGGTTGTTTGTGTTCTCCTTAGTGAATACCGAACCAAAGTACTTGTTCAATTGATCTGCCATTTCTTTGTTCCCGGTTATTACTTCCCTGATTCTGACTGCAGGGGACCTACGTTTGTCTTTACTAACCTTTTTCTCTTTACATATCTATAGAAGCTTTTGCAGTCCGTTTTAATGTTCCCTGCAAGCTTCCTCTCGTACTCTATTTTCCCTGCCCTAATCAAATCCTTTGTTCTCCTCCGCTGAGTTCTAAATTTCTCCCAGTCCCCGGGTTCGCTGCTTTTTCTGGCCAATTTGTATGCCACTTCCTTGGCTTTAATACTATCCCTGATTTCCCTTGATAGCCACGGTTGAGTCACCTTCCCTTTTTTATTTTTACACCAGACAGGGGTGTACAATTGTTGTAGTTCATCCATGCGGTCTCTAAATGTCTGCCATTGCCCATCCACTGTCAACCCCTTAAGTATCATTCGCCAATCTATCCTAGCCAATTCATGCCTCATACCTTCAAAGTTACCCTTCTTTAAGTTCTGGATCATGGTCTCTGAATTAACTGTTTCATTCTCCATCCTAATGTAGTATTCCACCATATGATGGTCACTCTTCCCCAAGGGGCCTCGCACAACGAAATTGCTAATTAATCCTCTCTCATTACACAACACCCAGTCTAAGATGGCCTCCCCGCTAGTTGGTTCCTCGACATATTGGTCTAGAAAACCATCCTTATGCACTCCAGGAAATCCTCCTCCACCATATTGCTTCCAGTTTGGTTGGCCCAATCTATATGTATATTAAAGTCACCCATGATAACTGCTGCACCTTTATTGCATGCACCCCTAATTTCCTGTTTGATGCCCTCCCCAACATCACTACCACTGTTTGGGGGTCTGTACACAATTCCCATTAACTTTTTTTGCCCTTTGGTGTTCTGCAGCTCGACCCATATAGATTCCACATATTATTGGTAATGAGAAACTGGGATTTAAACCACGCAAGCATGGCCACTAGCACCACAGATGAGAGGGACTGTGTTGGTGATGATTGGGATGACTTTATTGAGAGACTACAGCAAAGTTTCATCATTAAGGGATGACTGGGACAGGATTCGGCCGACAAACGCAGGGCTCATCTCCTGACGGTTTGTGGATCCAGGACGTACTCCCTGATGAAGGACCTTCTAGTACCAGAGAAGCCGGCGGACAAGACTTTTGAAGAGCTCAATAAGTTGATCGGGGAACACTTTAAACCAGCGAGCAGCATGCACATGGCGAGACACCGGTTTTACATGCACCGGCAGCGAGAAGGGCAAAGCGTTCCAGACTTCGTGGCAGACCTCCGGCGACTGGCGAGCCTATGTAAGTTCCCAGATGCATGCAGAATGGAGATGCTGCGAGACTTTTTTATTGAGGGCATCGGGCACGTTGGGGTTTTCAGGAAACTGATTGAGACCAAAGACTTGACCCTGGAAACGGCCACTTTGATGGCCCAGACATTTATCTCGGGGAGGAAGAGACCAGAATGAAGTTTGACAAAAATCTTGGTTTAAATGCAGCAAATGGACAGAGAGTTAACATTGTTAACGCGGCACACAGTTCTCCAGGCAGACAGGGGCAATCGGACATGCCCGAGCATGTAGTCGAACCCAAAGGGGGAATTCAACAGAGACAATGGCTAGCTGAATGGCGAATCATGCCATCGCAATGGACAATGCGGCCAGTAATGGGGCCATCAACACCTGTCAATGGTGCGTTTAAGGACAGTTACAGAGACAGTCAGAGACGATCGACTGGTAATGGATCTTTTGTTTCCAACAACGGCTCATGTTGGAGGTGTGGAGGCAAACACACATCCAGAGCTTGCAGGTATCAGCAATATACCTGCAGAAATTGCAACGTCAGCGGTCACTTGGCGCGTATGTGCAGGAAGCCTGCAGCCAGATTGATGTACGAGGAGGATGGGCCCGATGTAAGCCCTACGAGGCCAAATGAACACTGGGGGAAATCGCTGGAAGCTGAAGTTCAGCGAGTTCATGTGGAGCACATACACAGTTCATACACCAGGACGCTACCGATATGATGAAAGTGCTCCTCAATGGAATCCCAGTATCAATGGAGCTAGACACAGAGGCCAGCCAGTCCCTGATGAGTATCAAACAGTTCGACAAGTTGTAGGCACCCAAGGCCAGGAGGCCAAAATTATTGCCGATTGACGCACAGCTACGGGCATATACAAAGGCGATCATTCCGGTGCTAGGCAGCGCCACGGTAGTCATGACCCACAAAGATTCGAAGAACAGGTTGCCACTCTGGATTGTCCCGGGGGATGGTCCCGCACTGCTGGGGAGGAGTTGGCTTGCTGTCATGAACTGGAAATGGGGTGATGTCAATGCAATTTCTTCTGTGGAGTGAATATCATGCTCACAGGTCCTGGACAAATTTGACTCACTATTTCAACCCGGCATTGGCACTTTCATGGGGACCAAGGTAGTGATTCCCATACACCCCGACGCCAGGCCAGTACACCACAAGGCCAGAGCGGTGCTGTACGTGATGCGGGAAAAGATAGAAGGCGAATTGGACCGCCTGCTGAGGGAAGGCATCATCTCGCTAGTCGAATTCAGTGACTAGGCGAGTCCGATTGTGCCGGTGCTCAAGGCAGATGGGTCGGTCAGGATATGTGGTGATTACAAGGCCACCATCAATCGGGTGTCACTCCAAGACCAGTATCTGCTACCGAGAGCGGAGGATCTCTTTGCGACGCTATCCAATGGCAAACTTTTTCCAAAATTGGACCTGACCTCAGCTTACATGACCCAGGAGCTGGTGAGTGAGTCGAAGAAGCTGACCACCATCACGACACACAAGGGGTTGTTTGAGTGCAACAGATGTTCGTTCGGGATTCACTCGGCCGCCGTGATCTTTCAATGAAACATGGAAAGTCTCCACAAGTCAATTCCAAGGACGGTGGTTTTTCAAGACGACATCCTCATCACGGGTTGCGATACTGAAGAACACCTCCACAACCTGGAGGAGGTGCTACGCAGACTGGACTGGGTAGGTCTGTGACTGAAAAAGGCGAAGTGCGTCTTCCTAGCTCCAGAGGTAGAATTCATGGGGATGAGGGTAGCAGCAGACAGGATCAGACCTACTGCATCCAAAACGGAAGCGATCCAGAGAGCACCCAGACCTCGTAACACCACGGAGCTGCATTCGTTGCTGGGGCTTCTGAACTATTTTGGGAACTTTCTTCCCAAATTGAGCACGCTGTTAGAGCCGCTACGCGTGCTCCTATGCAAAGGTCGCGAATGGGTCTGGGGGGACAGCCAGGAAAGGGCTTTTGACAGAGCACGCAATTAATGCTCCAACAATCTGTTAACGTTATATGACCCATGTAAGAAACTTGATTTAACGTGCGATGTGTCGTCCTATGGGGTCGGGTGTGTGTTGCAGCATGTTAATGCCAAGGGTCAGTTACAGCCGGTAACTTATGCCTCCAGAAGTCTGTCCCAGGCAGAAAGGGGCTGCGGGATGGTAGAAAAGGAATGTGTATATGCAGTAAAAAAAAATGCACCAGTACCTGTTTGGCAGGAAATTTGAGCTGGAGACAGATCACAAACCCCTAACATCCCTTTTGGCCGACAACAAGGCCATAAATGCAAATGCGTCGGCCCACATACAGAGGTGGGCACTCACGTTAGCCGCCTATGACTATACAATTCGGCACAGACCGGGCACTGAAAAATGAGAGGGATACCGAGCATGCTGTTGACATGGTCATGGCTGTTGAAGCTTTCGAAAGCGAAGGCTCACCCGTGACAGCCCGTCAGATTAAAGTCTGGATAAATAGAGACCTGCTACTGTCTTTAATCAAGAAATGTGTCCTGAATGGGGACTTGCAGCCACGTACGGGGCATGTCCTGAGGAATTTAAACCAATTCACAAGGATGAATTCTCGATTCAGGCCGATTGCCTACTATGGGGAAACCGAGTAGTCATGCCCCAGATGGGCAGAGAGGCGTTCATCCGAGAACTCCACAATGAGCACCCGGGCATTGTCATGATGAAGGCAATTGCCAGGTCACACGTTTGGTGGCCAGGGATAGATGCAGATCTGGAACTTTCTGTTCGCAGGTGCAACACGTGTGCCCAGCTGGGCAACGCACCCAGGGAAGCCCCCCTTAGCCTCTGGTCCTGGCCCGCCAAGCTATGATCACGCATCCATGTGGACTACGCAGGTTAGAAACATAAAAACATAGAAACATAGAAAATAGGTGCAGGAGCAGGCCATTCAGCCCTTCTAGCCTGCACCGCCATTCAATGAGTTCATGGCTGAACATGAAACTTCAGTACCCCATTCCTGCTTTCTCGCCATACCCCTTGATCCCCCTAGTAGTAAGGACTTCATCTAACTCCCTTTTGAATATATTTAGTGAATTGGCCTCAACAACTTTTTGTGGTAGAGAATTCCACAGGTTCACCACTCTCTGGGTGAAGAAGTTTCTCCTCATCTCGGTCCTAAATGGCTTACCCCTTATCCTTAGACTGTGACCCCTGGTTCTGGACTTCCCCAACATTGGGAACATTCTTCCTGCATCTAACCTGTCTAAACCCGTCAGAATCTTAAACGTTTCTATGAGGTCCCCTCTCATTCTTCTGAACTCCAGTGAATACAAGCCCAGTTGATCCAGTCTTTCTTGATAGGTCAGTCCGACCATCCCGGGAATCAGTCTTTCATGGGAAAACTGTTTTTGGTTGTAGTAGACGCCTACTCCAAATGGATCGAGTGTGACATTCTCAATTCAAGCACATCTTCTGCCACGGTAGAAATTCTACGGGAAATGTTCGCCGCCCATGGTCTACCGGACGTCTTGGTCAGCGACAATGGCCCGTGCTTTACAAGCATTGAATTCCAGGACTTCATGGCAGGAAATGGTATCTACCATGTCAGAACGGCACCGTTCAAGCCGGCCAGGTGGAACGAGCAGTGCAGATAATCAAACAGGGGATGCTCAGAATCCAAGGGGGTTCCCTTTAAAGCCGCTTATCACGCCTCCTGTTGGCCAATAGATCCCGACCACACTCGCTCACAGGGATTCCATCTGCAAAGCTGCTAATGAAAAGGACGCTCAAAACCAGGTTATCCCTTATATATCCCACAATGAAAGAAATTGTTGAGAGCAGGCGCCAGTCACAATGTGACTACCATGACGGGAATGCGAGGGCACGATGTATTGATGTCAATGACCCTGTCTTTGTCCTCAACCACGCTGCAGGGCCCAAATGGCTTGCAGGCACTGTGATTGCAAAAGAGGGGAATAGGATTCTGGTAGTTAAACTTACCAATGGACAAATCTGCCGCAAACATGTGGATCAAACTAAAAGGAGGTTCAGCAACCCCACAGAAGAAGCAGAGGAAGAACACGATGTAGAGTTCACTTCACCACAGGTGACCGAACACCGGAACCAAGTGGAGGAGAGCCCAATCACTGTGGGCAGTCCGGACAGGCCCGAGACACCGCAAACAGTCGACACTCAGGCCAGCGCCCAACAACCGGAGCCCCAACTCAGGCGCTCTACAAGGGAGCGTATACCACCAGAGAGACTGAACCTGTGATCCCAATAAGACTTTGGCGGGGAGGTGAGGTCATGTATTCTACTGTCATTGTAATCCATGTATAAACTGACCTAAGTTGTACACCGTGAGAACACTGACTACGAGGTGGTGAACTTGTGGGAGACACTCCTAACCTGGACTTACAGTTATAAAAGGGGAAACTCCATCCATCTTCTCCACTTCAGTGCTGGCTAATAAAGGACTGGTCACAGAGCGACCTTCTCTCTAGTATGGGCCTCGTGTGCATTTGTACTGTACAGCAAGGACATATTACTTCTGACACTCGCAGACACCAGCTCAGAAAATGGCAATGTAGAGGGCAGTATTGAGGCAGGATCTGCACATAAGAACATAAGAATATAAGAATTAGGAACAGGAGTAGGCCATTTAGCCCCTCGAGCCTGCTCCGCCATTCAATAAGATCATGGCTGATCTGGTCGTGGACTCAGCTCCACTTACCCGCCTCTCCCCATAACCCTTAATTCCCTTATTGGTTAAAAATCTATCTATCTGTGACTTGAATACATTCAATGAGCTAGCCTCAACTGCTTTCTTGGGCAGAGAATTCCACAGATTCACAACCCTCTGGGAGAAGAAATTCCTTCTCAACTCGGTTTTAAATTGGCTCCCCCGTATTTTGAGGCTGTGCCCCCTAGTTCTAGTCTCCCCTACCAGTGGAAACAACCTCTCTGCCTCTATCTTGTCTATCCCTTTCATTATTTTAAATGTTTCTATAAGATCACCCCTCATCCTTCTGAACTCCAACGAGTAAAGACTCAGTCTACTCAATCTATCATCATAAGGTAACCCCCTCATCTCCAGAATCAGCCTAGTGAATTTTCTCTGTATCACCTCCAAAGCCAGTATATCCTTCCTTAAGTAAGGTAACCAAAACTGCACGCAGTACTCCAGGTGCGGCCTTACCACTACCCTATACAGTTGCAGCAGGACCTCCCTGCTTTTGTACTCCATCCCTCTCGCAATGAAGGCCAACATTCCATTCGCCTTCCTGATTACCTGCTGCACCTGGGCCAATTGTGGAGCAATGGAGGCGTGGCCTAAACAGTTGGAGCTGTGAGCAGTGAGAGAAGGAGCTGCTGCTTTTGCTCCTGGCTGGGCCTGTGAATCAGCCCAGGAAGAGAAGGAAGGAAGGAAGGAAGGAAGGAAGGGGCTTCACCACCAACTTTCACCCAGAGGGAGAGGAGGAAAAAGCAGAAAACTTTAACAACTTCACCATTTCTACAAAGAGTTGGAGAGAGGGGGAAAGACCAACAACAACATCCAGTGTGGAATGAGGGAGACTCTACCATTCCACAGGTGGGTGTATTGGTGCAGTCCCTAAAAGACTTTGCTGTATCGGTGGGGGGAGGAAAGAAGACCAGTCGGGGGCCGGAACATCATAGAAACATAGAAACATAGAAAATAGGTGCAGGAGCAGGCCATTCAGCCCTTCTAGCCTGCACCGCCATTCAATGAGTTCATGGCTGAACATGAAACTTCAGTACCCCCTTCCTGCTTTCTCGCCATAACCCTTGATCCCCCGAGTAGTAAGGACTTCATCTAACTCCCTTTTGAATATATTTAGTGAATTGGCCTCAACTACTTTCTGTGGTAGAGAATTCCACAGGTTCACCACTCTCTGGGTGAAGAAGTTTCTCCTCATCTCGGTCCTAAATGGCTTACCCCTTATCCTCAGACTGTGACCCCTGGTTCTGGACCTCCCCAACATTGGGGGGGGTGTGTGTGTGTGTGTGTGGAAGTGTGTGTGGGGGCCTTGCTTACAACTAGGCCCCACACACCTTTGAAGCACCCCTCCCCCATTGCCTAGCCTGGGATAGCTGGAGCTACCAGGCTGAAGAAACAATTAATCCACCCTAATTAACATCGTTGGGAGTGTGTGCCTGTGTGGCTCCAGCTGCACCAGGTGAAGACATCTTCTCCCCTCACCCGAAGACCAGCCCAAAGACTATTTTTGTTTGCCATCTGGGGATTGCACCCACCCACAGCTGCGAGGGGAGACCTGCCCTCGCAGTTTCCCCCCTTCCCAACCCCCTCTCTCTTTCTCTGTTACTCTCTGTCTCTCCCCTCTCTCTCTGAGAGCCCTTTTCCTCCCAAATTGATTGGAAAAATATAAAACAATTAAGACAACTGAGCAGAGGGAGCAAGGCCCCTCCCCAATTGTCAACAAGGGAAGAGGTGTGCCTCGTTAAGAGCTCCTCTGCTCAGTCTATTAAACGAGGCCATTTAAAGACCATTAAGGCCTGTGACTTTGGGGTGGGTGTAGCCCTTAAAGGGACCCCGTGATGGCGACCCCATCTACGCCGGTGGCAGGGCCAGCTAGGACTTATGCGCAGGCGGCATCCACATCCACGGCACCTCCTGCGCCACCTGCTGCCCTGCCACCATTCAGACTTATAACTAAGAAACACGGGGTCAAGAGCTACACTCACCCCACAATGAGCATTGAGGAGTGCGTGCGGGCGATGGCTGGGGTAGTCGGCCCCTCGGCCATTGTCGCAGCCTCCAAGATGTCTGGGAAGGCCGTGTTCTTCCTGGGGTCGGAGCGGGCGGTGTCCCTGGCCATTGAAAAGGGGCTCACGGTGGGCGGGGCATTCCTGCCGGTGGACCCTCTCGAGGCCACCGCGCAGAGGGTCATTCTATCAAACGTCCCGCCCTTTGTTCCCGCCCTTTGCTCCTCCTCCCTCACCTACACCAAGTGGGGGAGGTAAGGTCGGGGATCAACCCCATACCGCTTGGCCTCAGGGAGAACAGCCTGCGCCACGTGTTCTCCTTCCGCCGCCAGCTCTTTGTCCGGCTGGCGCGGGAAGAGACGACAGAGGGCAATTTTAATGTGGTGCACGAGGGGACTGCCTACCGCGTCTTCTGGACGTCGGACGGCGTGCGGGGCCATGCCTGCAGGGAGGTGGGGCACGTTCGCAAGAACTGCCCCGCCTCCAAGGCCGCCAAACCACCAAGGGCGGCCAAGGCTGGCGCCGCCGCCACCCCTCCCCCTAGTAGCGTCCGCGTGCCGGGAGCTGTGGGTGCGCGGGCATCGTCGGGGGCCTTTGTTTTCACGGCCTCCGACGGGGGGGAGGGAGAGCGTCCGGCCGGAAAGAAGGCGCGGAAGAAGGCGAAACACCTAGAGGCGGGTCCCCTTAGTGCGCCAGACAAGCTGTTCACCGCGCTTGGCCCAACCCCGTCACCAGCGAGCGCGGGGTGCCCTGAACCTGTGCCCGAGCCCTTGACTAATACCGCAGAGGGGTTCGGGCGCGGGCAAGATAAGAAAAAGGGGGGAGTGGAGCGGGAGGCCTCGGCAGACATGGGGGTCTCCCTGTCTCCGTGCCCCCCCAGGAAAAAAAAGAGGCACCGCCCCAATGAGGCGGAGGGGTAACAACATCCCTCCGCGGAGGAGTCGGTGCCCGCCGCGTGTCCCGCGTCCCCCACCGGCTCCCCAAAACTGCGCCGTAGGTACGAGGAATCTGTCCCCGGGGAGGGTGAGGCAGTCGAGGCTGCCCAGCCGCTGCCTCCCGGGGATGGCGTGAAAGATCTGCCTGTCATGGGGGGCGTGGGGCCAGCGTAAGAATGCGTAGCCGCCGGGTCGAGCGTTTCGGGGACTGAGGCGGGCGGGGCCGAAAAGGCCGAACCTGAGCCCGCGCAGCCAATATACAACTTCCCCCGGGATTTGCTCGACTCGGCAGAAATACAAAGTATTAACACTTTTAATGAATCTGTACACGCTGGGCCGGGGGGTGGCGGCGGGGAGGCGGAGGAACACCCACCCTCGCCCCCTACTTTGGAGCTGGAGCGCTTGGAGGGCCTGGGGATTTTCGATGGCCGGTCTCTCCTTGTTCCCCAGTTCCTGGGGCGGAGGAGGAACCCCTTCCGCTGTCGCTTCCCGACCCAGCACCAATTCTAAAAGAGCCCAGTGGGGACTCCTCTGCCGACGATCCTGGGGGTGGGATCGGGGCGGAGCCAGGGCCGGATGGAGTGGCCGGGCCGTTTGCCGTACCTCGTGCGGTCGACGGGCCGGCTGCTAGCGGCGACCTCCCGGAGGAGGACGGGGACTCGGTGGAGGACTCGGGTGAAGATCTCGAGTCCATCGCCAGTGAGGCGGTGGATCTCCTCGTGCCCGCCGCTGAGTCCCCCCTCATTCCCGTAGAGGATCTCTGGGACTTTTTGGTCGCGAGCCAGGGTCGCCGCAACCGAGCCCATCTGGCCCAGGAAAGATGGTCCGAGCCGGGGCTGCTCATCGCTTCCGTCCGCGTCGCCGCTAAAACCATGGCCGCGGGCGGGCCCTTATCAAGGGCGCAAGGCCTTGAGCTGCGCCGGCTCAAAAAGTTCCTCGCTGGGCTGCTGAAGGAGTGGAGGTCAACAAAAGACTCCGCTCCCTCCCCCGCAATAGGTTAAGGTAGAGGTTGCACTATGCTTTTGCCATGAAGATAACCATAGCCAGCCTCAACATCAACGGCGGCAGAGGGGCACGTCGTAGATTTGACAATTTTTCGCTCCTGCGGGAGGGGAAATATGCGGTGTGCTTCCTGCAAGAAACCCACACCGTTCCGGGAGACGAAGCCACATGGCTCCTGGAATGGCAAGGAGAGGTCCGCATGAGCCACCTCACCGCCACTTCTAGTGGGGTGGCCATCTTGCTGGGCCCGCATTTTCAGCCGGAGATCTTGGGGGTCGAGGAGCCCGTGCCAGGCCGCTTGCTGCACGTAACGATTCGCCTGGGGGACATGCCGCTCCATCTCGTGAACGTGTACGCCCCTCAGCCCGGCCCGCAAATGGAGAAGTTGAGGGACCTGGTCGGGTCCTTCGACTTGATGGACGTCTGGCGAAATCTCCATCCCGACTCCAGCGCCTTTACTTGGGTGAGGCCTGGAGTAGGATGGTCCAGAGTCGACCGCCTTTACGTGTCTCGCGCGCACGTTTCCTGCGTCCCGGCGGCCTCCATGCGGCCGGTGCCGTGTTCGGACCACCACCTGGTGTGGGCGGAGCTCGCTTCGCTCCGCGCGAGGACGGGGTCCGCGTACTGGCATTTTAACAACCGGCTGCTGGAGGACGTGCGGTTCCAGGACTCGTTCCGTCGATTCTGGTCCGACTGGAGAAGGAAGCAGGGGGGCTTCCCCTCCTTGAGGCTATGGTGGGACATGGGCAAGGCTCACGTCCGCGTCTTCTGTCAAGAGTACGCGAGGGGGTCGACCTGGAATCCCGTCTCGGTCAAGTCGTTGGGGACCCGGCCCTGCGGACGGTGTACGAAGCGAAGAAGGCCGCGCTGAAGGACCTGCAGCTCGTCGGGTCCCGAGGCGCGTTCGTGAGTTCGCGGATCCGGTTCCTGCGGGATCTGGACTGCGGCTCCCCCTTCTTCTACTCGCTGGAAAAAAGGCAGAGTGTCCGTAAGCAGCTCTTGCCGCTGCTGGCCGATGACGGCTCTCTCGTCTCGGATCCGGAGGGCGTCAACAACAGAGCCCGTGAATATTACGGGGCTCTGTTCTCTCCGGATCCGTCCAGCGAGGAAGCGCGTCGAGTTTTGTGGGAGGACCTGCCGAAAGTCAGCCCGGAGGGCGGTGGAAATTTGGAAGCTCCGCTAAGCCTGGCGGAGCTGACCGGTGCCCTCGACCGGCTCTCGAGGGGAAAATCCCCGGGGCTGGACGGGCTGACCGTGGAGTTCCACAGGGCGTTCTGGGACGACTACGACGACTACGCGCGGGTCCTGGGGGAAAGTCTGGCGACCGGGGAGATGCCCCTCTCTTGGCACAGGGCAGTCATCATCCTGCTGCCTAAGAAGGGCGATCTCCGCCTCCTTAAGAACTGGGCCCGGTCTCCCTCCTCAGCACGGACTACAAAATCTTCGCCAGGGCGATGTCTGCTCGCCTTGGCACCGTGCTGGACCGCATGATCCACCCCGACCAGTCCTACACGGTCCCGGGCCGGACAATCCACGATAACATCCATCTGGTCCGGGACCTCATCCATCATTCCCAGGAGGCTGGTCTGTCGGTCGCCTTCCTATCTCTCGACCAAGAGAAGGCGTTCGACGGGGTGGATCACGACTTTCTGCTCGGAACTCTGCGCGCTTTCGGGTTCGGGACGCATTTCGTCGCCCGGATCCGACTTTTGTACGCTGCCGCGGAGTGTCTGATTAAGGTTAACGGGTCCTTGACGGCGCCCCTTCGCTTTAGGAGAGGGGTGCGCCAGGGATGCCCCATGTCCGGCCAGTTATATGCCATCTGCGTGGAGCCTTTCCTGCGCCTCCTGCGGACGAGGTTGACGGGACTGGCTCTGCAAGGGCCGGGCATGGAGGTCGTCCTCTCGGCTTACGCCGATGACGTGCTCCTCGCGGTAGAGGATCCCGCTGACCTGCGGAGGATGCGTGAGTGCCAGGAGATTTACTCGGCCGCATCCTCCGCCAGAATCAACTGGGAAAAATGTTCCGGACTCCTGGTGGGTCAGTAGCGGGTGGACTCCCTGCCGGAGGAGCTCAGGCCTTTTGCCTGGAGCACGACCCATCTCCTCTATCTGGGAGTCTACCTTAGCCCCGACGAGGAAGCCTGGCCAGCGAACTGGCAGGAGCTGGAGGCCAAGGTCGCCGCTCGCCTAGGGCGCTGGACAGGACTGCTCCGAGTGCTGTCCTACAGGGGCCGAGCGCTAGTCATAAACCAGCTGGTGGCCGCAATGTTGTGGTACCGGCTGGTCACTTTGACCCCTCCCCCTGCGTTTGTCACCAAGATACAGAAGAAGCTGGTGGACTTCTTCTGGAACAACAGGAAGCACTGGGTCTCTGCCGCGGTCTTGAGTCTCCCGCTTGAGGAAGGCTGTCAGTCGTTGGTGTGCGTCAGCACCCAGCTCACGACTTTCCGTCTTCAGACCCTGCAGAGATACCTTTTACGTCGAGCCCCCTCCTAGGTGGTGTGCTCTGGCGACGTATTTCTTCCGCCAGCAGCGCGACCTCAATTACGACACGCAGCTCCTGTTTGTGAACTTGGGGGGTGTCAGGACCGCCCTCCAGGAGCTGCCTGTCTTTTACAAGGAACTCATCAGGGTCTGGAACAAAGTCTCCACCAAGCGCAGCTCTCCGCCGGCTGGAGTGGCGGCTGTCCTGCAGGAGCCACTGCTCGGGAATCCGTACCTCCACGACCGAGGTTTTATGTGGCGGTCGGAAGAGAGGGCTGTGGCTGGTGAGGTGACCAGGGTCAGGGACCTGCTCGATGGCGGAGGAGCGGGCTGGATGGTGCCAGGCATGCTGGCGCGGCGCCTAAATTCTGCCAACGTCCGCCACGCGGCCGATGCCATCGAGTCGCTAAAAACAGCTCTGGGCCCTGACTCCGTTAGGTGCATCGAGGAGGCTCAAGCACGTGGGGAGATCCCGTCCGAACTGACCCCCGTCCGGACGGAATTCCTCATCGGCGCCAAACCCCGGAACCTCCCTCGGGAGCCGGCGCCTCACAACTTGAGCCGCCTCGAGGAAATCCCCTCCGTGCTTTTCAGTTCCGCGCGGAGGGGTTTCCTGTACGGGCTGCTCCTGCACACTCTCAACTTTGCCATCCTCGCCGGCCGTCCGGACACGCCATGGCGTACCATCTTGCCGTCCGGAGGAGGCGGGGGTCCCCGATGGAGGGCACTCTATGCGGGAGTCGTCCCACTATTCATCGGGGACTTGGCCTGGAGGGTGGTGCATGGAGCAGTGCCGTGCAACAAATTTTTAAGCCGGTTCACGGACTCCTAGGCCGCCTGCAATTTCTGCGGTCTGGAAGAGTCCGTGTTCCATGTTTTTATGGAGTGTGCGAGGTTGCAGCCCCTGTTCCAATATTTAAAGGGGCTACTCCTGAAATTCTGGCTGCACTTCAGTCCCACTCTCCTGATCTTTGGGCACCCTGTGCGGAGGGGAGCGGGTAGGTCCGAGGGCCTCCTCGTAGGACTGCTCCTGGGCACGGCCAAGGGTGCCATCAGCCGGTCCAGGCAGCGGGCGGTCGAGGGGGTCGTTCAACCTGACTGCCTGCCTCTCTTCCGCGCGTACATCCGCGCCAGGGTGTCCTTGGAGATGGAGCACGCGGCGTCCACCGGTACGCTCGTGGCCTTCCGCGAGAGGTGGGCACCGGAGGGACTGGAGTTCATCGTCACGCCCGGCAACCAAATTTTAATTTGATTTTATGTTTTAAAGTTTAATTTGTTTTAATTGCCGGTGCTTTTAGTGTCCCCCTTCCCTTTTATAGGGGGCACTGGAAAAAATTTGATTTTAGTGCCCAAAAAAAAACCAAAAAAAAAGAAAAACACAAAAAAAAACCACAAAAAAAAAAGGGCCTTGTAAATGTCTGGTGTGTCATCCAGGTCGGGTGGCACGGTTTAATGTTTTATGTTTTTCAGATAAACTCCAAAAAGAGTTTCATGCACAAGGACCCCCAGGTCCCTCTGCACCACAGCATGTTGCAATTTCTCCCCATTCAAATAATATTCCCTTTTACTGTTTTTTTTCCCCAAGGTGGATGACCTCACACTTTCCGACATTGTATTCCATCTGCCAAACCTTAGCCCATTCGCTTAACCTATCCAAATCTCCTTGCAGTCTCTCTGAGTCCTCTGCACAAGCCGCTTTCCCACTAATCTTAGTGTCATCTGCAAATTTTGTTGCACTACATTCTGTCCCCTCTTCCAGGTCATCTATGTATATTGTAAACAGTTGTGGTCCCAGCACTGATCCCTGTGGCACACCACTAACCACTGATATCCAACTGGAAAAGGACCCATTTATCCCGACTCTCTGCTTTCTGTTCGCCAGCCAATTCTCTATCCATGCTAATACATTTCCTCTGACTCCGCGTACCTTTATCTTCTGCAGTAACCTTTTGTGTGGCACCTTATCGAATGCCTTTTGGAAATCTAAATACACCACATCCATCGGTACACCTCTATCCACCATGCTCGTTATATCCTCAAAGAATTCCAGTAAGTTAGTTAAACATGATTTCCCCTTCATGAATCCATGCTGTGTCTGCTTGATTGCACTATTCCAATCCAGATGTCCCGCTATTTCTTCCTTAATGATAGTTTCAAGCATTTTCCCCACTACTGATGTTAAACTAACTGGCCTATAGTTACCTGCCTTTTGCCTGCCCCCTTTTTTAAACAGAGGCGTTACATTAGCTGCTCTCCAATCCGCTGGTACCTCCCCAGAGTCCAGAGAATTTTGGTAGATTATAACGAATGCATCTGCTATAACTTCAGCCATCTCTTTTAATACCCTGGGATGCATTTCATCAGGACCAGGGGACTTGTCTACCTTCAGTCCCATTAGCCTGTCCAGCACTACCCCCCTAGTGATAGTGATTGTCTCAAGGTCCTCCCTTCCTACATTCCTGTGGCCTGCAATTTTTGGCATTATTTTTGTGTTTTCCACTGTGAAGACCGAAGCAAAATAATTGTTTAAGGTCTCAGCCATTTCCACATTTCCCATTATTAAATCTCCCTTCTCATCTTCTAAGGGACCAACATTTACTTTAGTCACTCTCTTCCGTTTTATATATCGGTAAAAACATGGTCACGAGTGGGCTGCAGCAGGGTCAGGGGGAAAGGTTAGCTCGGGGCCAGCTCCCCGGAGGGCACAATTTCTGCTGCACATGACTCAGATGATGACCTCAATGGGGGCGGCTTTCAGAAAAAGGGTGATGGTCATGCACACTGAAATGTTTGGTGCAATGGCAAGCCAGTCAGAGAGCCTCTTTTCAACGTCAAGGACCATGGGGTAGCCCAACTCTAACATTGGACAGGGCTTTGCGCAGAGCCCATGATTTCCAGGATGGAAATGATGAAAACCCCAGGGGAGACCTTGTGGACCCAGCCATGATGCTGGGTGTGATGGGCACTGTCGCAGCTTCCATTACAGCACACGCGGATACAATCTAATGTCACAGTGTTGCAGTGGAAGTGCAGACTGCTCTCATGCAGGCTCATCTTGCTGCCACGCAAGCTAGGACATCTGCCATTGTTGCTGGGTTTACGAATGTCGAAAGGGGTTTGCAGGGCGTCGCAGCAGTTCAGCAATCTGTCCTCCAACAGACTGCTAGGAATGCTGAGGTACTGCCTCGGGGGGAGTGGCAGTAGGTCTGTGGAGCAAGAACCTGCTGTTCATTCTCAGGATGACAGCATTCCTACTCCCACCACTGCTACTCTGCCTTTGCCCTTGCTGCTGCCTATCCGCCAGCCGGCCGAGACTACTGCCACCCATGTCGAGGTGGTGCAGTCTACAGCCAGGCTTTCCAGGCCCAGAGTTGGTCGAGTGCATCCTGCAAGGCCATCTGTAGTCTCCCCCACTGTGAGTCAGCAGCCTTCCACCAGCCATGCTGCAGCCACTGGGGGAGCACTATGTAAGAGCACTAGAGTAGGAAAAGGCACACGAACAACAGGCACTATATAGGGCTAGACTTTCGGCTCATCATCGCCCATTTAGCGCCCATATAAGAGCTGAGATGCAGGCTATCGACCATATTTGCTGAAAAGTGGAAACTAGCAATTATAGCCCATTTATCGCCAGTCCAACTTTTGGCACACATAAATGAGCTGCATCGTTCTGCCTACTTTAAAAAAAAATATGACGTCATCCTCGTGCAAGGCCGCGAATAGTGCTTATAGAAACATAGAAACATAGAAAATAGGTGCAGGAGCTGCCATTCAGCCCTTCGAGCCTACACTGCCACTCAATATGATCATGGCTGATCATGCAAGTTCAGTACCCCACTCCTGCCTTCTTTCCATACCCCCTGATCCCCTTAGCTGTAAGGGCCACATCTAACTCCCTCTTGAATATATCCAACAAACTGTCTTCAACAACTTTCTGTGGTAGGGAATTCCACAGGTTCACAACTCTCTGGGTGAAAAAGTTTCTCCTCATCTCGGTCCTGTATGGCTTACCAATTATCCTTAGACCGTTACCCTGGTTCTGGACTTCCCCAACATCGGGAACATTCTTCCTGCATCTAACCTGTCCAGTCCCGTCAGAATTTTATATGTTTCTATGAGATCCTCTCATATTCTTCTAAATTCCAGTGAGTATAAACCCAGCCGATCCAGTCTTTCTTCATATGTCAGTCCTGCCATCCCGAGAAACAGTCTGGTGAACCTTCGCTGCACTCCCTCAATAGCAAGAATGTCCTTTCTCAGATTAGGAGACCAACACTGCACACAAAACTCAAGGTGTGGTCTCACCAAGGCCCTGTACAACTGCAGTAAGACCTCCCTGCTCCGATACTCAAATCCTCTCGCTATGATGGCCAGCATGCCATTTGCTTTCTTTACTGCCTGATGTACCTGCATGCCTACCTTCAGTGACTGATGTACCATGACACCTAGGTCTCGTTGCACCTCCCCTTTTAATAATCTGTCACCATTCAGATAATAATCTGCCTTCCTGTTTTTGCCACCAAAGTGGATAACCTCACATTTATCCACATTATACTGCATCTGCCATGCATTTGCCCATTAACCTAACCTGCCCAAGTCACACTGCAGCCTCTTAGCATCCTCCTCACAGCTCACACTGCCACCCAGCTTAGTGGCATCTGCAAACTTGGAGATATTACATTCAATTCCTTCGTCTAAATCATTAATATATATTGTAAATAGCTGGGGTCCCAGCACTGAATGTTGTGGCACCCCACTAGTCACTGCCTGCCATTCTGAAAAGGACCCATTTATTCCCACTCTTTGCTTCCTATTTGCCAACCAGTTCTCTATCCATGTCAATACATTACCCCCAATACCATGTGCCTTAATTTTGCACACTAATCTCTTGTGTGGGACCTTGTCAAAAGCCTTTTGAAAGTCCAAATACACCACATCCACTGGTTCTCCCTTATCCACTCTACTAGTTACATCCTCAAAAAACGCTAGAAGAGTTGTCAAGCATGATTTCCCTTTCATAAATCCATGCTGACTTGGAACAATCCTGTCACTGTTTTCCATCATCATCATCATAGGCAGCTCCTCGAAGTGAGGATGACTTGCTTCCACGCCAAAAAGGGATGAGTTCACAGGTGTTTCAATGAAGGACCTAATATTCCAGATCCCGAACTACATCTTGGCGGGTGAAAGATGCCTGTGCTTGGAATTTTTTTAAGCATGGTGGCCGTTGCACAGCAGCCACCACACGGGCTTGACAGAGCTAGGTCTCGGTCCAGTGGCAAGGGTTACCCCAGACGACTGGAGACCAGCTCCGCTGCACTGGCTGAGCACGCACATATATAGCAGTGTGGGCTGGATCATGCTGCCCTTGGGGCCCTCGCCTCTTCTGGGACCCAGACTCACGCCTCTCCTGGGCCCTGGTCACTTCCTTCTACAAACTCATGCCGCTCCTTCGCCCCTCTTGCAGTGCCTGCCCGCACTGCAATCAGTGACCTGACTTTGCAGCAGTCGCCCTCCTGCAGTGGTATGGCGCTGCACACTGCTCCCTCTGATGGGCCCGGCCTGCTGATGGTCTGCTTTCCAAATGTGCTGCTATTACATCTTTAATAATTGATTCCAGCATTTTCCCCATCACCGATGTCAGGCCAACCGGTCTTTAATTTCCTGTTTTCTCTCTCCCTCTTTTTTTAAAAGTGGGGTTACATTAGCTATCCTCCAATCCATAGGTACTGATCCAGAGTCCATGGAATGTTGGAAAATGACCACCAATGCATCTACTATTTCTAGGGCCACTTCCTTAAGTACTCAGGGATGCAGCCTATCAAGCCCTGGGGATTTATGGCCTTCGGTTCCATCAGTTTCCCTAACACCATTTCCTGACTAATAAGGATTTCCCTCAGTTCCTCCTCCTCGCTAGACCTCGGTCCCCTAGTATTTTCGGGAGGTTATTCGTGTCTTCCTTCGCGTGAAGACAGAACCAAAGTATTTGTTCAATTGGTCTGCCATTTATTTGTTCCCCATTATGAATTCACCTGATTCTGACTGCAAGGGACGTACATTAGTCTTCACTAATCTTTTTCTCTTCACATATCTTTAGAAGCTTTTGCAGTCAGTTTTTATGTTCCCTGCAAGCTTACTCTCTTACTCTATTTTTCCCCTCCTAATTAAACCCTTAGTCCTCCTCTGCTGAATTCTAAATTTCTCCCAGTCCTCAGGTTTGCTGCTTTTCCTGGCCAATTTATATGCCTCTTCCTTGGATTTAACACTATCTCTAATTTCCCTTGTTAGCCACGGTTGAGCCACCTTTCCTGTTTTATTTTTACGCCAGACAGGGATGTACAATAGTTGTAATTCATCCATGTAATCTTTAAATGTTTGCCATTTCCTGTCCACCGTCAACCCTTTAAGTATCATTCGCCAGTCTATACTAACCAAATCACATCTCATACCATCGAAGTTTCCTTTCTTTAAGTTCAGGACCCTAGTCTCTGAATTAACTGTCGCTCTCCATCTTAACGAAGAATTCTACCATATTATGGTCACTCTTCCCCAAGGGCCACACACGACGAGATTGCTAATTAATCCTCTCTCGTTACACAACACCCAGTCTAGGATGGCCTGCTCTCTTGTTGGTTCCTCGACATATTGGTCTTAAAAACCATCCCTTATACACTCCAGGAAATTCTCCTCCACAGTATTGCTACCAGTTTGGTTAGCCCAATCAATATGTAGATTAAAGTCACCCATGATAACTGCTGTACCCTTATTGCACGCGTCCCTAATTTCCTGCTCATAATTGAAACTTGCACCTGATTATGGCCCAGATTATCGCTAAGTGTTACTTTCTGCGTTTCGCCGACAATTCGCCCAAACGATCGTCGGCCCAAAAATACGCTGAAGAAAAGCTGCAATAACTCGGCTCTACGGGAAAGATCTGTAGTAAAATGCTGTCAGAAGAATCAATTTGTGAGTGATTTTAGTGCCTTTTTGACTCTTGCCAATCATCTAATCACATTTGTATTTGTTGAGGAAAATTATTTATAGCGATTTATAGTGATGGGGCCTGCAATTTCTCAACCAGTATTGATCACTAATCACATGCTGCAGAATAGAGATGGGAGGATAAAATGAGAAAAGTTACATGCAAGTACGTTGCTGTAATGTCAGGGTTAATATTAATCATGGATTTTTCCCATCTCTGGTCCACAGTGCAAGTAGAAGCAGAACTAGGTTAGGTCATCCCATGAGGAAGGAAATGAAGTTCACCTCAGTTGGCTGATAGATTTTATTTTATAAAGGAGCAAGGGCTAGAATAAAGAAAGATTCGATTATGTTATTGAAGGGTACCAGGTCCCCTGTTCTCTCTGTCTCTGTGGGAAATGTTCTTTGCCTGAAAAGAAAATGCTCATGCACAGACAGCCGTTGCTGTGGACGCCTTGCGCGATTGAATACATCACTAAGGCTCATTTCAATCGCTAAAGCTATCGGTCAAATTAAAACGGCGAAACTAGTGGTTTTTAAAATGGCCGATATTCCAGCGATCCTGAAAAATAAAAAAAGCACTAAGGCCGGAAATATCACCCATTTTGGGGCGATAGTCACCATAGTGGAAAGTCTAGCCCTTAAAGGATTGCATAAGGGTATTTAGCTGATGTTGTAATGTTGATTGGATTCTGATAAATTTATTAATTTTGTTTGGAATGTTTGTTTTGTGGTGGCTCTCATTTCAGCTTTGTGCCAGGGAGGAAGCTGTGATGCTCCGTGACAGAGGAATGGTACGATGGGGAAGTGGTGAGCAATAGGGATCTGGGGTTTAATTCATTGGAATCAGAGTCTGATGAGGCCTTCACGGATAGCCTGTCCAGAATGGAGATCTGCTGCCTGCCTCCTCCCTTTCTACTCGTCCTCGGCCTCCTCCTCCTGAAGTGGTTCCTCAATCCCTGGTGGAAAGGGCTGCGCCCTCATGATGGCCAAGTTAAGAAGCATGCAACAGACCATCACGAATGGGACACCCACTTCGATGAGTACTAGAGGGCTCCTCACAAGCGGTCAAGGCAGCAGAACCGTTGCTTGAGCACCCTGATGGTTTGCTCGATGTTGTTCCTGATAGTCGCATGGCTGTCATTATATGAGTGCTGGGCTGAAGTGGTGGGGTTGCAGAGGGGAGTCATCAGCCAGTTATAGAGCGATAGCCCTAATCTCCGAGCAGCCACCCTTGGGTTTGACATGGTGGCTGGAAGATTGCTGGCACACTGGACTGGCACAGGATGAAGACATCATGACTGGTGCCAAGATAGCGGGCATTCACCATGATGATGTGCTGGGCGTGGTCATACAACAACTTCTCATTAAATGAGCGCCAGCATTTGCGGGAATGAAACATCTCAGGATTGGTATGCAGTGCCTGCAAAACTACGTGTGTGCAGTCGATGGCACCCGCTATCCTGGCACAGCCACATACGCATTCCTCCTGCTTCTCTCTGTTCTGTGGGAAGTAAACATAGTCGCTTCTCCTGATGTAGAGAGCCTCTGTATCCTCCCGGATGCAGCGATGGATGGTGAACTAGGACATGTTAGCTATTCTTCCTGCTCCAGACTGGAACGATCCACTGGCGAACAAATTGAGGGTCACGGTGACCTTGAGGGCCACTGGGAGAGTCGTGGTTGCCCTGCTCTGAGGCTGCAGGTCTGGTTGCAGGAGGTGGCAGAGTTCTGTGACCAGCTCCTTGGGGAAACGGAGCCTCCTAATACACTGTTCCTCGCTTAAGTGGAGGTGGGAGGAGTGCTCTCGGTAGACCATGGGCCTCCTGTTCAGTGCCCCCCTGGCCTTCTCCTCCTCCCTCTGTACACATCTTCAATGTCTCCGCTCCCTCTCCCGCAGATACTCGAGCGCGATGGGGACTGCAAGTAGAGCCCCCATGAGTGTGAGCAAGTGGTGTGAGCAAAAGCCTTTAAATGAGAATGAAGGCATTCTCCATTTGCACCAACACTCCCTGTTGAAACTTGAACCAAGTTTAGAAAGTTGCAAGAGTTTTAGAAAGTTACGCAGAGCCAGTCAAATTGAGAAACCATGTCGGCTGCAAGTTGTTGATGATGATCCCTTTAAATAGCGCTGCTGGTGGCTCCTTCCTGCTACTTGGTCCGCTTGGAAGCAGCGACATCAAAAATGGCAGAACCGTCATCAAGTGAGCGTTGCATACTCATTGACATCACAATCTGCCTCATCTAAATACCTGCAGTGAGTGCAGGCATCGGCAGCACTGCCGACCTGTCCAAAATGTTTCCTTCAAAATGGGCCTTAATGGCCAGCGCTAAACCCCCAGATTTCCTGGCCTTTGTATTAACCCCAAATGGAAACGATTTTAAAAAACATTGCACAATTTAGCACATTTGGAAGAAGCAGAGAGAAAAGTGAAGAGACTGAAAATAAATGATAGGCTTTTTTTAAACAGTAAAACCTTGTTGGATAAATCAATAACTAAGGAATAATGAAAAGGGTCCTGACAGTAATATCCCAGGCAGTTGTGTGTGTGTGCAGCAAAGTGTAGTCAGGAAAATCAATTTCCATTTCTGACTCACCACACATTGTACCGCAGACAAAATCAGAAAAAGCAAAACATATTTATTTGTCTTTTTTGGCACCCAACTGCACTCGGCAGGGTGCTATTGACAGGAAGGATATTTTATTATAATTCTCAAAGGGCACTATTGAGATGATTGATTATCGCTATGGCTCAGAGCACTGCTCTTTCAACACTAGGACCTGGGTTTGAATTCAGCACAGTCTGATATATTGAAATTAAATGAGCTGTAAGGATTTGGAATTAAATGACCTTAGGACACATAGTTCCTAATGGCTGAGAGTCCACAGCACATAATCCGTTGACAACCTCACTCAGAGAAGATGGCTGGTATGGCGCAATGGAAATGCTACACAGATGCAAGAGAAGTGGAGTTACATTGCTGGAGCTGAGAGAGGGAGCTTTACTCTACATCTAACTTGGAAGTCTCTCCACGAACCCCAACATGTTGGTAGCTCCCTGCACACCGTCAAAAGCCCACCACAAAACCAGCCTCTTTAAAGACCCATGCCTTCAATCCACATCCTAATGTTCTCTTTGAACTGCTGGGCCTCCATTTTTGCCCCTGTGCAAGTTGTTTTTGTTGCAGATGACATGAATATTAAGTCCAAAAAAGGAAAATATGCAGGTTCCCAGGAATAACATCTCTCACCTCAACATGTTCCTTTTTAAAGTGAGGGGAACAAATTGTAGAAATATTGATTTTTTTTTTGACAAACAGGGTGTTCTGGCACTTTTCAAGAAGTGAAAACCAAAATCCACACAGACCGGAGATGCCGTTATGGATTTATGGCTTCAGCTTTTAAATAAATAGTTATGGTGGGTTTCTCCCTCAAATTCTCGTCCCTCTCGAAGGCCGAGCCAATACAATTTAGTCAATACAGAAGTCACTGGCCATCAATCGGGAGCAGGAACTCTGGATGATTCATTTCACCTTCTCCTAGCCTGCAGATGCAAGGGTTAATTCTGGTACCCAAGAATGAGATCTGCTAATTCAGCACAGAGCCAGGAATCAAACCTTGGACCTTCCTGGTCTGTTTGTGGTGTATTTACCCTCAGAGACTTCAGGGGACCCAAGCTACTATATTTTCCATACAGAAAAAAGAGTTGACTACTGTCTAAGGCCTAGAAATTGGGGTCGTTTGCACATCCCTTGAGTGCCCTCGGAGGCGCTAATGGGGCACAAAAGATTTTTTGCCCAGCGCGGCGCCGCTAATGATTCCCACTAAATTCCGCGGCAGTTTAGCGGTGGTGGTAACCCATAGCGCCACTCGGCTGAGCCGGCAATGACGATACCATTACGGTGCGCAGCATCCCGTTATCGATCCAGACTCTAACTTGGGTATCGCTCTCTGAAGCTGCGCCAGGCAATGCCAGCGACAGCTTCAGGGGACGTGAACCTGCCGGCTGGCCGCTCACCGGCGATATTTAAAGGGGAGGTGGTGGCCATTTAAAAAATATAGATGCCGAATTTCTTCTGTGCCTCATTGGCACTTTGCACGCGAGGTCCATGCCGCGATTGGTCAGCCCGGCACTGGCATGGCAACCCCGCTCCCCAGTGATCCAGGGAGGCCCGTTTCTTCACTGCAGAGTTTGCACCTTGGGCCCTTCCCTTTAATGAAGGGGAGAGTCCCTCCTATGTGGCAGCGCTATGCGGCCCAGTGCGTAGCGCTGCGCCCCACCCCCGACACCGGCCCATCCGTCCGTCTCACTACCACCCCAGAAAGGAATTGAGCAGGGCAGGACATCCTCATGGTGTAAAATGTCCCTCCTCCCGGATGGTGCCGTCCCCAAGCAGGGCGCAATGGAATTTCGCCCCTTAAATGTACTAAAAGGTTTTGTTCGTACTGCATAGCAGCAGTAGTTTGATGATTCATTGACCCCCCCACCCTCCCTAGTTTCATTACTGTGTTTTCACGTACAGTGTGTATATAATCATATACCGGCTCCTACAAACCGTGACTGAAGTAACATTCACCATCATAGTGCGAGCACGTGTAATCTAATCATTGCATTAAAAAATGAAATGTCGATTTCAGAGAGTCTCAGCCATAACTCCCAGCAACATCTGTAGCTGGTTTTATTACCAGCAGTTTAAATTCTTCTGCCTCAAGCTTTTTTTTTGAATTACAAAGACAGGCTGCTAAAATTTACATTTTAATTGAGACAGAAGACAAAATGCAGAATTGGTGCAGAATTAACTCCAGCCAGTGTGAGCAAATAAGATATGTATCACAGCACCAGGAAGAGGGGTAGATTTTCAGCCTTTCTGCTGATATTACTGTTAGTTTGAAAGTAGCTCATTAAAAAAAAAATCTTTCATTGAGAAACAAAAGAAAGACTTGCATTTATATAGCGCCTTTCATGACCTCAAGATGTCCCAAAGCTCTTTACAGCCAATGAACTACTGCAAGGTCCCGTGCAGGCTGCTCACAAGCTTTTACATTGGAATTACCAGAAACAGGCTACGCAGAACAAATTGCAGCTTACAGAGAACATTGGTTGTAATGTAGGAAACGTGGCCGCTAATTTTCACACAGCAAGGTCCAACAAACAACAACGAAATAATGACTACATCATCTGTTTCTGATGTTGCTTGAGTGATAAATATTGGCAAGACATTCTCTGCTCTTCTTTGAATAGTGCCATGGGATTTTTTTTGCGCCCACCTGAGAGAGCAGATGGGTCTCGGTTTAACATCTCATCTGAAAGACGGCTCCTTCGACAGTGCAGCACTCCCTCAGTCCTGCACCGGAGTGTCAGCCTAGACATTGTACTCAAGTCTCTGACTCAGAGGCGACAGTGCTACCACTGAACCACAGCTGAGACCTAGGCCGGAATTATAATCTGGGAGGTGGGTAGGGAGTGGGGCAGGGCTCGAAAGCGGTCGGGAAACCCGGCAGAACGAGTTTCCCACAGACCCAAATTTAATGGTATGGGCTGATTAGCATTTCAAAGCTCTGATTTCCGCCCACAGCCAGCCAGATGGAGAGACTGACTGGCTATTGGGAGGGTAGGCCTGCGGCACTAGGTCGTTGAGAGAAGGGAGGAAGGGATAATTAGGAGGGGGTGGGGCTGGAGGAGGATCGGGGGTGGGGGAGTGAAATGTATTTGCTTGATGGGTTCTATGCTTAAGAATTCATAGCAACACATTGCTATTAAGCATTGGTTGGTTTATTAACAAAGGTTTAACAATCATACTACACATTACCAGTTCATCTACTAGGCTCACAACTGCATGCCTCGTTGTGGATGACCTAGACCCAACCGACTGGGGTTTTATTGAGTCTTGTGAACATCATGTGACTGGCTAAGCCACTCACAATGCAACAGCTCTACAATTATTTTGGTAGAAACTTTCATTCAAGTGCCTTCTTGTTTTTTTTTGAGGGCACCAAAACACAAATTAACAATTTAACATAAAGGGGACCTTTGTTGAATCAAGTCAAATTAAATCAAATTAAAATTCTGTTCCCGATTGAAATCATGCACCCAAGTCCCTCCGGTGCCCACCTCTCGCGGAAGGCCACGAGTGTACCGGTGAAGTAACAGCTCTACAAACCTATGAGCATACTCACAGGTGCATGCAATACAGGGGGTGAATTAGGGCCGAAGGACTCGGTGGTGGTGGGGGTGGGGGCCAGAGGCAGGTCGGCGGAGAGTGGAAGGGTTGGGGGTGTCCGATTGCGAGGGGGTGGGACAGTGTTCCCTATAAATTTTGGGGGGGTCACGCAGTCCCTTTAATGGGCTGCGTGGCCCATTCAAGAAATTGGCACATACACGTTTCTTTCAATTTAAAAGCCGGATCACCGGCTGAGCGGGACCTCTGGAGCACTGGCCACGCAGCCTAAAGTAAACATTGGGGTGGGTGAGGCAGGGACTCTGGATCCAGCAGGTACATGGAAAGGCACCAACCCTTGCCTTCCTTTAGCTGGCAGGTCCCCTGAGGCCTGGGAAACCCGGCCAGCCAGAGTTAAATTTGAAATGGTGGATCATCGTGAGACACACCAGCCTCATTATAATATTTAAAGGGACATTCCATCTCCTGGGAGCAGATAGGCTGCCGCTCCCCATCCTGCCTCCATTAAAGCCAGAAGTTTGCGGGTTTGGGGTCAGGATTCAGTTACTTAACTCTTTAATCTCCCACCCGACCCCAACCCATCTGTTTCTTTGGGGTTAAAATTCCCCTCTAATTTCGCTGTAAATAAAGTAGGAGAGGAAGATGATGAAGGATATAAGAACATTTAAACTCCTTAACAAAGGCAAATAACACAGCTAAAAAAAGGCAAGTAAGTTACTGGGATGCATTAGCAGAGAGATGGAGTACAAATCAAAAGCGGATTTGCTGTTGCTGCATACAATTCTACTCAGTCATCATCTAAAGTATTGCATGTGGTTCTGGTCACCGAGTCAAAGGAACGATGTTATTACCTTTGACAAGTTACAGGAATAAGCAATGAAGAGCGGGCAGGGAAGTGAGTCCATGATCAGATCGGCCATGATCTTATTGAATGGTGGAGCAGGCTCGAGGGTTCAAATGGGCTACTCCTACTCCTATTTCTTATGTTTCTTATATTCTTATAGATGGTCGTGTCAGAAATTTACATTATGATGGAAGATTAAGCAAATTGTTTGCCCCCTTCCAATAAGAGGCAACACCGAGGTTAGCTTATAGAAGTGTTCATAAAGGCTCAAATACCAGGATACATAAAGTAACATTTAATAATTTAGGGAAGTCAGGTGAAACTTTTTTTATCCAAAGTAATAGGGTTTCCAGAGCAGACAGTATAAAAGGGTTTAAGAGGCTCTTAGTCAAGTTTCTGGAGCAAGAAGGAATTAAGTGGTGTAGTGAAAAGTCTGGTAAACGGGGTTGAACTTTTGAAGAAACAGGCTTTTGAACCTAATGATCTTTTCCTATTCCTTGAAATGCTAATGTGCAGTTAACATTCAAGAAGGCACAGTCCAACACTGCCATAGAACAACCACGTTTCTGTGATGTGCAAGCAGCTTCTGAATCCTTTGGCATATTCAAATCTAAGATTATTTTTATTTATTGTGAGACATTTTTCTTCATCTCATGTTATTTCAGTAGGAGAAAATTCTAAGATGCCATGGCTCTCCATATAAATATATGAGCAGCTTGGAAAAAAAAATAATGACTTAGAAGGAAATTGTACAGACTTATTATTGAGTTATCATTTGCATTGAGCGCACCAGAGAAAATACATTAGACACAACAATTCCATAACTTTCTGATAGATCGATTTAATTTACCTTCCTCCTCAACATATCCTGCAAAATTCTCCAGAATCGTATCTAAACGGTAATTTTACGTATTTCCCCCACCAAGAGTGCATATTGAGTATTTGGGTACCGTATGTTCTCTCTATTCATTTTGATGGCAGGAAAATTATGGGCCACAAATAAATAATAAAATGACCCCTCTAATTGCCTCTTAAACCCATCATCATCATCATAGGCAATCCCTCGAAGCGAGGATGACTTGCTTCCATGCCAAAAAGGGATGTGTTCACAGGTGTTTCAATGAAGGACCTAATATTCCAGATCCCGAACTACATGTTGAAGGGTGGAAGATGCCGTTGCCACCACACGGGCTTGACAGAGCTAGGTCTTGGTCCAGTGGCAAGGATTACCCAAGACTAACTAGAGATCAGCTCTGCTGCACAGACCGAGCGCGCACACATATCGCAGTGTGTATGCTCGCTTGCAAGACCATCAGCAGGCCGGGGCCATTGGAGGGAGCAGCGTGCAATGGCCCAGCCCGGAATTTGGCGCAGTCCCGGCCTGCAATACCATCAGCAGGCCGGGGCCATTGGAGGGAGCAGTGTGCAGCGGCACAGTCCTCTTAAACACAATTATATTGTTCACTTCAATGACCTTCCCTGCTAACTTACTCTGCAAACAAACCAATGCACACACCCGCATGGAGCCTCACCCACCCAAGAATGCATATCCAAAAATTGTGAAGGTATACCCCCACGATTCTCCATACATTAGGATGAATAATTGTGGCGGAGCACGGTCACAATTTCTCAATATGCCTTCCTAGCAGGCTTTGCGAAAGTATACAGAACAAAAGAAGTTTACAGCACATTCGGCCCATTATGTCTGTGATGGCTCTTTACTCGAGCAATGTAAAACCAGTGCCACTGCCCTCTTAATATCCCTGTATCTTCCTTTGCTTCAAATATTCATCCAATTTCACCTTAAAAAGCAAACATCTTTGCCTCAACCACTCCCTCTGGCAAAGCATTCCATACTGCCTCTCCGATCTCTCCCCTCATGATCTTAGAGGCAATTTTTAATAAATGACCCCTCTTCACTATCACCTCAACCAAAAGAAATAATCTTTCATTAGTTACTCCTTCAAAATTATTCATGATACAAAAATTTCTTAAATCTTCCTTAACATTTTCTGCTTCAATGGAAATGGTTCCAGCATCTCACATCTCTCCTCAAACCTGCTGTTTTCCATCTGTGGCGGCATCCCAGTAATCTACACTGTGGACTCTTTATGGCTTTCACTTCCTTTCTCCAATAGGGTGCCAAAACTGCATGAAATACTCTAACTGTGGCCTCACCAATCCATTGTATAAAATTATTATTGCTTTAGTCTAATGCGCTACACCCCTATTTATAAAGACTATAATGCATTGGACTTTTTTTGTACAGCATTTCAACTTTCAGGACTGAAGTATTTGAATCCCAAGATTTCTCTGTTCATTGAAACACTTCAGCAACTCTTCATTGATTGCATAATTCCTATCCCTCCTTCATGATGCTCCTTAAAGCCGAACTCTTTGATCACCTTTTGGTCACCTGTTGTAACGTTTCCTTCTTTGGCTCGGTGTCAGTTTTTATCTGATTAAGCTCCTGTGAAACTGCCTTGGGACATTTTACTACATTAAAGGTGCTATATAAATGCAAGTTATGTTGTTATTTGTGTATGAAGAACAAAAGTGATCCATCCATGCCACTATATTTTCTCCTATACTATACACCTGATTTTGTTTCTTGTGTGACGCCTTATTGAACACTTCCTGAAAATCCATATACACTTTTTTTTGGAGTTTTTTCTGCCAGGAGTGTTGAGGTGGCCTCTCGATTGGTTTTCGGCACTTAGTATTTTTTTATAACGTTGGACCGGAAGTCGATCATAGCGGGGGCGGAGGTGTGGTGGTAAGTGAGGCTGAGGCGCACAGTATTCTGCAGGTGAGAGAGAGCGGCAGTGCGCATTTTGATAACGCGCTTGCGGCGGTCATCGGCAGCGGGGTGGAATTGGGGACATGCCGAAAAATCCACCACCTGAATTTGGGTCAGGGCGGCAATTGGACTGCAACGCAGCACCACTTGATTCTGCCGCGTGGCCGCCACTAAATGATGAAAACGGGCCTTATTCAGACCCTGAATTTCAGCCTCTATATTTGCTGTGTTGCCTTATCTATCTAAACAGTTACCTCGTTAAAAAAAAGCTTTTATTAAATTTGTCAAACATGATTTGCCTTTAACAAATCCTTGCATGGTTGTCCTTGATTTAACCTGTGCATTTCTAAATTCATATTAATTTTATTTCAAATTATGAATTCTAACAGTTGCCTACAACTGATGTTAGCCTGTTTATCCTTCTCTCCCTTCTTGAACAAGGTGTTACATTGGCTGCGCTCAAGTTCATTGGCACAATTTGCATATTTAAAGAGGATTGAAAAATAATTGAAGGCTGATTCAAGAATCTACTAATGCCAAAGGCCAAAAAGTTAGCTCATGGGTATGCTGTGTGACTGTCAATGCAGCTGCAGCAGTGTGCTTGTATTGTCAATAATAATGATGTTATAATCTTTTTGATACTCAGTGAATTACATGATCTCAATAACAATGTTCATTACACGCAGCCCGCCGCTGAGAGTGTACGTTGAATTAATTTTCTCTTTCTTCCTCCCCTCCCACCCTCCATGTTTCTCCACTTCTCTTTTGAGTGTGTTAATCGTGGTCGGGTTCAGTTTCACGGGTGCAGGGAGCCATTCGGTAAGTAGCTAGTCTTCATGTGTGAGCCTAAACAATGAGTGTTGCATGTTGATGGGTATTCAACCACAGAGACATCACAGTTGGGCCCGATGGCCTCACTTACTCTTCCCAGCAAGGGTCACTGCAGACGCATCAGGAGTGGAAACTAATTGGTGTCTCCTTCCCCAACTCATGGATGCTGAGGACAACTGCTGCATCCTTAATGCTGCCTTGGCTCAGACCGACTAACTCCATACAAACTAGGACATTGTGGTCCTCATCAGTCCAGTTACTCACTGAGCCATAAGGGGTGCCCACATGTTGATTTCCTTTTAAAAAAATGTAATGAAACAACGGGTGCGATTGGTGGTGGGTCGTGTGAGAAAGTGTCAGGTCTGTCAGCGCTGAGCAAAGCCGACATGCAGCAGCAGGGGAGGCAATTCAGGTCATTAGTGGCTTGATTAGAGCTACTTATAAATGAATTTCAGCTCAGCTTCTGCATTTGACAACTCGCCCACATAGTCCACACTGGTCGTGGATCACGTCTGTCAAGCTGAGGCGGGAGTTCAGTGGCCATTGAATCAGTTGTTGAGTTGAGAGTTTCAATTGTATGGTAAAAGCTCCCACCTTACAGAGATATTTTCCCTCAGCCACAAACTCTTCCTCACTGCATTTCCACAGCAGATTCACCATGCTGTAAGTCTTTACACAAGTCTGGCCTTATTATCTCTCTCACCATTGAAAGAACGTTTCTGTCATCTCTACTTCACCTGCCAACTATTCCATCAGTGTGGGCGCAACAGCACCAGGCACACCAGCAGCACCAACAGCAATACCAATCTTTTGTGCAATCAACCGATGCTGCACAGAACAGAGAGCATCTGCCACATTGTTGCCCGGTATGCCAGGGATGGCCTCACCATGGCCACATTTACTTCCCTTGACGCTGCACATCCTGGCCCAGACCAATAGCATAACACATCTAAAGCCATTCCTTTCACACTCATCACCTTTGTGAGGTGGTGGTGGAGGGGGGAGGGATCCTCATGTCTCACCATTCACTGCAACTCACTAAGCCATTGCCAAAGGTGCACATAAATCTGTCCAAGAACAGAAAATGTTGAAAATAAAGGTTTCAATGTTTGACAGCACATTAACAGAAACTTTACATGAAAATTGCACAAAACTCTTCTGTGTTAGTTGGTATGATTACACTAGGGTGAGGGTGAATGTAAGGGGTGACTAGTGAGCTGGGATGTGATAATGTAGCAAGAGAGAGAGGTATGGGTGGAGGTGCAAGGTATGTTGGTGTGAGTAAGGAGTAGGGTAGGGAAGGCAGAGTGACGGGGATGTGATAATTGGCACAGCAGGATGATGTTGAGTCGTGGTTTTGTACTAACGTTTTGTGATCTACTGAGATCATTGAAAGGCACTCACCCAGGTTCTCCTGATGAGATCCATACTTGTGCCCTCCTGTGCAATGTGCAACCAGGCTGTATTGATCTCCTGGGGAGGTCTCTTCCTCCCATGGGAAGGGAAGAGAGCCTCCCCGTGTGCTGTGACTCCCTCCATAGGCTAATGGAGAGAGTCATGGGAGAGCCTGGGTGCAGCTGTACTCCTTTGTGCAGTGATTGCCAGTGATTGCAGCACCTCAATGCAGTAGAACACTGACAGCACAACTGCCAAAATACATTTGGACATGGTCTCGATAATGGAAACTGGTTGATGATGCGTCATCAAATAATGTCACCAGACCCACTTCCTCTAATTGCCTGGGAAACGCGCTGGGTGAGCTTAACAAGCCCAGTCAACGGAAATTCATTTCAGAGTCCAGGATGGAGCCAGCAGTGGGGTCGGGACCCACCACCAACTGTTCTCCCTACAGTACGTCAGATAAGTAGCCATGTTTCATGTCAAAACTTTGACAGCGAACATTGCAAAACTATTTTACCATGGGACTTATCGCAGCCAAGCCCATTCTCAGTCTCATCTGGCGTTCTTACATGCACACTTCCAGCAGGCATTGCAATTGTAAGTGGGAACACTGCCTGATTTATTTTCCCCTCCCTTTACTAAGGCACAGAGACCAATTGTAGCACCCCTACCACTACCCCAGCTATGATCAGCTAACTGCACAGCTGGGAATTGAACCTGGGAGTTTCCTGTCTATAAGAGAAAAGAAAAGGAAGCAATGCAGGAAAATGATTGTGGTAAGGATAATCAGATTATGTCAGGAATGGACAGAGCATGCAAACAAAAGAGTGCACTAACAAATAGGGTCCAGGTAAGAAAAAATAGCGATAAGACACATAGGCTATATTACAAAATAATGTTAAGACGTCTAATAATGTTAAAAAGACAAGTTTAAAAGCATTGTATCTGAATGCACGAAGCATCTGTAATAAGGTAGATGAATTAACAGCGCAAATAGATGTAAATGGATACGATATAGTTGCAATTACGGAGCCATGGTTGCAGGGTGACCAGGGTTGGGAACTGAATATCCAAGGATATTCAATATTTAGGAAGGTCAGGCAAAAAGGAAGAGGGGGTGGTGTGGCATTGTTAGTAAAGGATGAAATCAGGGCAATAGTGAGAAAGGATATTGGCTCAGAAAATCAAGATGTAGAATCAGTTTGGGTGGAGCTAAGGAGCACCAAGGGGCAGAAAACATTGGTGGGAGTTGTTTATGGGCCTCCAAACAGTAGTGGTAGTGTAGGGGATGGCATCAAACAGGAAATTAGAGATGCATGTAGCAAGGATACTACAGTAATCGTGGCCGACTTTAACCTATATATATATTTATATACTGGCCAAACCAAATTAATAATAATATTGTGGCAGATGAATTCCTGGAGTGCATACGAGATGGTTTTTTAGACCAGTATGTTGAGGAGCCTACTGGGGAACATGCTATCCTAGGTTGGGTATTGTGTAATGAGAAGGGATTAATTATTAACAGTCTTGTTATACGGGGTCCTTTAGGGAAGAGTGACCATAACATGATTGAATTTCTTATTAAGATGGAAAGTGAAGTCGTCCAATTCGAAACTAGGGTCCTAAATCCAAACAAAGGTATGAGGAATGAATTGGCTATGATAGATTGGGAAGTTTCATTAAAAGGCATGATGGTGGATTGGCAATGGCTAATATTTAAGGAACATATGCATGAATTGCAACAGTTATAAAACCCTTTCTGGCATAAAAACAAAAAAGCTAAAGTGGCCCAACCATGGCTAACAAAAGAAATTAAAGATAGTATTAAATTCAAAGAGGAGCTATACAAAGTTGGCAGAAAAAGTATCAAGCCTGAGGATTGGGAGCAGTTTAGAATTCAGCAAAAAAGGACCAAACGATTGATTAAGAGGGGAAAAATAGAGTACGAGAGTAAACTTGCAAGGAACATAAAAACCAACTGCAAAAGTTTCTACAAGTAAGCAAAAAGAAAAAGATTAGTGAAGACAAATGTAGGTCCTTTAAAGACAGAAATGGGAGAATTTGTAATGGGAAACAAGGAAATGGCAGAATGATTAAATAAATACTTCGGCTCTGTCTTCATGGAAGAAGACACAAGTAACATCCAAGAAATGTTAGGGAACCAAAGAGCTGGTGAGCAAGAGGAATTAAAGGAAATGATTATTAGTAAGAAAATAGTGAAGAAATTAACGGGACTGAAGGCAGATAAAGCCCCAGGGCCTGATGATCTGCATCCCAGAGGACTAAAAGAGGTAGCCATGGAAATGCATTGGTTGTCATCTTCCAAAATTCTATAGATTATGGAACAGTTCCTGCAGATTGGAGGGTGGCAAATGTAACCCCACTATTTAAAAAAGGAGGGAGAGAGAAAATGGGGAACTACAGACCGGTTAGCCTAACATCAGTAGTAGAGAAAATGCTGGAGTCTATTATAAAGGATGTGATAATGGCACACTTAGATAATATCACCGGGATTAAACAAAGTCAACATGGATTTATGAAAGGAAAATCATGTTTGACAAACCTACTGGAGTTTTTTGAGGATGTAACTGATACAATAGATAAAGGATGTTGTGTATTTGGATTTTCAGAAGGCCTTTGATAAAGTCCCACATAAGAGGTTAGTGTGCAAAATTAAAGCACATAGGATTGAGGGTAATGTATCGGCATGGATTGAAAATTGGTTAACTGACAGGAAACAGAGAGTAGGAATAAACGGGTCTTTTTCGGGGTGGCGGGTGACTAGTGGGGTACCACAGGGATCAGTGCTTGGGCCCCAGCTATTCACAATATATATAAATGATTTGGATGAGGGAACCAAATGTAATATTTCCAAGTTTGCTGACGACACAAAACTAGGTGGGATTGTGAGTTGTGAGGAGGATGCAAAGATGCTGCAAGGCGATTTAGATAGGTTGAGTGAGTGGGCAAACACATGGCAGATGCAGTATAACATGGATAAATGTGAAGTTATCCACTTTGGTAGGAAAAACATAAGGACGAAGTATTATTTAAATGGTGATGGCTTGGGAAGTGTCGATGTACAGAGAGACCTGGGTGTCCTTGTACACCAGTCATTGAAAGCAAACATGCAGGTGCAGCAAGCAATTGGGAAGGAAAATGGTATGTTGGCCTTCATTGCAAGAGAAGTTGAGTACAGGAGCAAGGATGTCTTACTACAGTTATACAGGGCCTTGGTGAGACCACACCTGGAGTATTGTGTGCAGTTTTGGTCTCCTTACCTAAGAAAGGATATATACAGGTTGAGCGTCCAAAATCCGATGTTCCAAAATTTGGAACATCCCAGAATCTGGACACTGGGCCGATCCGTGGCGGGGTCGTCCGGAAATTGGAAAATGTTCCGAAAGCCGGACTCCCTCCCGCCTTGGCGGTCCGACTTCGCCCCCTGCAGCCCGACCTCGCCCCGGCCCTCAGTGTCCCGATCTCGCTCCAGCCCTCGGCGGCCCAACCTCCAGCTCGACTTCACTCCAACCCCCTCTCTCCCCGGCCCCCCTCCCTCCCTCTTACCTCGGCGGGCCAACCTCGCCCCCTTACTTCAGCTGCCCGAACCCAGTTACCTCGGCCCAGGCAAAGACGTTCCAAAATCCGGAGATACCCGGAATCCGGAACAGCCTCAGTCCAGAGGTTTCCGGATTTCGGACGCTTAACATGTACTTGCCATAGAGGGAGTGCAGCGAAGGTTCACCAGACTAATTCCTGGGATGGCAGGACTGTCGTATGAGGAGAGATTAGGTTGACTAGGCCTGTATTCACTAGAGTTTAGAAGAATGAAAGGGGATCACATTGAAACGTATAAAATTCTGACTGGGTTGAATAGACTGGATACGGAGAGAATGTTTCCCCTGGCTGGGAAGTCTAGAACAAGGGGTCACAGTCTCAGGATACGGGATAGGAAATTTAAGACTGAGATGAGGAGAATTCACTACTACAGAGGCCAAGTCACTGAATATATTTAAGAAGGAGATAGACAGATTTCTAGACACAAAGGCATCAAGGGATATGGGGAAAAAGCAGGAATATGGTGTTGTGATAGAGGATCAGTCATGATCACATTGAATGGCGGTGCAGACTCGAAGGTCCGAATGGCCTACTTACTACTGCTCCTATTTTCTATGTTTCTATATGTAGCTCAGTGAATAAACTCACTCAGCCATTAGAGAATCCGATAACATTCATTCTCACGCTTCTTCAGTGTGATACCTGGAGGCTAGAGCAGTTTTCAAAGGGTTAAAGGCTGACAATATCTGCTTGGCTTCAAGCCCACATTCCAAAACTAGCACCAGATGCTTCAATCGTACTATGTGATTTTAAAAATTGTAAGTAAGTGTGCTCAAAGACTGTAACTGCAGTCCTACAACCTCCATCTACAGATCTAGGGCTGCAAAAGAATAAATGACAGCTTTGAAATAGAATCACTGACTTTATTTTTGTGTTTTTGCCTCAAAGACTGCAGAATATTAATACGATAAATTATTATTTCATTATTGGCCAACTGGGAGCAGTGACGAGTTTGACTAGAAGACATCAAGGTGCTTACAAATATCAATAGCCTTGCTTTTAAAAGTGCATCAATCCATGTAATAGAATGCAATGCCCTATTAAAATAATTCACTTACTTTCAAGCTCTAACATGGCTGAGGCTTTTATCATTGTGACTCAGCAACATAACGCAATAGGGAACCAATGTTCTATGGCACAGAACGGTAGGACAGAGGTCTGCATGGCCACAAGTCTCCGCAGCTGAGTAGCTGATCTGAGCTGCACCACCATGGGGGAGTAACAATTAGAGATCGCATGAGGAGCAAATGAAAGATAGAGTTATCCCACCCACTACTCTAGCGCACTGTAGTACAGTTCACAGTAACATTGACTAAAATCTGAGTGCACCACACTTTGGGCCCAAGTTTCCACATGATTTGCGCCTGATTTTTAGGAGCAACTGGTGGAGAACGGACTATCTTAGAAATCGCAATTCTCCACATTTTTTTTTCTGCAGTTCTAGTCAGGTCTACTTTGGAACAGAATTTTTTCTTCAAAAGGGGGTGCGTCCGGCCACTGACGCCTGATTTCAAAGTTTCCACAGTGAAAACGTACTCCAAACTAACTTAGAATGGAGCAAGTGAAGATTTTTGTAGAACTGAAAAAACCTGTTCTAGACATTAAAAAATCACGCGCAGGTTACAAATTAGACGTCCAGAACGAGGTGGGGGGGGAGGGAGGGGGGAAGGGAAGTCATTAAATTCTACAATAAATCCTTATTTATACTTATACAAATATTATACAAATAAATCCAACCTGAATAAACATTTATAAGCAAAGAAAAGATTAAATAAACCATTCCTACTTCCTACCTGTGTGAAAGTGCTTTAGCCAGCCTCACAAGTTCGTTCGTTCGTTCCCGACGGCAGGGGGGAGGAGGAAGACGTTCCCGACGGCGGGAGGGAGGGAGGGAGGGAGTGCGGGCCCGACCGACCGAACGCAGCGGGGGTGGGGGGGGGGAAGCCGTTCCAGACGGCGGGCAGGAAGGAGACAGTGAGAAGGCTGCAGGAAGCCTCAGTGCTGATGGCAATGTGCTTTTATTAAAAAATGTTCAAAAATTAAACAGCTACAAAGAACTACAAAAATGCCCGAGTGCCAATGTTTCCTTCACACTGAGCGTGCGCGGACGCTCCAACGCCCACGCGCATGGTTGCCGGCAGGAAAAAAACTAATTTAAATAGTACCCGCCCCCTCCCACTTACAAAATCGGCGCGAGTGTAGGCTCCGCCCCCCCTGGGCGCCGCGCCAGGCAGACAAGGAGCTGCAGAATGCTCTAGAATCGCGAGTTTTTTTTCCGGCGCCGTTTTAGGTGCGAAAAACAGGCGCCCAGCTCGGAGGGGCGCCCGTTTTTTATCGTGTGGAAACTTGGGCCCATTCTTTCTGTGACATACCAGCAGATGGTACATGGCATAGAATGACTAAAGAACCGTTCAAATGAGTATCATACAATCCCCAAGAAAGAATTATTGCAAATTTCTATATTTCCTTTTGTATTTTCCCTCTAAGTGGGATGATACCTTTATCCTTCACCTACTTCCCTCCATCTGTTCTTCTCCTGGACCTCCTCGCTGAGATTGGATCTTACCATCTAGGGAATTGCAGGAATAAACCTACATTCCACCGCTCTGTGACATACTGTGCTGGCATACTGACGTGCTCTGTCACTACACTGCTTGGACATTATACTGACACAATATTTTAATTTTAAAAAGTTGACCAGTTTATAAAATGGAAGCAGGTCGTGAACCTGCTGTCAAAACACGTACACCTGCATTTACCGATGGCGAATCTGCCAGTGCTGAGCAGACCCAACATGCAGTGGTGGAGGACCCAAATCAAATCATTAGTGCTTGTTTATAACCACTTAATGCATTTTTTCCCAGATTTTTAACTTCCACAGGTCTCCCACGGATTTCCCGCTCAGTGAAGCTGAGGCAGGAGGACAGTGGCCATTGAATCAGCTGATGAGTTGACAGCTTGTCAACTCAATGCTCCCAGCTGATTCATATATCATCCCTTAAGCACTAGCATCTCTAACCTGCAGTTCCACTACAGATTCAGGATGCTGCAAGTCTTTACACAAGTCTCCATGCAGCCTGACCTCATTTCCTCCCTCACCATTGACAGATCGCTTGTCAAATCTACTTGACCTGCAATCTATTCCATCAGCATGAGTGCACTTTATATTCCCTCACCTTAGTCCTCAGAATCTGATAAGGAACAGGCCCAATATCACCAGGCACATCAGCAACACCAACAACAACCTTTTCTGCAATCACCTAGTGCTGCACAGGAAAGAGGGCATCAGCACCCAACCACATTGCTGCCCGGGATGACCTCACCATTGCCACAGTTACTTCACTGGATGCTGCACAGCCTGGATGCCACATGATGTGCCAGGTTGGCACCACCCCACACCAACAAAAAGCAGCCCTACAATGCCCAAGCCATCCCTTTCACACTAATCGCCATTACGTTAGGTCTCACCATTCACTGCTACTCACTAAGCCACTTCCAAAAGTGCACACAAATCTGTCCAAGAAAGCAAAGTGTTGAAAATAAAGATTTCCATGTTTGACAGCACATTAACAGAAACGTTACATGAACATTGGCTAAAAGACACAAGTGCCTACTCTTTTGTTGTTAGCTGGTATGATTGCACTAGGATGAGGGTGGGTGTGAGGGGTGGTCAGTGAGATGGGGATGTGATAATGTAGATAGAGATAGAGATGGGTGGAGGTAAGAAGGTAAGAAGCATGTGCAGGAGTCGAGTAGGGAAGGAGTGATGGGGATGTAATGAGTTGCACAGCAGGTACAGCAGGCGGTTAAGAAAGCAAATGGCATGTTGGCCTTCATAGCGAGGGGATTTGAATACAGGGGCAGGGAGGTGTTGCTACAGTTGTACAGGGCCTTGGTGAGGCCACACCTGGAGTATTGTGTACAGTTTTGGTCTCCTAACTTGAGGAAGGACATTCTTGCTATTGAGGGAGTGCAGCGAAGGTTCACCAGACTGATTCCCGGGATGGCGGGACTGACCTATCAAGAAAGATTGGATCAACTGGGCTTGTATTCACTGGAGTTCAGAAGAATGAGAGGGGACCTCATAGAAACGTTTAAAATTCTGACGGGTTTAGACAGGTTAGATGCAGAAAGAATGTTCCCAATGTTGGGGAAGTCCAGAACCAGGGGTCACAGTCTGAGGATAAGGGGTAAGCCATTTAGGACCGAGATGAGGAGAAACTTCTTCACCCAGAGAGTGGTGAACCTGTGGAATTCTCTACCACAGAAAGTAGTTGAGGCCAATTCACTAAATATATTCAAAAGGGAGTTAGATGAAGTCCTTACTACTCGGGGGATCAAGGGTTATGGCGAGAAAGCAGGAAGGGGGTACTGAAGTTTCATGTTCAGCCATGAACTCATTGAATGGCGGTGCAGGCTAGAAGGGCTGAATGGCCTGCTCCTGCACCTATTTTCTATGTTTCTATGTTTCTATGTTTCTATGAGGCTGAGTGTGGCTTTGCAGTAATGTTTCGTGATCTACTGAGATCATCAAAAGGTTTGCATCACTGCAGCCAGGTCCTCCTGATCACATCCCTGTTTGTGCCCTGCTGTGCAATGTGCAACTGGGTTGTGTTGATTTCCTGGGGAGGTCTCTTCTGCCCATTGGCAGAGAAGAGAACCTCTCTGTATGCTCTGACTCCCACCATAAGCATATGGAGGGAGTCATGGGAGATCCTGGGTGCAGTCGTGGACCTTGGTGCAGTGCTTGTCAGTGTTTGCAGCAGCTCAATGCTGTAGAACACTGACAGTACAAATGTCAAAATAAAGTTGCGCATGGTCCCTTTAAGAAAACTGGCTGATGACGCGGCATAAATGACATTTTCTTCAATTGGCCGAGAAACTCGCTGGGCGGCCTTAACAAGGCCAATCAGGGGAAAGTCATGACAGAGGCGGGATGGAATCAACAGCGAGGCTGAGACCCGCCACCGACGTCGCCCGCCTCGGACCCGCCTTGGAAGGAAAATTGCAGTCGAAGTTGCAACGGTCTCCAAGTGTCAACGGTAGAGGAATAAAAAAAATATTTTCCTTATACTTCACCTCTTTTTGTTTATCGTAGACTCTACATGGCTGCACTTTGGCAGTGGGTTGTTAGTCAAGTAATTGTCCATGTTTGTGCTGTAATCCTGTTTAGCTATGCTGGTTGATAATGTTATGGAATTCACCATATGCGCTGATAATTTTAAGCCCTGGTTGTTGATATTTGTACAGTTTTTGAGTTCTGTTTCTACCAAAACTTTAAATAAATAAATAACTACATTCTGCAAGAATAAAAAATTGTGGCTGGACAGTTTGTATGGCATGTGCAGAATCTATGGGGTTTTGCAGGATCAGGGGGATCCCATTAAAGTATCAGTGCCTCTTTGAATCAACATAAAATCCAATGGTGCATTGCAGGGTTACCGTATCTTCTCAGACACTGTAGGAACAGTTTGATTCATGACCAACATACACTCTATCAATAATCTTGTGCCATCTTGAGAATAGACTTAGTTGAGTTGTATAATGAATTTCAACTAATAGCTTATTAGAAAGCAGTTTTTCCTGCACCAAATACTGACACTAAATGCCAGAATCTTCCTTTGGTTTCTGCCTGCCAGATATGGTATACTGATAGGGTGACTGTATTGCTTTATTCTATATACTGCATCAAGAAAAACTTGAGCCTTTCTTCAAAACTTAGTCTCCTAGAGATTGAATCATCCTGGTCACTCTTCTCTAAACCCTTCACAACATATCTATATCCTTTATGAGGTAGCGTGATCAGAATTGCATGCCAGAGTCCAGAGTTAGCCTCACCACTGATCCATAAATATCAGTATAACTTGTTTTGACTTTAATCCAAAGTGCATCCCAGTGCCCAATTTACCTTAGTAATAACTGCATCACACTGACATAAACTTGAGCTCCAACAAAATTATGCTGGCCATATCCTAACTCGCATCAAGTCCCGTCCACCCATCACCCCTGTGCTCACTGATCGACACTGGCATCCTCCTATATCTCAATTTTAAAATTCTCATCCTCGTGTTCAAATCCCTGCATGGCCTCCCCTCTCTCAGTATCTGTAACCTCCTCCAGCCCTACAGCCCTTCGAAAACTCTGCATTCCTCCAACTCTGACCTTTTACGCATCCCCCCACTTTCTTTGCTCCACCAGTGGCAACCGTGCCTTCAGCTGTCTAGGTCCTAGGTTCTGGAATTTCCTCCCCAAATCTCTTCACCTCTCCACCTCGCTCTTTCTTTAAGATGCTGCTTAAAACCTCCCTCTTTGACCAAGAAATTCATCACCTGTCCTAATGTCTCCTTCTTTGGCTCGGTGTCAATTTGTGTCTGATTATGCTCCAATGCAGCCCCTTGGGAGGTTATGTAATAGTGTCATCATCAAATGTAATAATATTGCTACAGATATCCTGTAAACAGCAGGGTCCCAGGTTATTCTTTCCCAGGCAGAGTTTGTTATTAGTGCATCATACCAAACATAAGAAAGTGTAGAATGAGAAAAGCCCATTCAACCAACCAAGTCCACCCTTAGGACCTTAGAATTCTACAGGACAGATAGAGGTCATTTTGCTCATTGTGTCTGTGCCTGTTCTTTGATGGAGCAATACAAAACTAATCCTAACACTAGGCCCTCTCCCCATAGCCTTATATATTTCTCTGCTTCAAATATTTATCCAATTTTCCCTTATAAGAAGTAATGGGGAGTGAAATTGGTCTGGGGGTTATGTTAGCACCAAAGCAAAATACTGCTGATGCTGGAACTCAAATAGAAACAGAAAATGCTGGAAATACTCAATAGGTCAGGCAGCATTTGTGGAGAAAGAAACAAGAGTTAACGTTTCAGGTCAATGACTTTTCATCAGTTTCATATGTTGTTGTCCTGCCAGAACTCAGTTGGTGGCACTCTCGCCTCTGAGTTACCATGGTTGTGGGTTCAAGTCCCACACCAGGGACTTGCGCACAAAATCTAAGCTGACACACCAGTGCAGTGCTGAGGGAGTGCTGCTCTGTCGGGGGTACTGTCTTTGGGTGAGATGTTAAACCGAAGGCATCGTCTTCCCTCTCAACCGGACGTAAAAGATTCCATGGCACTATTTTGTAGAACAGGGGAGTGATCCCTAATGTCGTGGCCAACATTAATCTTCTGCCAACACCTAGAAACAGATTATCTGATCAATACCACATTGCTGTCTGTGGGATCTTGCTCTGTGCAAATTGGTTGCTGCATTTCCTACATTACAATAGGATTTCAAAAATTGGCTGTAAAGCACTTTGAGGCGTTTTGCGGTCATGAAAGATGCAAGTTTTTTTTTTCTATTTTGCTGTGCACTTTTACTGGAATGGAAAAGTTACTGGATGCCTTGTAAAACTGTAGCTGTGATCATGTGTAAAAAAAAAATTGGGTATAATGGGTAGCTGATTCATTCTCTCCTGTTTTATGCCCCCATTGAAGTTCAATGTTCCGCTCCTAATATGCTAACAATTCTCTGTTTCAGTTGATTAGAAACGGGATGCGTAAACAGATAATCTTTCTGTGCTGAGTGAGAGGGGCACAATACTCCTGTTGATTTACAGCGCAGAAGGAGGCCATTTCAACCCATCGTGTCCGCGCTGGCCGACACAGAGCCACACGGTCCTTGGTCAGCAGCCCAAAAGATTACATATAAACCTATGAACAATGACAGAAAGGCAAAGAGCACCCAGCCCAACCAGTCCACCCCACACAATTGCGACACCCCTTATACTGAATACATCTACACTCCACCCCAACTGGAGCCATGTGATCTCCTGGGAGAGGCAAAAACCAGATAAAAACCCAGGCCAATTTAGGGAGAGAAAAAAATCTGGGAAAATTCCTTTCCAGCCCCATCCAGGCGATCGAAACTAGTCCAGGAGATCACCCTGGCCGTATTCTATTCCCTGTAGTACTTACCATTATATCTGCGCCATCCAACAAAAGGTCATCCAATCTAACCCCAATTACCAGCTCTAGGTCCATAACCCTGCAGGTTACGGCACTTTAAGTGCCCATCCAACCATCTCTTAAAAGTGGTGAGGGTTTCTGCATCCACCACTCTTCCAGGCAGCGAGTTCCAGATCCCCACAACCCTCTGCGTAAAGACGCCCCCTCTTAAAACCCCTCTAAACCTTCCACCGACCACCTTAAAACTATGCACCCTCATAATAACCCCCTCCACCAATGGAAATAGACCCTTACTATCCACTATGTCCAGGCCCCTCAATATTTTGTACACCTCGATGAGGTCTCCTCTCAACCTCCTCTGTTCCAATGAGAACAAACTCAGCCTATCTAATCTGTCTTCAAAACGAAGATTCTCCATTCCAGGCAGCATCCTCATAAATCTAATCTGCACCCTCTCTAGTGCAATCACGTCTTTCCTATAGTACGGCGACCAGAATGGTACTCCAGCTGTGGCCTAACCAAAGTATTATACAATTTAAGCATAACCTCCCTGCTCTTATATTCTATACCTCAGCCAAAAAAGGCAAGCATTCCGTATACCTTCTTAACCACCTTATCCTCCTGGCCTGCTACTTTCAGGGATCTGTGGACAAGCACTCCAAGGGCCCTTTGTTCATCTACACTATTAAGTGGTCTACCGCTTAATGTGTATACCCTTTCCTTATTAGCCCTCCCAAAGTGCATTACCTCACATTTCTCTGAATTAAATTCCATTTACCACTGTTCTGCCCACCTGACCAGTAGATTGATACCCTCCTGCAGCCCATGACTTTCCTTTTCATTATCAACCACACAGGCAATTTTAGTGTCATCTGCAAACTTCTTAATCATACTCCCTATATTCAAATCTAAATCGTTGATATATATCACAAAAAGCAAGGGAGCCAGTACTGAGTCCTGCGGAACCGCACTGGAAACATCCTTCCAGTCACAAAAACAGTCATCAACCATTACCCTTTGCTTCCTACCTCTAAGTCAAGTTTGGATCCAACTTGCCACTTTGCCCTTTATCCCATGGGCTTTAACCTTCATGACCAGTTTACCATGTGGGATTTATCAAAAGCCTTGCTAAAGTCCATATATATTACATCGTACGCACTACCCTCATCGACCCTCTTGGTAGAAGAGTCGTTGCCTGTTTAGAATAGAATATAATCGATGAAATGATCAGTGATGAGCAATGAGCTTGACTATTTGTTATCTGAAACAATAAGACTCCATCTTTAGCAGGCCAACAAGACAGAGAAACAGAAAGAGGCAAAAGAAGAAACGAGAGAAGGAAGACAAGGGAGAGAGGGATACAGACAGAGAATGAGACTTGAGATCTCAATCACTGACAAGGCTATCCAAACATTTCCTTAGCTGCTTCCTCATTTACGCCTCCTGCCCTCCTCCATCTTCTGTCTACCCTTGGAAAAAACAATCCACTAATTTCCTCACGATGCGATCTCCAGTTCCTGACTTCTACTCCTCTGGACGACCATTTGTTATAATATTGAGCTGTCCACAATAGCTTCGCCTATACCTTCAACATCCTTGGCCCCAATAGATCAAGGATATCTCTCACCTCACCATTTCTCCATACACTAGTCACCTCTGAGGACTCAATTCTGTCAGGTGCAGACTGCAGCATACAGGGTGCTCAGTAGTTCTGGCTATCCACTCCCAGATCTACTCAATCACCTCAAACAGTACTGTCACTCCGATTGATTGGAAATCTTCCTGCTACTCCAGGAGTACTCTAGTAGGCAAGATTGACCCCAACCTTCTTATCTCCACCACCAGCCAGCTTCTCTGAGCTCCCTCCTCTGCATCTTCTTTTCTGACATTAAATATTGGGAGATTGTGCACTTTGTCTCCAAAATCAAGACCATTTCTTTGGGTGCTGATGTCTCCTTTATCTGTTAATAAATTCAAATAACAGCAAAAGAATGTCGTACAAACACATTAAGCATTTATCTACTAACATTGACAACAGGCTATTGAAAGGGAGTCACACGCAAGACAGTCTCACAAAGACTGCTTCTGGCTTCTATTTGTTATATATTTAATATGAACCATTGGGTGTCTTTGAGACCTACAGTTGTCACAGTGCACTGGAGTTGTAGTCTGTTGAGACTTAAAATCTATGAATATTTTCTTTTTAAGTATAGTTGGATTCATTTTCATAGAATCATAGAAATTTACAGCATGGAAGGGAGCTATTTCATCCCATTGTGTCTGTGCCAGCCGACAAAGAGCTATCCAGCCTAATCCCACTTTCCAGCTCTTGGTCTGTAGCCCTGTAGGTTACGGCACTTCAAGGTGCATATCCAAGTACTTTTTAAAAAGTGGTGAAAGTTTCCGCCTCTGTCACTAAATGACACGTGACAGCCAATTGTGTGCTGTGAGAAGGTTTTGCTTTTTTCATATTGTTGCAAGAACTCCGACAGTTTACAAAGAGAATGCCTTGTAATCGGCAGAGGCAGTGCTCCTCTTCACCATTCCAAATTGCTTTCCAAGCCTGTGCAAATGATGGCCCATTTAATATATATATTAAAGGAGCATCATCACCCTTAAAGTTGAATTTGCTGATCATACGTTTTTGTGATGCATTTTTTGTGTCAAAAATATTGTTGTGAGCAAAAACAGCATTGAACCACTTTAGCTTCATTCATCATCCATCATATTTGTTTTAGCTGTCTGTTCAGCTTCTCTCTGTGAAGCAATGACAACACCCTTCAATTTTTCTGTAACTGTGATGATATCTTTTATTCATAGCATGCTCAGCTTCTTTACTGCTCAGTTTTTCTCTCTGATTAAAGCTTCACAAACTAAAAACATTATAGAATCCTGGAATTTAACAGCACAGAATGAGGCCATTCAACCCATCATACCTATGCCCCCTCTTTGAAAGAGCTAGCTAATTAATTCCACTCTTATACTTTCCCCATAGCCCTGCATTTTTTTTCCTTTTCAAATATATATCTAATTCCCTTTTGAAAGTTACTATTGCATCAGCTTCCACCAACATATCAGGCAGTGTATTCCAGATCATAATAACTTGCTGTGTAACAACATTTCTCCTCACTTCTCCTCTGATTCCTTTGGCAATTAACTTAAATCAGTGTCCTCTGGTTACCAACCTGCCCATTAGTGGAAACAGTTTCTTCGATTAAAGCCCCTCAAAATTTTGAACACCTCTATTAAATCTTCCCTTAACCTTCTCTGCTCTAAGGAGAAATATTTCAGTTTCTCTAATCTCTCCACATAACTGGTCCCTCATCCCTGGCTGTAGAACTGATTCAAAGCAGTTTAGTTAGAAACATAGTGATCAATTTTGGTCCACCACTTTTTTCGGCACACTTACCGGAGATGCGCCGCTTTTCTCCGTTCAGAAGTGCGGCGAAAAAATTCCTCCCCACTTTGGTCGCTGTCCAGCCTCTCCCTGGTCATCGTGCAGCGTGGCCAGTCGAGTCAGGGGCGGAGCCAGCGTCCTGCACTGAAAACAGTGCCGGGACGTCTGCACACGCGCATTGGAGTCGGGTGGCGATGTCCTCGCATACGCAGTCGCGCCGAGATTTGGCAATCGGCCCAGCCCCTCTCTTTCTCTTTTCCCACAGATGCCGCATTTACTCGCTCTCCTCCTCCACCCCCCAACCACGCCCCCCCGCCCCGCCCACCCCCCGTTCATTTGCAGCCCAGCCTCTCTCCCTCTCTCTCCGTGGAATACAGATGCCGGTTGAATCCTGATGCCGATCACTCCAGCCCCTAGCCCAGGCTGAGTGACCTCCCACACAGGCTGGCCCGTTGCCTTCCCGGGCCATGAAGGTAGGACTTACTTCAATTATTTAGTTATTTAATTCTTAGAACTTTTTGTTTGCAAGGTTTGGTGGTTTGTAAAGCTTGATGTCAGGTGCAGGTCCTCTCCACTTCCTTTATTTTTGTCGTTTAAGCTTCCATGAATGCTTCCATTGTACAGTAAATTAACTTTGCGAAGTTTGTCATATGATGTCCTGAATAGCTATTTGATCCTATTCACCTTCTTTAATCATTAAGTTTCTTTATTAGTGACCAAATTAAATTTTAGTCTTTTGAAACTCACTCGGCCAGGGCTAGGGGCAGGCGGGCAGGAGAACTGATAGAAATCATCCATGCAGTAGCATTATCAGTTCTCCTGCCCAGCCCTAGCCCAGGCTGAATGGCCTCCGATGTACCTACCTGCACTGATTTCTTAACTCTCCGCAAGGGTTTTCTGAAGTGGCCACATACGCTGGCCTAAGTAGATTTGGAGTATCTATTAGCTGGCCAAATTGCCTAAATGGCCAAAACTGACATAGGTGGCTAGTAACGCCCCCTTTTGAGAAAAAAAACGAAACTAAAAAAATCGTAACTAACTCACTTACACTGCCGCAAATTGAATGTGCAAAATGGGGATTTTTAAGATACGCCAGAAAAATCAAGTTACTCCAAAAAAAACGGAGCAACTCCTGGCCAAAACTGAGCCCATAGAATGGTTACAGCACGGAAGAAAGCCATTTGGCCCGTCGAGTCCATGCCGACTCTCAGCTGGTCCCACTCCCCCGCCCTTTCCCTGCAAATTTTTTTCCTTCAGCTACTTATCCAACTCCCTTTTGAAAGATAAAATTGAATGTGCCTCCACCACCCTTTCCGGCAGTGCATTCCAGATCTTAACCACTCGCTGCGTAAAAACGTTTTTTCTTACATCATCTTTGATTCGTTTGTCAATCATCTTAAATCTAATTGGTTAAAGCTTGTGGCTGACCTTCTCACACTTCAGTTACATAATCATCCCAGATAAGACTAGCAGTTTTAGTGTTCAAATAGACCACTTGGAAAAAAATGTTGTTCCAGTTTGCTCTCCTGTTCAGTTTTAGTGGCACTACTCTTGATGACATATGATTCCACAATCTACCGGTCCTCTACCACCTTGCCAAAATGATCAATCTTCATATGTGAACCTACACAGTGAATGTTAACAGGCTATTTAATTGTTAAAGGCCCTGTGGCCAAGCCCATTCCTGAACTCTCCTTGCATTCATAAAGATCCACTTTTCTGCAGGAGTCACTGGATAGAGATGAAGAGAAACCTGGCAGATTTGTTACCATTCCTAGCCCAGGGATGCTGAGGTCAATTTTAACGAGATTAATGTTCTAATTTTAGATCCTGTTATTTTATAAATCCAATATAACAACAGTATATTTTCCAGAGCATGTGAAATAAAGGCAGTGGGTGTATGCTGTGTAGTCTGGTCCAGCTGACCTCTAGTTGTCGTGTGTTTTGATTTTGGATCTAATACTTGAAGATTCAGCAACCTAAAGCTAATTGCAAGAACCAGAACCTGATGCATGTTCCTGCTTGAAACACAGTTGTACCCTTTCCAACCCAAGCGGAATGGACCATAGATTGCCAAAACTCAGAATGTAATCCTCCAAATTGGGCTCATAGGACACAGAGCACAGACACCATTAGACTAGCTAAGGATCAGAGAGAGGCTACCAGGAAATCCTCACTGCACCACTAAGTAAGGATTTGCATTTTTACAGCACAAGATGAATAGTGTTTAGCAAGCCAACAGCACTATTAGGCGATTACTATAATATGCTGCCACAGCTAATAAGGTTGCAATGATTATTGAATTAATTGACCATCTTTCAACAACATCAGTGATCAAATCTATTATTTATATTTGATTAATGGGGAAAATACAAATCAACACTTATTGCTGTAATGCGATAAACCTATATTTAAACTACTCCTATTAGTATTTGATGTAATCACAGAAACCCTTTGCTATCTGTGACGTTCCATTAAGAAACAGGCTTAGTGAGGCTTTACTTAACTATTACAGCATGAGATCTCTCTTCAAGAGCTGTACAAAGGTATGTTCTTGTTCCTCTTAAGCTCCAAATATACCATTCGACACTCTCTCCCCTTCCTTACATCCTCACTGTTGAAATTAAAACCCACCACACCATTTCTAAACCTATCTGTAGAGAGCACTACCACTGAGCCAAGTCTGACACCATAACATGCGAGTTTCTCTCCTATCTGGCTTCTTATTCAGTGAAGCAACCATAAACACATGTTCAAACAAAGGCTGTGGTATAATCATGTAATTAACTTCAGAAAAGTTTGATCAATGGAGCAAGAAAAACTAGCTGTGTTAGAAAGAACTTGCTCTTGAAATTACAAACTTTAGCGCTGGACGTTAAGGCCAGTTTTGAAGAAAAAATGGTGGCTGACTTGCCCCACCCATTTCCGGCGTGGAACACGGCGGCCGCCATATTAGGCAGCGACACTGTTGCCTGTGCTTGCCGCAAATATTTTAATGACCAGGAGCGTGACGTCAATCTGCAGACAACACCGAATTAACGCACTCTCAGCAATTTTGGATGTCGCCGCTCCTCTTATCGCCCTCTCCAAAGCATCTGTTGCCAGTGCGTAGAGCCAGGACATCGATAGATCGCCACCAAAATCTTCAATAACTCTGCAGTGTATGTCCAGTCCAGTGAGATTGCTACAGACTGAATGCCTGTTATATACATGTTAGATGCCAGCACTCAACCGGAGCAGGTCAGTGAGTTCTGGCACGGACTGTGTACAGAACAGCATATGACAACAAACAGTCTGGGGGACTTGTACTGCATCTAAAGGCCTGATCCATCACTGTCACTTGCACTTGTGTCAGCAAACTGGAAATGAAATGATATTTGGGCTTTGTAAATATTTACTGTTATTGTTCCAAATGTCCGTATTGAATATGCATCTTGTTCTTCTGAAGTAACAGGTGTGTGCTTATTATTTTTTCAACTAAAGGAGATCTAATGACTTTTTCCTGTTTCTGAAGGAATTTGTACATCTGCATTTACTCATGTCGATACTCAGGTGTTCAGGATATCCAGAAAACATTTCAAATCTCTTGGTCTATTCACGGAGGAATCATGGATCACCCTGCTCTGACATCCAGTATCAATTCCTGTGCACCACTGCCCTTTCAAAATGATTATCTGGTACTTTTTAAAGAGAGAAAGGGGCCGAAATTGCCCTCCGACCGAGAGAGGGCACACTCACCGATTTTGAAGATTTTTCTCCACCCCATGGATTGGCGAGGAGAGTTGAGCGAAATTCAGCTCTTTAAATGTTTTTTTCTCTTCCGTGCGGTGTTCGGGGGGCAGAAGTCGGCGTGGAGCAGGGTGGATGTTGGCCAGTGTCATCAGCGGCACTGATACATAGAAACATAGAAAATAGGTGCAGGAGTAGGCCATTCGGCCCTTCGAGCTGATAATGCCAGCGCATCGCTGATGACATCAGGCTGACGCGGCACAATGTCCCTCCCCTTCAGTTAAAAGGGAGGGCCACTGCGAACTCTTAAGTTAGTTTAGTTTGGCCCACTGGGCCACAAGGGAGGGTTTCGGCCCTCTTTGAGGCAATTACAGCTCGTATGGAAAGGGGCAATTTTGGCCCCTATGTACTCCTAAAAGGACTTAGTGAAAAGCCACTCTAATAACAAGGCTGATTTACTATGTATGTGTATTAAAAGAATAGGTTGCTTTTATTTGTGTTCTAGGGAGTACAATTGAAAATATTGGTTGCATTCTTTAAAATAGTGGGTGTGGAAGATCCCGTGGCACTATTTCGAAGAAGAGCAGGGGAGTTATCCCCGGTGTCCTGGCCAATATTTATCCCTCAATCAAAAAAACAGATTATCTGCTCATTATCACGTTGCTGTTTGTGGGATCTTACTGTGCCCAAATTGGCTGCCACGTTTCCCACATTACAACTGTGACAACACTCCAAAATTACTTCATTGGCTGTAAAGCTCTTTGAGACATCCAGTGTTCATGAAAGGCGCTATATAAATCCAAGGCCTTCTTTCTTTATATGACAGATTAGTGTATTTTGACACTTTCATTTATCTTTGTGTCAGCCGAGAATCATACCCGGAAACATAGCAGTTCACTTTAATAAATCCCAATTTGCTGAGAACATCACACAGATCCTTTAGACCTGATCTTACCGCTGGAAAGAACGCGTTGCACAGGAGGTTCTGCGCTACGTTCATTTAAATCAACAGGCAGCACCGAGATACTGGTGCTGCATGTGCTCTTTCTGCGGGCGGCCGTTAACTTTGCCCCACAGTGGCACCGCCCGTTTTTGGGCTAAATCGAATTTCTAGGCCCTTGTATTTAAATAGTGCCGTTCATCACTTCAGAAAGCCCTAAAGTTCTTCACAGCCAGTGAAGTACTTTTCAAATATAGTCACGGTTGTACTGTAGGAAATGTGGCAGCTAATTTGCGCACAGCAAGGTCCCATAAGCAGCAATGAGATAAATGACCAGATAAACTCTTTGCTGACGTTGGTCAGGACACCAGGAAAACTCTCCTGCTCTTCTTCCAATCTTTTATGTCCACCTGAGGGATTTGTCAGCATGAATGGGGCAGCAATGTGATCATTGTTTTTAAACATTCAGCTCACTTGCTGCCCAATATGATTTTTGAAAACCAGCGGTCTTTGCCCAGAACAGGCAGGAGCCTCATAAACATATCAAAATTAGAGTCCTGCGGCACATTTAGGACCTTGTTTATCAGTGGCACCTCACCGACTTTATTATACAAACATCCGATCACCAAAATAGATCGAGTCTCCTCTGGTAACATTGGGCAGCCGTGCAGTCACCCTGCCCATCCGTCCGCTGGCTGCCTGAATCCACAATTGCCCCTGACTGCTTTTAATCCACCAAATTTAGAATCCAAAATTACCTCTGAACAATAGTCTTAACACACATGTAATGTGGTACTTTCTAGACTGCCATTAACTCAGACCTCCCTGGTTTCTGAGGGGTAATTATCACATGTATATAATATTGAAAGAAAAAAAAGAAAGACTTGCATTTATATAGCGCATTTCACGACCACCGGTGTTCTCAAAGCACCTTACAGCCAATGAAGTACTTTTGGAGTGTAGTCACTGTTTTAATGCAGGAGAATATTGCATGAGAAATGCCTGAAGAATTGTGTTAAATGTATTGTCAAATTAGAATAACTGAATGCTAGCAAAGGAAAGGGCTAATGTTAATTAAACCACAGAAGCTTATGCAAACAAAACATTCCTTACCAGGGATAGAAAACAAGCCATCAAGACCACAGGGCTGGAGATACCTATTTGCAACCCTTTTGTTAGTCATGACCTGAGAAGCTAGGGAGTAAACAAGTCGCTTGATTTGGAGATCACCAGGGTTACCAGCATGGCTGTGTGAGATGATTGACACTGTAAGGGCTGAATGCTTCTAACACATGTTACTCAGATCGGTCAATAGACTTGGAGGTTTCTTTGGAAATTAAGGATACAGGTTGAACCTCCCTTATCCAGAACCCTCAGGACCTGGCCTGTTCTGGATAAGAGATTTTTCCAGATGAGGGATGGGCATGTTAAATTGGATGGTACAGGTACTGAACAAGGGGATATCGGAGCTGGCTGGCTTGGGGCTGGGAGTGCAGCAGAGAGATCATGGCGGGAGGGTCGAGGGCGGGGGGGCAGTGGATTGCGGGGTTAAGCCAGTGATTGCAGGAGTCGGCAGCGAGGAAGGACTTCAATTTGTTCAATGTGTTCATGTCAGAGCGACCGGGAATGGTTCTGGTCGAGGGGTGGTTCCAGATAAGGGAGTTCTGGATAAGGGAGGTTCAACCTGTATAAGCAACATGACATTAAAGCTCAATTTCAGTTCTCAGTCTTGAGTCCTTAGTTTGGTTCTAGTTCTCTAGTAATCTGTGTAGTGGAAGTAGGAGGACTATATGTAGAAAGGTGTCACTGTAAAATCAAAAAGTGCATCTCTGACAGAGAGAGAGAAAGGTTACAGAAGTTAAGATTCCTGACTATACCAGACAGATACAAATGCTTCTCTTAGACATACAAATATCCTTGAGATCAAGGGAGGTCAGATTTAAGCCAGCTAATCCTACCAGCATGGAAGGTGAATTCACCCAGGTGCATATTAGCCAGGAGGAATGGGGAGCACTGCTACAGATGGAGGTTTACCACTCTGACATCTCAGAAGGATAACACCATCCTGCTAGAGGAAGGTGAGGCAACTAGTTCGTCTGTGTCAGCTCATAAGGACAAAATTGTATATTCGGGAAACATTGCTAAGTACAAGCATATAGAGGTCGAAATTCAGTTTCTACCACCACCCGTTACCGCCGACAGGAGGCAGCTAACGGGTGGCAAAGGCTACCTTCGACCGTAAGTGGCTCCCATGCCTGCACAGAAATTCAGCCGGCTCTTTGGCAGAAGTGCTCAGAGCTAACGCTGCATTGGCTAATGCCACCCACATGGTGATGTCATCCAGCATGCAATGTCTCCTTGGTGTCTCTATCGCAATATTTAGTTTGAACGTCGGCCTTCCCGACAGGTGTTCTTACAGCCTGGAAAAAATGGTGAGTAGAAAGTGGGACTCGGGCGGAATCGCCCATAGAGCAAGGTAAGTTTTTTTCTTTCTTTTTTTCATTTTTTGATTAGTTGTAACAGTGGGGAAGTTTGTGTGTGGGTCAGAGAAGTTTGAGATTTTATTTCTTTCTTCCCGCTCTCCAGTTAGCATGGCGGCAGTCTCCCATTGCGAAATTCAGTCGGCCTCCTGAGCTCCCGCCCGAGGATGTGTGTGCAACGCTACTTTTTAGCACTGCTCTCTCATCTTCGGGCATAAAAACTGAATTTGGCAGTTAGAGGTAAAATCAGCCCTCAGGCAGTGACACTGCCTCAGAAAAGGCAGTACCGAATTTCGACCCCAGACTTTGGTGTCAGCTGTAGCTGAATGGGTAGCACATTCGCCTCTGTTTCAGAAGGTTGTGGGTTCAAGTCCCACTCCAGGAACTTGAGCACATAAATCTAGGCTGACATTCCAGTGCAATGCTGAGGGAGTGCTGCACTGTCAGAGGTGCCGTCTTTCGGATGAGACGTTAAACCGAGGCCCCGTCTGCATTTTCAGGTGGACATAAAAGATCCCATGGTAGCATTTCACAGGGGTGTTAGCCCTGGTGTCCTAGTCAATATTTATCCCTCAGTCATCATATCAAAAACAGATTATCTGGTCATTATCACATTGACGTGGGAGTTTGACGTGCGCAGGTTGGCTGCCATGTTTCCTACATTACATCAGTGACTACACTCAAAGTATATCATTTGCTGTAAAGTGCTTTGAACATCCGGTGAATCCACAGGTGAACTGGTCTTTTCCTGCCTGTCCATTTCGTATGTTGGTTTTCAATAAACTGGCTATATAATGCCATTAACTTGTGAGCTATCTAAGGCATCATAGAATCTTAAAATGGTTACAGCATGGAAGAAGGCCATTCGGCCCATCGAGTCCATGCCGGCTCTCAGCTCCCCTGCCCTTTCCCCGTAGGCCTCTAAATGTTTTTCTTTCAGGTACTTGTCCAACTCCCTTTTGAAAGCCGTGATTGAGTCTGCCTCCACCATCCTTTCAGGCAGTGCATTCCAGATCATAACCGCTCCCTCCGCGACACTCTGGTTCATTCCTCAGTCACCCCCAGCATCCTCTCCCCTTCCCACGGCACCTTTCCGTGCAAGTGCAGGAGATGCAACGCCTGCCCTTTTACCTCCTCCCTTCCAATTGTCCAGGGCCCCAAATATTCCTTCCAGGTGAAACAACGATTTACTTATACTTCTTTCAATTTAGTATACTATATTCGCTGCTCATGATGTGGTCTCCTCTACATTGGGTAGACCAAGCGTAGATTGGATGAACGCTTTGCGGAGCAACTCTGTTCAGTCCACAGCTTCCAGTAATCGGTCACTTTAATTCTCCGCTGCATTCCCACTCTGACCTCAGTCTCCTATACTGTTCCAACGAAGCTTTAGGAACAGCGCCTCATCTTTCGTTTAGACACTTTATAGCCTTCTGGACTCAACATTGAGTTCAGCAATTTCAGAGCGTAACCGCTGCCAATCTTTGGCTCCCTTCCCCGCTGCCCTCAGAGCCTGTTTCTTTCTTTTCTTCTCCTTGTCTGTAATGGCAGTTGGTCATAATCCCACCATTCACACCCTATCTCAGAGATGTAATGATCGTGACCATCTTTAAAAAAGGGGACAAGTCCGACTGTGGCAACTACAGAGGAATCTCCCTGTTATCAGCCACTGGGAAAGTCGTCGCTAGAGTCCTCCTCAACCGTCTTCTCCCAGTGGCCGAGGAGCTCCTCCCGGAGTCACAATGCAGATTTTGTCCACTATGAGGCACAATGGACATGATTTTTACAGTGTGGCAGCTGCAAGAAAAACGCAGGGAACAGCATCAGCCCTTATACATGGCCTTCTTCGACCTTACAAAGGCCTTTGACACTGTCAACCGCGAGGGTCTATGGAGCGTCCTCCTCCATTTTGGATGCCCTAAAAGTTTGTCACCATCCTCCGCCTGCTCCACGACAACATGCAGGCCATGATCCTTACCAACGGATCCATTGCTGACCCAATCCACATCCGGACCGGGGTCAAGCAGGGCTGCATCATCGCCCTAAACCTCTTCTCAATCTTCCTCGCTGCCATGCTTCATCTCACAGTCAACAAGCTCCCCGCTGGAGTGGAACTAAACTACAGAACTAGTGGGAACCTGTTCAACCTTCGTCGTCTCCAGGTCAGGTTCAAGACCACCCCAACCTCTGTCATCGAGCTACAGCATGCGGACGACGCCCACATCTGTGCACATACAGAGACTGAACTCCAAGTCATAGTCAATGTATTCACTGAGGCGTACGAAAGCATGGGCCTTACGCTAAACATCAGTAAGACAAAGGTCCTCCACCAACCTGTCTCCACCGCACAGCATTGCCCCCACAGTCATCAAGATCCACGACAACGTGGACCATTTCCCATACCTCGGGAACCTCTTATCAACAAGAGCAGACACTGATGACGAGATTCAACACTACCTCCAGTGTGCCAGTGCAACCTTCGGCCATCTGAGGAAACGAGTGTTCGAAGACTAGGCCCTCATCTCTGCCACCAAGCTCATGGTCTACAGGGCTGTAATAATACCCAGCCTCCTGTATGGCTCAGAGACATGGACCATGTACAGTAGACACCTCAAGTCGCTGGGGAAATACCACCAACGATGGCTCCGCAAGATCCTGAAAATTCCCTGGGAGGACAGACGCACCAACGTTAGCGTCCTCGACCAGGCCACCATCCCCAGCAATGAGGCACTGACCACACTCGATCAGCTCCACTGGGCAGGCCACATTGTTTGCATGCCAGACACGAGACTCCCAAAGCAAGCGCTCTACTCGGAACTCCTTCACGGCAAACAAGCCAAGGGTGGGCAGAGGAAACGTTACAAGGACACCCTCAAAGCCTCCCTGATAAAGTGCAACATCTCCACTGACACCTGGGAGTCCCTGGCCAAAGGCTGCCCTAAGTGGAGGAAGTGCATCCGGGAGGGCACTGAGTACCTCGAGTCTCATCGGCAAGAGCACGCAGAAATCAAGCACAGGCAGTGGAAGGAGCGTGTGGAAAACCAGTCCCACCCACCCTTTCCCCCACCTTTGTCAGGGACTGTGGTTCTCATATTGGACTGTTCAGCCACCTAAGGACTCAGTGGAAGCAAGTCTTCTTCGATTCCATTTGATTCTGTCGTTTAAAAATATTGCATCTCAGGATTTCTTCATAAATTCCTTATTGCTTTGCTACAATTAATTTTTTTACATATATCATATAAATACAATATACAATATAAAATAAGCAATTTGTTTCAGTGTTTACTTAGGTATGCTGGTTTCTTTACTAGCACCAATGCAAATAAAGTGAATGAAAAAGGCACTTTAAGGTTTTTCAGTTCTTTGTTCTTGGTTTCTGTGCCTATGATGACGATGATCTCGACTAATGTTTTTCTCACTCCTAGCATTACCATTTGAATTTGGGCCATCATCCCTTTTGTCTCTCTAATCTCTCCTGTCTTCCAACCTATCAGAGACCTTCCCTATTGTTCTTTCTTCCCCTCCCCCTTTAAGTGCTTGTTAAGAATCTGTTCTTTTTGAACACTCTCCAGTTTTGAAGAAGGGTCATTGACTCGAAACGTTAACTCTGCTTTCTCTCCACAGGTGCTGCCTGACCTGCTGAGATTTCCAACATTTTCTGTTTTTATTCTAACACGAGAGGCGGCGGTTTTGGATTTTGTTTTGGGGAATGAAACTGGGCAAGTTGAAGGGGTATTAGTGGGGGAGCATTTGGGTGCCAGTCACCAAAGTTCAGTCAGATTCAAGCTTATTATGGATAAGGACAACGAAAAACCTGGAATAAAAGTCCCAAATTGGGCAAAGCTAATTTTGCTAGGTTGAGGAGTGATTTGGCCACAGTGGACTGAAAACATCTACTTGTGGGTAAATCAGTGTCAGAACAGTGGGAGGCATTCAAGGAGGAAATCTAGAACGCTCAGGCCAAACATGTGCCCTTCAAGAAAAAGGGTGGGAATAACAATCTAGCGCCCTCTAGATGTCTAGGGATGGCTAAATACTATGGAATCTTGGAAGAATATAGACATTTAAGAGGAAAAATTAAAAAGGATATTAGGAATGCTAAGAGAGAACATGAAATATTCTTGGCTAGTAAAATTAAGGAAAACCCAAAGATGTTCTATAAATATATTAAGAGTAAGAGGATAGCTAAAGAAAGGTCTCATTAGAGACCGGAGGGTAATCTGTGTCTGGAGACGGAAGATGTTGGTAAGGTTCTAAATGAATACTTTGCATCTGTTTTCACAAAGGAAAGGGCCAATGCAGATACTGCTATCAAGGAGGAGTGTAATATTGTGGATGAAATAAACATAGTGAGAGATGAAGAATTAAGGAGTTTAGCAGCTTTGAAAGTAGATAAGTCCCCAGGCCCAAATGAAATGCATCCCAGGCTCTTGAGCAAAGTAAAAGAAAAAATAGCAGAGGCCTTGACCATCATTTTCCAGTCCTCTTTGGATCTGGGCATGGTGCCGAAGGATTGGAGGACTGCTAATGTGGTACCCTTGTTTAAGAAGGGAGAAAGGGATAGGCCGAGTAATTACAGGCCTATCAGCCAAACCTCAGTGGTGGGAAAATTCTTGGAAAAAATCCTCAAAGACAGGATAAATCTACATTTGGAAAGGCAAGGATTAATTAGGGAAAGTCAGCATGGATTTGTTAAGGGAAGATCGTGTTTGACTAACCCGATTTAATTTTTTGAGGAGGTAACCAAGAGGGTCGATGAGGGTCGTGTATACGATGTAGTGTATATGGACTTTAGCAAAGCTTTTGATAAGATCCCACATGATAGATTGGTCACAAAGGTTAAAGTCCATGGGATCCAGAGCAAAGTGGCAAGTTGGATCCAAAATTGGCTTGGAGGTAAGAAGCAAAGGGTAATGGTTGATGGATATTTGTGTGACTGGAAGGATGTCTCCAGTGGGGTTCCGCAGGGCTCAGTACTGGGTCCCTTGCTTTTTGTGGTATATATCAATGATTTAGATTTGAATATAGGGAGTATGATTAAGAAGTTTGCAGACGACAATAAAATTGGCTGTGTAGTTGATAATGAAGAGGAAAGTCATGGGCTGCAGGAGGATATCGATCTACTGGTCAAGTGGGCAGAGCAGTGGCAAATAGAATTTAATTCAGAGAATTGTGAGGTAATGCACTTTGGGAGGGCTAATAAGGAAAAGGAAACATTAAGCAATAGGCCACTTAATAGTGTAGATGAACAAATGGACCTTGGAGTGCTTAGCCACAGATCCCTGAAAGTAGCAGGCCAGGTAGATAAGGTGGTTAAGAAGGTATATTCACTGAGGCATAGAAGATAAGAGCAGGGAGGTTATGCTTAAATTGTATAATACTTTGGTTAGGCTACAGCTGGAGTACTGCGTGCAGTTCTGGTCACAGTATTATAGGAAGGACGTGATTCACTAGAGAGGGTGCAGAGGAGATTTACTAGGATGCTGCCTGGAATGGAGAATCTTAGTTAGGAGGACAGATTGGATAGGCTGGGTTTGTTCTCATTGGAACAGTGGAGGTTGAGAGGAGACCTCATTGAGGTGTACAAAATATTGAGGGGCCTGGATATAGTGGATAGCAATGGCCTATTTCCATTGGTGGAGGGGTCTACTACGAGGGGGCATAGTTTTATGGTGGTTTGTGGAAGATTCAGAGGGGTTTTGAGAGGGGGGGGCTTCTTCATGCAGAGGGTTGTGGGGATCTGGAACGTGTTGCCTGGAAGAGTGGTGGATGCAGAAACCCTCACCACATTTAAAAGATGGTTGGATTGGCGCTTAAAGTGCCGTAACCTGCAGGGCTACGGACCTAGAGCTGGTAATTGGGATTAGACTGGATAATCTCTTGTTGGCTGTCACAGATATGATGGTAAGTACTGCAGAGAATCGAATATAGCCAGGGTGATCTCCTGGACTAGTTTCGATCGCCTGGATGGGTCGGAGAGGAATTTTCCCAGATTTTTTCCCCCCAAATTGACCTGGGTTTTTATCTGTTTTTTGCCTCTCCCAGGAAATCACATGGCTCCGGTTGGGATGGAATGTAGAATGTTTCAGTGTAAGGGATATTTTTGGGGTGGACTGGCTGAGCTAGGTGCTCTTTACCTTTCCGCAATTGTTCATAAGTTTATATGTAACCTTCAGGGCTGCTGACCGAGGGCCGCGTGGCTCTTTTTCGGCCGGCGCGGACACGATAGGCCGAAATGGCCTCCTTCTGTGCTGTAAATTTCTATGTTTCTATGTGAAATGAATGACTTGTGATTCTTTGGCTGATGAGGAAGGATATCTGCAGAGTTGTTGCTATCATGATGTCTTCCGAAGCAAGCCATTCCAATCTTTCATTTTTATACAGTACATGACAAGATCCTGAAAATCCCCTGGGAGGACAGATGCACCAACGTTCACGTCCTCGACCAGGCCAACATCCCCAGCATTGAAGCACTGACCACACTCAATCAGCTCCGCTGGGCAGGTCACAGAGTTCGCATGCCAGACACGAGACACCCAAAGCAAGTGCTCTTCACGGAGCTCCTTCAGGGCAAATGAGCCAAAGGTGTGTTAAATTAAATGAGGATCAAAACAGTTTGAACAGCAATGTTTATGGTAAACCTGAGGAATAGAGAATGAGAACAAAAGGAATGAGGACACAAAGGAAACTGAAGGAAAGTTTGAAGTGAAACATAAGCCATTCTACTCATTGGTTGGTGGTACATAGAAACATAGAAAGTAGGTGCAGGAGCAGACCATTCGGTCCTTCGAGCCTGCACCACCATTAATATTATCATGGCTGACCATGCAACCTCAGTACCCCACCCCTGCCTTCTCTCCATAGCCCCTGATCCCTTTAGCCATAAGGGACACATCTAACTCCCTTTTGAATATATCTAACGAACTGGAGTCAACAACTTTGTGTGGCAGAAAATTCCACAGGTTCACAACTCTCTGGATGAAAAAGTTTCTCCTCATCTCGGTCCTATATGGCTTACCCTTTAACTTTAGACTGTGACCCCGGTTCTGGACTTCCCCAACATCGGGAACATTCTTCCTGCATTTAACCTGTCCAATCCTGTCAGAAATTTGTTTGGTGCTCCTGTGAAGCTGTGTTAAAGGTGTTATATAAATGCAAGTTTTAGTTGTTGGTCAAAACTTAATGATTATGTAGCATGTATGATCTTTCTGTTTGTGTTGATTTCTCATTTCCTTCCTGTAATGTATTTGCTTCATGGGTTCTTTGCTTAAGAATTCATAGTAACACATTGCTATAAAGAACTAGTTGGTTTATTAACAAAGGTTTAACAATCACACTACACATTACCAGCTCATTCAATAGGCTCACAACCGCATATCTCATCGTGGATCCCCTAAACCAAACTAAATGGGGTTTTAATGAGTCTTGTGAACATCACGTGACTGGCTAAGCCACTCAGAATTCAACAGCTCTACAAACCTGTGAGCATACTCACATGTGCATACGTTACACTTTACATTTCCATGCTACATAACCATTAAGTTTTGACCAACAACTACAACTTGCATTTATATAACACCTTTAACACAGCTTCACAGGAGCATCAAACAAAATTTGACACCGAGTCACATGAGGAGATATTAGGACAGATGACCGAAAGCTTGGTCAAAGAGATAGGAATTATGGAGCGTTTATAATCAAGGATGCGCAAGAGGCCAGAATTGGAGGAGCACAGAGATCTTGGAGTGTTGTAGGGCTGGAGTAGGTTACAGAAATAGGGAAGGATGAGGCCACAGAGGTATTTGAACACAAGGATAAGAATTTTTAAAATCGAGACGTAATTGTACCGGGAGCCAATGAAAGTTAGCGACCTCAGTTTAAATTCGGGCAGCAGAGTTTTGAATGAGCTCAAGTTTATGTAGGTGGAAGATGGGAGGCCAGCTTGGAATAATCAAGTCTAGAAGTAACAAAGGCATGACTGAGGGTTTCAACAGAAGAAGAGCTGAGGCAGGTGCAGAGTCGGACAGTGTTATGGAGGTGGAAGTAGGCGGGCTTGGTGATGGAGCAGATATGTGGTCAGAAGATCATCTTGGGGTCAAATATGACACCAACGTTGCAAACGATCTGTTTCAGCCTCAGACAGCTGTCAGGAAGAGGGATGGAGTTGGTAATTAGGGAATGGATTTTGTGGCGGCGAATGAGGACAATGGATCAATCTTCCCAATAACTAGTTGGAGGAGATTTCTGCTCCAGTGTCACAGTGTCAGCCATGGCTCAGTAGGTAGCACACTCGCCTCTGAGTCAGAAGGTTGTGGGTTCACAATCCCACTCCAGGGACTTGAACACAAAAATCTAGGCTGACACTCCAGTGCAGTGCTGAAGTGCTATCTTTTAGATAAGATGTTAAACCGAGGCTCTGTCAGCTCTCAGCTGGACGTAAAAGATCCCATGGCACTCTTTCGAAGAGCAGGGGAGTTATCCCTGGTGTCGTGGACAATATTTATCCCTCAATCAACATAAGTTTATCTGGTTGTTATCACATTGCTGTTTGTGGGAGCTTGCTGTGCGCTAATTGGCTGCCACATTACAACAGTGACTAGACTTCAAAAAGTACTTCATTGGCTGTAAAGCGCTATGAGATGTCCGTTGGTCATGAAAGGTGCTATATAAATGTAAGTCTTTCTTTCATTATCCAGATATTTCACCTTTTGTTAGAACATGAGAAGATTTTCCCCAACATTGACCTATCTTTTTCCCAGATGTAGACCTATTGTGCAATTCGAAGATCTCCTCTTTTATTTCAGATTTTCAGCTGTCTTTTGTATTGGCTCAACATTTAAACAGTAAAACTCTATTTGGAACTCACCCTCTGCCCTGCCCCGCCCCCAAACTGTATAATGTCAATTTTCCGATTATCAAGACTCCTCAAAATTTGCACGAGCAGTCCCTTGGTATGGAAACCAGGACAATTAAAACACACTAATGGAAGATACTGAATGCACAATAAGTTAAGATAGAATTAAACAGTGCAGAAGGAGGCCATTCCACCTGTGCCGGAAAACATCTTGCACAAAGTATAGTCCAGCAAAAGTTCTGACAGTGCACCTAATGGAGGTCCCACTGTCATTGTGTGTATAGTATATTGTTTATCTGGATTGATTTTGATTTATATTAACAGTATTTTAATGCATGACATAAGAACATGGTCTTTGCAGAACCTCTGCAGGCAGCTGTGTAAAGCTTTCAGTATTTTACTTAAAGAGAAAACTTACTCGAAAAATGTTACAGTTAGGAGCTAAAAGGGATGAAATTGCTTCTTGCGGCCTTGGGCTCCTCTATGCTAACTTGTTTAATTGCAATTACAATACAGCCAGAGAGGAAACTGATTATCTTAGAAGGAAATATCAAAACTTTGAAATTGTCATGGCAATGGAGAACACAGAATTGCATTTAACACGTTTCAACAAGCATTTGCTGAAGTGATGTGGCCAGGAGGAAATGTCATCTGCACTGTTTCTAAGAATTCAAGATAGATCTGTTCAATTTACATAGTTATCCCGTACAGCCCCATGGAGATTAATAGAATCTGAAATCATTATGATTCACCCATTCTGTCAAGTTTAGATTTTCTCCCCTCCCCTCCTGACGGGTCTCACTCCTGCCGTGGGACAGTTCCATGGGCACCAACCATGCTCCAGTACCTCACCTAAACAACTTTCATCATACACAGTGTGGAGGTTGGCATAACTAAGTGCAATCCAATTCTTACTCAAAACCTAAAACAACTGCAATTTTCAGCAGGAGACAATCAAAGGAAGGAAACCTGGCTGTGCTTTATTTTCTTCCCCATACCCTACAGACACTGAAGTCAATCATGGCTGCCCGTACTACCAACCTGGTTGACAGAATGAACGCAGCACAATCCAAGGGTCAAATTGGAACCTACTTTTTGATAACTCACCTGGTTGAGAATCACAATCGCAGATGTCCCACCTCCACCTCACCCCATACAATATGGCAAAGTGTATTGGAGTTCCAACATATTGCACAACCAACCATATCGTCATTTATGATCTTTAATAGAGGAAGATAGGTCTCAGTGTAACAACTGTGTAGCAATCATTTTTTCCTGTTAGGGTGCTGTACCTTTAAATGCACCTGGGGAGGATTAAGTGACCTGGCTTTCTACTGATTGCGTACTGCAACACTTGAATTAAGGGAACTGCCAATCACTCTCTTTCTCCATTTCATAGTGTGTGGTAGCCTGCTGGTTTCTCTTTCACTGAACACTGAGCTGAATCAATGTTGAATAAAGTTATTTTCCGCAATTCCAAATGGTCTCCAAACCAATTTATACCTCCGTTTGTACAGAGTTAAGGACCGTGCAGAGTGTAATTGACCGTGTTCATCACAAGTAGATGAGACTCAAAGATCAACACACTGTCCGTGTACACTGCCAGTTTATAAGATTGTCCACTAACAGTAGAATATACTACCTGCAGCTGACAGTGTCAAAAGCCTTTGTCAGATCGAATGGTCGTGGACCATTTCCCATACCTCGGGAGCCTATTATCAACAAGAGCAGACATTGACGACGAGATTCAACACCACCTCCAATGCACCAGCACAGCCTTCAGCCATCTGATGAAAAGAGTGTTTGAAGACCAGGCCCTCAAATCCACCACCAAGCTCATGGTCTACAGGGCTGTAGTAATACCCGCCCCTCCTGTATGGCTCAGAGACATAGACACCTCAAGTCGCTGGAGAAATGTCACCAATGATATCTCCACAAGATCCTACAAATCCTCTGGGAGGACAGACGCACCAACGTTAGCGTCCTCGACCAGGCCAACATCCTCAGCATTGAAGCACTGACCACACTTGATCAACTCCGCTGGGCAGACCACATCGTTTGCATGCCATACACGAGGGCCCCAAAGCAAACGCTCTACTCGGAACTCCTTCCCGGTAAGTGAGCCAAAGGTGGGCAGAGGAAACGTTACAAGGATACCCTCAAAGTCTCCCTGATAAAGTGCAACGTCCCCACTGACACCTGGGAGTCCCTGGCCAAAGACCGCCCTAAGTGGAGGAAGTGCATCCAGGAGGGCGCTGAGCACCTCGAGTCTCATTGCTGAGAGCATGCAGAAATCAAGAGCAGCCAGCGGAAAGAGCGTGCGGCAAACCTGTCCCACCCACCCTTTCCCTCAAAGACTATCTCTCCCACCTGTGACAGGGACTGTGATTCTCGTATTGGACTGTTGAACCACCTAAGAACTCATTTTTAGAGTGGAAGCAAGTCTTCCTCAATTCCGGGGGACTGCCTATGATGATGATGATACTACCTGCATTTATATAGTGCCTTAAAAAAGAAAGGCTTGCAATTCATAAAGCGCCTCTCATGACCTCAGTACATCCCAAAGCTCTTTACAGCCAATGAAATACTTTTGAAGTGTAGTCACTGTTGTACTGTGGGAAATGCAGCATGCAATTTGTGCACAGCAAGGTTCCACAAAGAGCAATGTGATAAAGACCAGATAGTCTGTTTTAGTGATGTTGGTTGAGGGATAAATATTGGGCACGATACTGGAGAGAACTCCCTTGCTCTGAATAGTGCCATGGGATCTTTTACATCCACCCGAAAGGGCAGACAGAGCCTTGGTTTAACGTTTCATCCTAAAGACGCACCAGAGCTCGACAAGCAATTCACAAAATGAACTTACTTTTAATATGGTGGAGGAAATCATACTTGGTTTTTCACTGCTGCTCTCCTGTAAGCACTATGCCATGTTGGGATACAGTTCCACAGGTGCTACCAGGTCTCAGGTCCTCACTGAAGTGGTTTTGTACTTTCTAGCACAGATTACTAGACGGCAATTCAGAGCAGGAACCCAAATTTGATTTACCCCTCCCTATCCCAGAGGCATTCTGGCCAAATATATTATAAAAGGTTATAGCTCAGAAACAGCACATTTAGCCCATCTGAGCAGGTTTTTTTCACCCCATAAGCCACCTAGTTTTACCCATTTGTTTCTAACTTCCCCTTTAATTCTTTTTAGTGTCAGAATTAGCTCAGTGGAAGCATTCTCACCTCTGCATCAGGAAATCATGGGTTCAAGCCCAATTCAGTACAGTACTGTGGGAGTGCTGCATTATTGGAGGTGCTGTCCTTTAGAAGAGATGTTAACTTGAGGTCCCATCTGTCTTCTCAGTTGGATGTAAAAGATCTCATTACACTAATCAAAGAAGAGGAGGGGAGTTCTCCAAGTGTCTTGGCCAACTTTTATCTCTTAACCAGTACCAGTAACAGATTAAAAAGTCATTATTCACATTGCTATTTGTGGGAACTTGCTGTGAGCAAACTGCCTACTGTGTTTGCCTATAAAACAACTGTTAAGTCCTGACTCTAATGTACTGACTTACACGAGACACATGCTGAAGTCAAGGTCACTCAGGACCTGCACCTTTAATTCCAGCTCTCCAGTGTTGCACTTGCCTGAGACCTCCCTTTATATACCTCAGTGGGACAGGTATGGAGTGTCTCCTGCAAGTGCACCCCTGGTGATAAGGTATGCTTATTGTTACAGGTCATATCCAGTTACAGTCATGTATAGCATGGTAAGATACAGTTATATACAGTAATGTGAGATACATGACATCACCCTCCCCCAAGGTCTTATTGCCTTTATAGATTCAGTCTCTCAGGTGGTCTGCGCTCTCACGTGGAGCGTCTTAGTTGTGGTTCAGTTGTTTGCCTTGGTGCCTGTTTTTCGTTCGGTGTGATTGCTGGTATCTCGCCTGGGCTGTCTGTTTTATTCAGTGTGATTGCTGGTATCTCGCCTGGGTTGTCTGTTGAGACTGCACTTTCTTCAGGTTGTTCCACCTGTCTGTCCACCAGGTGTGGTGTGAGTTCCACATTGTAGTCTGCCTCTGGTTCTTCAGTGTTATCAGTGAATCTACTTTTTACTTGGTCTCCATGCCTCCGGCAGGTTTGGCCATTGTCCATTTATACAACCAGTAGCCTGTTTCCCTCTTTGTTTATTACTGTCCCTGCAAGCCATTTGGGACCCCGGCCATAGTTTAGCACAAACACTTTGTCCCCTATCTCATTCCACCTCCCCCTCAAATTTCGGTCATGGTACTCAGTTAGCTTTTGACGCTTAGCCTCAAAATTTTCATGCATGTTTGGGAGGATTAACGAGAGCCTGGTCTTTAATGTTTGTTTCATTAATAGTTGCGCGGGGGGAACCCCAGTCAACGAATACAGACGAGATCTGTATGCCAGCAGCAGTCGCGACAGGCGGCTCTGCAGCATGGGACCTTGGATTCTGAGCATGCCTTGTTTAATGATCTGCACTGCTCGCTCCACCTGGTCATTGGAGGCCGGCTTGAAAGATGCCGTCTTAATGTGATTTATACCATGGTCAACTATAAAATCGTGAAATTCTGCGCTGGTGAAGCACGGACCATTATCACTGACCAATATGTCAGGAATGCCGTGCGTTGCAAACATGGTTCTAAGGCTCTCCACAGTGGTGGAGGTGGTGCTCGAGTTTAAAATGGTGCACTCAATCCATTTTGAAAATGCATCAATGACTACGAGGAACATTTTGCCCATGGTTTGGTGGGCCAGGGCCAGGGGCTTAGGGGGGCCTCCTTGGGGGCATTACTGAGTTGGGCACAAATGGTGCACCGACGGACGCAGAGCTCCAAGTCCGCATCAATGCTATGGCCTTCATAAGGACGATCCCCGGCTGCTCGCGATGGAGCTCCCGGACAAACACCTCCCTGCCTCATAAGGGTATAACTACTCGGCCGCCCCACATCAGGCAGTCTGCCTGTAGTGAGAGTTCATGCAAGCGCCTATGGAATGGTTTGACCTCCTCGGGGCAGGCATCGCGAGCCTCTGCCCAGTCACTGGTTAAAACACATCTTTTAACTAGAGAAAACGTGGGGTAGCTGGTTGTCCAGGCTCTGATTTAGCGAGCCGTCATGGGCGAACCTGTGGATTCAAAGGCTTTGATTGCCATGACCATCTCACAGTCCTGTGCGTCGGACCCTTCTGTGGTCGCGGGGTAACCTGCTAAGTGCGTCGGCACAATTGTCTGTGCCTGGTCTGTGCCTTATCGTGTAGTCGTAAGCCACCAGCATGTGCCCACCGCTGAATGTGCGCCGAGGCGTTGGCGTTGATTGCCTTGCACTCGGATAGTAGGGACGTGAGGGGTTTGTGGTCGGTTTCTAACGCAAAGTTGGCCCTGAAAAGGTATTGGTGCATCTTTTTGACACTGTATGTGCACGCAAGCGCCTCCTTCTCAACCATACCGTACCCGCGCTCCGCCCGCAAAAGTGACCTGGAGGCATAAGCAACGGGCTGCAATTTACCCGCATCATTGACGTGCTGTAAAATGCACCAGACCCCGTATGCTGATGGATCACACGTAAGGACTAACTTTTTACCTGGGTCAAAAAAGGCTAAAACACTCTTGGAACATGGAAGGTTGCGTGCCTTATTGAAGGCGCGTTCTTGGGCGTCCCCCCAAAACCAATCGCACCCCTTTCTGAGTAGCACGTGGAGAGGCTCCAGCAGCGTGCTCAAGTTCTGCATAAAGTTCCCAAAGTAATTGAGTAGCCCGAGAAAGGCGCGCAGTTCCGAGACATTCCGGGGCCTGGGTGCCAGGCGAATCGCTTCGGTTTTGGATTCGGTTGGGCGGATTCCATCAGCGGCAATCTTTCTGCCCAAAAATTCAACCTCAGGTGCGAGAAACAGACATTTGGGTTTCTTAACTCTTAGGCCTACCCGATCCAATCGACTTAGTACTTCCTCAAGATTGCGGAGATGAGAGTCGGTGTCCCTGCCCGTGATGAGTATGTCATCTTGAAACACAACCGTCCCCGGGATGGACTTGAGCAGACTCTCCATGTTGCGCTGGAATACAGCAGCTGCCGACCTGATTGTACACAAAAAGGTCTCAATGTGTGTTGATGGTGGTGAGTAGCTTAGACTCTTCGGTCAGTTCTTGCGTCATATACGCAGATGTGAGGTCAAGTTTCGAGAAAAGTTTTCCTCCAGCCAACGTGGCAAATAGGTCCTCCGCTCTGGACAGCGGGTATTGGTCCTGTAGGGAGACTCTGTTTATGGTAGACTTGTAATCCCCACAGATTCACACGGATCCATCAGGCTTCATGACGGGGACGATGGGGCTTGCCCAGTCGCTGAATTCCACGGGAGAAATTATGCCTTCCCGCAGAAGTCGGTCCAGATCGTTTTCAATCTTTTCCCTCATCACATAAGGCACAGCTCTAGCCTTGTGATGGACCGGTCTGGCATCCTGTGTGATGTAGATTCTAACTTTAGCCCCTTTGAAGGTGCCCACACCTGGCTGAAAGAGATGTTCAAAACGGCTTAGAACTGTTGAGCAGGAGGTCTGTTTCTCTGACGACATGGTGTGAACATCATCCCATTTCCAATTAAGTTCTGCTAGTCAGCTTCTCCCCAACAGGGCTGGGAGATCCCCGGGGACAATCCACAGGGAAAGTCGGTGCACCATCCCTTTGTGTGTAACCGAGAGCATGGCGCCGCCAAGGACTGGGACGATTTCTTTAGTATAGGTCCTTAGTTTGGTGTCGATCTTTGTGAGTTTTGGTCTGTTGCTTTTGTGCGGCCACAGCTGTTCAAATTGTTGAACGCTCATGAGGGATTGACTGGCCCCTGTGTCCAGTTCCATGTTGATGGGTATCCCGTTGAGTAGAACCGTCATCATAATTGGAGGCATCTTGGTGTAAGAACAGTGGACATTGATCGTGTTAACCCGCTGTACCTCGGCGTACCGTACCCTGTTCCAACCGTCTTCTGGTCCGCTTTCCGACCCTTCTGATTCGTATACCAGCCGAGCTGCTGTTTTACTGCACATGCGAGCCAGTTGCCCTGTGTAGTTGCAGTTCCTGCAAATGGCATGCTGAAATCGACACACCCTGGTTGAGTGCTTTCCCCCACATCTCCAACACAGACCGTTTCCATTGTTTCCGAAGGATGAGCTGCATCTGGCTGGTCTCCCTTGAGCTTCTCTCAATCTGTTGTTGATTGCTCGCATTGTGGGTTGATGAGATGTGATCAGCCGTTCATGTGGCCCATGATTTTGATGGCTTCTAGCGCCACTGTCTGCTGTTGAAGGCCTGCTCTCCTGCCTTTGTCTGTGAGTGGGGGTAGCAGTTTGTTTCACAATGTGAACCCCTTGTTCCGATGCCTCATTGGTTGTCGTACCCGAAGTATAGATCAGCCTCGTTTCTTCTTCGCCTGCCAAGAACGTCTGAGCGACCAGTGCTGCTGCCTCTAAAGTTAAGTTCTTAGTCTCTATAAGCTTTCGGAATACGCCTGCATGGCCTATTCCTTCAATAAAAAAGTCTCTCAGTACTTCTCTCCTTAGTTCATCGGGGAACTCACATGAACTAGCCAGCCTCCGAAGTTCCGCCACGAAGTCGGGTATGCTTTGGCTCACACAGCGTCTGTAGTTGTAGAACCTGTGTCTGGCCATGTGTAGGCTGCTCGCTGGCTTCAGGTGGTCTCTCACCAGTGTGCTCAACTCCTCAAACGACTTGCTTGCTGATTTTTCGGGTGCCAGCAGGTCTTTCATTAAAGCGTATGTTTTCGAGCCACAGCTAGTCAAGAGATGGGCTCTTCTCTTGTCTGCCTTATCGTCGCCCAGCCAGTCTTTCATCACAAAGCTTTGCTGGAGCCTTTCTGTAAAGTCATCCCAATTGTCTTCAGCATTATATTTCTCATCTGAGCTGTTGGTAGCCATTCTGTGGATTCTGTGATCCTGTAACTCGTCGCCACTGTTAAGTCCTGACTCTAATGTACTGACTTACACGAGACATATGCTGAAGTCAAGGTCACTCAGGACCTGCACCTTTAATTCCAGCTCTCCAGTGCTGCACTTGCCTGAGACCTCCCTTTATATACCTCAGTGGGACAGGTATGGAGTGTCTCCTGCAAGTGCACCCCTGGTGGTAAGGTATGCTTATTGTTACAGGTCATATCCAGTTACAGTCATGTATAACATGGTAAGATACAGTTATATACAGTAATGTGAGATACATGACAACTACAATTTAAAAGTAATTCATTGGCTGTAAAGTGCTTTGGGGACATCTCGAGGATGTGAAAGGTGCTAAATAAATCCAAGTTCATTCTTTTCTTGGTGACTATCTTAAGTAGGCCAGATAGGTTCAGCGGCTGCTAAGCAAAATGACAAAAAGCGAGCACAGTTTGGTTCCTGCACCATGTCTTTGATGCATTTACAGGACAGACACAATCGTATCACCACTGACTGATGCAGGATTTCAAGAAAAGGATCAGGTGACTTGGCCAGTGAGATTCTCTATGTGTGTGTGTGTAGCTCAAGCCATGATGTGACATGACCCACCAAGGACAGCACAGACCAGCTATGCAATGAGAAAATAAGGTTCAATGCTATAACAAGCAATTCACCAGAACGTGTCAGGAGAGAAGATCAGACCTCCAAGAGCCATTAATACATGGCTACGGTTGATCAGTGCAAACTGCATATCATCCCAACATGAAATATGTGAAGATTGGACAAGCTAGAAATTCATCATAGCGAACTGTGTAGCAGTTGAGTGATGATGACGATATAATACACATACAGTACTCTATCTACATCATGAATCAACAGAGGATATATGACTAATAAATTAATATTACAGTTTCAAACCTTCAAAGGAAAAGTGACTTATTTAAGCACAAAGTGATTTGTCTTTTCCCAGAATCTGGACAACTTTCTCCCCTCCTCTTCTGAGGTGACTGATCCCGTTCATCCATCATGCCTGTGCTCGCTGACCTACATTGGCTCCTGGTCCAGCAACAGTTCAATTTAAAAATTCTCATCCTTGTTTTCAAATCCCTCCATGGCTGCACCCCTCCCTGTCTCTGTAACTTCCTCCAGTCCCACAAACACCCCGAGATATCTATGCTCCTCCAATTCTGACCTCTTGCACATCCCCTGGTTTTCATCGCTTCACAATTGCCAGCCATGCCTTCAGCCACCTAAGCCCTAAGCTTTGGAACTCCTTCCCTAAACTTCTCTGACTCTCTACCTCTCACTCCTCTTTTAAGACACGCCTTACAACCTACCTCTTCAACCAAGCTTTTGGTCAAATTTTGTTTGATAATGTTCCTGTGAAGCACCTTGGGCTGTTTTACTACATTAAAGGCTCTATATAAATCCAAGTTGTTGTTGTTAATACATGCTGAGCTAGAACTACACAACTGCCAGATATCCCCCAGTCTCTTGCGCATGTGTTCATTTTCATGCATGAGCCGAGACAGTAATTATCCAGAGACTATTCAACTGTTGATTGCATTGCAGCCAAACCTGGTCCTGTACTCATCCAACATCCACATAGTATACTTTCCAGGAGAGGTCACAGAATAGTGATCAGCAGTAGAAACCCGAATTGTGTTTTGTCTTTTTCCAATCTCAAATCAAATGTAACATTTCAACTTCGATGAAATAAATGAACACAGACCAGTGATTGAATAGTGATCTTATAATTTGCTAGGTTTAGTGCCCTGCTGGGTGGTACATCTAATCACTTAGAGCCAAAGGCAGCTTTAAACCAACAGAGAGATACGAACCTTTGATACCAAGGTCGAGTGGTTGTAATAACAATTAGCAAAAAACACGTGAACTATCTCAGCCAAGAATAATGATTTTAATGTCTCCATAGTATGTAGGTTAACTTTTAATAATGAAAACTGAAATATATATGAACTGTTATACCCCTTCCCCCAAATGGTCACACTTTGGATTCACACCACAAATTGAAATAACGGCAAACTTTATATTCGAAAAAATGGGCAGTAATGTGGCAGAATGGATCATGCGCCAATTATAGAACTTTTCATCCCACTGAGATAAATGGGCTGAAACTCGGACAAATTCTATAAAGAGCAGGCAATCTACTTTGACACGTTACTGGCCCGCAGTGAAGTTGAAAATTACCCCAAATGCTTTTGTTGGACATTTTAGCTTGAACACACAAAGAGCACCGATGTTTACTATTCAAATGCAGCTGAATAATGAAACATCTATTCATATGTTCCAAAACATGATGCTGCATGTAATATCAATATTAAGGGTTCCAAGTGCCCACATAGGTCATTTAGTCTTTGCAGTAAGTGGCTAACGCATGAACTTTCCCCTTTGAAGAAATTCAATGCAGTTGTGGGAATGATACGCAAGATTTTATTAAATCAGGACAAACTGGAGAAAAATAATAACATGTTGATTATGCAGTGTTAAGATTGGGTGAGATCACAAGATGTAAATGATTGTTGATGCCCACCATAACGAAATAGCACGTGACACTCACTGTGTGGACACGAACATAAGAATTAGGAGCAAGAGTAGGCCATGCGGCTCCTTGAGCCTGCATCCGCCATTCAATAAGATCATGGCTGATATTCGACCTCAACTCCACTTTCCCACCCAATCCCCATATCCCTTGATTCTCCTAGAGTCAAAAAAAAATCTATCTATCTCAGTCTTGAATAACGACCAGGCATTCACAGCTCTCTGGGGCAGATAATTCCAAAGAGTCACAACACACTGAGTGAAGAAATTCCTCCTCATCTCAGTATTAAATAGCAGAATCCTTATCCTCAGACTGTGCCCCCTAGTTCTCGACTTTCCAGCCAGGGGAAACAACTGCTCAGCCTGTAAACTATCAAGGCCCATCAGAATCTTACATGTTTCAATGAGATCACCTCTCATGCCTCTCAACTCCAGAGAGTATAGACTCAATCTCTCCTCATGGGACCACCTTCTCACCCCAGGAATCAATCTAGTGAACCTTTGTTGCACCACCTTCCTTAGATAAAACACTGAAACAAGGTTGAAGCAGCAGAGACCTGCTGGTGCCATTAGAATAGCAGCCTAGGAAAAGTTAGTGCCTTTAGAAGAGAGAGGGAGAAAATTGCGACAAGGAAAAAGACATTGGGGTGGAAATTCATTACCGCCCATTTTGAGACGTTAATCCAGGTGGAGCGGTAAGTATAGCGCCTTGAAAAAGTTTGCACTCCCGCTGAGAAATTTGTTGGAATTGGACCAAGAACTGCCAGGGGCACTAAATCAGCCATTACACAGTTGACCTGGGGGAGGCTAACGAAAGTGCTCGCGTTAAATTCTGGAATCCATTGCGCAGGCTCTGAAATCTGATTTGAAATCCTGGGAAAAGCCAAGTCTAAAAGCGTGGCATAGTAATGCATCCAGTGAAGTTTTCAAAATCACTTGTTTTCAAGCTGTATTGTTATGTCTGTTTGCTGCTGCAAACTCGGAGGCTCATACACCGTGCTGTTTGTAAACGTTGCACTGACTGTGACCTCCGAGGGAAGCGCTTCCTTATCCCTTTAAGCAGCCACCAGTTAACGACTGTGCAAGGCGGTACCGACTATTTTTTCAGACTTGATTAGTGGCGGTCGCTAAATGAGGCGGCCGGATCGAATTTAGCGAGCGGGGTGCTAGCGCGGTCTTTGCATCCTACTGACATCATGATCGGACGGATAGTTAGCAGTCAGGCGCTAGTGTTTCATGCCCCAGTTAGCCCTCAACTGAATTTTCTGGTGGGGCACGAAAAGCTGCGCGCCCGGTTGCTAAGCTATTACGCACACTTTAACCCCTCTTCTGGATGCGAACTGAGGCGCTGGACAACAGAATTTCCATCCCATTGTCCAGGCACAGGCATTACAATCAGGCGACAGAGCTGTGGGACTGCATAATGAATTAGAACTACATCTCGCATAATGCTAATCAAATGGAACATTGCAAATTGATGTATGGGCACATGTGCAGTGGCACAAGAAAATGATAAATAACAAAAAAATCAATTCTAAAAGCATGGACTTAGAAAGTATGTAGTTTAATCAAACAGAAAGGTGCACACGACAGGACAATGAAAGAGCCGACCATTTGTGTAGTGGAGCAATACATTAGTGCCCAGCAGCTGAGTGGTAGGACGTGGATTGGTGCGCACGATTCACCAAGTGTTGAGTTGCAGGTCTCAGATATACTGTAACAGGTAGATGTCAGGCAATTCCTCATAAGGAGGAAGACAAAATCAGCAGGTGAGTCTTGAGCATCTCTGCTCACACACTCCTTAATGGCTGAGTGAACAATGGCATTGGGTCAGCTTTCCTGTCCTTTCAGCTGGGGTATGTATAGTGTGGACAGAAGTGAAATCTGTTGTCTCACTTAGCGCTTTCCCACATCCAAACATAATTCCTTTAATGAATACTCATTGTTTTCTCCCTTTTATCTAATTTCTTATCCATTCCCAAGGTTTACCCTAAATCCCCACTGCATTAAATAAAGCAAGACGCCTTTTATGAGAAATGTTGTTTATTGCACAGATCCATTTCATCAACCTGAAGATGAATCCAACCAGTCAGTGAAGTTGATCTGTGATATTTGTAATCCCACACAGAGACTGACATCGGTCAGCCAGTCTGCTGTATTAGCTTCCTTTCTAGGCTATGCTGACAAATCTTCAATCTTCATCAGAGTACCTTGCCTTTTCAGATGTTCTTGTTTATGTATCTTCACACTCTTTCATGGCCGTAACTATCTTTATGCCAGCCATTAAGATGATTGGTCCTATATGGTAAGAGGATTTTATTGGCAAATATCCCACTGAATGTCAACCGAGAGTTCAGATCGAGAGCTCTGGACTCCATTTGTCGGTATTGTCTAGAGCGGGATTTGAATGGTGCAACTTCTGACTCAGAGACAGGAGAACAAAAAAATTGATGTTTAATAAAGTACGGGGATATTTCTAAACCATGACTGAAGCTATTTGAGAAGACTGAAGGCTTTGTGTTGCCTCCTTTGCAAACTGTGGGTTAAAGGAACATATTTCCAAAGTCAAAGCAAACTATTCCAATGCCATCTGTGCTAAACATTTGTTTTCCATTAAAAAGAATCAGCACATACCTGAAAAGTACTTAATAGGCTTGTGCTCTGGTATAAGAAAATGACATAAGTAACACCAGATATGATATTTCATAAATGTTCACTTCTCAAAATGTTAAATTTCTTTCTTTTTTTTTTAAAGTACTATAACCCCATTTTCCACAGCACTTTTATTTGGTAACAGTTGGGGAAATGTGAGGTTATCCACTTTGGCAGAAAAAGTAGAAAAGCAAATTATAATTTAAACAGAGGGAAATTGCAAAGTACTGCAGTACAGAATCCTGGGGTTACTGCTGCATGAAACACAAAAAGTTAGTATGTAGGTACAGCAAGTAATCAGGAAGGCCAATGGAATGTTAGCCTTTATTACAAGGTGGATAAAGTATAAAAGCAGAGACATTCTGCTACAACTGTACAGGGTATTGGTGAGGCCACACCTAGAGTACTGCGTGCAGTTTTGGTCTCCATATTAAGGAAGGATATACTTGCATTGAAGGCTGTTCAGAGAAGGTTCACTCGGTTGATTCTGGAGATGAGGGGGTTGACTTATAAGGATAGGTTGAGTAGGTTGGGCCTATACTTATTGGAGTTCAGAAGAATGAGAGGTGATCTTATCGAAGTATATAAGATAATGAGGGGGCTCGACAAGGTGGATACAGAGAGGTTATTTCCACTCATAGGGGAAACTAAAACTAGGGGGCATTGTCTCAGAATAAGGGGCCGCCCATTTAAAACTGAGATGAGGAGAAATTTCTTCTCTCAGAGGGTTGTAAATCTATGGAATTCTCTGCCCCAGAGAGCTGTGGAGGCTGGGTCATTGAATATATTTAAGGTGAAGATAGACAGATTTTTGAGCAATAAGGAAATAAAGGGTTATGGGGAGCGGGCAGGGAAGTGGAGCTGAGTCCATGATCAGTTCAGCCATGACCTTATTAAATGGTGGAGCAGGCCCGACGGGTCAAATGGCCTACTCCTGCTCCTTTTTTTTATGTTCTTATATTCTTATGAAATGGCCTGCTCCCAACACCAATCTGAAACCACCACTAAAAGTGTATGTGAGCGAGCGAGGTTAACTTCCCCTTCACCCACCTTAAGTAAAGGGTCCTTTGTTTGATGCTGCCAATAGCAACATTGGCAAAGATTATCATGTTCAAGTTGATGGGTGTGAGCCTTGGCACTACCATTCCAAGGCACAGTGAGTTTGTGGTCTACTGCCCTGCCCCACTGTGACACACTGGGGAAGATTTTTATCGTTATCACCTAGGCGTTAAGTCTCACCTGAGTGGAGCAAAGAGAACAGATTAGGAGGATTGCACATCAATAATGGAGCCTACCCAATTCCTTTCCATGAAGGAAAATCAGGTGAGCTCCCTTATGGCTGTGCAGTCCTCCGCAGCCGATTTTCCTCTCTGCGCTTTAACACCCAGGCAGTAAGGACGAAAATCAATCCCATTGTGTTGCAGTTCAGCGTTAAAAGACTCATGTTCCACCTTTGCCTTTTCCATAAAGGTTTGACTCAACCTCAACAAATGAGAAAAACCAGCTCTTACAAATGAGACATGCTGTCTACTTCGATTTTGTCAGTGACTTTTAAATGTATGCTGATTTAGTATTTCTACCAGGCTTATTGGTGTATTGGTTGAGGTTTGCAGTTATTGTTTTGACAATATTTTTTAATGCCTCGTACTACGCTTAATTTCTCCTGCCACTATCACCACTAGCGATGAGCCTGTAATCACCACTACTGCATCTTAGTATGAGCTCAAAATTGCTTTCAATACATAAAGTCCAAGTTTGGAAGGACAAAATCCATCATAGTCTTACAACCCCCTCCTTTTGTTTTCTCTTTCCCACGGCAGCTGGTGATGATTCTGCCATTCACACCCCATCTAGACTCACCATTGAGGCTGGATTTTAGGCTTTTATGTTGTTGGGGCGATAATTGCAGCGGGGCAGGAAAGTTAGTGGGAGGGAATAGTTTGTGCTTCAGTCGGTAAGTTTGGGCATCTGGGCCCTGCATCAGGGGTCGCAGCGCTAAGGGAGGCATTGTACACCTCTCTTGGCGCTAGGGTGGGAAACTCCCGAGTTAAAGAACCGGGCCGGGAGCACTCCGAGAGACGCCTGGGGGGAGGAGGCAGGGGAAACCTAAAAATCCCCCACAAAAATATTCTCTAAATATTGCCCACGCCACCACAACACAATCGCTAAAAAATTAAAAGATAAAGCAATCACACTTACATTACTCATCTCTTTGCTGATAGGATGGTTGGACCGCCCTGATTTCCGAGGCGCTCATTGCGGGGTGCGCTTCCAGGTGGACGGGTCGGGCAGGAGCTCAAACTCGCACCAGTTGCACACCGGTGCAGCTCTTCAGGGCGGTGCTGCTCTGCGCCACCACAAAACCGGACCCGAGAATCCCTGCGGAGAGCTGGTGGCTGACTGCCTGGCCAGAAGATCTCACCACCGCCATTGCCACCGTTCCGGAGTGAAAAGCGGAGTGCAGAAGACCCAAAAATCCATCCCAACATCTCTTAACTTGTTCCATTACCATCTTCTTTTTGCCCATCATCCCATTTGTCTCTTAATCCCTTCGGCCTTCCACCCTATCACAGACCTTCCCTTTTGTTCTTTCCTCCCCTCCCCCTCCCCCTGTTACATCTCGAACGTTTCCAGTTCTGACGAAGGGTCACAGACCTGAAACGTTAACTCGGTTTCTCTCCACAGATGCTGGCTGACCTGCTGAGATTTCCAGCATTTTCTGTTTTTATATATAGTCTATTCGATATTTCAAGTGGACATGGCATAAAAATTTGAAACTGTCACCATTATGCTTCACTGAAATCCTGTGGCTTAACTACTGCACAATCAAGCTGACGTTATGCTCATGGATATAATACAATTATCAGAACACATTCGAACATAGCTGCCTAAAACATTCAACATTTTTAATGGAGTTTTTGTACAACATGTTGAGACACATTGTTATTAGAATAGTTAATGAATCAATTATCAGATTAAACTTACCCATCACAGTGAGTTCCGCTGAGACACCCACTGTCTTATTCTCGTAGTTGGCGACACACGTATAAAACCCGCCATCTTGTTCAGTTACACTTTTGATGAGCAAGTTACTTCCAGCCAGCAACGAGTACTTTTTGGACCTGAAACAATTAAAGTTGTCTACTGTTAAGAATTGAAGAACAGATCTTCCAAGAGATACGCATATTTGTTCACAGAACCCAACTTGAGGTTGCTCAATTGCTTTGTTCACCATTTTAACAGAGGTGTTAATCAGTTTAAAATGTGTGCGAGTCTGAACCTTCTCTTTAGGTATCGAGTCAAAACTAACTTTGAACTGCAGTTAAAGAGATAGCGAATAGGAACTTGGAATTTTAACTTTTTTGCAATTTACGGAATAGCTCACGTTTCAAAAATGTTGATCTTGTGCGAGTGTCATCTATACCTGATCAGTCATAGTTTTGCTCAATGCATTGTACTGAAAATGGTCGACATGAAAATGCTATTCTGGGAGTGACTACAACAGGAATGGTTGAATTGGTCTCTTTTTAAACTCAGGTCCCTATAAGCTACATCTTTGTCATGCATAGATCATTTAATTAGACTATACATAGTGTATATGCTTGCACCAAATGAATTGTAAGGAGTCCGGTAGAGCCATTTCCAGCCTTTGCAATAGCATTTGCAATCACTGTTTCTTAGGGTGCTGAATTGACAAATCTTCTAGAGTTTTTTGAGGATGTAACTAGTAGAGTGGATAAAAGAGAACCAGCGGATGTGGTGTATTTAGACCTTCAAAAGGCTTTTGACAAAGTCCCACACAAGAGATTATTGTGCAAACTTAAGGCACATGTTATTGGGGGTAATGTATCGACGTGGATAGAGAACTGGTTGGCAGACAGGAAACAGAGAGTAGGAATAAACGGGTCCTTTTCAGAAGGGCAGGCAGTGACTAGTGGGGTGCCACAAGGTTCAGTGCTGGGACCCCAGCTATTTACAATATACATTAATGATTTGGACAAAGGAATTGAATGTAATATCTCCAAGTTTTCAGATGACACTAAGCTGGGTGGCAGTGTGAGCTGTGAGGAGGATGCCAAGAGGCTGCAGGGGAACTTGGACAGGTTAGGTGAATGGGAAAATGCATGGGATGCAGTATAATGTGGATAAATGTGAGGTTATCCACTTTGGTGGCAAAAACAGGAAGGCAGATTATTATCTGAATGGTGACAGATTAGTAAAAGGGGAGGTGCAACGAGACCTGGGTGTCATGGTACATCAGTCACTGAAGGTAGGCATGCAGGTACAGCAGGCAGTAAAGAAAGCAAATGGCATGCTGGCCTTCATAGCGAGATGATTTGAGTATAGGAGCAGGGAGGTCTTACTACAGTGGTACAGGGCCTTGGTGAGACCACACCTTGAGTATTGTGTGCAGTTTTGGTCTCCTAATCTGAGGGAGGACATGCTTGCTATTGAGGGAGTGCAGCGAAGGTTCACCAGACTGATTTCCGGGATGGCAGGACTGACATATGAAGAAAGATTGGATCAGCTAGGCTTATACTCACTGGAATTTAGAAGAATGTCGGGTGATCTCATAGAAACATATAAAATTATGATTGGACTGGACAAGTTAAATGCAGGAAGAATGTTCTTGATGTTGGGGAAGTCCAGAACCAGGGGTCACAGTCTAAGGATAAGGAGTAAGCCATATAGGACCGAGATGAGGAGAAACTTTTCCACCCAGAGAGTGGTGAACCTGTGGAATTCTCTACCACAGAAAGTTGTTGAACCCAGTTCATTGGATAAAATTCAAGAGGGATTAGATGTGGCTCTTACGGCTAAAGGGATCAAGGGGTATGGAGAGAAGGCGGGAGTGGAGTACTGAAGTTTCATGATCAGCCATGATCATATTGAATGGCAGTGCAGGCTCAAAGGGCCGAATGGCCTACTCCTGCACCTATTTTCTATTTTCTATGTTAAGCAGTAAAAAGTCTCAAAATAGCCAAATGTTGTTACATCCATTGAAATGAATGCTCAACGACCATGTTTTACTTATCGAGCCTTCCAAGGTTGTAGTGACAGACTTCCATTCCTTTTTTTGAATTGATCCATTCTGATTGTCATTGGAATTGGCTTATTTTGTGGCTGTGCGGTAATATCTCAAGGGGTGCAGCTGGAGTAACGAGGATAAATGTCTAACAAATGTGATTATGTTAGTTGCCAGGAGCACAAAAAGGTTTTGAGAAATTGTACTATGGGAATCAATGGGCTCGTTGGAAATATCCAACGTTCTAGTACATGCTGTAGCAATCCTGGCTCAGTGTGAGGAAGCAGTGCACAGGTGAAGAAGATGGTGAAATGAATAGCAAGCTCAATATATCAAAACTGTTTGAACAGAAGCTGTCCTTTACTTGTTGTGGGGAGAGAACTACTAAAATGTGAAGTATGAAGTGGCCGTGTGATTTTATTTCTTTCAGACAGGTCCAAATAGTTTTTACTGATTTGGGGCCGTGAGAAAAACATAATAGACACAAGTACCTTGTCTGAACTATCTCATCCCCTTTCTTCCAAGTGATTGTAGGTGCTGGAAATCCAGAAACACAGCATTCCATCACTCCATCTCTTCCTTCCGGAACAGCCGTGTTTAGGGGTCGCTGAATGAACATTATTTGTCTGTGCACGCCAGGCTCTTTAAAGTGAGAAAGAGGAAAATTTAGCACCACGGTCACAGATATTACGTGAAAAGATGCAAAACTTTATTCTGAACAATACATAATCCAACCCAACCAAAGTGAACCTACTGTTTGAATCTCTGTAAATTAACTGTATTGGCATTTTTGTAACTCAAATCACACCTGAACACTATTAGGACACCTAACCACTTTTTCTGTTATTAATACATTTGCTCGGGATCTTATTTTTTTTAAATAATGAATTCCCAAAATACATTTCAGTGCAATGCTGAGGGAATGTTACACCATCAAAGGTACCAGTCTCTGAAGGAGACATTAACCTGAGACCTCTATGCCTGTTCTGGTGGCTCAGGTGGATGTTAAAGGTCTATGGCATTGTTTGCAGAACAGCAGGGAGTTCTCCTCGTGTCCTCGCCAACATTCCTCCCTCAACCAACACCGTCAAAGACAGAATATTTGTCATTCATCTCATTGTGTTTGTGGGAATCTCGCAATGTCCAAAGTATTCCAGGTTTGTTTGACCCAGTCTGAATGGGGTTGAAGTATGACATAGGATAGAAATTGTGTGAACGCCAAGAGTATAATTCTGCTGGAATCTAGGGTGGAACCCAGATCCGCCTGGTTTCCACCGCACTGATAACTTGGCAGGAATTTGTGACCTTGGTGTGGGCAAGGTGCTTCTAATCTCAGCCCCAACTGTATTGTTCCAGCACTTTGGGGACATTTCTGGGTGTTGTCATTGGGCTTCCTCAGGAATTCCACTCAACATCCCTCAGTGAGGCCCAGCAGGACCCATGTCTGCTGAGAGGCAGGTACAGGTTCCATTTTAGGCCAAGTAAAGGCCCCAGCAAATCAGAACGAATGGTAATCAATCCCAGAGCAATGATTACCAGCACTAAGTTGTTCCTCCACCTTTTAGAGGTGCCATCTGAGATTTGCTGCTTCAATGGAGCAGGCATCCCAAAAGGTGCAGAGGTTCTGCCACATTGCATTTCCACCAGCTCAAATGGTTCTGCGTGATCTCTGCTCTCATATTTTTCATTCTTTAGTTTTATAGGTATGCTGTTTCTCCAAAGAAGATTGATAAAATCAAATCCTAATTGAAGAGCGAGTATCACTGTCAGGTCACTTTTGTAAGATTTAATCTTTGTAAATAATTATGACTAACTTTAAAAATCTTGTTTTATTTATAATTATATTTCTTCATCTGAAATTATAGATTTCTGAAGGCTGGTGTTTCCACCCATTAACTGTAAATGGGTAAGAAAAATAACCTAATGAATGATGTCACCATTGGGAGAACTGAGAGCATCTCTGAACTAATTGTAGTAACCTTTTGATTTTAAAAGGTATATTGAAAATGACGTTTATGCCTGAAGATAAATTTTGATCCACATACAGATGTTTCTATTCCTGATTTATTTCTACAGGACTAAATTTTATCCGAGTAATTAACAAGTCAGTTTCCACTGCAGTAATCTAAAGTGGCTTTTTGTCTTTCTGTCTGCATTGTTAATTACTTCTTAATGACCCATAGCGACATAGCAAAAGCTCACACTTAATTGACTAAACACACAAGGTGAGAATATGATGAGATATGTTCTACTTCAAGAGTATATATGTCACTGCAATTATTTTTGCTCATGTTTAAAATAGTGGTAATCCTGGAGCATAAGATAATTGGAAAAAGAATCAGAGAGGAGAATGTTGTACACAGCGAATTGTTCTGATCTGGAATACACTGCCTGGACGCAGGTTCAATAGTAACTTTCAAAAAGGAATTGGTGATATACTTGTAATGGAACATTGCAGAGCTATGGGGAAAGAACAGCAGTGTTAGAACTAACTGAATAGCCCTTTTAAAGTCCCGGCACAGGCACGATGGGCCGAATGGCCTCCTTCTGCGTTGTATGATTCTAGGGTTCCAAGATTATGATCCTTAAATAATTAAAACAATACCCCACATAATGAATTCCTGGATAAGCTTGAGGATCATATGTACAATAACAATCTAGCAAACAGCAGTGAGCATGGATTAAGAAGGGGAGATCCTGCCTGGCCAACCTTTTCGATTTCTTTCAGGAGTTGGCAAGCCCAGTGGACAGTGGTAAGCCCTGTCATGCAGTTTACTTTGACCTCCAAACAGCATTTGGCAAAGTTCCACACAAAAGGTTATTAATTAAAAATGTTTAAACTGTGGGGAATCAGGGTCAACCCTAGGAATGCACAAGAGTTATGTCGGAGTAGGAGAAGTAATGAATTGGTGTCTCAGGACTGAGTACTGGAACCACTACTTGTTCTAATTTACATAAATGACCTGGATTCAGAAGCTCAATGCAAAGTGGTCAAATTGGCAGATGATACAAAGCAAGAAGGGGTAATGGAATTGGAAGAGGAAGCACAGAAAATACAGAATGAACTGGGCACGATATATAAATGGGCAGAACAATGTCAGAGGAATTTTAATGCAAACCAATGTAAAGTTCTGCACATAGAAAGAAAAATTGACAACATGTTTTACTCCATGAATGGTGTTGAAATATATAATGATGAAGCTGTATGACACCGAGAAGCCTTAGGAGACGCAACACTAAATTTGTCCAACCAATGCAGAGGAACAATCAACAAAATCAATAGGATGCTGAACCTCTTGGAAAAACAGTAGAATACAGTATCAGTCAGAAGAGGTAATGATCAATCTTTATTGTGTTCTGTTCTGACCACACCAGTTACGGTCACTGGAGGCAGTGCAGAAAAGAGCTGCAAGGATGATTCCCAGTGTCGGGAGTCTGAGTTATGAAAGGAAACTGGAGAAGCATGGGGGCCAAAATTGCCCCGCGCCCCGATTGGGGACGGTAACCATCTGGGCCAGGATTTTTAATCGCCCCGCCTGGAAGGCCCGCCCCCAATTGACTAGAATAGACTGGCAAATGATACTTGATGTGTTGATAGGCAATGGCAAACATTTAAAGATCACATGGATGAACTTCAACAATTGTACATCCCTGTCTGGAGTAAAAATAAAACGGGGAAGGTGGCTTAACCGTGGCTAACAAGGGAAATTAAGGATAATGTTAAATCCAAGGAAGAGGCATATAAATTAGCCAGAAAAAGCAGCAAACCTGAGGACTGGGAGAATTTTAGAATTCAGCAGAGGAGGATAAAGAGTTTAATTAGGAGGGGGAAAATAGAATATAAGAGGAAGCTTGCTGGGAACATAACACCTGACTGCAAAAGCTTCGATAGATACGCGAAGAGAAAAAGATTAGTGAAGACAAACGTAGGTCCCTTGCAGTCAGAATCAGGTGAATTTATAATGGGGAACAAAGAAATGGCAGACCAGTTGAACAAATACTTTGGTTCTGTTTTCACGAAGGAAAACACAAATAACTTCCTGGAAATACTAGGGGACCGAGGGTCTAGTGAGAAGGAGGAACTGAAGGAAATCTTTATTAGGCGGGAAATTGTGTTCGGGAAATTGATGGGATTGAAGGCCAATAAATCCCCAGGGCCTGATAGTCTGCATCCCAGAGTACTGAAGGAAGTGGCCCTAGAAATAGTGGATGCATTGGTGATAATTTTCCAATAGTCTATCGACTCTGGATCAGTCCCTATGGACTGGAGGGCAGCTAATGTAACACCACTTTTTAAAAAAGGAGGGAGAGAGAAAATGAGGAATTATAGACTGGTTAGCCTGACATCAGCAGTGGGGAAAATGTTGGAATCAATTATTAAAGATGATATAGAAGCGCATTTGGAAAGCAGTGACAGGATCGGTCCAAGTCAGCATGAATTTATGAAAGGGGAATTATGCTTGACAAATCTTCAAAGGAGTACTGAGGTGAATGATCAGCCATGATCTTATTGAATGGTGGTGCAGGCTCGAAGGGCCGAATGGCCTATTTCTGCACCTATGTTTCTATGATTCTAGAATGTTTTGAGGATGTAACTAGTAGAGTGGACAAAGGAGAACGAGTGGATGTGGTGTATTTGGACTTTCAAAAGAATTTTGACAAGATCCCACACAAGAGATTGGTGTGCAAAATTGAAGCGCATGTTATTGGGGGTAATGTACTGACGTGGACAGAGAACTGGTTGGCAGACAGGAATCAGAGAGTCGGGATAAATGGATCCTTTTCAGAAAGGCAGGCAGTGACTAGTGGGGTGCTGCAGGGCTCAGTGCTGGGACCCCAACTATTTACAATATACATCAACGATTTAGATGAAGGAATTGAGTAATATTTCCAAGTTTGCAGATGACATTAAGCTGGGTGGCGGTATGAGCTGTGAGGTGGATGCTAAGAGGCTGCAGAGTGACTTGGGCAGGTTAGGTAAATGGGCAAATGCATGGCAGATGCAATATAGTGTGGATAAATGTGAGGTTATCCACTTTGATAGCAAAAACACAAAGGCAGATTATGTGAATGGCGGCAGATTAGGAAAAGGGGAGGTGCAACGAGACCTGGGTGTCATGGTACATCAGTCTTTGAAAGTTGGCATGCAGGTACAGGAGGCGGTGGAGAAGGCAAATGGCATGTTGGCCTTCATAGCGTGGGGATTTGAGTATAGGAGCAGGGAGGTCTTACTGCAGTTGTACAGGGCCTTAGTGATGCCTCACCTGGAATATTGTGTTCAGTTTTGGTCTCCTAATCTGAGGAAGGACATTCTTGCTATTGAGGGAGTGCAGCAAAGGTTCACCAGACTGATTCCCGGGATGGCAGGACTGACATATGAGGAGAGACTGGATCGACTGGGCCTGTATTCACTGGAGTTTAGAAGGATGAGAGGGGATCTCATAGAAAGACATAAAATTGTGACAGGACTGGACAGGTTAGATGCAGGAAGAATGTTCCCGATGTTGGGGAAGTCCAGAACCAGGGGTCATAGTCTAAGGATAAGGGATAAGCCATTTAGGACTGAGATGAGGAGAAACTTCTTCACTCAGAGAGTTGTTAACCTGTGGAATTCTCTACCGCAGAGTGTTGTTGATGCCAGGTCATTGGATATATTCAAGAGGGAGTTAGATATGGCCCTTACGGCTAAAGGGATCAAGGGGTATGGAGAGAAAGCAGAAAAGAGGTACTGAGGTGAATGACCAGCCATGATCTTATTGAATGGTGGTGCAGGCGCGAAGGGCCGAATGGCCTACTCTTGCACCTATTTTCTATGTTTCTATGGAATTGAGCACATGCGCCCCTCCAAAGAAGCCGAATGCTGTCTCCGGTGCTCCGTTTCCTTGGAACAGCGCTCCCAGGGTGGGAACCCAACAGCCATGGAACATCCACGTAGCGATGACGCGCTACAACGCCCCTCCCCTTCAGTTAAAGGGGAGAGCCGCTGTGCACTCTGTCGGTCCTTAAGTGGCCAGCCATGGGGCCACTAGGGACGCGATCGATCGGGCCAGTGGCCCGGCACCCATAACGGAGTGCCAGGATTCATGATGGCGGCTGATCGATGCGAGTACTACCATTGTCGGGCCAACGTAAGAATCGACCAAAAAAATAAAAGACAGCCGGGGCGCTAAATGCCTCCCCTTTAAGGGGCGCCCCAGCGGCGGACGTCCGCCAGCTTCACGATCGGCCTGCCGCAGCCTCGCAACCCACAGGGCAATTTCTCTTGAGCGGCGCAAAGAAGTCGACGGGAGTGGTATGGGGTCAGCGTGTCGGCCCGGGGCATTAATCGCGGAGCATGGTACTACCGGGCCAGCACCCCCAAACCTCCGGAGCAATTTCCCGGGAGATGCTATCAACCCCCCTCACCTGGTGAAAACACCACTGTGCCCCGTTAGCGCCCCCCGGAGGCACCAACCGGGCTATAAAAAGGGGCAATTTCGGTCCCATGGACCTTTCAGCTTGGAAAGGAGGCACCTGAGGAATGATCTTATCGAGGTATGTAAGATTGTTAAGGATATAAAAATACTAACCCAGAATATTACTTTAAATTAAAATGTGAGAGAAGAAATATTTGACACAGCTTCAAACCAGTGTAGGATACTCTTAGAACAGACATCAGGACATTCTTCTTCATGCGATCACTAAGTGGAATAAATGTCCAGATGCAATAGTGGAGGAACAAATCTCTGGACTTAGTTATCAAACAATTGCATGCTACAACGGAGTTTCTACACCCTGCCCCATCTTTCGCCTCTCTGTGCTCACTGCCGCATATCCGCCCCCATTATGAGCGACTTCCGGACCGGCGAAAAAAAAAAGCTAAAGAGCGGAATTTCATTCAAGCTTCACACAGGTAAGAAGATGGTTTATTTAATCTTTTCTTTGCTTATAAATGTTTATTCAGATTGGATTTATTTGTATAATATTTGTAGAAGTATAAATAAGGATTTATTGTAGAATTTAATGACTTCCCTTCCCCCCGCCCCTCCCCCCCCAACCAGTTCTGGACGCCTAATTTGTAACCTGCGCCTGATTTTTTAATGTGTAGAACAGGTTTCTCAGTTCTACAAAAATCTTCACTTGCTCCATTCTAACTTAGTTTGGAGTACGTTTTCACTGTGGAAACTTTGAAATCAGGCATCAGTGGCCGGACATGTCCCCTTTTGAAGAAAAAATTCTGTTCCAAAGTAGAACTGTTCTACCTGACTAGAACCGCAGAAAAAAAAATGTGGAGAATTGCGATTTCTAAGATAGTCCGTTCTCCACCAGTTGCTCCTAAAAATCAGGCGCAAATCATGTGGAAACTTGGGCCTGAGAAACTGGATATGTGGGCCCCATTTCCAGCGGTGGGCAATTTCAGCCCCCATATCTCTTGATTCCCCTGGAGTCCCAAAATCTATCTATCTCAGCCTTGAAGATACTCAATGACTCAGCATCCACAGCCGTTTGGGGTAGAGAATTCTAAAGATTTGCAACCCTCTGTCAGCTTTGGCTCAGTCAGAAGGTTGTGGGTTCAAGTCCCACTCGAGAGACTGGAGCACAAAAATCTAGGCTGACACTCCAGTGCAGTACTGAGGGACAGCTGCACTGTCAGAGGTGCAGTCTTTTGGATGACACATTAAACTGACTCGTCTGCTCTCTCAGATGGGCATAAAAGATCCCATGTCCCCCTGGACAATATTTAACCCTCAACCAACATCACTAAAACAGATTATCTGGTCATTATCACATTGCTGTTTGTGGGACCTTGCTGTGTGCAAATTATCTGCTGATGTCCCACATTACAATAGTGACTCCACTTCAAAAAGTATTTTGTTGGCTGCAAAGCACTTTGGGACGATCGGTGGTCAAGAAAAGCACTATATAAATGCAAGAACTTTCTTTCTTTCTCTGAGTGAAGAAATTTCAGCCCCCTTATCCTGAGATTATGTCCCCTCGTTCTAGACTCTCCAGCCAGGGGAAACAACCTCTCAGCATCAATCCTGTCAATCCCCCTCAGAACCTCACATGCTTCAACGAGATCACCTCTCATTCTTCTAAACTCCAGAGAGTATAGGCCCAATTTACTAAATTGCTCCTCATATGACAACACTCTCATCCCAGGAATCAATCTCGTGAACCTTCGTTGCTCTGCTGCTAAGGCAAGTATGTCCTTCTTTAGATAAGGAGGCCAAAACTGTACACCGTACTCCAGGTGCGGTCTCACCAAAGCCCTGTACAGTTGTAGCAAGACTTCCTTTCTCTTGTATTACAACCCCCTTACAATAAAGGCTAACATGCCATTTGCTTTCCTAATTGCTTGCTGTACCTGCAAGCTAACTCTCTGTGTTTGCTGTGCGAGGACACCTAAATCTCTCTGAACATCAACATTTACTGAAGGGATTCCCTTTTCCTGATGTCATTCATCAGCATTTCATAATGTCACAGAAAAGCAAGATCTACATGCTATAAATGGGATTTCTACCTCACTTTCGGTGCAGTAATGCCAGTGGAACGGGAGCAGCTCCAATAAATTTCCTGGTCTATTACCTTTAATCAGTATTTGCAAAGAATGAACAAAACAGCACGACATGAATAAAATATGACAATAAGTGCAGAAATATCTCCTTTTATAGCCTTTAAGCTTATGGGACAAATCACAATAACATAGTTCTGCCTTTAGAATTAAAATAAATGTTACATTTTGAACATTTGTATTGCATTTCCAGTTTAGATTTGAAAAGGAAAAAAACTATTACCATGGTAAAAGAGTCAATGCACCATAGGCCTGACCAGGCCACCCCTCTGCACAGCTCCATATTTCTTATTTGTTCCATAGCACAGACACAGGCAGGGAGGGACAGGGACAGTGGAAACATGCTTTGGCCTCATGCATCAATGCAAATTGTCCATCTTCCCCAGCACCTGCAGCCAAATGTGCTGAAACTGCTGTGCCAGGATGGGAAGTTAGCATGTGGGCCTAAAAATTCATCCATGCTCGAGCACGAAACTGCCTTCTAATTCTCCAATATGGCGGGCAGGATGTGCTACAGCTTTCTGGCTAGAATAACAAGAAAGAAGAAAGACTTGCATTTATATAGTGCTTTTCACAACCACTGGATGTCTCAAAGCGCTTTACAGCCAATGAAGTACTTTTTTGAACTGTAGTCACTGTTGTAATGTAGGAAACGTGGCAGCCAATTTGCACACAGCAAGCTCCCACAAACAGCAATGTGATAATGACCAGATAATCTGTTTTTTGTTCTGTTGATTGAGGGATAGACATTGGCCAGGACACCAGGGATAACTCCTCTGCTCTTCATGTTCTAGTGCCATTGGATCTTTTACGTCCACCTGAGAGAGCAGACGGGGCCTCGGTTTAAAGTCTCATCTGAAAGACGGCACCTCCAACAGTGCAGCACTCCCTCAGCACTGCATTGGAGTGTCATGGATTTATAGAAATTTACAGCACGGAAGGAGACCATTTCAGCCCATGGTGTCCAGCCTAATCCCACCTTCCACCACTAGGTCCATAGCCCTGCAGGTTACGGCACTTCAAGTGCACATCCAAGTAGTTTTTAAATGTGGTGAGGGATTCTGCCTCTATCACCCTTTCAGGCAGTGAGTTCCAGACTCCCACAACCCTCTGGGTGAAGAAATTTCCCCTCATATCTCCTCTAAACCTTCTACCAATTACTTTAAATGTTTGCGCCCTGGTTGTTGACCCCTATGCTAAGGGAAATAGGGCCTAGTTATCCACTACATCCAGGCCCCTCATAATTTTATACACCTCAAAGAGGTCCCCCTTCAACCTCTTCTGTTCCAAGGAAAACAAACCCAGTCTATCCAATCTGTCCTCATGGCTAAGATTCTCCTCTCCTGGCGACATCCTTGTAAATCTCCTCTGTACTCTCTCCAGTGCAATCACATCCTTCCTGTAATGCGGTGACCAGAACTGCACGCAGTACTCCAGCCGCGACCCAACTAGTGGTTTATACAGTTCAAGCATAACCCACCTGCTCTTGAATTGTATGCCTCAGCTAATAAAGGCTAGCATTCTGTATGCCTTCTTAACCACCTTATCTACCTATCCTGCTACCTTCAGGGATCTGTGGACATGCACGCCAAGGTCCCTTTGTCCTGCTACACTTCTCAGTGTCCAACCATTTAATGTATATTCCATTTCCTGGTTAGCCCTCCCCAAATGCATTACCTCACACTTCTCCAGATTAAATTCCATTTGTCACTGTTCTGCCCACCTGACCAGTTGATTTATATCTTCCTGCAGTCTATCAGCCTAGAGTTTGTGTGCTCAAGTCCTTGTAGTGGGACTTAAACCCACAACCTTCTGACTCAGAGACAAGCGTGCTACCCACTGAGCCACATTTGCTCATTTATATGCTGCGCCCACCATATTGTATAATGCAGTTGAGCTTGCAGCAGGAGCCCATGTTGGGAACATTTTATGAACAGAATTATTTATTTACATTCAGGTTCTGCACATCTTGCAGTACCCGTTTCCGATATTCGAATATCCCAGCACTTCAATCACCAGCTGCTGAACTCGCGCAGCACAATGTGGCTAACTGACTGGAATGGCCCCATAATTATCTGATTACCAGTGCAGCCTTCGGCCACCTGAGGAAAAGAGTGTTTGAAGACCAGGCCCTCAAATCTGCCACCAAGCTCATGGTCTACAGGGCTGTAGTAATACCTGCCCTCCTGTATGGCTCAGAGATATAGACCATGTACAGTCGGCACCTCAAGTTGCTGGAGAAATACCACCTTTGGCTTGTTTGCAGTGAAGGAGTTCCGAGTACAACGCTTGCTTTGGAACGCAGGTTGAAACGATGTCACCGCACGATCTAACAAATCTCCTGGGAGAACAGATGCACCAACATTAGCGTCCTCAACCAGGCCAACATCCCCAGCATTGAAGCACTGACCACACTTGGCAGGTCACATTGTTTGCATGCCAGACACAATACTCCCAAAGCAAGCGCTCTACTTGGAACTCCTCTACGGCAAATGAGCCAAAGGTGGGGAGAAGAAACATTACAAGGACACCTTCAAAGCCTCCCTGATAAAGTGGAACATCCCCACTGACACCTGCGAGTCCCTGGCCAGGGACGGCCCTAAGTGGAGGAAATGCATCCGGGAGGGCGCCGAGCACCTCGAGTTTCATCGCCGAGAGCATGCAGAAATCAAGCACAGGCAGCGGAAAGAGCATGCGGCAGACCAGTCCCATCCACCCCTTCCCTCAATGACTCTCTGCCCCACCTGTGACAGGGACTGTGGTGACTGTTCAGCCACCTAAGGACTCATTTTAAGAGTGGAATCAAGTCTTCCTCAATTCTGAGGGACTGCCTATGATGACCTGATTGTGAAGCTAGGAGGAGCAGGAGTGAATCTCCCAATCCCAAATCCAAACAGTGCGGGACACTGCCAGCTGCCTCTATACCTCCCCGCCGATCACTGCCGCTACCCATCCCTGGTCTACCAATACCCTTTGTTCACACACCGTTTCCCCTCGCGACATCCCACCGGCCCGAGACGCGATTTCTACCTCACCCCGAGACCCATGCCTGAATTTCTAGGCCGTGATCTCCAACGGCAAGCTGCCTGATAAAGCTGGTTCTGTTTGGAGGAAAGGAAAAATGTGCGGGAGTTGTTTTAAGGGAGATTTCGTTCAAGGAACAGCCTGAGTCATAAAATGGATGCAGATTAGGAAGATCGTTCTCTTCATCCTAGTTCACCCATTAAGAAAGTACGTACAACCGCTCCCTCACAACATCAGCTGCTTCTTAAATGCTTCTATCTGGAGCAATTCTAGTGCGTTGCACATCCCTCAATTTATGAACCCAGTTATGTGTTCTGAATAGCATTTTTCCAAATGACAGAGATCATTTAAGACACAGCAGGACAGCCTTCAGTATATCTGACAACCCGCAATGCCAGATTGGCTCACCCACTTCAGGAGCTGTCACATTATCCCAACATGAAGGGGTATTTATGATCCATCAAATAAACCATCAGGGACACACACGGAACAAATTAGTTTCAGGCGAAGAAGCCTGTCCTTTTACAGGTTTCTCTACATAAAGGGATGTATCTAAGAATATATATATAACGACCTATGATTTATATATAACATCCTATGGGTCAATTAGCAACAAAGAGATGGATTTTTGATGACAACAATTTTGGTTAAGAGCATGTCATTTGGCTGAGAAGTCAAAGAATAAACTGTAATACGAGCAACTTTATCTCTGCACTGGGATTCAGGTTACCTCGGGCTTTGGGTTCGGATGTAGAATGTCGTAAACTTGAATCCAAATCTAAAGTAGGAATAAACTGGGCTGCTATGATTAGTGCATTAGATCAAGAGGATGAACACAGCAACCACCTCAAGGGAATAATTCAAAGTTTTTGTTGTGCTTGAAAAAATATAATTATCCATTAATTTCAATTAAGCAACATAAATAAAAACAACAAAATGGGAATTAAATGCAAAAAATATTGAGTTGTCAGATAATTTGAATTAAGTGATTTTTAATGAAGACTGTAGATACTCACGAGCAAACTGCCAGGAAATCAGACACATATCCATTGTCAGACCTGCAAGGTTAGATCCCAGACCAAATATGGGCACATACCAATTAAGACAATCAGACATATATCCATTTAAAAAAAAATATTTATTCTCAGGTTGTGGACATTGCTACCAAGGCAGGCATTTACTGTCTGATAGGTCCTTACTATACAGTATAAATGCACACGAGGCCCATGCTTGAGAGAAGGTCAGTCTGTGACCTGTCCTTTATTCCTTAGCACTCCCAGTGATGAAGGTGGGTGGAGCTTCCCCTTTTGGACCTGAAGGCCCAGGTAAGGAGTCTCTCCCACCTAGTGGTCATTGTTCTCACAGTGTACAACTTAGGTCAGATTGTACATGGGTTACAATGCTGGTTGAATACATGACATCACCTCCCCCGCAAAGTCTTATTGGGATCACAGGTTGAGTCTCTCTGGTGGTTTACGCTCTCTTGTAGAGCGCCTGAGTTGGGGCTCCGGTTGTTGGGCGCTGGCATGAGTGTCTGCTGTTTGCGGTGCCTCAGGCCTGTCCAGGCTGCCCACAGTGATTGGGCTCTCCTCCCTTTGGTTCCGGTGTTTGGTCACCTGTGGTGGAGTGAACTCTACATCGTGTTCTTCCTCTGCTTCTTCTATGGGGTTGCTGAACCTCCTTTTTGTTTGATCCACGTGTTTGCGGCAGATTTGTCCATTGGTAAGTTTAACTACGAGAATCCTATTCCCCTCTTTGGCAATCACAGTGCCTGCGAGTCATTTGGGCCCTGCAGCGTAGTTGAGGACAAAAACAGGATCATTTACATCAATACATCACACCCTCGCATTCCTGTCATGGTAGTCACATTGTGACTGACGCCTGCTCTCGACAATTTCTTTCATGGTGGGATAACCAGATTTTGAGCATCCTTTTCATTAGCAGCTCTGCGGGTGGAACCCCTGTGAGCGAGTGTGGTCGGGATCTATAGGCCAACAGGAGGCATGATAAGCGTCTTTGTAGGGAACCCCCTTGGATTCTGAGCATCCCCTATTTGATTATCTGCACTGCTTGTTCTGCCTAGCCGTTTGAGGACGGCTTGAACGGTGCCATTCTAACATGGTTAATTCCATTGCCTGCCATGAAGTCCTGGAATTCAGTGCTTGTGAAGCACGGGCCATTGTCGCTGACCAAGACGTCCGGTAGACCGTGGGTGGCGAACATTGCCCGTAGACTTTCTACCGTGGCAGAGGATGTGCTTGAATTTAAAATGTCACACTCGATCCATTTGGAGTAGGCGTCTACTACAACCAAAAACATTTTCCCCATGAAAGGACCTGCATAGTCCACATGGATGCGTGACCAAGGCATGGCGGGCCATGGCCAGGGGCTAAGGGGGACTTCCCTGGGCGCATTGCCCAGCTGGGTACACGTGTTGCACCTGCGAACACAAAGTTCCAGATCTGCGTCTATCCCTGGTCACCAAACCTGTGACATGGCAATTGCCTTCATCGTGACAATGCCCGGGTGCTCATTGTGGAGTTCTCTGATGAACACCTCTCTGCCCATCTGGGGCATGACTACGCGGTTTCCCCACAGTAGGCAATCGGCCTGAATCGAGAGTTCATCCCTGCGCCTGTGAAATGGTTTAAATTTCTCAGGGCATGCCCTGTACGTTGCTGCACAGTCCCCATTCAGGACACATTTCTTGACTAGAGACAATAGCGGGTCTCTATTTGTCCAGACTTTAATCTGACGGGCTGTCACGGGTGAGCCTTCGCTTCCGAAAGCTTCAACAGCCATGACCATCTCAGCAGCATGCTCGGTAGCCCCTTCAGTGGTGGCTAGCGGGAGCCTGCTGAGTGCATCGGCGCAGTTTTCGGTGCCCGGTCTGTGCTGAATTGTATAGTCATAGGCGGCTAACGTGAGTGCCCATCTCTGTATGCGGGCCGATGCGTTTGCATTTATGGCCTTGTTGTCGGCCAAAAGGAATGTTAGGGGTTTGTGATCTGTCTCCAGCTCAAATTTCCTGCCAAACAGGTACTGGTGCATTTTCTTTACAGCATATACACATGCGAGCGCCTCCTTTTCTACCATCCCGTAACCCCTTTCTGCCTGGGACAGACTCCTGGAGGCATAAGCTACCGACTGTAACTGACCCTTGACATTGACATGCTGCAACACACACCCGACACCATAGGATGACGCATCGCACGTTAACACAAGTTTCTTACATGGGTCGTATAGTGTTAACAGAGTGTTGGAACATAACAAATTGCGTGCTTTATTAAAAGCCCTTTCCTGGCTGTCCCCCCAGACCCATTTGCGACCATTGCAAAGGGGCACGTGTAGCGGCTCTAGCAGCATGCTCAATTTGGGAAGAAAGTTACCAAAATAGTTCAGGAGCCCCAGGAACGAACACAGCTCCGTCGCGTTACGGGTTCTGGGTGCTCTCTGGATCGCTTCCATCTTGGACGCAGTAGGGCTGATCCCGTCTGCTGCTAACCTCATTCCCAGGAATTCTACCTCTGGAGCTAGGAAGACGCACTTCGCCTTTTTCAGTCGCAGCCCTACCCGGTCCAGTCTGCGTAGCACCTCCTCCAGGTTGTGGAGGTGTTCTTCAGTATCGTAATCCGTGATGAGGATGTCGTCCTGAAAAACCACCGTCCCTGGAATTGACTTGAGGAGGCTTTCCATATTTCGTTGGAAGATCGCGGCAGCCGAGCGAATCCCGAACGGACAGCTGTTGTACTCAAACAACCCTTTGTGTGTCGTGATGGTAGTCAGCTTCTTCGACTCACTCGCCAGCTCCTTGGTCATGTAAGCTGAGGTCAGGTCCAATTTTGAAAAAAGTTTTCCACCGGATAGCGTCGCAAAGAGGTCCTCTGCTCTCGGTAGTGGGTACTGGTCTTGGAGTGGCACCCGATTGATGGTGGCCTTGTAATCACCACATATCCTGACCGACCCATCCGCCTTGAGCACCGGCACAATCGGGCTCGCCCAGTCACTGAATTCGACTGGCGAGATGATGCCTTCCCTCAGCAGGCGGTCCAATTCGCCTTCTATCTTTTCCCACATCATGTATGGCACCGCTCTGGCCTTGTGGTGTACTGGCCTGGCGTCCGGGTTTATGTGAATCACTACCTTGGCCCCCATGAAAGTGCCAATGCCGGGTTGAAATAGTGAGTCAAATTTGTTCAGGATCTGTGAGCATGATACTCGCTCCACAGAGGAAATTGCATTGACATCGCCCCATTTCCAGTTCATGACAGCAAGCCAACTCCTCCCCAATAGTGTGGGACCATCCCCTGGGACAATCCAGAGTGGCAACCTGTTCTCCGAACCTTTGTGGGTCACACCTACCGTGGCGCTGCCTGGCACCGGAATGATCTGCTTTGTGTAAGTCCGTAGCTGTGCGTCAATCGGCGATAATTTTGGCCTCCTGGCCTTGGATGCCCACAACTTTTCGAACTGTTTGATACCCATCAGAGACTGGCTGGCCCCCATGTCTAGCTCCATTGATACTGGGATGCCATTGAGGAGCACTTTCATCATTATCAGTGGCATCCTGGTGTATACTATATACGTGCTCCACATGAACTTGCTGAACTTCAGCTTCCAGCGATTTCCCCCAGCGTTAATTTCTGCAACTTCTGTAGGTATTTTGCTCATCTCTGCAAACTCCGGCTGAGTGTGTGCCTCCACGCCTCCAACATGAGCTGTTGTTGGAAACAAAAGGTCCCTTGCCAGTCGATCGTCCCTGACTGCCCCTGTTATTGTCCTTGAGTGCGCCATTAACAGGTGTTGATGGCCCCATTACTGGCCGCATTGTCCCTTGCAATGGCGTGAATCGCTGTTCAGCTTGCCATTGTCTCTGTCGAACTCCCCCTCTGGGTTCGACTACATGTTGGGGCATGCCCGATTGCCCCTGTCTGCCTGGAGAACTGTGTGCTGCTTTAACAATGTTGAATCTCTGTCCCAACCATTCCTTAACACAGTAACTCTTGTCTGTTCTGCTAGTGGCCATGCTCGCGTGGTTTAAATACCAGTTTCTCGTCGCCATTGATAGGTCCTTACTATACGGTATAAATGCACACGAGGCCCATGCTTGAGAGAAGGTCAGTCTGTGACCTGTCCTTTATTCCTTAGCACTCCCAGTGATGAAGGTGGGTGGAGCTTCCCCTTTTATACCTGAAGGCCCAGGTTAGGAATGTCTCCCACCTAGCGGTTATTGTTCTCACAGTGTACAACTTAGGTCAGTTTATACATGGGTTACAATGCTGGTTGAATACATGACACTGCCCATCTCTCGTTGACCTGAGAAGGTACTAGTGATACTACGGCTTGAACTAAAATTCTTTGCAGCTGCTTTTTGATTCAACTGAGTGGCTTGCTGGGTCACTACAAAGTCAACCACATTACTGTGGGACTATAGTCACATACAGGCCAGGCCAGGTAAGGACAGCAGGTTTCTTTCTCCACAGGAACATTAGTGAAACAATTGTTTTTTTTTAAAGACAATCGGACAGCTTCATGGTCACTTTTACGGATATCAGCTTTTTTTACAAAAAAAACTAAATTCAAATTCTTAAACATGTCATGGTGGCAGCTTATCATTAGTGCTCTGGACTACTAGTCCAGTCACAAATCCACTACACTGTCGTTGAACCAAGGTCTCATCTGCCTGTTCAGGTGGACATTAACAGGGTAAAATTAGATGCAAAGACATCCAGTTTAGGCAGCCAAGTCCCTGTGCCAGAAATGCGTAGGAAATTCATCCAACATCATATTGATTCAGATGCTGTTGAGGTTCCACTGGCCTCCGCCTAAATAGGGATTAGGCCTCTTGAATCTGTTAATAAGCGACTTAGCACTTGTTTTAGGACCCAAGTTATAAATTGGCTTGCCCTGAACTCATTGGGTCTGCTGTATTCAGGATTATCTGGTTGACTTGAGGCCGAATCAGCGGTCCTGAAAAGGATTGCCGGAGGCTGCAACCCTAAAGGTAAGTTTAAAAAAAATACTTACCTTAATGTGGAGTCGCGAGGAGCAGGAGTGTTTCTCCTGGCTCCAAATTAAAACTGTTGTTGGTCACCGATTGTCCCCACTGCCGATCACCTCCTCGCCTCAGACCAAGAAAACATCATTATCCATGAAGTGGTGTGTCGGGCTTGGAAACCTCACTTTGAAAATCAGTAATAACTTTCAAAAGAAAACTTCTGTTTAAAGCAGCCAGAGTAAGGCCCAGGAAATCTAACTCTGTGATTGGTCTTTTTAAATGTTCTGTATAAAATGCTTAATATAAAACGCGAAAGCTGTAAATACTGACTTCCTGTAATATTGTAAGAACTCCTGCAGACTCCTGCTTAAAATGCGTAAGGTTAATCTGTGCTAAATGATGAGAAACCCCTGTAGAGAAATCCCATCACAAGAGATGCAAGAAACATTTTTTGGAAATGTAAAACCACACAAGCTGTAATCAGAAGAGAAACTCCAACAAAATGTAAACACCGATACTGACTAAACCCTTGTGGAAATGTAAACACCGATACTGAACATAGTGAGGTCCATGATAGCACTAGACTATGGACAATAGGCAAGTTTCCGAAGTGCTAAATGCATGCTCAAAAAAGATAGATCATCAATGCAGCAAAGGAAGGATTCGATGGGTGGCAGGTAGCCATGGAAACAACACCTGAGAAAAGGCAAGGATAAATCTCTCAGACCACTGAACAGCAGCCCGCAGTAGTCGGAGAGGGGTGGCCTGATCAGTCATCAGAAATTGTACTCCACGAACCCGTCAGACCACTGGGTCGATCATGAGTCCGCAGAGAAACTGAGGCAGAGATTCAGCAAAGATGAGTGGGAACACGACTATCGTCAAGGAAGGGTGACCTGGTCAGTCATCAGAAGACGCGCATCACGACACGTCAACGGACCACTGGGTCAATCGTGAGCACACAGGGAACTGAGGAACTGGTAACTATAACATAGCTTAGCAGCTCAAGGGAAAGACTGATAGGTGTAATGTTGATAACAGGTTGATCAGACTCAGTAAATACTGCCATGCACAGTGGGAACTATACTTATTGGTAGCTTGTCATTGTTTCCCAGAGTCGAACTCTGAGAAGTAGCTGGTAGAGTTAACTAATTGTTCTTGCCCGCTGCAAATTAATCCGAGACAAAACCGTCGTCCTGCTGGTGGATTTTAAGTCCAGTGGCAGGGTGACCATCAAGCAAACTGCTCTCACCTGGATGGTGCCCGTTGTTGTTGTGGCTGCAGCCATCCAGGCAAGCGGCGAGTACTCCTTCGTGCTCCTGACTTGAGCCTTGTAGATGGTGGAGAGACTTTGAGGAGTCAGGGTACATTAACCTAGTTGGTATGGTAGTAGACTAGTAACCTAGAGGTTGTGATTCAAATTACATCATGGCAAGTTGTCATATTAAATTCAATAAATCTAGCAATTGTGGCCTGGCACCAGAAACAACCCAATTGGTTCATGAATGTCCTTTAAGGAAGATAGCCTGCCACCTCTAACTGGTTTGCGTTGCACATGACTCCAGTCTTAATGCCCTCTGAAGTAGCCTAGTAAGCCACTCAGTTGTTAACAATGACTACCAAGTTCAAAAATAAGTGAACAAAAATTAGACGGACCTAGTAACAGGTATCACATCAGTACAAGACTTATATATTCTCAGCCCAGTTCAACCCTGGCCAAGCCCTCCTCAACAACATCTGGGGACTGGTCAAGCAGCATTTGGGAGTGAAAGATCTTGTGGTACGGTTTGAAAAAGAACAGGCAGTTCTCTGAATGTCCCAACCAACATTCTTCCCTCCACCAACACCACAAAACAAATTAATGTATACCCATTGCTGTTCACAGAATAATGTGCGATACTGGCTGCAGCATTTGCCAGGTAATAATAGTCACAGCATTTCAAAGTAAGTCATTGTACGTGAAGTGCTTTAAGATATTTCTGAGAAATGTGATAAGGGTTCGGTAAATGCTTGTCTTTCTTTTTTTTACCCAATTGCTTATTTGTTTTTATGAGACTGACAAGCGAATCAGATAGATACCCACCAAGCACTACAGTGAGATTACTCAGAATCAGATCTGTCTGAAAGTAAATCAGACTGTCAGTCATTCACAATCTTTATCAATCACCATAGAACTGGGCACATATTCTACTGGACCTTCAGAGAGACACATACACGTCAATTCTGAGACTGCCAAAGAACCAGGCATGTACCCAGTGCAAATTGTGAGGAGGACACAAAGAGTCTGCAAAGAGATATAGATAGGTTAACAGAGTGGGCAAAAATTTGGCAGATGGAGTATAATGTGAAGTATAATGGGAAAATGTGAAGTTATCCACTTTGGTAGGAAGAATAGAAAAGCAAAATATTATTTAAATGGAGAGATACTACAGAATGCTGCAGTACAGAGGGATCTGGGTGTCCTCGTACGTGAAACACAAAAAAGTTAGCATGCAGGTACAGTAAGTAACATCAAACAGCAGGCCCAGTAATCCAATATCTGACAGGTCCACAGTATTCCATGGCACTGTTGACAATTGACCATCCAGCTAGTTCATTAATGGGATCTGGAAGGGTAGACCTGTCCCTGGTGGCTGGAATTTTTCCCACTCAATTCCAGGTAACCCTGCAAGCCAAATATCTAACGGGCAGACTGATCCCTGCTGGACAAGCAGCAAAAAGCTTACCAATGCTCTGTTTATGTAAATTGTCTGGATTTAGCTGGTTGGACTATATCAATGCCTAGGGTCCCGACTGACTTGCTTCTTCATGAAGTGTCCCTATGGGAAGGGCGTAACAGGCAAACAGAAATTTTACCTGAGTGGATTTCTCAGTACCCTGGTTTGGGAATCTTAAGCTTCTGTATGTGTCAGACATCTCACGAATCAAATTGAATGATTGAAACTATACCTATAAAACAAATCCAAATACCAACCTAATTTGAGCCACAAAATCACTGCTTAAATGCATTTGAAAACCAGAAACCTTTCATACAGAAAGCTATCAGCAGAATAATCTGCAATGATCAATAATCAGCTAGTTTTCTGCACTGTGAATCAGCCCGGCATTTGAAAGAATCCAACTCTAATCATTCGTGCAGCTTATAATATATTGTGCTAAGCCTACAACTTCAGTGTAGTTGTAATGAAATACTCGCAAAGAGATATTGGTTCAGAAAATCCAGCTTCTGTCAACACCTTCTTCAAAGGAAAATCCATATTCACAAATCCGCCTTTCAAATAATTTGCACCCATCTCAAAAATTGCCGCACCAAATTACCAATTATATTAAGATTGCTACAATGATTGTTACATTGAAATTGTCATCCTTTAAAGGCAATCCTCTCACCTCCAGATTTAAACTTTTCTTTCTGTTGTCACATTCTTGTTTTGTTGCTTCCACTATGGTCACAGCTCTTCTAATCTTTCCTCCCGTGTTCCTCCTAGGCAACAACTATGCCATCTTCGATGCTCATCCTCCTGCCTGCTGCATTCCTATCTACCAAAGTGGTTGCAGTCTCTATTACAGCCAATGGAACCACTCCACAGTGCATAGGATACCTCGCATCTGTGACATCAGGGAGCAACTGAGCAGCGAGGGAGACCAAACATGGTCTCTGTGGAGTTGACAAACTTGGTAATTTAAAAACAAAAACATGAGTTGGAAGTGAGAACACAGGTCTGCAAGAAGAAAAAAATGGGGGAATACTTTGACCAAAAGAAGTATTCCCCCGATTTTCCTTTCCCTTCTAGTCTGGAAGTTATCCTGTGCAATGTTATCATACAGATGTTAAGGGGGAGGTGGGGGGAGAACGGGGCGGTAGTGGGTCAGAAGATTATTGCAGAGCCTGGAGGGGCATTCCTGCTTCTCCCAGCCCGACAATTTTTTTTTAAACTGACATATTGGAAGAGGCTTCCATAGGTCCCTTTATGGCCTCTCAACATTTGTAGAAAAAGGACTGGAATTCTCCATGCATGCTGTGGCTCAGTGGGTAGCACATTTGCCTCTGAGTCAGAAGGTTGCAGGTTCAAGTCCCACTCCAGGGACTTGAGCACATGAATCTGGGCTGACACCCTGGTGCAGTGCTGAGGGAGCACTGCATTGTTGGAGTTGTCATCTTTCAGATGAGATGTTAAACCGAGGCCCTGTCTGCCTTGGCAGGTGAACGTAAAAGATCCCATGGCACTATTTCGAAGAAGAACAGGGAAGTTATCCCTGGTGTCCAAGCTCAATTAACATAACAAACAGAGATTATCTGGTCATTATTGCTATATATGTATATTTGTATTTACTCTGTGTCCCAGTGGAAATGCAAGAAGAGATAAAGCCGTTCCAGCGGCGTAAAGATGAAATGTCTATACAGGCAGATTGCCTTCTGTGCAATCGAGTAGTCGTCCCCAAGAAGGGCAGAGACACCTTCATCAATGACAGTACCCACCCAGGCATCGTAATGATGAAAGCAATAGCCAGATCCCACGTGTGGTGGCCCGGTATCGATGCGGACTTAGAGTCCTGCATTCACAGATGTAACACATGCTTGCAGTTAAGCAATGTACCCAGGGAGGCGCCGCTAAGTTTATGGTCTTGGCCCTCCAAACCGTGGTCTAGGGTACATGCAAGCCCGTTCTTGGGTAAAATGTACCTTGTGGTTGTAGACTCGTACTCCAAGTGGATTGAATGTGAGATAATGTCGGCTAGCACGCCCGCTGCCACTTCTGAAAGCCTGCGGGCCATGTTTGCCACACACGGCCTACCCAATGTCCTGGTGAGCGACAACGGGCCATGTTTACCAGTGCCGAGTTCAAAGAATTCATGACCCAGAGTGGGATCAAACATGTCACATCTGCCCCATTTAAACCAGCGTCCAATGGTCAGGCAGAGAGAGCAGTGCAAACCATCAAGCAAGGCTTGAAGAGGGTAACTGAAGGCTCACTGCAGACTCACCTATCCCGAGTACTGCTTAGCTACTGCACAAGACCCCACTCACCTCACTGGGATCCCACCTGCTGAACTGCTCATGAAAAGAGCACTTAAGACAAGGCTCTCGTTAGTTCACCCTGATCTACATGAACAGGTAGAGAACAGGCGGCTTCAACAAAGTGATAGCGCAAATGTGTCACGCGAGATTGAAATCAATGATCCTGTATTTGTATTAAATTATGGAAAAGGTCCCAAGTGGCTTCCCAGCACTGTCATGGCCAAAGAGGGGAGCAGGGTGTTTCCGGTAAAACATTCATAGAAACATAGAAACATAGAAAATAGGTGCAGGAGTAGGCCATTTGGCCCTTCTAGCCTGCACCGCCATTCAATGAGTTCATGGCTGAACATGCAACTTCAGTACCCCATTCCTGCTTTCTCGCCATATCCCTTGATCCCCCGAGTAGTAAGGACTTCATCTAACTCCTTTTTGAATATATTTAGTGAATTGGCCTCAACAACTTTCTGTGGTAGAGAATTCCACAGGTTCACCACTCTCTGGGTGAAGAAGTTTCTCTTTATCTCGGTCCTAAATGGCTTACCCCTTATCCTTCGATCCCTTGGGACTCCTTGGGACCCCTTATCTTTTCAAATGGACTCATTCACCGGAAACACTTGGACCAAATCAAACTCAGATTCACGGACTATCCTGAGCAACCCACCTTGGACCCTACCTTTTTTGATCCCCCAACATACACACCAGTGGCAACTGGCACCACGGTTGACCACGAAGCAGAACCCATCATCCACAGCAGTCCAGCAGGGCCTAACACACCAGGAAGCCCAGCAAGGCCAGCTGCACAGCAGCCCAGCGAGGGCCCAACAAATGATTCAACAATACCAGCTTTCACACCGAGACAATCAACCAGGGCAAGAAGGGCCCCAGATCGACTCACATTGTAAATAGTTACACTATTGACTTTGGGGGGGGGGTGGGGGCAGGGGACCCCACCCCCCCCAAAGTCAATAGTGTTATATATGTATACTTGTATTTACTCTGTACAGTCACCAGAGGGCTCATCCCCTGGAGTCCCAAGGGATCCCATAATCCCTTGGGAGCACAGGTATTTAAAGAGGTTTCACAGGTTGGAGAGGCACTCTGGAGGCCTGCAATAAAAGACTAAGGTCACACTTTACTTTGAGCTCACAGTGTTCAGTCTGACTCTTTCTCCATACACAACAATTATCACATTGCTGTTTGTGGGAGCTTGCTGTGCACAAGTTGACTGTCGCGTTTCCCACATTACTATACTCCAAAAGTACTTCATTGGCTGTGAAGCACTTTGAAACATCCGGTGGATGTGAAAGGTGCTATATAAATGCAGGCCTTTCTTTCTTTTGCTAATTTTTCCTTGAAAGTTGCAAACCTGCAACAAACCTAGGGCCTCAATTTGCATATCTAAACAGCCTCCCCCCTGTTTTGGGCAGGGTTGCTGGCTGCCCATTTGAAGGCCTTCCTGAAAGTTCACAAGGTCCCCAACTAGACTTTCAACTGCTGGTCATACATTTTTCAGGCTGGCAGTGGAAAGTCTCCTCCGGTGTTGTTTACATTCTTGTGGAGAAAAAGCCAGTGTTAATTTGAATTCTTAAAGTTATAATTGATGAACGCAAAGAGTACAAACCAAAAGGAGAGGCTCATATGACAGCAATATTTTATTTGCAGCACGGTCAGAGACAAAATGTCTCTATTACACTAGCAATCAGAAGCAAAATTGATAAGGTAATGAGTGAAGGAAAGGTGAATATCAGGGCGCCGAACCACTGAAATAACCTTTACCCTACTAGCTGTAATTTTGAGAGTGATTTAACACGGTAAAAATTCACTAGCATTACATTGGTGAGCCAGCAAGGATTTAGCATCCAGCTGCCAAGATTGACAAAATGGTCAATATTCCTATTGATTCTGTTTGTCAAGCCCTTCACGATAATACAACCTCAACCTTTACACATCTCATGTTTAAGAATTAAAAGAATAATCTTAAATGACTCGAGGTGCTTGGGTGCCAAAACAACATAAGAAATTAAGGATTGGAAAGGGCAATCAGCTCATTAAGGTTATCTCTCAGGACACAAGCTGATCATTTCAGTTCTCCTTGCCCAAGCACCATTTATAGTATACTGTCTTTCTACATTAGTCCTCCCAAAGTGCATCACTTCACACTTCTCCATATTGAACTCCATCTGCCATGTTTCTGCCCATTTCACCATCCTGTCTATATCATCTTGAAGCCTATAATTATCCTCATCATTATCTATTATTTTGCCAAGTTTCGTATCATCTGCAAACTTTATAATGCTGCTCCCTACACCCGAGTCTAGGTCATTTATGAAAATTGCAGAGTCTTCTTCTTAGGCAGTCCCCCGGAGTCGAGGATAACTTGTTTCCACACAAATATGAGTTCCAAGGTGACTGATGAGACCAATACGGAATCTACAGTCTCTGTCACATGTAGGGCAGGCAGTGGATGAAGGGACGGGTGGGTGGGGTGCTTGGGTTGTCATGTGCTGCTTCCGCTGATTGTGCTTGGCTTCCGTGTGCTCCCGGCAAAGAGACTCGAAGTGTTTGGCGCCTTCTCGAATGTTTCTCCTCCACTTTGAGCGGTCTTGGGCCAGGGATTCCCAGGTATCGGTGGGGATGTTGCACTTTTTCAAGGAGGATTTGAAGGTGTCCTTGAAGCACTTTCTCTGCCCACCTGGGACTCGCTTGCCGCGTCGGAGCTCGGAATACAGCACTTGTTTCGGGAGTCTAGTGTCAGGCATGCGGACAATGTGGCCCATCCATTGGAGCTGTTCGAGTGTGGTCAATGCTTTGATGCTGGGGATGTTGGCCTGAGTGAGAACACTGATGTTGGTGCTCCTATTCTGCCAATGGATTTGCAAGATTTTGCAGAGGCAGCATTGGTGGTACTTCTCCAGTGCTTTGAAATGCCTACTGTACATAGTCCATGTCTCTGAGGCATATAGGTGGGCGGGTATCACTACTGCTCTCTAGACCATGAGCTTGATGCCAGGTTTGAAATCCTAGTCTTCAAACACTCTCTTCCTCAGGCAACCAAAGGTTGCACTGGCACACTGAAGGCGGTGTTGGACTTGGTCATCGATGCCTGTCCTTGTTGGCAGTAGCCTCCCAAGGTATGGAAAGTGATCCACATTGTCCAAGGTCTCATCATGGATCTTGATAATCAGTGATAGTAATGTGTGGCGGGAGCAGGTTGGTAGAGAACCTTTGTCTTACGGATGTTGAACGCAAGACCCAGACCCTTGTACACTTCGGTGAAGGTGTCGACAATGGTTTGGAGTTTGACCTCTGAGTGCACACAACTGCAAGCATCGTCTGCATACTGTAATTCAATGACAGAGGTTGGAACGACATTGAATCTGGACTGGAGGCGACGGAGGTTGAACAATTTCTCGTCTGTCCTCTTGTTTAGCTCCACTCCAGCGGGGAGCTTGTTGAGGGCGATATGGATAATTGCAGCAAGGAAGATTAAGAAGAGCATTGGTGCGATGACACAGCATTGCTTGACATTTGTATTGGGTCTGTGGTGGATCTGTTGGTAAGGATCACAGCTTGCATGTCATCGTAAAGCAAGCGGAGGATGGTGACAATTTTTTGAGGACAGCCGTATCGGAGAAGGACACTCCATAATCCCTCACAGTTGACAGAGTCGAAGGCCTTTGTGAGGTCAAAGAAGGCCATGTACAGAGGTTGATGCTACTCCCTAAATATTTCCTGGATTTGACGCGAGGTGAAGTAATGGACCCAAAACTGACTCTTGGGGAAATATCACTGCAAACCACCTCCCATTAACATTAATAAATCTTCTAAACAGTAGGAGATATTCTGGGGATATTATTTGGGGAGATTGACCACAGACTATGGATTCTATTTACTACAGTGATGGATAAAAAAGAAAGATATAGCACCTTTCACAACCACTGGACGTCCCAAAGTGCTTTACAGGCAATGAGGTACTTTAGAAGTATAGGGCCCAAGTTTCGGGCTGTGCCGGACCTGGACGCCTGTTTTTCGCGCCACAAAGTGTGCCTAAAAAAAACTCACCTATTCTCCGGCTCCCTGCAGGTCATCTGGAGCTGGGCGCGGCGCAGCACGAGCTGTGGGGGGGCGGAGCCAGGTCCCTGCGCTGAAAACAGTGCCGGGACCTCTGCACATCTGCAGTAGCTCCAGGCGCCCGAAACTGTGGGAGGGGCCCGAAGCACGCAGCCCCTAGCCCTGTCCGAATGGCCTCACTGGGGCTGCGCGGATAAGGTTCACCTCCCACCCGACCGGACCCAACCCGACTTGACTCCCACTCCCAGGACCGGATCCGACCCGACCCCCGCTCTCCCTACCCCGGCGACCCGACCTCCGCTCCCCCAATTCCCCCCCCACCCGGCAACCCGACCACCGCTTCCCCCCGGTGACCCAACCCGACCTCCTCTTCACCCCCCCCACCCCCCCGGCGACCCGACCTCCGCGACTCTTCCCCACCCCCCCCCCCCGGTGACCCGACCTCCGTGACCCTCTCTTTCCTCCCCCCCCCCGACCTCCGCGACTCTCTCTCTCCCCCCCCCCCGACCTCCGCGACTCTCTCTCTCCCCCCCACCGACCTCCTCTTCACCCCCCCCCCCCCCGGTGATCCGACCTCCGTGATCCTCTCTTTCCTCCCCCCCCCGACCTCCGCGACTCTCTCTCTCCCCCCCCCCCGACCTCCGCGACTCTCTCTCTCCCCCCCACCGACCTCCGCGACTCTCTCTCCCCCCCCACCGATCTCCGCGACTCTCTTTACCCCACCCCCCCAATCTCCGCGACCCCCCCCCCCCCCCAGATCCGGGACCCAAGACCCGATGCCACCTACCTGTAAATCCAGCCCGAAATCTTGGGCCCGGCCGTTCACTCTCCTCTCCTTCCCTCCCTCCCCCCTAACCCCACCCCCTTCCCCCTCCCCCCTCACTCTCCTTCTCCCCCTCCCCCACCTCCCCTCCCCTCGTTGTCAGAAACACAGACACTGACAGACAGAGAGTGAGAGATACAGACAGAGAGATAGAGACACTGACAGAGACACACTGGGGGGGCCGTCCCAGGACACTGTTGGAGGACTCCCGGTGCTGCAGTCAGTGAGTAGAAAATGTTTTATTTATTGATTTTTAATGTTTTTTATTTTTTATTAATTTTTTTTGATTGATTTATTGGTTGATCTATTGATGTATTTATCATTTATTATTGATGATGACTCTTTATTTGTAAAACTGAAGTGTTTAATGTTTGTAAACTTCCCTTTAAACAACCCCCCCCCCCCATTCCCTACGCCTGATCTGTAACCTACGTCTGATTTTCAAAGTGTAGACAAGGTTTTTCTGAGCGTACAAAAATTTACACATACTCCAATCTAAGTTAGTTTGGAGTAAGTTTTCACCGCCTAAACTTTCGAAACGGGTGTAAGTGGCCGGACACGCCCCCTTTTGAAATAAAAATCTGTTCCAAACTGAAACTGTTCTAACTGACTAGAACTGGAGCAAACTAAATGCCGAGAATTGCAATTTCTAAGATACTCAATTCTAAACCAGTTGCTCCAAAAAAACAGGAGCAACTCAGGCCGAAACTTGGCCCTATAGTCACTGTTGTAATGTAAGACACACGGCAGCCAATTTGCACACAGCAAGCTCCCACAAACAGCAATGTGATAACTGCCAGATAACATGATGTTGATTGAGGGATAAATATTGACCAAGACACCGGGGAGAACTCCCCTGCTCCTTTTTGAACTAGTGCCTTTGGATCTTTTATGTCCACCTGAGAAAGCAGACGGGGCCTCGGTTTAATGTCTCATCCAAAAGTCGGCACCTCTGACAGTGCAGCACTCCCTAAGTACTGCACTGTAGTGTCAGCCTAGATAGGAGGGGAATGAAAGGAATTGAACAAATGTTTCATGTCTTGAAGATGAGCTGAGGTATACTTAAGGAACTCCTGAGCAACTCTGCCTTAAAAGAACTTGCAGAAACGTTCTAAATTTTGATCGAGTGATTTCTAAATGGTACCATGTGGATATGCTTCCTGCATCATTCTAATGTTCTCTGTATAAACAGAGAAAAGCTGCATCTGAATTGGGATAGAGGATGCATAAAGAGATCTTATGAGTATAATCAATAGAAAGAACACATTTCCACCAGCAGGATTCATTTTCACACCTGAAGTAAGAAATACCTTTGGAGAGAAGAATAAGCGGGTCAGAAAATGGTCCAGAAATTGTTGGAATGGCACATCATGATTAGTAATATGAACAGGACTTTTTTTCTTACCCTTCAGATCACACAATATTTGCAGCAAAAATTGCTGGAAATGTGAATTGATAACGGCATGGCAAAGTTAACGTCGCATATGGGACCTCATGAATGTCATGCCCAGCAGTTTATCTCCTTAACCAATTAAAGTTAAGGTTAGAGAAATAACTAGTGAATGGCAGAGAAAGAAATAGGGTGAATTAGATTCAATTTAGATACAGAAAGAGAGAGAGTGAATCGAGAGAGAGAGAGAGAGAGAGAGAGAGAGAGAGCAAAAAGAGACAGAAAGGAAAAATAAGAAAACAATTAAAAAGAACAAGCAGAAGAAACACAGAAACAAAGAAAATAGGTGCAACAGCAGCTCATTCGGCCCTTCGAGCCTGCACCGCTATTCAATATGATCATGGCTGAACATTCAACCTCAGTACCCCACACCAGCCTTCTCTCCATACCCCCTGATCCCTTTAGCTGTAAGGGCCACATCTAACTCCCTTTTGAATATGTCCAACGAACTGGACTCAACAACTTTCTGCATTAGAGAATTCCACAGGTTCACAACTCTCTGGATGAAAAAGTTTCTCCTCATCTCGGTCCTATATGGCTTACCCCTTATCCTTAGACTGTGTCCTCTGGTGCTGGACTTCCTCAACATCAGGAACATTCTTCCTGCATCGAACTTGTCCAGTCCCGTCAGAATTTTATACGTTTCTATGAGATCCCCTCTCATTCTTCTAAATTCCAACGAGTATAAGCCTATCTGATCCAGTCTTTCCTCATATGTCAGTCCTACCATTCCGGGCATCAGTCTGGTGAACCTTCGCTGCACTCCCTCAATAGCAAGCAAGTCCTTCCTCAGATTAGGAGACCAAAACTGCACACAATACTCAAGGTGTGGTCTCACCAAGGCCCTGTACAACTGCAGCAATAAATCCCTGCTCCTATACTCAAATCCTCTCGCTTTGAAGGCTAACATGCCATTTGCTTTCTTTACTGCCTGCGGTACTGCATGCCTACCTTCAATGACTGATGTACCATGACACCCAGGTCTTGTTGCACCTCCCCTTTTCCTAATCTGTCACCATTCAGATAATAATCTGCCTTCCTGTTTTTGCCACAAAAGTGGATAACCTCACATTTATCCACATTATTCTGCATCTGCCATGCATTTGCCCATTCACCTAACCTGTCCAAGTCCCCCTGCAGCCTCCGAGCATCCTCCTCACAGCTCACACTGCCACCCAGCTTAGTGTCATCTGCAAACTTGGAGATATCACATTCAATTCCTTCGTCTAAATCATTAATGCATATTGTAAATATCTGGGGTCCCAGCACTGAACCCTGCGGCACCCCATTAGTCACTGCCTGCCATTCAGAAAAGGACCAGTTTATTCCCACTCTTTGCTTCCTGTCTGCCAACCACTTCTCTATCCACGTCAATACATTACCCCCAATACCATGTGCCTTAATTTTGCACACTAATCTCTTGTGTGGGACCTTGTCAAAAGCCTTTTGAAAGTCCAAATACACCACATCTACTGATTCTCCCTTATCCACTCTACTAGTTACATCCTCAAAAAACTCTAGAAGATTTGTCAAGCATGATTTCCCTTTCATAAATCCATGCTGACTTGGACCAATGCTGTCACTGCTTTCCAAATGCACTGCTATTGCATCTTTAATAATTGACTCCAGCATTTTCCCCATCACTGATGTCAGGTTAACTGGTCTATAATTCCCTGTTTTCTCTCTCCCTCCTTTTTTAAAAAGTGGGGTTACATTAGCTGCCCTCCAATCCATAGGAACTGATCCAGAGTCCATGGAATGTTGGAAAATGACCAGCAATGCATCCACTATTTCTAGGGCCACTTCCTTAAGTACTCTGGGATGCAGACTATCAGACCCTGGGGATTTATCAGCCTTCAGTCCCTTCAATTTCCCTAATACCATTTCCTGACTAATAAGGATTTCCCTCAGTTCCCCCTTCTCGCTAGACCCTCGGTCCCCTAGTATTTTTGGGAGGTTATTCGTGTCTTCCTTAGTGAAGACAGAACCAAAGTATTTATTCAATTGGTCTGCCATTTCTTTGTTCCCCATTATGAATTCACCTGATTCTGATTGCAAGGGACCTACATTAGTCTTCACTAATCTTTTCTCTTCACATATCTATAGAAGCTTTTGCAGTCAGTTTTTATGTTCGCTGCAAGCTTACTCTCATATTCTATTTTCACCTTCTTAATTAAACGCTTAGTTCTCCTCTGCTGAATTCTAAATTTCTCCCAGTCCTAAGGTTTGCTGCTTTTTCTGGCCAATTTATATGCCTCTTCCTTGGATTTAACACTTTCCCTAATTTCCCTTGTTAGCCACCTTCCCTTTTTTATTTTTACGCCACAAATTGTTGTAGTTCATCCATGTGATCTTTAAATGTCTGCCATTGCCTATCCATTGTCAACACTTTAAGTATCATTCACCAGTCTATCCTAGCCAATTCACGTCTCATACCGTCGAAGTTTTCTTTCTTTAAGTTTAGGACCCTAGTCTCTGAATTAACTGTGTCACTCTCCATCTTAATGAAGAATTCTACCATATTATGGTTACTCTTCCCCAAGGGGCCTCACACGACCAGATTACTAATTAATCCTCTCTCATTACACATCACCAGTCTAGGATGGCCTGCTCTCTAGTTGGTTCCTCGACATATTAGTTGAGAAAACCATCCCTTCTACACTCCAGGAACTCCTCCTCCAGAGTATTGCTACCAGTTTGGTTAGCCCAATCAATATGTAGATTAAAGCCGCCCATGATAACTGATGTACCCTTATTGCACGCGTCCCTAATTTAAGAAGACAAGGTGTACAAAATGTGCAGAGGTTCTTACTCATATACTGTATCCTAAAATTATTCTCTGAAAGAAATCTAGCAAATTTGTATTTCAGTTTCAAAATGGCAATACTAACCACAAATCCTGGTACAGTCTAATAAGCAATGTTGTTGCCAATCATGGTTTTTAACCCAAATCCACTAATCGTAATCCTAACAGTAACCCCAACTACAATCCATAATCCTAACGGTTAACCCTAATCCTAAACGCTAACCCAATCCCTAACCCCTAACCCTATAATCATGGAATCATTGAATGCTTGCAGCACAGAAGGTGGCCATTCGGCCCATCGAGCTTGTGCCGGCTCTCTGCAAGAGCACTTAAACTAGTCCCACTCACCCACCCTTTCCCTATAGTCCTGCAAACCTATCCAATTCCCTTTTGAAAGCCGTGATTGAATCTGCCTCCACCATCCTTTCAGGTGGTGTATTCCAGATCGTAACCAGTCGCTGCGTAAAATGTTTTTCCTCATGTTGCCTTTGGTTCTTCTGCCTATCACCTTCAATCTGTGTCCTTCACTTCTCGACCCTTCCATTAATGGGAACAGTTTATCTCTATCTACTCTGTCGAGACCTCACATGATTTTGAACATCAAATCTCCCCTCAATCTTCTCTGCTCGAAAGAGAACAACCCCAGCTTCTCCAGTCTATCCATGCAACTGAAGTCCCCTATCCTTGGAACCATTCTTCTAAATCTTTTCTGCATCCCCTCTAAGGCCTTCACATCCTTCCTAATGTGCAGTGACCAGAATTGGACACAATACTCCAGTTGAGGCCAAACCAGTATTTTATATAGGTTCATCATAACTTCCTTGCTTTTGTACTCTATGCCTCTATTTATAAAGTCCAGGATCCCGTATGCTTTTTTAACCGCTTTCTCAGTCTGGTCTGCCACCTTCAATGATTTGTGCACATGGATCCCAGGACTCTCTGTTCCTGCAACCTCTTTAGGATTGTGCCCTTTAGTTTATAATTCTTCTCCTTGTTCTTCCTACCAAAATATATCACTTCACATTTCCCTGCATTAAATTTTATCTGCCATGTCTCTGCCCATCCCACCAGCCTGTCTATGTCCTCTTGAAGTCTATCATTATCCTCCTCACTGTTCACTATACTTCCAAGTTTTGTGTTATCTGCAAATTTTGAAATTGTGCCCTGTACACCCAAGTCCAAGTCATTAATATATATCAAGAAAAGCAGTGGTCCTAGTACTGACCCCTCGGGAACACCACTGTATACCTTCCTCCAGTCCGAAAAACAACCGTTCACCAATACTCTCTGTTTCCTGTCACTTAGCCAATTTCATATCCATGCTGCTACTATCTTCAAATTTTCTGGCAAGCCTATTATGTGGCACTTTATCAAACACCTTTTGGAAGTCCATATACACAACGTCAACAGCATTGCCCTCATCAACCTTCTCTGATACCTCATCAAAAAACTCAATCAAGTTAGTTAAACACGATTTGCTTTTAATAAATCTATGCTGGCTTTCCTTAATTAATCCATACTTGTCCAAGTCACTGTTAATTGTGTCCCGGATTATCATTTCTAAAAGCTTCCCCACTACCGAGGTTAAACTGACTGGCCTGTAGTTGCTGTATTTATCCTTACACCCTTTTTGAAGCAGGGTGTAACATTTGCAATTCACCAGTCCAATGGCACCAGCCTGGTACCTAAGGAGGATTGGAAGATTATGGCCAGTACCTCTGTAATTTCCACCCTTATTTGCCTTAGCATCCTAAGATGCATCCCTGGTGACTTATCTACTTTAAATACAGGTAGCCTTTTATGTACCTCCTTTTTTAATCAATTTTTAGCCCATCCAGTATCTCAAATACCACCATTGACTTTGACAGCATCTTCTTCTTCATAAAGACAGATGCAAATACTAATTTAGTACCACGGCCACGCTCTCTGCCTCCATGCATAGGTCTCCTTTTTGGTCCCTAATCGGCCCACCCCTCCTCTTGCTACCTGTTTATTATTTATATGATGGATCGGATTAGGCGATGGTCCGTCCAGCAGTCATCAGCTCCTGTCATGGCGCGGGTGATGCACACATCCTTGCGATCCCTGGCTCGGATGATGACATAGTAGAGCAGGTGCCAGTGTTTGGAGCGAGGGTGTTGCCACGATGCCTTATATTTGTCCCTCTGGCGGAACAGGGTGTTGGTGATGAGGAGTTCATGTTCTAGACATTTTGTCAGGTGTAGGGTACCGCTGGAGTTGGCTTTCCCTACCCCCTCTCTGCCAATCCCGCCACCCCAGAGGGCTGTGTCTTTGACGACCCTGGCATTAAAGTCACCCAGGAGGGATTCATTTGTCGCCCGTGGCGACGCGGGACAGGGATGTCTCGAGGTTGGAATAAAAATTCCTCTTTAGCCTCATCCATTGCATCGAGTGTTGGGGCATACGCACTGATGTCTGTGGCGCATTAGTTCCAGGATAGGGTAAGGCTAAGAATCATGAGGCATTCGTTAACCTCGCAGGGGGAGTCTTTGAGGCGGTCGACCAGTTCATTTTTGACGGCGAAGCCGACTCCATGAAGGCGGCGTTCTGTCTCTGATTTTCCTTTCCAGAAAAAGGTGTAACCTCCACCATGTTCCTTGAGCTGGCCTTCCCCTGCCCGCCGGGTCTCGCTTAGAGCGGCAATGTCAATGTCAAAACGTTTAAGTTCCCGGGCAACTATGGTGGTGCGGCATTCCGGCCTGTCGCTGTTGGAATTGTCCATGAGGGTCCCAATGTTCCAGGTCCCAAACTTTATGTTAACGGAGTGGAAGATGCCTGTGTGTGAGTTCTTTTAATGTGGGGGGGCCGCTGCACACCGGCAACCACACGGGTTTAGCTGAGCAAGGTCTTGGTCCAGTGGCAAGGGGGTCCAAGACAACTGGAGACCAGACACTGCTGTATAAGCCGAATTGCCTACGGCGAGGTGTTGGCAGCAAGCTCGGCGCCGAGTAGTGCCATTGATGGTAGATGGCCCGAGGCTTGGTTGGGGGGGCAGGCATTAGGAAGGTCAGCTGTCCACTGGGGTTCCGAGGGACGTTTTGGAAAGTTTTTTCCAAGGTTAAAAATGTCCCCAAAGGTTTCCAAGGTGTTTTAAAAGTTTAAGAGTTTAAAAGTATTTCCGAATTATTTTACAAAAAAGTTACACAGGTTTAATAAATAGATAAAGTTGATAAAGTTGATAAAAAAAAAGAGTCCAAAATGTAAATCAAGTTGTTTAAAAGTTAGAAAAATAAAGAAAAAAAGTTCTCCAAGTTGATTAAAATGTTAAAAGTTTTCCCAAATTGTTGAAGACGTTAAAAGTTGATTAAAAGTTTAAAAAACTGAGTCCCTTCAGCCGGTTCAGCGCCGGCCCCAGAGTCCCTTCGGCTGGTCAAACGCCGGCCACGGAGTCCCTTCGGCCGGTTCAGTGCCGGCCCCGGAGTCCCTTCGGCCGGTTCAGTGCCGGCCCCGGAGTCCCTTCGGCCGGTTCAGTGCCGGCCCCAGAGTCCCTTCGGCCGGTTCAGTGCTGACCCCAGAGTCCCTTCGGCCGGTTCAGTGCTGACCCCAGAGTCCCTTCGGCCGGTTCAGTGCTGACCCCAGAGTCCCTTCGGCCGGTTCAGTGCCGACCCCAGAGTCCCTTCGGCCGGTTCAGTGCCGGCCCCAGAGTCCCTTCGGCCGGTTCAGTGCTGACCCCAGAGTCCCTTCGGCCGGTTCAGTGCTGACCCCAGAGTCCCTTCGGCCGGTTCAGTGCTGACCCCAGAGTCCCTTCGGCCGGTTCAGTGCTGACCCCAGAGTCCCTTCGGCCGGTTCAGTGCTGACCCCAGAGTCCCTTCGGCCGGTTCAGTGCTGACCCCGGAGTCCCTTCGGCCGGTTCAGTGCCGGCCCCAGAGTCCCTTCGGCCGGTTCAGTGCTGACCCCAGAGTCCCTTCGGCCGGTTCAGTGCCGGCCCCAGAGTCCCTTCGGCCGGTTCAGTGCCGGCCCCAGAGTCCCTTCGGCCGGTTCAGTGCTGACCCCGGAGTCCCTTCGGCCGGTTCAGTGCCGGCCCCAGAGTCCCTTCGGCCGGTTCAGTGCCGGCCCCGGAGTCCCTTCGGCCGGTTCAGTGCTGACCCCAGAGTCCCTTCGGCCGGTTCAGTGCCGGCCCCAGAGTCCCTTCGGCCGGTTCAGTGCTGACCCCAGAGTCCCTTCGGCCGGTTCAGTGCCGGCCCCAGAGTCCCTTCGGCCGGTTCAGTGCCGGCCCCGGAGTCCCTTCGGCCGGTTCAGTGCCGGCCCCAGAGTCCCTTCGGCCGGTTCAGTGCCGGCCCCGGAGTCCCTTCGGCCGGTTCAGTGCCGGCCCCGGAGTCCCTTTGGCCGGTTGAACGCCGACCCCGGAGTCTCTTCGGCCGGTTCAGTGCCGGCCCCGGAGTCCCTTCGGCCGGTTCAGTGCCGGCCCCAGAGTCCCTTCGGCCGGTTCAGTGCCGGCCCCGGAGTCCCTTCGGCCGGTTCAGTGCTGACCCCGGAGTCCCTTCGGCCGGTTCAGTGCCGGCCCCGGAGTCCCTTCGGCCGGTTCAGTGCTGACCCCGGAGTCCCTTCGGCCGGTTCAGTGCCGGCCCCGGAGTCCCTTCGGCCGGTTCAGTGCCGGCCCCGGAGTCCCTTCGGCCGGTTGAACACCGACCCCGGAGTCTCTTCGGCCGGTTCAGTGCCGGCCCCGGAGTCCCTTCGGCCGGTTGAACGCTGGCCTTGGAATCCCTTTGGCCGGTTCGATGCCAGCCCCGGGCAGAATGTTTCAGTCGCTGCGGGAGTCCCAAGTCACGTGACTGCAGTATAGGGCAGGACACGGGCTGGAATCACCACCATACCTGCTCTCTCCCCTGCTCCCAGGCTGGGTCTGTCCTCCGCTCCTGAGCTGGGACTGTCCTCTGCTTCAAGACGGGGTCTGCCCTCTGCTCCTGGGCAGCCGGGATAGAAGTGGGCCGGTGCGGGGTCCTTTCTCAACAAACCCCCAAAAGCAGAAGGGACAGCAGAAGCAGTGCTGCAAAAAAGTCAATGTCGGGGCACTTAAAGACCCAGCTAAGAGAGCCCTATACAGCCAGCGCCTCACAGCTAACCTGGCGTGCCTTGATGACCCAGAGATGCTGAATGCCCACAGCGCTTGGTCTGCCCTCCAGCTCTCCATAACCAGTGCCTGTGAAGAGACACTTGGTCATTCAACCAGAAAACACCAGGTCTGGTTTGATGAAAATGATCAGGAGATTCAAGAAACATAGAAACATAGAAAATAGGTGCAGGAGTAGGCCATTCGGCCTTTCGAGCCTGCACCACTATTCAATAAGATCATGGCTGATCATTCACCTCACCACCACTTTCCAGCTTTCTCTCCATGCCCCTTGATCTCTTTAGCTATAAGGGCTACATCTAACTCCCTCTTGAATATTCAATGAACTGGCATCAACAACTCTCTGCGGTAGGGAATTCCATAGGTTAACAACTCTTTGAGTGAAGAAGTTTCTCCTCATCTCGGTCCTAAATGGCTTACCCCCTTATCCTAAGACTATGTCCCATGGTTCTGGACTTCCCCAACATCGGGAACATTCTTCCTGAATCTAACCTGTCCAGTCCCGTCAGAATTTTATATGTTTCTATGAGATCCCCTCTCATCCTTCTAAACTCCAGTGAATACAGGCACAGTCGAACCAGTTTTTCCTCATATGTCAGTCCTGCCATCCCGGGAATCAGTCTGGTGAACCTTCGCTGCACTCCCTCAATGGCAAGAATGTCCTTCCTCAGATTAGGAGACCAAAACTGAACACAATATTCCAGGTGAGGCCTCACTAAGGCCCTGTACAAATGCAGTAAGACCACCCTGCTCCTATACTCAATTCCCCTAGCTATGAAGGCCAACATACCATTTGACTTCTTCACCTACTGCTGTACCTGCATGCCAACTTTCAATGACTGATGTACCATGACACTCAGGTCTCATTGCACCTCCCCTTTTCCTAATCTGTCACCATTCAGATAATATTCTGCCTTCATGTTTTTGTCACCAAAGTGGATAACCTCACATTTATCCACATTATACTGTATCTGCCATACTTTTGCCCACTCGCCTAACCTGTCCAAATCACCCTGCAGCCTCTTAGCGTCCTCCTCACAGCTCACACCGCCACCCAGCTTAGTGTCATCTGCTAACTTGGAGATATTACATTCAATTCCTTTGTCTAAATCATTAATGTATATTGTAAATAGCTGGGGTCCCAGCACTGAACCTTGTGGTACCACACTAGTCACTGCCTGCCATTCTGAAAAGTACCCATTTATCCCCACTCTCTGTTTCCTGTCTGCCAACCAATTCTCTATCCATGTCAGTACATTACCCCCAATACCATGTGCTTTTATTTTGCACACTAATTTCTTGTGTGGGACCTTGTCAAAAGCCTTTTGAAAGTCTAAATACACCACATCCACTGGTTTTCCCTTGTCCACTCTACTAGTTACATCTTCAAAAAATTCCAGAAGATTTGTCAAGCATGATTTCCCTTTCATAAATCCATGCTGACTTGGACCGATCCTGTCACTGCTTTCCCAATGCGCTGCTATTTCATCTTTAATAATTGATTCCAACATATTCCCCACCACTGATGTCAGGTTAACCAGTCTATAATTACCCGTTTTCTCTCTCCCTCTTTTCTTAAAAAGTGGTGTTACATTATCTACCCTCCAATCCATAGGAACTGATCCAGAATCGATAGACTTTTGGAAAATGCTTACCAATGCATCCACTATTTCTCGTGCCACTTCCTTAAGTACTCTGGGATGCAGACTATCAGGCCCCGGGGATTTATCGGCCTTCAATCCTATCAATTTTCCGAACACAAGTTCCCGCCTAATAAGGATTTCCTTCAGTTCCTCCTTCTCACTGGACCCTCGGTCCCCTAGTATTTCCAGAAAGTTATTTGTGTCTTCCTTCATGAAGACAGAACCAAAGTATTTGTTCAACTGGTCTGCTATTTCTTTGTTCCCCATTATAAATTCATCTGAATCTGACTGCAAGGGACCGACAAAGATTTGTCTTCACTAATCTTTTTCTCTTCACATATCTATAGAAGCTTTTGCAGTCAGTTTTTATGTTCCCAGCAAGCTTCCTCTCTTACTCTATTTCCCCCTCCTAATTAAACCCTTTGTCCTCCTCTGCTGAATTATAAAATTCTCCCAGTCCTCAGGTTTGCTGCTAATAGATCGTAAGCACAGAGCATTTCTGAGCCTCAAGTCACAACCCAACTCGAGAGCTGCAAAGCAACGTTACAGATGACTCAAGGTTGAGGCCCAACAAAAAAAACGGGACCTAAAGAACAGGCGGTGGATGGAGAAAACACAGGAGATGCAACAACTGGCCGACAGCCATGATGTGTGAGGATTCTTCATTGCAGTCAAGATCACCTACGGTCCAAACTCCCAAGGCCCCACCTCACTGCTGCCCAAGAATGGGGAAACATTCATCAAGGATACCGAGGCTATCAGAGCCCGATGGAAGGAGCACTTTGAAGATTTCCTCAATCGAGACTCTGCCTTTGACTCGAGTGTCCTCAACTCCATCCTGCAACATGTGCCCCGCCACCACCTCAGTGAAACGCCAACTTTGCACAAGGTAGGCAAAGCCATAAAACAGTTCAATAACAACAAGGCTACGGGTGCGGATGGAATTCCTGCTGAAGCACTAAAGTATGGCGGGGAGGCGCTGTTGGCGCGGATACATGACCTCATCTCTCTCATTCGGTGGGAGGAGAGCATGCCGGGAGATCTCAGAAATGCAGTGATTGTGACCATCTTTAAAAAGGGGGACAAGTCCGACTGCGGCAACTACAGGGGAATCTCCTTGCTATCAGCCACTGGGAAGGTTGTCGCTAGAGTTCTCCTCAATCGCCTTCTCCCTGTGGCCGAGGAGCTCCTCCCGGAACCACAGTGCAGATTTCGCCCCTACGGGGAACAACAGACATGATTTTTGCAGCGCAACAGCTGCAGGAAAAATGCAGGGAGCATCGCCAGCCCTTATACATGGCCTTCTTTGACCTTACAAAGGCCTTTGACATGATCAATCATGAGCCGTGAGGGCTTATGGAGTGACCTCCTCCGTTTTGGATGCCCACAAAAGTTTGTCAACATCCTTCGCCTGCTCCACGGCAACATGCAGGCTGTGATCCTTACCAGCGGTTTCATTACAGGTCCAATCCACTTCTGGACCGGTGTCAAACAGGGCTGCGTCATCGCTCCAACTCTCTTCTCAATCTTCCTCGCTGCCATGCTCCACCTCACAGTCAACAAGCTCCCCGCTGGAGTGGAACTAAACCAATGGGAAGCTGTTTAACCTACGCCAGCTCCAGGCCAGGTCCAAGACCACCCCAACCTCTGTCGTTGAGCTGCAGTACGCGGACGACGCCTGCGTCTGCACACATTCTGAGGCTGAACCCCAGGCTATAGTTGATGTATTCACCGAGAAATATGAAAGCATGGGCCTTATGCTTACCATCCGTAAGACAAAGGTCCTCCACCAGCCTGTCCTCGCTGCACAGCACTGCCCCCCAGTCATCAAGATCCACGGCACGGCCCTCGACAACGTGGACCACTTCCCATTCCTTGGGAGCCTCTTACCAACAAAGGCAGACATTGATGCGGAGATTCAACATCGCCTCCAGTGCGCCAGTGCAGCCTTTGGCCGCCTGAGGAAAAGAGTGTTCGAAGACCAGGCCCTCAAATCCACCATCAAGCTCATGGTCTACAGGGCTGTAGTAATACCCGCCCTCCTGTATGGATCAGAGGCATGGACAATGTACAGAAGACACCTCAAGTCGTTGGAGATATATCACAAACGATGTCTCCGCAAGATCCTGCAAATCCCCTGGGAGGACAGACGCACCAACATCAGTGTCCTCGCCCAGGCTAACATCCCCAGCATTGAAGCGATGACCATACTCGATCAACTTCGCTGGGCAGGCCACATAGTTCGCAATCCAGACACGAGACTCCCTAAGCAATTGCTCTATGCGGAGCTCCTTCACGGCAAACGAGCCAAAGGTGGGCAGCGGAAATGTTACAAGGACACACTCAAAGCCTCCCTGGTAAAATGCGACATCACCACTGACACCTGGGAGACCCTGGCCGAAGACCACCCTAGGTGATGAAAGTGCATCCTGGAGGTCATTGAGCACTTTGAATCTCAACGCTGAAAGCGTGAAGAGGTCAGACACAGGCAGCGGAAGGAGCATGCAACAAATCACCCATCTTCCCCCGACAAATGCCTGTCCCACCTGTGGCAGTGTCTGTGGCTCTCGTATTGGACTGTTCAGCCACCAAAGGGCTCACTTTATGTTAGCTGCCAGTCGATTCTAAAATTAACCCCAATTCAAAACCCTAACACTAACCCTAAACCCACGCCCTAAATCTAACACGATAACCCCAGTCCTGAACCCCAACACCCGAACCACTAGCCCCAATCACTAACCCCATATAACCAATAAATCCTATAGGGAATTCAGGAGAAATCTCTTCACTCAAAGAGTGGTAAGAATGTGGAACTTGCTACCACATGGAATACTTGATGCGAATAGCATAGATGCATTTAAGGGGAAGCTAGATAAGTCCATGAGAGGGAAAGCAATAGAAGGCTAAGCTGATAGGTTTAGATGAAGAAGGCTGGGAGGAAACTCGTGTGGAGCATAAACGCCGGCATGGACCAGTTGGGCCAAATGGCCTTGCCTCAGCTCATCCACTGCCGAAGATCTCATCCATGCCTTTGTTACTTCTAGACTTGACTATTCCAACACACTTCTGGCTGGCCTCCCACATTCTACTCTACATAAACCAGAGGTGCCCATGTCCTAACTCACAAGTCCCACTCACCTATCATCCCTGTGCTCGCTGACCTACATTGGCTTCTGGTTAAGCAACACCTCGATTTCAAAATTCTCATCCTTATTTTCAAATCCCTCCATGGCCTCGCCACTCCCTATCTCTGTAATCTCCTCCAGCCCCGTGATGTCTGCGCTCCTCTAATTCTGCCCTCTTGAGCATCCTTGATTATAATCGCTCAACCATTGCTGGCCATGCCTTCTGTTGCCGAGGCCCCAAGCCCTGGAATTCCCTTCCTAAACCTATCCGCCTCTCTACCTCTCTTTCCGCCTTCAAGATGGTTCTTAAAACCTACCTGTCACCTGCCCTAATTTCCCCTTATGTGGCTCGATGTCAAACTTTTTGTCTCATACTGTTCCTGTGAAGTACCTTGGGACATTAAACTATGTTAAAGGTGCTATATAAGTACAAGTTGTTGTTGTTCTGTGTTATAGACTTGACGACGATGATGATGATGTAGCTTTGCACCTTGAAAACTATTGCCTTCTGACACGAACAGGAGAGTGGATTGCAAAACTAGCATATTATTACTGCACAGACAGATTTTTTTTGCAAGTTTTAAAAATCTCTATGAACAATTCACTACCTGGCGTACTGAGACGTCACAGCTTCATTTGTTCCCTTTCTGAGCCTCCAAGGCTCATGTTTCATGTTAGGAGCATAAATCACGTCATTAACAAAATCCTTACGACATGAAATACTTGCCCAAAATGGCATTAACCTCAGCAATTCTAGCAATTTCATGACATGCAATTAATTTCAATGAAGAGTCTCATGGCGAGGCTGCAATTCTTTTTCGGTTTTGTTGAGACTAACAGCGGAGCAGCGCAAATTGTCCAGCAATTTGTGGAGAATCAGAATTCATGATATGGCTATTCCACGCCACAAATTACTGAATTATTTTTTGCGAACTAATAATGCTGCCATTATTTTTCCAGCAATGTCTGGACCAACATTTAAAAAACATATTTTCCCTTCATTGAATTGGGGAATCTTGTTGTTGTTATTGTTTTAGGGACCTTGCTTTGGGCAAATTGGCATTTGCCTACATCATCATAGGCAGTCCCTTGAAGCGAGGATGACTTGCTTCCATGCCAAAAAGAGATGAGTTCACAGGTGTTTCAATGTTCCAGATCCCGAACTAAATCTTGAAGAATGGAAGATGCCTGTGCTTGGATTTTTTTAACGTGTGGTGGCCGTTGCACACCAGCCACCACACAGTCTTGACAGAGCTAGGCCTTTATCCAGTGGCAAGGGTTAACCAGGACGACTGGAGACCTGCTCTGCTGCACGGACCTAGCATGCACACATATCGCAGTGTGGGCTGGCCCGTGCTGCCCCTTGGCCCTCGCCTCTTCTGAGCCCCAAACTCACACATCTTCTTCGCCTACACAACAACAATGATTGCACTTCAAAAGTAATTCACTGGTTGCAAAGCACTTTGTGCAACCTAATGAGGTGAAAGAAGCTATATACAGTAAATGCATATTCTTTCTTAGAATTAAGTCATCACTACTGCTGTGGGCACATATGAGAAAATAGAAACATAGAAACATAGAAACATAGAAAATAGGTGCAGGAGTAGGCCATTCGGCCCTTCTAGCCATTCAATGAGTTCATGGCTGAACATGCAACTTCAGTACCCCATTCCTGCTTTCTCGCCATACCCCTTGATCCCCCTAGTAGTAAGGACTTCATCAAACTCCTTTTTGAATATATTTAGTGAATTGGCCTCAACAACTTTCTGTGGTAGAGAATTCCACAGGTTCACCACTCTCTGGGTGAAGAAGTTTCTCCTCATCTCGGTCCTAAATGGCTTACCCCTTATCCTTAGACTGTGACCCCTGATTCTGGACTTCGCCAACATTGGGAACATTCTTCCTGCATCTAACCTGTCTAAACCCATCAGAATTTTAAACGTTTCTATGAGGTCCCCTGTCATTCTTCTGAACTCCAGTGAATACAAGCCCAGTTAATCCAGTCTTTCTTGATAGGTCAGTCCCACCATCCCGGGAATCAGTCTGGTGAACCTTCGCTGCACTCCCTCAATAGCAAGAACGTCCTTCCTCAAGTTAGGAGACCAAAACTGTACACAATACTCCAGGTGTGGCCTCACCAAGGCCCTGTACAACTGTAGCAACACCTCCCTGCCCCTGTACTCAAATCCCCTCGCTATGAAGGCCAACATGCGATTTGCTTTGTTAACCGCCTGCTGTACCTGCATGCCAACCTTCAATAGCATTCCAACTTCTACTTGGTGGACCCATCCAAAAAACTGAGCAGTAAGAAAATAATGTTCAAAAATCCCTCTCCACATCACGGAGATGCCGAGAGATGCTGACCGTAAATGCTGGTCATACTTATGCAGTATTTAACTTTTCAGCACACACTCCAGGCAGTCTAATATATTTTTTTTATTCATTCAAGGGATGTGGACGTCACCAGCAAGGCCAGCATTTATTGTCCATCTCTAATTACCCTTGAGGCAACTGAGTGGCTTGCTAGGCCATTTGAGAGGCAGTTAAGAGTCAACCACATTGCTTTGGGTCTGGAGTCACATATAGGCCAGACAAGGATGGCAGATTTCCATCCCTAAAGGACATTAGTGAATCAGATGGGTAGGTTCACGGTCACCATTACTGACACTAGCTTCCAGATACATTCCAGACTTATTTAATTATTTGAATTTAAATTCCCCAGCTGCTGTGGGATTTGAACTCATGTCTCTGGATCATTGGTCCAAACCTCTGGATTACTAGTCCAGTAACATAACTACTATGCTACTGTTCTCGTTCACTATTCTCCTTTTGGTTTATAGAAACGTACTTGTGCATAATATTTTCTAACAGCACATTTTATGTCGCAACAGTGTTGCACATTCGGATTTCAGTATGTTTCTGGAATATTTTAACTTGAATATGCATCTCTTTTTGAACAGTTGAAAGATATAAATTAATGTTGGAAAAATTAAAAATGATGAAGGGTTTCAAAGTGAACATGTGCTAAGTAGCTTTCAACAGCAGCTCTGGACAACAGACATTTTTGACTCTTCACTTTGCAACATAAGTTCTCTTATTTTGCGTGTTAAAAGTACTATACATGTTCAAAAAAGTTCACGGATATTTTTCTGCATTATCTGGCAACATTACACGGACAGTAAATGGCAATGATGGGTATGCCTTAGACTTTCTATAGCACTCCTCACATAGAAAATATCTCGGGGGCATAAGAACATAAGAACATAAGAATTAGGAACAGGAGTAGGCCATCTAGCCCCTCGAGCCTGCTCCACCATTCAACAAGAGCATGGCTGATCTGGCCGTGGACTCAGCTCCACTTACCCGCCCGCTCCCCATAACCCTTAATTCCCTTATTGGTTAAAAATCTATCTATCTGTGATGGAATACTCTCCACTTGGCTGGGTGAGTGCAGCCCCAACAACATTCAAGAAGCTCGACATCATCCAGGACGAAGCAGCCCGCTTGATTGGCACCCCACCCACCACCTTAAACATTCACTCCCTCCACCACCAGCGGCTCACCGTGACAGCAGTGCGTACCATCTACAAGATGCAACTCGCCAAGGCTTCTTCGGCAGCAACTCCCAAACCCGCCACCTCTACCACCTAGAAGGACAAGGGCAGCAGGCGTATTGGAGCACCATCACCTGCAAGTTCCCCTCCAAGTTACACATCATCCTGACTTGGAAGTGTATCGCAGTTCCTTCATCGTCACTGGGTCAAAGTCTTGGAATTTCCTCACAAACAACACTGTGGGAGTACCTTCACCACAAGGACTGCAGCGGTTCTCAAGGGCAATTAGGTCAATAAATGCTGGTCTTGCCAACGATGCCCACATCCCGGAACGACTTTTAAAAAATTAAACATTTACCATTTTAATTAAATTAATTTTTTTAAGGTGGCAATTTAGTGCTGCATGTCTTGATGTACTGTACAGCTACAGCAGCTGTTGTTTATATGTGCTACATAGATGCAACAGCCAGCAATTTGTTGACAAATTAATAGGGTACTGGTTTGATAAAGTAATTGTTTTGGCAGTACGAGCGATGGCTCCCTTTCTATATCTAATATAGAATGCGGGCTTTCAAATCCGCTGGCAATATTATACTGCCACTGTAGTTATGCTGGGAAAGGGACATGGATCTAGAACTATGGGACCAATAAGCTGACCTGCTGCATTTGGAAATTGCTTGCCTAAAGTGCCGCGGTAACTTTGTGCAGCATGAATGCTTGTTCAAAAATTCCAAAGTAGCTCTAGGGCCAGATTTTCAGCTTTCGGGGTTTTTCGGCGAAAATGGTAGCAATACCTGAAACTTACCATTTTCACTGCGCTACCATTTTTAGCCCGAACATTCTACCTTTAAGTCTGCGCTAGAGGCGCATCAGTAAGGGAGGCGTTGCACAAGCATTCACGGCGCAAAATGCGAGTTTCGGCAACTTTAGTCCGGGGCCGGGAGCGCTGCAAGAGAGGTCTTGGGAGGGGGGCAAAAAGAAAACAAAAATTGAAAAAAATTCAAAAATCATTTACAAGATCCTTAACTATGTAATTGTTGCAAAACAATTAAAAAATAAAAACTTTAACTTATTGTTTTTGCAGGTTTTCATACTTACCGCTGCTGACAGGGCTGCACCGATAGGTTTGACCTATCGCTGCAAACTGGTACCCGAGGATCTCGCCGGGGCATTACAACCAGATTTTCGCCACGGAAGGTCAAATCGCAGGTAATCGGGGGTAAACCTGCCGAAATTCCGGCCCACGATGTAGCAATACAACACACCTCCCTCAACCACTACAATCAAACATATCTCACTGTTGTTCGTGAGATCTTATTATATTACTTTGTTGTATGTGAATTACTTTGGGCTATTTCTGAGATGTGGCAAGGTGCTTTTTAAATGCAATTCTTTATTTCATACAAACATACAAACATACAAAAAGATGGCAAGGAAAAGACCAGCTTGTCCATCAATCCTGTCCCAAACTGTCATGATGCAACAAAGTATTGTAACACCCAGCGTTCCCTTCCATTAGTAGTCATGAAGGCTCCTGAGACAAGCAAAAAACCAAACAGATTAACAAAACCCAAGACCAATTCAGGGAGACAAATTTGGGAAAATTCCTCTCCAACCTCCTAAGATTAGTTCCAAGAGATCACGGTGACCATGAGATACAAACACTAGTTCCATATACCTTCAGCAAATCATTTGGACTGGTGGACTAAAAGTAATCAATTTAGCCAATTGTTGGAGGGAGGAGAAGTTATCCAATTAATTTTAACCATGCTACAGATTCTAAATCATATATGGTAGTAGCGTTGTAAATCGCATTTGAACCAGTACAGTTAAAGTCATTTTCTTAATATGTTTCAGAACACGCAGGTTAAAATGAATGTGCACACCATAATGATGTTATGTACTGATACAAATCATCCAAAGAACATGTGCAATCTGCCCAATCACAAGCTCTAACCCAACTATTTAAACTGCTGAGATAATGTTCTACATAGATACTCCCGACTCCCCAAAGCTTATTGTACAAATTCCAAAATATCATCTCTGCTATTTCACCCTGGCCTGCTAGAATCATAAAATCATAGAATGGTTACAGCACAGAAGGAGGCTATTCGCCCCTTCGAGCCTGTGCTGGCTCTCTGCAACTAATCCCACTCCCCCGCCCTTTCCCCGAGGCTCTGCAATTATTTTCCTTCAGGTACTTATCCAAATCCCTTTTGAAAGCCACGATTGAGTTTGCCTCCATCAACCTTTCAGGCAGTGTATTCCAGATCATAACCATTCACTGTGTGAAAAAGTTTTCCTCATGTTGCCTTTGGTTCTTTAGCCCATCACCTTAAATCTGTGTCCTCTGGTTCTCGACCCTTTCACCAATGGGAACAGTTTCTCTCTATCTACTCTGTCGAGACCCCTCATGATTTAAAACACCTCTATCAAATCTCCTCTCAATCTTCTCTGCTCTAAGGAGAACAACTCTAGCTTCTCCAATCTATCCACGTAACTGAAGTCCCTCATCCCTTGAACCATTCTTGTAAATCTTTGCTGCATTCTCTCTAAGGCCATCCTGTCCAAAGTGCAGTGCCCAGAATTGGATTCAATACTCCAGTTGAGGCCGAACCTGTGTTTTATAAAAGGTTCATCATAACTTCCTTGCTCTTGTACACTATCTACGAAGCCCAGCATTTATGAAGCTTTTGTACTCTACACCTCTATTTATGAAGTCCATGATCCCATAAGCTTTTTTAAGTGCTTTCTCAATCTGCCCTGCCACCTTCAATGTTTTGTGCACATATACCCCTGGTCTGTCTGTTCCTGCACCCCTTTAGAATTGTACCATTTAGTTCATTTCTCTCATTCTTCCTACTAAAATGTATCACTTAGCACTTTTCTGCATTAAATTTTATCTGTCACATGCTTGCCCATTCCACCAGCCTGGCTATGCCTTCTTGAAGTCTATCACTATCCTCCTCACTGTTCACTATACTTCCAAGTTTTGTGTCACAAATTTTGAAATTGTGTCCTGTTCACCCAAGTCCAAGTCATTAATATATATCAAGAAAATCAGTGGTCCTAGTACCGACCCCTGGGGCACACCTTCCTCCAGTCTGAAAAACAACCGTTCACCACTACTCTCTGTTTCCTGTCACTAAACCAATTTCGTATCCATGCTGCTACTGACCCTTTTATTCCATGGGCTTCAACTTTGCTGACAAGCCAATTATGTGGCACTTTATCAAACGTCTTTTGGAAATCCATGTGCATCATTTAGCCTCCTTTGCTCCACTGGAAATAGTTCAATATCTCAAATCTCTCCTCATAACAATGATTTCTTATCTCAGGCATGACCCTGGTGAATCTCACCATGGTTTTAATATCCTAGCTATAATGGAATAGACAAAACTGCACAATTACTGTAACTCTGGTCTAACCCTGTATACATTTACCATTACTTCTTTGCTCTTGTACACCATGCAACTGTTTCTAAAACCCAAAATGCTACTGGAACTTTTATGGCTTTATCTATCTGCACTCAAACTTTCAAGGAGCTATGAATTTGAATCCTTAGGTCTCCCTGTTCTTCCACATTCTCCAGTATCATTGTATGGAATATGTATGCCCATTCCTTGTTGTCCCTCCAAAATATATTACCTAATACTTCTCCATATTCAAGAAGGAAGTGCGAAACTTCTACCACCCTTTGTGTGTTGAAGTGTTTCCAAATTTCACTCCTGAAAAGCCTGGCTCTAACCTTTAGACTGTTCCCCATAGTCATAGACTTCCCGACCAGCAGAAATAGTTTCTCTCTATCTATCCTATCGATTCCCTGTAATATCTTGAAAACTTTGACCAAATCACATTTTTTAAATTCCAGGGAATACAACCTGTAGTTTGTAAAATCTCTCCTCGTAATTTAACCCTTGGAGTCCAGGTATCATTCTGGTACATCTACACTGCATTCCCTCTGGGGCTAATATATCTGTCCTAAGCTGTGGTGCCCAAAACTGCTCTCAGTACTCCAGGTGTGGTCTAACCAGGGTTTTGTACAGCTGCAGCATAACCTCTGCCCCCTTGTACTCTAGTACTCTAGATATAAAGACCAACATTCCATTAGCCTTTTGGATTATTATCTATACTAAATGGTACAATTTTAAAGGGGGTGCAAGAAGAGAGAGAACTGGGGGTGCACAAATCTTTGAAGGTGGCAGGACAGGTTAACAAAGTGATAAATAAAGCATATGGGACCCTGGGCTTTATAAATAGAGACTTAGGCTGGAATTTTCCCCTAAAAAATCCAGCTGGCTGCAGACAGAAATCCAAGGCCTTGCATGCAAATCAGCGGTAACTTTAACGGCAAGGCCTGCGGGGAACCCGGCCACCCAGGTTTCCCGCCAATCTCGGAGGCCTCCCGAAACCAACCTGCCTCCCTGGAGAAAGTTCCAGCCTTCGAGTTCAAAAGCCAGGAAGTTATGCTGAAGCTGTATAGAGCACTGGTTCATCCCCACAGCTGGATTGTTGTGTCCAGTTCTGGGCACCACACTATGGGGGGGGTGCTTTAGAGTGGGCGCAGAGGAGATTTATGAGAATGGTGCCAGGTAGGGATCAGGGATTACAGTTACGTATATAGACTGGAGAAGCTGTGTTGTTCTCCTCAGAGCAGAGAAGATTTGATAGAGGTGTTTAAAATCATGAAGGTTTTTTTTTTATTCGTTTACATGATGTGTGCGTTACCAGCAAGGTCAGCATTTATTGCCCATCCCTAATTGCCCTTGAGAAGTTGGTGGTGAGCCACCATTTCAGAGGGTAATTAAGAGTCAACTACTTTGCTGTGGATCTGGAGTCACATATAAGTCAGACTGGATACAGACAGCAGATATCCTTCCCTAAAGGACATTAGTGAACCAAATTGATTTTTACAACAACCCAGTAGTTCCATGGTAACCATTGTTTATTTATTTCAGATTTATTTAATTAACTGAATTTAAATTCCCCATGGTGGGATTTGAACTCACATCTCCAGATCATTATTCCAGGCCTCTGGATTACTAGTCGAGTAACATAACCACTATGCTACCGTACCCCTTAAGTTAGATAGTTTAGATAGAGTACATATTGAGAAACTGTTTCCAATTACTTTAAGGTTGATAACCAAAGGGCACAGATTTAAGGTGATTTCTGACAAAAGAACCAAAGGCAACATGAGGAAAAAATGTTTTATGCAATGAGTGGCTAGGATTTAGAATGCACTGCCTGATTGAGTGGTGGGAATTGGATAAGTACTTCAAGGAGAAAATATTGCAGGGATATGGGGAAAGAGCAGGGGAGTGGGACAAATTGTACTGCACTTCAAAAGAGCCAGCGTAGACTCAATGGGCCGAATGGCCTCCGTCTGTGCTGTACTATTCTATGATTCTATGATTCTAAGTGCGCTACCTTCTCTTTGCCCAATCTGCTGACCAGTCGATGCCTTCCTAAAGTTTGTTACTGGCCAAACTGCCTGTTTTTGTGTCCTCCGCAAAGTTTAGCGGTAAGCACCAGACCAAATCATACACAAGTCGCAAAGTGCACTTTACGGCACTACTTTGTCCTTCTTCAATCCAAGCAATACCCATTTACCCTAACCTTTGGTTTCCTGTCCATCAACCAACTTTCTAACATGTGACTCACCTGCTCTAGAGAGGTATTGATCTATATTAATGAAGCAGTTTGCCTTAAATTTTAAAAGACTTTTAGATTCAATCGCCCCCCCCCCCCCCCCCGCCACCCCCGCCAGTGCTACCTAACTGCCTCCCCTAAACATTGTGGTCCAAGAGTTTACACTCAGCTGAAATTAGGCTGACTGCATTATCCTTCTCTCTCTTCGTGAAGAAAATGAACAAACTGCTGTACTCCCCCTCCCCACCCCCCAAAGACCGCAATATCACCGTATCGCTGCCCTCTGAACTCCATGCTCAATCAATTACATCTTCAGCTCTTTTCTAAAGGAGTTAGCCATCCCAAGTGCCATTGCTTTAGCTGGCCATCTGATCCACGCATGCAGTACTCTGGGGAGAAAAAGCCTTCTAATTTCTGGTCCCACTTTAGGCTGATTATAAATTAATGCTCAATGTCTAAATCAAATATTTATCTTACATTGACAGTATCCATGTCTCTCAACAGTTGAAAGACCAGGGGGGTATGTTAACCCAGCAGGACAGCTGGGAGAGGGCAGAGGAGGGGGGGCTTAAAAATTCAAAATTGGGAAACACCACCACCGCGAGTCCAACACGCCCACTTCCGGTTTTAACGGAGGTGGTTTGGGGTCGAATGACTAACCTGCTCTCCAGAGGTGGGTCCCTAATTTAAATACTTTAATGAGGCTATGTGCCTCAAATTTTAGATTTGTTTTAAATTAAACAACTGCGAGCCGAGTTTTCCAGGGCTCAGGAAATCCGATAGTGAAGGGAGGCGAGAATGGCTGGTTCCATCAGGTAAGTGCCTTTCCATCACTGCTTGTGAGCCAGGAGAAGCAGGGGTGCTTCATCCTGGCCCGTCCAGATAACCTGTTTCCCACTCCACTTGAATGGATTCCTTCCTCCCTGCAATTGGACCCACAGGATCTCTTCCTGCTCCTTTCCACTCCCCCGCCCCTCTCTGATGTATCCAGCCCATAATCTAGCCATGCCCCCTCCCCCCATGGATCCATCCTCCACCCCCTCCGCCGATCCATACATGCCCACCCCCTCACCACCCCAACCATAATCTCTCCATCCTTTCCTCCTCTCCGCTCCCTGGCTGGGGCCTGGTGCCACAGGCCTTCTCGCCTGACAGCCAGCCAGCCTCTCAAGCTGGAAAATAGAGCCCAAAACTTTAAAACAAATCCTGCTGTTAAATTTGCCAGAACCTCCAGGAAACCCATATTCCTGGTTTCCTGGCCACTACACCTCACCCCATGGGAGTGGATAAAAATTTTAAATCGCGCAAAGTGACCCCAACCCTCCGCGTATCCTTGACTGCCGTTTCTACGGTGGCGGGTTGCGTGGCGTGTCTGCAACCCGCTCTCAAGAGGCAGGACAGTTCATTATAATATTTAAATCAGGCTCCCACAGTGTCAGTGAACAACTGATTTAAATTTAACCCTGGTCGTCTGGATTTCCCAGGACTCAGGACTAAGCTAAATGGAGACGGGAACAGCCGGATCAAGCAGTTAAGTGCATTTTATAGCACTGCTTGTGAGCCAGGAGGAGCAGCCCCTCACAGTCCCTCCAGGAAGCCTTCTGCCGCAATCGGCCACCATCCCCTTCAAATCTGTGATCACATGCCTCATGATTCGCGATCTTTGGCTCCCCCCAGATTGTCTGTCTGACCCCCCCACCCCTCTCCCCTCTCCCCATCCCCTTTATGCCCGGCCATCTTTTCCTCCCTC